>NC_054485.1:91711765-92911765 GCF_017639515.1 Carcharodon carcharias
CCCCCCTCACTCTCCCCCCCTCACTCTCCCCCCCCTCACTCTCCCCCCCCTCACTCTCCCCCCCTCACTCTTCCCCCCTCACTCTTCCCCCCTCACTCTCCCCCATCATTCTCCACCCCACACTCTCCCCCCTCACTCTCCCCCCTCACTCTCCCCCCACACTCTCTCCCTCCCTGTCTCCCCTCTCTTTACCCGCATCGCACTCTCCCCCCGACTCTCACTCCCACCCCTATCTCTCTTGTCCATATATTCCCCCTTCAATCTCCTCCCCTCACTCTCCCCCCTCTCTCTGTCCCCTCTCTCCCGCCTCTACCCCCCTCTCTCTCTCCCCCCTCTCTCTCTCCCCCCTCTCTCTCACTCCCACCCTTATCTCTCACCCCTATTACTCTTGCCCCTCTATTCCCCTGACTCTCCCCCTTACTCTCCGCCCCCACTCTCCCCCTCTCACTCTCCCCCCTTACTCTTCCCCACTCACTCTCCACCCTTCACTCTCCCCCCTTCACTCTCCCCCCTTCACTCTCCCCCCTTCACTCTCCCCCCCCATGCTCCCCCTAACGCTCCCCCCTCACGCACCACCCCTCACTCTCCCCCTCACTCTCCCATCCTCACTCACCCCCCCCACACACTCCCTCCCTCACACTCCCTCCCTCACACTCACCCCCTCACACTCTCTTCCCCCGTGCCCTATCTCTCTCCCCCCGCGCCCTCTCTCTCTCCCCCCGCGCCCTCTCTCTCTCCCCCCGCGCCCTCTCTCTCCCTCCCCCGCACCCTCTTGCTCTTTCCCTCCGCGCCCTCTCACTCTCTCCCCCCGCGCCCTCTCGCTCTCTCCCCCTGCGCCCTCTCGCTCTCTCCCCCCGTGCCCCCTCTCTCTCTCCCCCCGCGCCCTCTCGCTCTCTCCCCCCATGCCCTCTCGCTCTCTACCCCCGCGCCCTCTCTCCCCCTGCGCCCTCTCGCTCTCCCCCTGCGCCCTCTCGCTCTCTCTCTCCCCCCCGCCCTCTCGCTCTCTTTCTCTCTCTCTCCCCCGCCTCTCTTTCTGTCTCCCTGCCCCCACCCCCTCGCTCTCTCTCTCCTCCCAGCCTCTCTCTTTTTCTCTCCCCCTCTCTCTCTTTCTCCCTCTCTCCCCCCGCGCTATCTCTCTCTCCCCCCGTTCTCTCTCTCTCTCTCTCTCCCCCCGCCCTCTCTCTCTCTCTCCCCCCACCCTCTCCCCCTTCCTCTCTCACCCTGTCCTCTCCCTCTCTCTCTTCCCCCCCCCACTCTCTCTCTCTCTCTCTCTCTCCGCCCCCCCCCACTGTCGTGCTCCCCCCGATGCCCCGCCCGTCGCACATGTCTCCCCCCTCATCTCTCCTCTTGATGTTTCTGTGGATAATCTTGAATATCTTTTTGTGAATTGTTCAGAGGGTTGTGAAATGTGCTGCATTGAAGGCTGTCTATTCTTGTCTTCCATTCCAGATTCTGAACTCCAGCTGGCTCTCATAGCGCTTTTCTCTGAGATGCTTTATCGGTTTCCCAACATGGTGGTAGCTCAGCTGAGCAGAGAGAGCGTGCAGCAGTCCATTGCTAATGGAATCACAGCTGAACAGGTAACTGCAAGAGGATCACTGACTTCTACTAAGGAAATCTTTTGCAGGGGTCTGAAGAATTAAGGGCATGCTTACAGAATAGTTATGTTACGTAGACCGATGTACACAGGCTAAGTAAGGTACCCAGACAGGTACACTGGTTTGCGTACCTGCAGTACACATGGCCTAGGCTGGTACACATTGGAACTAGATATGCTTGAGATTGGAACACACAGTAACATGCCAGAATCTGATTCACCCCGGAACCAGAGAGGTGTGAACACAGATCGGAGAACACTCATGTCTGGCACTTGCAAGTTCCAGACAGGTGTACACCAGGACTGACACACACAGGATCCAGACAGCTGTACACCTGGAACTGACAGATACAAGATCCAGGCATGTGTATATTTGGAGTATGCACGTACAGGATTCAGACACGTGTACACCTGGAATACGTACATACAGGACCTCAACCAACATTGCAAAAACAGGTTATCCAGTCATTAACACCTTGCTATTGGTGGGAACTTGCTGTGTGCAATTTGGCTGCTGAATTTCCTACGTTACAATAGTGACTACAGTTCAAAAAGTACTTAGTTGGCTGTAAAGTGCTTTGGGTGTCCTAAAGTTATGAAAGGCACCATAGAAATGCAGGTTTGTTTTCCTTTCTAGATGTGCCCTCCCTCCCCTGGCAGGATCACCACGTTCCCAAACCTTCCCCTGTATGAAATTAAGTCTGTGCTTTGTCCTTCCTCCAGATTATCCATTTCCTGCGGACGAGAGCCCACTCGGTGATGATGAAAGCGGTAAGTTGCTGGCAGTAACCTTCAGGTATCTCTACCATCAGGTCAGTGACCACGCAGCAGGCACAGCGGGTACCCGGCCAAGCAGAACGGGAAAAGCTGACACATTAAGCCGAGGCCCTATAGCCGCTGGTTCGGAGAAGAGCAGCAGGGGGTGTTCTTCTTGGTGTTTGTCCTTCAACCAGCATCACTCATAAAAAAAAAAAATAGGGAATATCTGGCCATTTGCTGTCTATGGAACAGTTAAAAGAAGCCTTGTTCTCACCCAGGGTACCAAGGGAGAAATTCAGCCCTTTCCCCTGCTCCCGACCATCTGGAAGACGACACTTCTGAGAACCCTGGCCTTAGGCAAAGGATAAAATCTCCCGAGTCTCTGACCTCTACCACCTAGGAAGGCGAGGACGGCGGGCACATGGGTGCATCACCACTGGTCACATGCCACCCTGACTTGGAATTATATTGGCCGTTCCTTCATCGCCCCCCCCCCCCCCCCCACCCCCCGGGTCAAACCCCTGGAGTTCCTTCACCAAACGGAGTGTAGCGGTTCAAGAAGGCAGCTCACCACCACCACACCACCACCACCACCACCTCAAGGCAACAAAGCCGACCTCACCGGCAATGGCATCACTTGGCAAATAAATTTAAATTAAATTAAAATAACTTTCAAGAGGACGTTGGATAAATACTTGAAAGGGAGAAGTATACCGGGCTGGGGAGAAAGGGACTAATTGGATAGCTCTTGGCCGGCCTCCTGCGGTACAGCGGGCCCTGTGCTGTAAGACTCGATGCATAGCGCAATGAAAATAAGAACGGGGAGGTGCAGTTCAGGTACTGGCAGGGTGACGCAACTCGCAACACAAACCAGCAGCTTAAAGAGAGGAGAGAGAAGACTTGGGGAGGCGTGACGCTTTCTCTACCACATGGCTGGTCGCTCCCCATGTTTACTGCTACGTGCAGTGGCTTTAGCAGCAGTGCTGCGTTTGTGTCGGTGCCTGACCTGTGATCGGACGTGCAGTGTATAAGCCGGGTTTGCCGGCCTGGTTGCAGCGCGAGAGCACCACCCAGTGGACACGGGCAGTGCGATGGGAGGATCAGCTCATCCAGCACTGCATCGCTGCAAGGCACACTTCCAGCAGCCATCAATGCCCAATTAAGCTCCGAGCACTCTGCCCACCGCAATGTCTCCCCCGCGGGCCCCCCCCCCCACCAGACTGATCTCATACGAACATATGTGTGAACATACAAATTAGGAACACGAGTAGGCCTCTCGAGCCTGCCCCACCATTGAGTAAGACAGTGGCTGATCTGATTGCAACCTCAGCCCCACATTCCTGCCTTGTTATTCAAGAATCTATCCAGCTCTGCCTTAAATATATTCAAAGACTCTGCTTCCACCGCCTTTTGGGGAAGAGAGTTCCAAAGTCGCACCACCCTCTGAGAGAAAAATAATTCTCCTCATCCCTGTTTTAAATGTGCGACCCCTTATTTTTAAACTGTGACCCCCTAGTTCTAGATTCTCCCACAAGAGGAAACATTCTCTCCACGCCCACCCTCTGAAGACCCCTCGGGATCTTGAAGGTTTCAATCAAGTCACCTCTCAGTCTTCTAAATTCCAAAGTGGACACAAGCCTAACCTGTCCAACCTTTCTTCAGAGATGAGAACAATGCTGGAAGGACCCTGTATGTTTCCCACCCTGCCAAAATGTGACACCGGGCCACAGAAGGAGACATTAGGCCCCTCCCTATCTCTGTAATCTCCTCCGGCCCCCACAACCCTGCCTTCCTCCAGTTCTCACCTCCTGACCGTGCGAAACTCCTTTCGCCTCACCGTTGACAGCAGTGTCTTCAGCCGCCTGGGCCCTAAGCTCCGGACTTCCCTCCTGAAACGTCTCCAGCCCCTTTCTACCACCTAGAAGGACAAGGGCAGCGGACACATGGGAACACTCACTGTCCAACTCCCTCCCTAAACAGCAGAGTGGGTGTACATGGACTGCAGCGGTTCAAGAAACAGCTCACCACCACCTTCTCAAGGGCAATTAGGGATGGGCAATAAATGCTGGCCCAGCCAGCGACGCCCGCATCCCCTTTAAAAAAAAAAGCAAAGGAAAGCTGCTGCTTAAAACCTACCTGTTGGACCAAGCAATTGATCACCTGTCTTAATGTCGTCATCTGTGGCTCGGTGTCACATTTTGGAGGGGTGGAAAACATACAAGGCCCTTCCAGCACTCTTTTCTTTTTTGAGGGATACACAATTTTAAAGGGGCCGCTTTCTGGGAATCTAGGTGTGTTTTGTGTTGATGAGCAAGCCCATGAGCCCAGTCGGAACACGTCCCACAGTGAATGTGACTCTGGGTTTTTCCTTGGAATTGCATCGCGCCCCTGTTATGTGACTATGGTGAGTAGTGTGCAACTGAACGATTAAGCAGCAACAGCCTCAAGCTGATATTTGTGACACCTGGGCACTTGCTGAGCAAGTAGTACCCATTGGTCGGGTAGGTGGCTCTGAGGTGTCCCCCCCCGCCCCCCAACCAAGCAGCTCAGTGTCTGTTGCTAAATTGCACCTTCCCCCATCCTTATTTTTTTTGGGCTTTCCATCGAGTCTCAAAGCACAGGAGGATGTCATTCAACCCATTGCACCTTTGCCGGCTCTTGGATAAAGCTGTCCAATTAGCCGCCTGCTCGTGTCCCCTTACCCTTGTGGAAGTCACCACTAAATCTGCTTCCATTACCATCTCTCAGGCAGAACATTCCTGATCAACAACTTGTTGTGTAAAAATAAAAATAGAAAATCTCTCACCGCCCATCTGGCTCTTTCACCGATCAGCTTCAATCTGTGTCCTCTGGTTACCAACCCTCCTGCTATTGGAAACAGTTTTTCTGTAATACAAGACTTGAACGTTGCTGAAAAGCTTTTGCTGAAGCTTCTTTTTGTCTTGCACTCATTGGGACAAACACGAGAATGCCTAACTTCAAAGGATCACAACAAGTTATACTACAGGACAAAAGGGTGCTGATTGTTTGGTAAGCTGACTCTGATTGGCCGAGGCGTTGCCATGGAGAGGGCAACGGGGAACTGTAGGCTCCCCGAGCTCCATGTGATCGTTTGAAATTTGGCATTCTTGCATTTGTCTTGATGAGTAAAAGATGCAAAGCTTCAGCAACGTGTCTCTCTTTTTAGCAAGAACCACTTTCTCCTTAATCGCTTTATCAAAGCCCTTCATGATTTTGAACACCTCTATTAGATGCCCCTTAGATTCTCCTGCTGCAAGGAGAACAATCCCAGTATCTCCGCATGGTTGAATTCCCTCATCCCTAATACCGTCCTGGTGAATCCCTTCTGCGCCCTCTCCAAGGCCTTGACCCCCTTCCTGAAAGCGAGGTGCCCGGAATTGGACACAGTGAACCAGCCAAGGTCTAAACAGTGATTTGTAAGGTTTTGCTTTTTATGACTTTTTTTTTTCTTTTCAGAATCCAGTGCTGCCACCAACGGTCACCGATCAGATCCGACTCTGGGAGCTGGAGCGAGACCGACTTCGATTCACAGAAGGTGGGTCCCAGTCACCTTCAGTCACATCCCGATGAGGGAGCGGGAAATGGAGCAGGAGGGCACAACAGGGGGACTGAGGGTGCCTAGGAGGATCCGAGATGTATAGCAGGCATTAGGGGCTGCACAAGGGTCATTGGGTACACGGGATACAGCGAGGGTCAGGGCCACACGGGTACACGGATATGGAGATATGCAGCTGGAATCGGGGCTATTTAAGGGATGTATGGATACACTGGGCGTATGTGATGGCCCTGGGAAACAGTGTGGGTCAGGGAACGCAGACGGAAGAGGGATATGCTGGACATTGAGGTACACTGTAGGCTGGGGTAGGCTGGAAACAGAAGGACACACTGGGCATTGCGGTACATGCTGGGTTGTGGTGCACAGAGGCCTGGGGAATTGCAGCATCTACAATGGAAGTTACAGCCCCAGTGAGGATCCTGGGGCTTGGGGGCAGAGATAGCGGGCATCAGAGCTATCCAGTTCATCACGAAGAAACAACAGAGCTCTGAGAGTTCATAGTGGGTGGACATATAGCACTTTGGCTGTGGCCAACACCACTTATCGAAGCTGGCCTGTTGTAAGATTTCTTCTCTTATACTCCTCTCCATCCCTCTCCCCATCTCCTCTTCCCCCCTCTCTCCTCTTCCTCCCTCTCTCCTCTTCCCCCCTCTCTCCTCTTCCTCCCTCTCTCCTCTTCCCCCCTCTCTCCTCTTCCCCCCTCTCTCCTCTTCCTCCCTCTCTCCTCTTCCCCCCTCTCTCCTCTTCCTCCCTCTCTCCTCTCCCCCCTCTCTCCTCTTCCTCCCTCTCTCCTCTTCCCCCCTCTCTCCTCTTCCTCCCTCTCTCCTCTTCCTCCCTCTCTCCTCTCCCTCCTCTCTCCTCTTCCCCCCTCTCTCCTCTTCCTCCCTCTCTCCTCTTCCTCCCTCTCTCCTCTCCCTCCTCTCTCCTCTTCCCCCCTCTCTCCTCTTCCTCCCTCTCTCCTCTTCCCCCCTCTCTCCTCTTCCTCCCTCTCTCCTCTCCCCCCTCTCTCCTCTTCCCCCCTCTCTCCTCTTCCTCCCTCTCTCCTCCCCCCCTCTCCTCTTCCTCCCTCTCTCCTCTCCCCCCCTCTCTCCTCTCCCCCCTCTCTCCTCTCCCCCCTCTCTCCTCTTCCTCCCTCTCTCCTCCCCCCTCTCTCCTCTTCCTCCCTCTCTCCTCTCCCCCCTCTCTCCTCTCCCCCCTCTCTCCTCTCCCCCCTCTCTCCTCTTCCTCCCTCTCTCCTCCCCCCTCTCTCCTCTTCCTCCCTCTCTCCTCTCCCCCCTCTCTCCTCCCCCCCTCCTCTCTCCTCTTCGCCCCTCTCTCCTCTCTCTTGCCCCCTCTCTCCTCTCTCTTGCCCCCTCTCTCCTCTCTCTTGCCCCCTCTGTCCTCTCTCTTGCCCCCTCTCTCCTCTCTCTCGCCCCCTCTCTCCTCTCCCCCCTCTCTCCTCCCCACCCTCTCCACCTTCTCTTTCTCTCCTCACTCCTCTCTCCTCTCCCCCTCTCCCTTCCCCCCCTCCCCCCTCCCCCTTCTCTCACTCTCTCTCTTTCTCTCCTGACTCTAGGTGTATTATACAACCAGTTCCTCTCCCAAGTGGATTTTGAGCTCCTTCGGAACTACGCCCGGGACCTGGGCGTACTCGTCTGGGAAAATCCTTCCAAGAGACTGATGGTAGTGACTCCTGGGGGACATCCTGATGTCAAGCGTTTCTGGAAGAGACAGAAGCATAGCTGATGAGCAGGAGGGCACAGAAGGATAGCTCACTGGGGAAGGGCCTGACCACCCTACGAACTGCCAGGCAGAAACCAGGATCCCGAATTGCCAACCAAATTAATCGGGGGTCAGGAAGAGAATACTGCAGGGATTGGATTGCAACCAGCCAGGAAAAGGGACTTGAACTAACATGAACCTGTTTACTGTTTCTATGTGTCGAGTACTGTTTTTCAATAAAAGCTGGAGGGAGAAATCTCTTTCTTAAAAGAAGAGGGACGTGCTGATTTAACACCAGCTCAGTATGGCAGATGCTGAAAGATGAACTTGCGGCTGTGGCTCGGCTACGAAAACGGAAAATGCTGGAAATACTCAGCAGGCTATGGCAGCAAGTGTGGAGAGAGAGAGAAACAGAGTTAACGTTTCAGCTCCATAATGACCTTTCATCAGAACTGGGGGAGAAGTTAGAGATTAAATAGGTTTTGAGAGAGCGGTGGGCGGGGCATGGAGGAGGGTCAGTGCTCGACAGAGTGGAAGGCCAGGAGAGATTGAATGACAGGAGAGTTCGTCTTCCAGGGCCAGAGGGAACGTAGATGGGACTAGGCAAGAAACAAAAGATGTGCCCGATGCAGGTGTGCTGCTGACCAAGCAGAACTAAGGAACAAGCGAAGGAAAGGGAACATGGGAGCAGAGATTATGGTATGAAATTGTTGGACACCCCGGTGAGTCCGGAAGTGCCAAATCAAAAGATGAGGCGCTGTCCCTCAAGCTTACGTTAACCTTCGTTGTCACTGGGATTCTGCTGTTTAATTAAAGGGACCCAAGTCTTAACAATACAAATACAAAGGAGTCTGCACATGAACACAGACAACACCCAGAGCGAAAGGGCCCTCAGCTCCACTCTTGCGGGATGTTACCGAATTAACTCCTTTTGTCCTGTCATCCTTGTGCTATCCACTGGACATCGGTCAAACTGAAAGGACCTGACATTCTGGCCTGGGTGATGTGGTAGCGTAACGGTTATGTCACTGGACTGTCCAGTGCCCCTAGGTTTACCTCAAAGATTTGAGTTCAAATCCCACCATGGCAGCTGGCAAATTTTTAAAATAAAACCCAATAAAATTTGGAATTAAAAAGCTAACCTCAGTCGTGGTGGCTGGGTTGTTGTTCAAAATGTGCCTGGTTCTTTAGAACAGAAAATAAGCAAAATGATAATGGAATGCTGGCCTTTATATCTAAAGGACTAGGATACAAGGGGGTTAGAAGCCAGACCACAGCTGGAACACTGAGCAGTTCTGGGCACCACATCATAGGAAGGATATTGGCCTTGGAAGGAGTGCAGCATAGATTTACCAGAAAGATAACGCGACTCCAAGAGTTATAAGGCAAGATTACACAGACTCAGGTCATATTCCCTGTAATTTGGAAGGTTAAGAAATGATTTGCTCAAATTTTTCCAACTCTTAAGGGGAGCCCCTAAGCTACATAGAGAGAAACCGTTTCCACTGGTTGAAGAATCTAGGGCGAGGGGGCCTCGTCAGGAATGAAATGAGGAAACGGTTTGACATTGGAGACAAAAATAAAAATACCTGGGAAAACTCAGCAAATCTGACAGCATCTGTGGAGAGGAACACAGTTAACATTTTGAGTCCGTATGACTCTTCAACAGAACTAAGGAAAAATAGGAGAGAAGTGAAATATAAGCTGGTTAAGGGGCGGTGGGACAAGTAGAGCTGGATAAAGGGCCAGTGATAGGTGGAGATAGCCAAAATACATCATAGACAAAAGGACAAAGAGGTGTTGATGGTGGTGATATTAGCTAAGAAATGTGCTAATAGGTGACATTAAGGGTAGAAAGCAAGACGAGCAAAGTACAGATAGTCCTAGTGGGGGTGGGGTGGGGGGAAGGGATTGAAATCCACATCCACCACTACTCTCCTTTGTCTGGCTGAAGTTGTTCTCTCACTGAACAATTGCACCTTAAACTCCTCTCACTTCCTCCAAATAAAAGGTGTGGCTATGGGAACCCACATGGGTCCCAGTTATGCCTCTCTCTTTATGGGCTATGTGGAACATTCCTTGTTCCAGTCCTTCTCCCGCCCCCTCCCACAACTCTTTCTCCAGTACATCGATGATTACTTCGGTGTTGCTTCATGCTCTCGTCGGGACTTAGAAAAATTTATTAATTTTGCTTCCAATTTCCAATCTTCCATAACCATAATAGGGTCCCCCCTTGTCCTCACTTATCACCCCACCAGCCTCTTCACTATGGACCTCCATCCCCCACCAGGATGGTCTGAGGGCTCATGACATAATAGGGTCCCCCTTGTCCTCACTTATCACCCCACCAGCCTCCGCATTCAAAGGATCATCCTCCAACATTTCCGCCAAATCCAGCATGATGCCACCACCAAACACATCTTCCCTTCACCCCCCTGGTGGCATTCTGCAGGGATCGTTCCCTCCGGGACACCCTGGTCCACTCCTCCATCACCCCCTACTCCTCAACCCCCTCCCATGGCACCTTCTCATGCAACCGCAGAAGGTACAACACCTGCCCCTTTACTTAACCTCTCCTCACCATCCAAGGGCCCAAACACTCCTTTCAAGTGAAGCAGCATTTCACTTGCACTTCCCTCAATTTAGTGGACTGTATTCGCTGCTCCCAATGCGGTTTCCTCTACATTGGAGAGGAACACCTTCGGTCTGTCTGCAAGCATGACCCAGACCTCTCTGTCGCTTGCCATTTCAACACACCACCCTGCTCTCATGCCCACATGTCCGTCCTTGGCCTGCTGCAATGTTCCAGTGAAGCTCAACGCAAACTGGAGGAACAGCACCTCATCTTCCGACTAGGTACTTTAGAGCCTTCCGGACTGAATATTGAGTTCAACAATTTTAGATCATGAACTCTCTCCTCCATCCCCACCCCCTTTCCAATCCCCCTTTTTTCCAATAATTTATATAGAATTTTCTATTTCCATTATTTTTAAATCTATTTCCATCCATTGTTTTATCTCTACCTTTTAGCCTATTTCGATCCATTCCCCCCACCCCACCCCCACTAGGACTATCTGTACCTTGCTCGTCCTGCTTTCTATACTTAATGTCACCATTAGCACATTTCTTAGATAATATCACCACCATCAACACCTCTTTGTCCTTTTGTCTATGACATCTTTTGGCTATCTCCACCTATCACTGACCCTCTATCCAGCTCTAACCACCCCCCCCCCCATCTTAAACCAGTTTATATTTCACCTTTCTTCTATTTTTCCTTAGTTCTGTTGAAGAGTTATACGGACCCGAAACGTTAACCGTGCCCCTCTCCGCAGATGCTGTCAGACCTGCTGAGTTTTTCCAGGCATTTTTGTTTTGGTTTTAGTTTTTGCTTTGGATTTCCAGCATCCACAGATTTTTGCTTTTGACATTGGAGATGCTGGCGTCGGGGGTAACATCTCAGGACTCGTAATCCAGAGGCAAATGCTCTGGGGACATGGGTTCAAATCCCACCATGGCAGCTGGTGGGAATTTAAATTCAATTAATAAAATCTGGAATTGAGAGCTAGCCTCAGTAATGGTGGGCATGGCAATGGTCATAGCAGGCCATCTGTTCACTTTTGTCCTTCGGGGAAGGAAATCTGCCATCCTGATCAGGTCTGGCCTACAGGTGACTACAGACCCACAGCAGTGGCCATGAAAGCCACTCAGTTCAAGGGCAATTATGGGTGGGCAGCAAATGCTGGCTGTGCCAGCGACGCCCACATCCCTTGGAAGCATGGGTTAAGGAAAAGAAGCTTTTGGAGCTCTCTTTTGCAAACGATAATTGATGCTAGCTCAATTTTGAAGCACCTGCAAAGGCCTCTGCAGTCGTGGGTGGGGGTGGAGTCAGCAGTGGGAGCCGGGCTACTGCAGCCAAAAGAGGGATGGGGCGGGGTCAGTGGGCAAGAGTGGCAGCCCCTCCTCACCCCCCTCCCCACCTCCCCCCCCCCCCCCCCCCCCCACCCACACCCCCACCCACACCCCCACCCACACCCCCACCCACCCCGCAGAAGGGGAAGCAGAGCTGAGGTGGCGTGGTAAGTTTGACGAAAGGATCTCAGAAGTTAACACAGGTACACCACACCCAGAGATAATTAGCACCGGGGCAAGAGGGAGGAGGTTGACATGAGCGTTACTTAAATCTGAGATTGACAACCAGTACTATTAAGGGCTATGTGGCAAAGGCTGGTATACGGACAAAAGCAAAGTACTGTGGATGCCGGGAATCTGAAACAAAAACAAAAATAGCTGGGAAAACTCAGCAGGTCTGACAGCCCCTGTGGGGAGGAACACAGTTAACGTTTCGAGTCCATATGACTGTTCATCAGAACTAAGAAAAAATCGAAGAGAGGTGAAATATAAGCTAGTTTAAGGGGGGGGGGGTGGTTGGGACAAGTAGAGCTGGATAGAGGGTCAGTGATAGGTGGAGATAGCCAAAATATGCCATAGACAAAAGGACAAAGGGGTGTTGATATTATCTAAGGAATGTGCTAATGGGGACATTAAGGGTAGAAAGCAGGACGAGCAAGGTACAGATAGTCGTAGTGGAGGTGGGGTGGGGGGAAGGGATCTAAATAGGCTAAAAGGTGGAGATAAAACTATAGATCGAAATAAATTTAAAAATAGGTGGGAAAAGAAAAACTATATTTAAAAAATTATAAGTTATTGGAAAAAAGGGGGTGGGGCTAGAGGAGAGAGTTCATGATCTGAAGCCGTTGATTCTCAGTATTCAGTCCGGAAGGCTGTAAAGTGCCTAGTCGGAAGATGAGGTGCTGTTCCTCCAGTTTGCGTTGAGCTTCACTGGAACAATGCAGCAGGCCAAGGACAGACATGTGGGCAAGAGAGCAGGGTGGTGTGTTGAAATGGCAAGCGACAGGGAGGTCTGGGTCATGCTTGCGGACAGACCGAAGGTGTTCTGCAAAGCGGTCACCCAGTCTGCGTTTGGTCTCTCCCGTGTAGAGGAAACCGCATTGGGAGCAACGAATGCAGTAGACTAAATTGAGGGAAGTGCAAGTGAAATGCTGCTTCACTTGAAAGGAGTGTTTGGGCCCTTGGTTGGTGAGGAGGGGGGAAGTAAAGGGCCAGGTGTTGCACCTTCTGCGGTTGCATGGGAAGGTGCCGTGGGAGGGGGCTGAGTTGTAGGGGGTGATGGAGGAGTGCACCAGGGTGTCCCGGAGGGAACGGTCCCTATGGAATGCCGCCAGGGATATGTGGCAAAGGCTGGTATGTGGAGTTAGGTCGGGATCAGCCAGGATGCCATTGAATGGTGGAGCAGGCTCGAGGGGCTAAATGGCCTCCCCCTGTTCCTATATTCCTTTTTAGCACTAGATGTTCCACCAGAAAAGGAATTGGTTTATTTTGCCAACTGGGATGGGAGGTGGGTAACATCGGCCAATCGGAATGATTGCAAGGCAGACTGGGACTCATCTGAGCAATTGCAGGGCAATATGAAAGCAAAATACTGCGGGTGCTGGAAATCCAAAACAAAAACAAACATTGCTGGAAAAACTCAGCAGGTCTGACAGCCTGTACGGAGAGAAAGACAGACAGAGTTAACGTTTGGAGTCTGTATGACTGTTCATCAGAACTGCAGTGGCAGCGACAATTGCAGGGCAGACTGGAGCCAATAAAGTCAGATTGGCCGAAGGATGGAACTTGAGGTCATCGCAACCAGTCCAGAGCTTATTGCTTTATCCCAGTGATGGTTATGAGTGAACTTGAGGTGGGAAAGCTTGGTTGGTTCCACCCCGCACCCAAAAATTATGCATTAAAAGCCTGGCATAAAGTACAATTGAAACTCCCTCTCTAACCATTTAATACAAGAATTGTAAATGTATGTATTTATCTGTCGGCAGGCCCCCACCACTGTAGGAGAACAACAGCAACAACACCTTACATTTATATAGCACCTTTAATGGCCAAGGAGCTTCACAGGAGAGGCAGTCACAGGAAATTTTGACCCCGAGCCGCCATAAGGAGATATTAGGACAGATGGCCAAAAGCTCGGTCAAAATGGTAGATTTTTAAGGAGCATCTTAGAGGTGGAGAGAGAGAGAGGGAGAGGCAAAGAGGTTTATGAAGGGAATTCCAGAGCTTAGGGCCGAGGCAACTGAAGCACAGCCATCAGTGGTGGAGGGGTTAAAATCAGGGATGTGTAATAGGCTGGAGTTGGACGGGGCTGGAGAAGGACTGTGAAGCCTCTCCATTCCCAACTCCCTCATTGCTGGGCCTGTTCATGTCAACCATGCCTCCAAACTCCTCCCTCTTGTCCCGACCCAGGGTGTGGTACACTCTTCGCCCCATCTGTTTTAACCTCTTAGGTGCTTTTGGCAAACTTACCTTGCTGCTTCAGTTCTGCTTCACCTTCTGTGGTGGGGGGGGCGGGGGGGGGGGGGGGGGGGGGGGGAGGGGCTGCCACTCTTGCCCACCCCTCCTCCCTTCCTCCACCCTGATTTGGCTGCAATAGCCTGACTGTCACTGCAGACTTCCCAGGCCCACCTCACTACAACCACAGAGCTTTCTCTGACATTTGCGGCCCTGCCATCCTTTAACACCAGCACCTCACTTTTCCCAGCCCCATAACATCATCGCGGCCCTTGACCCTGCATAGCTTCTTCACTGCAACAACAACTTGTCTTTATATAACGCCACTAACATAAGGCGCTTCAAAGGAACGTTATGGAACAAAATTTGACATTGAGCCCCGTGATGATATATTAGGACGGGTGATCCAAAAACTTGGTCAGAAAAGGAAGGTTTTAAGGAGCGCCTTCAAGGAGGAAGAAGAGGGAGAGAAGCTTCTGATCTTGGGCACTAAGCAGCTAGGCTAATGAGGGAGCAAAAAGGGACGTACAAAACGTCAGTAAATCACGAGTAGGTTACAGAGATAGGAAGGGAAGAGGTCATGGAGAAACTTGAACCCTGAGGTTGAGGGGTCCATAAACAGGGAACATAGATTTCGGGTAGGAGGATTCGAGGTGATTCGAGGGGAAATTTTTTCGCACTTGGAGTGGTGGGGATGGGGGTCTAAAACTCATTGCCCAATAGGGTAGGAGAGAGATTTTAAATATAAATGCTTGGATATGCAGGTGAAGTACTGTAACCTACAAGGTTCCAGACCAAAAGCTGGAAATGGGATTGGCTGACCCAGGCACTTTGGGCTGAGTGGCCTCCTCATGCTGTAAATTTCTACGATTCACACGGATTTTAATTTTGAGGCATTGCCGGACTGGGGGCAGCCAATGCTGGTCAGTGAGCACAGGGGTTATGGGTGAATGGCACTTGGTGCGAGTTGTCATATGGGCAGCAGAGGGAGGTTCAGATGAGCTCAGCTTTTACGGGGCGGGGAGGTGGGTGTGGGGTGGGAGTGGGGGTGGGGGTGGGGGGAGCCGAATGGGAGGCCGGCCGGAGTTTGTTGAAACGTGCAAGTCTGGAGGTGACAAAGACACGGATAAGAGTATCTGTAACGAATGAGCTGAGCAGGGAGCTGTCACGAGTATAGAAGTTGGCGGCCTGTGTGATATGGAGTTGGGGGATCAGCTCACGGCTGCAAACTGTCTGTCCAGCCTCAAAAAAAGAGATTAGGGAGAGGGATGGAATTGGTAGCCAGGGAATGGAGTTTGTGTTGGGGACCAAAGGCAATGCCCACAGTCTTCCCAATATTTGATTGGAGCAAATTTCATCCAGTAATGGATGTGAGGTGAGCAGACTGATAATTTAGCAATAATGGAGGAGTCGAGAGAGGAAGTGCATGACTCTTTGCACCCATTTTTTTTATGTTTGTAGTATGTAATGAGCTTTATTGAGGTGTAAAGTGAGCTTATTGATAGCATTGAAAACTGCATGGTACAATTTTATTAAAGGGGATGAAAAAACAGACTTGGGCGTGAATATATCCAAATCTTTGAAGGCGGCGGGACAAGTTGATCGTCATTGGCTGTCCCCCAATTCGAGGATGACGTCTACTCAGGCTCGCGAGGTTCTGGCACTTTCCTGTGACTGGACAGGTTGATTCTCGAAGCCACAGATCTTTGAGCACATGGGGCAAGATGTCCCACGAGGTAGTGGGGTCTGGAGTGCAGGATTTTCTTCCTTTTCTCTCCCTGTCTGCCACACCATTAAGTCATAGTGACTCAAAGTGTGATGCAGCTTGATGGACAAGTTGCCGCCATTTTGAACGATTGGGAGCAAGCTCCGCCCAGTCATTAATGTCAATGCTACTGTGAGCTTCAGAGTGTCTTTGAAACATTTTCTTTGACAGTTTAGAAAACAGGACCTGGTGGGGGAGACGCTTTTGGCCATCCAGACACAACATCCAGTCCATCGAAGTTGATTTTGCAGGAGTTTTGCCTGAATGCTTGTGGAGCTAGCTTCAAGAAGGGCACAAACATTTGTTCAATGATCCTCCCATTGAACCCAGCAGATGCAGTGGAGGCATTGCTAATGGTATTTCTCTAGCGTTCTTATGTGTCACTGGTACACTGTCCAGATCTCACTGCAGTACAGGAGTGTGGTGATGACAACAGCTGTGTAAACTAGGACTGTTGTTGACTTGCAGAGGTCTTTGTTGTCAAACACGCACTGTTGTAGTTTAAGAACATATGAACCAGGAGCAGGAGTAGGCCACTCAGCCCTTCGAGCCCGCTCTACCATTCAACAAGATCCTGGCTGATCTGACTGTAACCTCCTGCCTGCCTCTGGTAACCCCTCACCCCTTGTTTATCAAGAATCTATCTACCTCTGCCTTGAAAACATTCAAAGACGCCGCTTCCATTGTCTTTTCATTAAGGGAGTTCCAAAGACTCACTACCCCTTCAAAAAAGAATTTCTTCTCATCTCTGTCTTAAATGGGCGACCTCTTATTTTTAAACACTGATCCCTAGTTGTAGATTGTCTCACAAGAGGAAACATCCTTTCCACATTGACCCTGTCAAGACCCCTCAGGATCTTGTATGTTTTCATCAAGTTGCCTCTTACCCTTCTAAACACCAATGAATACAAGCCTCGCCTGTCCAACCTTTCCTCATAAGACAACCCACCCATTCCTGGTATTAGTTTAGTAAACCTTCTGTGAACTGATTCTAATGCTTTACATCGTTCCTTAAATAAGGAGAACAATACTGTACACAGTACTCCAGATGTGGTCTCACCAGTGCCCTGTACAACTGAAGCATAACCTCCTTACTTTTGTATTCAATTCCCCTCACAATAAATGATCACATTCTATTAGCTTTCCTAATTACTTGCTGTACCTGCATACTAGCCTTTTGCAATTCATGCACTAAGACACCCAGATCTCTCTGAATGTCAGAGCTCTGCAGTCCCTCACCATTTAGATAATATGTCTCTTTTTAATTCTTCCTGCCAAAATGGACAATTTCACATTCCACATTATACTCTGTTTGCCAGATCTTTGCCCACTCACTTAACCTATCTATGTCACTTTGTAGTCTTCTTAAGTCCTCTTCACAACTTAGTTTCTTATCTATCTTTATATCATCAGCAAATTTAGCAACGATACATTGAGTCCTTTCATCCAAGTCATTTATATGAATTGTAAACAGTTGAGGCCCCAGCACTGACCCCTGTGGCACACCACTCGTTACATCCCGCAACCAGGAAAAGACCCACTTATGGCTACCCTCTGTTCTTGTTAGAAAAAATCTATCTATGCCAATATGTTACCTCTGTACACTATGAGCTTTATTTTCTGCAATAAACTTTGATGAGGCACCTTATCAAATGCCTTCTGGGAATCTAAGTACAATACATCTACCAGTTCCCCTTTATCCACAGCACATGTGACCACTTCAAAGAACTCCAATAAATTTTAAACCTGATTTCCCTTTTACGAAATCATGTTGACTCTGCCTGATTGCGTTGAATTTTTCTGAGTGCCCTGCTATACTATCTTTAGTAATAGAATCTAACATTTTCCCTTTGACAGATGTTAGACTAACTGGCCTATAGTTTCCTGCAACAAAAACAGAAAATGCTGGAAAAACTCAGCAGGTCTGACAACATCTATGGAGAGAGAAAAATAAAGTCAATGTTTCAAGTCCGTATGACCCTTATTCAGAGCTGGAGAGGAGTGGGAATGTGATAAAATTTATACTGTTTAAGGGGGGTGGGGCAGGTGGAGCTGGATAGAAGGCTAGCGATAGGTGGGGGCAAAGGAAGGATTGACAAAGATGTCATGAACTAAAGGACAAAGAGATTGTTAATGGTAGCAGTTAGTGCTAAAAAAAAGTGCTAATAATGGCATAAAGGCAAGAAAGCAGAGTGTGATTATAGCAGAACAAGGACAGCATTGAGTGAAAGAACAACATGGAACAAGTGACAGATGGCCCTGTATGGGGATGGGGTTGGGGGAGGGGGGCGATGGTGGGGTAAAAAAAAAGGATAGAAAATGGGATAAAAACCAGGGGTAAAACTACCGACGAAAATAAAAATAAGTGGATAAAAAATCAAAATGAATGTAGAAGGGGATAAAATCCCATTTTCTATACTTTTTTGACATCTTTGTCAATCCCTCCTTTGTCCCCACCCTCTTACTATCTGTCTTTATATTTCTAGCTAGCTTTCTCTCATACTCTAATTTTCCTTCCTTAATAACCTTTTTGCCATTCTTCACTGTTCTTTATATTCTGCCCAATCTTCTGACCTGCCACCCATCTTTGCACATTTATATGCTTTTTCTTTAAGTCTGATGCTATCTTTAATTTATTTAGTTAACCACAGATGATGGGTCCTCCCCTTGGAATTTTTCTTCCTCGTTGGAATGTACCTATTCTGTGTATTCTGAAATATCCCTTTAAATGCCTGCCACTGTATCTCTATTGACCTATCCCTTAGCCTCATTTCCCAGTCCACTTTTGCCAGCTCTGCTTTCATTCCCACGTAATTTCCCTTGTAAAAGGCTGAGCTGATGCAGCTGATCCAGTATTGGATCTCCTTGTCAATAGCGGCCATTAGACAGATGTGACTGCCAAGGCATGGGTAGTGCTCAACACATTCAAGAGTCTCTCCTTCAACATGTATGGGAGCTGGGATATTTGGCTGAACAGGTGTGGGGTGGTATATAAGTTTTGTTTTGACAACATTCAAGGACAGGCTGAGTTTCTTGTATGCAGAATTGAAGAGATTGAGAGTAGCTTGCAAACCTGATAGATGTGAGCAGCAACACTGCAGTCATCCACAAGCTGCAGTTCATGGAATCCATGGCGGTCAGTTTAGTTTTAGCACGGAGGTAACGTGAGTTTTCCATCTACTTGGCATTGAATACTGACACCAGAGGGCAGTTGATCTTTGATGAGGTGAATAGCCACTGTCAGGTAGATTGTTAATAGTATGGGGGTTATCACACAGCCTTGCTTGACCCAGGCCTGGATTTTAAAGGTGTCTGTTTCAAGATCTCCAACTTGAAACAGTTGCGGTTATGTTATCATGAAGCAATTGCATTATGATGAAACTTCTACTTTTTTGATGCAGCTCAGGTAGCTACTCGGTAGCGCACTGTCCTCTGGTCTGACAGGTCCTAGGCCCAAGACCTGGCCCACAACTTGGGCGCCACAGGAGTTGCATTCATCCTGACAAGTTTATAAAGCTAGTAACAAGCACCTGGGATTCTTCACTTTATAAATAGCGGCATGGAGTGCAAAAGGAAATAATTATGCTCAAACTTCGTGAATGGTTCTGTCATTTAAAGTTAATCACATACATCTTTCGTTTCATTACTTTTTCCGTTACCTCCTCATTTTACGTTATGCTAATCTCCCTTCTGTTGTTTAATCATTCCTGTCTTCCACCTCATCCCAGACCTTCTGTTTTTCACTCCCCTCACCTATGACTCTGTACTTGCTTAAAAACTGTTACATCTCTTAAGTGTCACCACTTCTGACGAAAGGTCGGTGACCTGTAATGTTAACTCTGTTTCTGTGTCCACAGAAACCGCCTGACTGGCTGACATGCTTCCAGCATTTCTGCAGCTGCAGTATTTCACTATTTTTTTAGGTTGAGCCTCAGCTGGAGTATTGTGTTCAATACTGCTTCTTCCGCTTTAATTATGTCAGCATCATAGACTGATATGCATATTCCTGGGAATACTCTCCACTTGTGCAGAGTGGAGCTGCAACAACACTTAGGAAGCTGGACACCATCTAGGACTTCTTGAACCGCTGCAGTCCATGTGGTGTAGGTATACCCAGAGTGCTGTTCGGAAAGGAGTTCCAGGATTTTGACCCAGTGACAGTGAAGGAACGGTGATATAGTTCCAAGTCAGGATGGCATGTGGCTTGGAGGGGAAATTGCAGATGGTGGTGTTTCTATGTGTCTGCTGCCCTTGTCTTTATAGATGATAAAGGTAATGGGTTTGGAAAGTGCTTTTGAAGGAGCCTTGATGAGTTGCAGCAGTGCATCTCCTAGATCGTACACACTGCTGCCACTGTGCATTGAGTGGAGGGAGGGAGTGAATTGTGGTGGAGGGAGTGAATGTTTAAGGTGATGGATAGGATACTGATTAAGCGGGTTGCTTGTCCTTGATAGTGTCAAGTTTCCTTAGTGTTGATGGAGCCACACTCATCCAGGAAAGTGCAAGGTATTCTATCGTTCTCTTGGCTTTTATCTTGTAGATGATGGACAGGCTTTGGAGAGTGAGGAGGTGAGTCACTCACCGGAGAATTCCCAGTCTCTCACCTGCCCTTGTAGCCATAGTATTTATATGGCTGCTTCAGTTAGGATGTTGATGGTGGGGAATTCAGCGTTGGTAATGCTGTTGACTGTCAAGGGGGTATGGTTAGATTTCCTCTTGTTGGAGATGGTTATTGCCTGACACTTGTGTAATGCAAATGTTACTTGCCACTTATTAGCCCAAGCCTGAATGTTATCCACATCTTGATGCACACAGGCATGGACTGCTTCTGTATGTTAGAAGTTGCAAATTTCACTTAAAGCTGTGCAATCATCAGCAAACATTCCACTTCTGACCTTACGATGGAAGGAAGGTCATTGATAAATCAGCTGAAGATGTTTGGGTCTAGGGCACCACCCTGAGGAACTACTACAGCGAAGTCCTGGGACTGAAATGATTGACAAAGACAAAAATAGCTGGAAAAACTCAGCAGGTCTGACAGCATCTGCAGAGAGGAACACAGTCAATCTTAAGTCCGCAAGACTCTTCACCAGAACGTTAACTGTGTTCCTCTCTGCAGATGCTGTTAGACCTGCTGAGTTTTTCCAGCTATTTTTGTTTTTGTTTCATATTTTCAACATCCGCAGTATTTTGCTTTTATCTGAAATGATAGACCTCCAATAACCGCAACCATCTTCCTTTGTGCTAGATATGACTCCAACAAGGGGAGAGTTTTCCCCCCTGATTCCCATTGACTTTCATTTGTTAGGGCTCCTTGAAGCCAAACTTGGACAAATACTGCCTTGGTGTCAAGGGCAGTCACTCTTACCTCACCTTTGTCCATGTTTGGAACAAGGTAGGGATTCATACATACATACATACAAACGTACGGGTTAGGAGCAGGAGGAGGCCACTTGGCCCTTCAAGCCTGCTCCGCCATTCAATAAGATCATGGCTGATCTGATTGTCACCTCAACCCCACATTCCTGCCTACCCCCTGATAACCTTCCATCCCCTTGTTAATCAAGAATCTATCTAGCTCTGCCTTAAAAATATTCAGAGACCCTGCTTCCACTGCCTTTTGAGGAAGAGAGTTCCAAAGACTCACGACCCTCTCATTTCTCCTCATCTCTGTCTTAAATGAGCGACCCCTTATTTTTGAACTGTGACTCCTAGTTCTAGATTCTCCCACAAAAGGAAAAATCTTCTCCACACCCACCTTATCAAGAGCCCTCAGGATCTTAAAGGTTTCAATCAAGTCACCTCTTACTCTTCTAAATTCCAGTGGATACAAGCCTAATCTGTCCAACCTTTCCTCATAAGACAACCCAACCATTCCTGGTATTAGTCCAGTAAACCTTCTCTGAACTGCTTTTAATGCATTAACATCTTAAATAAGGGGATCAATACCGTACACAGTACTCCAGATGTGGTCTCACCAGTGCCCTTTACAATTGAAGCATAACCTCCCTACTTTTGTTATCAATTCCCCTCACAATAAATTATAACATTCTATTAGTTTTCCTAATTACCTGCTGTACCTGCATACCAGCCTTTTGTGATTTATACACTAGGACACCCAGATCCCTCTGAATCTCAGAGCTCAGCAATCTCTCACCATTTAGATAATATGCTTTTTTTAGGGGGCCACAGAACCTAACCTGAACACTGTTGAACAGATTATTGCTATGTAATAATTGCTACATAAGTGCCACTTGATAGCACTGTTAATGGCACCTTCCATCACTTTGATGATCGGCCATATCGATTTTGTACTGCTTTTTATGGACAGGAGCAACCTGGACAATTTTCTACATTATCAGGCAAATGTCAGTGTCATAGCTATACTGGAACTACTTGGCTAGAATCATGGCTAGATTTGGAGCACAAGTCTTCAGTGCTATAGCCAGGACATTGTCAAGGTACGTATTGTCTTTGCTGTATCAAGTGTGGTCAGCCTTTTTTTGATATCACATGAAGTGAATCGAAATTTCTGAAGGCTGGAACCTGTGACGCTGGAGACCTCAGGAGGTGGCCGAGATGGATCATCCACTCGGAACTTCTGGCTGAGCACTGATGAGCTGGGCTCCCCTAGCATTGAGGATTGCGGGGGGGGGTGATTTTGGAGCCTCTTCCTCCCTTCAGTTGTTTAACTGTCCACCTCCATTCATGAATGGATGTGGCAGGACTGCAGTGTTTTGATCTGATCGTTGGTTGTGGGATGGCTTAGCTCTGCCTATACCAGGGGTGGCCAAGCTTTCTGAACCTTCAAGGCACATATGAAAATCTTTAGACATTTGAGAGCTGCAAGACACAGACAACCTTTACATTTTTGTGGGGAAATATATTTCGCAAAAATGTAAATACAAACAGTATAAAACGTGTATGTATGGAAGAAAGTTTACTAATTTATGCATTTATTTATCTTTAAATTTTCCCTTAACTTCAGTAATCATAGAGTACATACACCAAGTCTACAGAGTGCGGGTGCACACTGTGATAGCTCTTGATGCTTCCAGAGCGAGCTAGCACATGCTCACTCAGGCAACATTGCTCTTCTGGTGCAAAAAATCGGTCTGGAGGTTGAAAAAAAGAGTGATTATACTTGAAAAAAAAAAGTTGTTACCCACCTACTGAACAACAAATTTGAAGCAGAGTATCTGTGCCCCAACACACTGCCAAAACTCTACTCCACTTCAAAAGTAATTAACTACATGTTGAACTTGTATGGGACACTGGTTTGGCCTCAGCTGGAGCATTGTGTCCAGTTCTGGGCACTGCACTTTCGGAAAGATGCAAAGGCATATTGGAGAAAGTGCAGAAAAGATTCATGAGAACGGGTTCCAGGAATGAGGAACTTCAGTTGTGAAGAAAAAACTTTTTCACACCAAGAGTGGTTCGGGTCTGGAATGCACTGGTGGAGGCAGGCTCAATCGAGGCATTCAAGAGGGCTTTAGATGATTATTTGAGTAGAAACAATGTGCAGGGATATGGGGAAAAGATAGGGCAATGGCACTAGCTCATAATGCTCACTTGGACAGCCCGTGCAGCCAAGATGGGCCGAAAGGCCTCCTCCTGTGATGATAGACTGGAAAAGTTGGGACTGTTTTCATTTGAAGACAAGGTTGAGAGATTTGGTAGGGGTTATTCAAAATTATGAGGAGTCAGAAAGAGTAGGTAGGGAGCTGTTCCCACTCCTCAAAGGATCAAGGACAAGAGGGCACAGATTTAAAATAATTGATAAAAGAAGCAAAAGTGATAAATACAAGGAGCATTTTTTTCTGAAGTGCACTGCATATGCACATATGCATTGCATTGTATATGTGCAGATTCGACATCAGATCGCAAGCATCCGCAGTATTTTGCTTTTATGTAGATTTTGTTTGTTCTTTACATTAAATCTCATTTTCCTTAACCGCGCGTGTTACGGAAGTTGTCTTGCCAGTACTAAAGATGGCGGCGCTCTAAACCAGCACAGTCATCCGTTTATGTTTATGGGGGTGTGTTTTATGCTAAAAAAAAAACAAAAAATGCTGCAAAAAGGCTTAGTAGATGACACATGGGAAGAACAAGATGAATTAACGTTTCAGAATTGGGCACCATGGCAATGCACATCTCTGCTGTTGCACAAACGTTAATGGCACCCAGATATTGACCAGGCGGCAATGGAGGGTTGTGGGCGGAGCTACCAGCGGCTGATTGATAGCAGGAGAGAGCCCCCGCCACCCCCCCCCCCGTCAATCCCCGTTCAATCACGAAGAGGGCGGAGCGGAATCCTGACTGATGTGAGTACTGGCCAATCGGCGTCGAGCGCTTCCGGGGGCGGCTGCCCAATGGGATTTAAGGCGGGTCGGCCCCGCTTGCTCACCTCCTGCGGCCTCTTTTCGCCGTCGCCATTTTGTGTCGCAGCGAGGAAGCGAGGTTCATTTCAGTTTGGCCTGCCCTTCGACTCGGCCGAAATACAGCCTTTCCGTTTCTAAACTTTCTTTTTTTTCTTCTTCTTCTGCGTTTGGTTGGGGGGGGGGTGGAATTTCGAAAGAAAATGGTTAAAATCTTCGTGGGCAACCTGCCGCGGCCGACAACCGCCGAGGAGATTCGGGCTCTGTTCGAGAAGTACGGCGAAGTGAGCGAGTGCGACCTGATCAAGGTGAGGGGGAGGTGGGGGGTGATGGTAATGTCCCTGGGTCTGGTCATCCAGAGGCTCAAACTCCGGGGCGGCGGCGGCGGCGGCGGCGGGGTGGGGGGGGGGGTCAAATCCCCCACCGGTGTAATTCGGATGAACGATTTCGGTGGAATTTGAAAAGTGTGGAACTATCCGCCCGGCGGGGCGGAGGGGAATCTGCTACTGGGTCTGGGCCGGGCAGGGCTGGGCCTGGCCGTGCCGGGCTGGGCTGGGCTGGGCCGGGCCTGGCCTGGCCTGGGTCTGCTCTACATGTGACTCCCACCAAACAAGGTGCCCGACTCGGGACTGCCCTTCGGGAACCAGCAGAGCCACATCGGGATGGCCGCCCCCCCGCCCACGTCCCACAAAAAACCATCAGGTTTGATTTTTTTTTTAAAAAAAGCGGCCGTTAAGAGACGGGCAAAGTTGTTACCGGGACGGCACGGGAGGGGAGGGGAGGGGGATGGGAAGCTATTCTCTCTCCTCCCCTTCCACCACCCCTCTGTCTCTCCCCCCTTCCCCCCACCCCCCTCTCTCTCCCCCCTTCCCCCCCCCTCTCTCTCCCCCCTTCCACCCCCTCTCTCTCCCCCCTTCCCCCCCCCTCTCTCTCCCCCCTTCCCCCCCCCCTCTCTCTCCCCCCTTCCCCCCCCTCTCTCTCCCCCCTTCCCCCCCCTCTCTCTCCCCCCTTCCCCCCCCCTCTCTCTCCCCCCTTCCCCCCCCCTCTCTCTCCCCCCTTCCCCCCCCCTCTCTCTCCCCCCTTCCCCCCTCTCTCTCCCCCCTTCCCCCCCCCCTCTCTCTCCCCCCTTCCCCCCCCTCTCTCTCCCCCCTTCCCCCCCCCTCTCTCTCCCCCCTTCCCACCCCCTCTCTCTCCCCCCTTCCCCCCCCCTCTCTCTCCCCCCTTCCCCCCCCCCTCTCTCTCCCCCCTTCCCCCCCCTCTCTCTCCCCCCTTCCCCCCCCTCTCTCTCCCCCCTTCCCCCCCCTCTCTCTCCCCCCTTCCCCCCCCCTCTCTCTCCCCCCTTCCCCCCCCCCCCTCTCTCCCCCCTTCCCCCCCCCCTCTCTCTCCCCCCTTCCCCCCCCCTCTCTCTCCCCCCTTCCCCCCCCTCTCTCTCCCCCCTTCCCCCCCCTCTCTCTCCCCCCTTCCCCCCCCTCTCTCTCCCCCCTTCCCCCCCCCTCTCTCTCCCCCCTTCCCCCCCCCTCTCTCTCCCCCCTTCCCCCCCCCTCTCTCTCCCCCCTTCCCCCCCCTCTCTCTCCCCCCTTCCCCCCCCCTCTCTCTCCCCCCTTCCCCCCCCCTCTCTCTCCCCCCTTCCCCCCCCCTCTCTCTCCCCCCTTCCCCCCCCCCTCTCTCTCCCCCCTTCCCCCCCCCTCTCTCTCCCCCCTTCCCCCCCCCTCTCTCTCCCCCCTTCCCCCCCCCCTCTCTCTCCCCCCTTCCCCCCCCCCTCTCTCTCCCCCCCTTCCCCCCCCCTCTCTCTCCCCCCTTCCCCCCCCCTCTCTCTCCCCCCTTCCCCCCCCCCTCTCTCTCCCCCCTTCCCCCCCCCCTCTCTCTCCCCCCTTCCCCCCCCCCTCTCTCTCCCCCCTTCCCCCCCCCTCTCTCTCCCCCCTTCCCCCCCCCTCTCTCTCCCCCCCTTCCCCCCCCCTCTCTCTCCCCCCTTCCCCCCCCCCTCTCTCTCTCCCCCCTTCCCCCCCCCCTCTCTCTCCCCCCTTCCCCCCCCCCTCTCTCTCCCCCCTTCCCCCCCCCCTCTCTCTCCCCCCCTTCCCCCCCCCTCTCTCTCCCCCCTTCCCCCCCCCTCTCTCTCCCCCCTTCCCCCCCCCCCTCTCTCTCTCCCCCCTTCCCCCCCCCCCCTCTCTCTCCCCCCTTCCCCCCCCCCCCCCTCTCTCTCTCCCCCCTTCCCCCCCCCCCCTCTCTCTCCCCCCTTCCCCCCCCCCCCCTCTCTCTCCCCCCTTCCCCCCCCCCCCCTCTCTCCCCCCCCTTCCCCCATATGGTATGGAGGTTACCATAACACTTATCATTCACTGAGTATAACAATGATACATCACAAAAAGTAATGTAACAAATGTGGCTGCCCATTTGCACACAGTGAGCCCCCACAAAGAGCAATGAGATACTGACCAGAATTTTTTTAATGATGTTGACTGAGGGATAAATACTAGCCAGGACTCTGAAAGAACTCCCAATCTCTTCTTTGAAATAGTGCCGTGGGATTATTTGCATTTGCTTGAGAGGATGGATGGGACCTCAAAGACGGTAGCTCTGATAGTGCACCATTGCCTCAGTACTGCACTGGGCACGTCAGCCTCAAGTCTTTGGTGTGGGACTTGAACACACGACCTTCACCCTGAGGTTGTTATTGACTTGCCTGGCTCTGTGATGAGCTATTTTACAAGATCACAAGAAACAGGAGCAGGAGTAGGCCATTGAGCCTGCTGTGAGTTCAGTAAAATCATGGCTGATTTGATTCCTGTCTACCTCCAATAACCCTTAACTCCATTGTCAATCAAAAATTTGTCTTAACTCAGCCTTGAATATATTCAATGACCCAGCCTCTACTGCTTGTTGGGGAAGAGAATTCCAAAGACTAATGACTCTCTGAGAGAAGAAATTCTTCCTTATCTCAGCCTTAAATGGGCGACCCCCTATTTTGAAACTATCGCCCTACTTTTGGATTCTCTCATGAGGGGAAACATCTTCCCAGTATTTAAAAGCAAAAAAACTGTGGATGCTGGAATTCCAAAACACAAACAGAAATACTTGGAAAAACTCAGCAGGTCTGGCAGCATCTGCGGAGAGGAGCAGAATTAATGTTTCGAGGCTGAATGACCCTTTTGTTTCCAGTATTTAATCTGTGAAGCCCCCGAGAATATGATACCCTGACTTGGAAATACATTGCTGTTCCTTTTACTGTTGCCGAATCAAAATCCTGAACTCCTTCCCCAAATAGTGTGGGCTCACAAGTGCCTATGTGGCAGTAGTGGCTCACCACCATCTTCTCAAGGGCACCTAGGGGTGGGCAATGAATCCTGGCCTTGCCAGTGATGCCCACATCTCGTGAATGTCTAAACAATAAAGAAACACGACAGGCACTGAAACGGGAGTCCTGACCTCTAGCTTGGTTATGTGTTGGAAAGCTGCATGGCCCCACAACATTCTCTTTTACTGTAGTATTTAAGTATTGTTTTAATTTCTTGACTGATGTAAATTAAATGTGTTTTTTTTTAATCAGAACTATGGATTTGTGCATATGGACAACAAGGAAGCAGCAAAGGAGGCGATTGAGAACCTGCATCACTACAAATTGCACGGGGTCGCTATCAATGTGGAAGCCAGCAAGAGCATGACCAAGTCCTCCACCAAACTCCACGTGGGTAAAGTGAGCTCCAACTGCACCAGCCAGGAGCTGCAGGCCAAGTTCGAAGAGTACGGAACAGTCCTTGAGTGCGACATCATCAAAGATTACGCGTTTGTGCACATGGAGAGGGGGGAAGACGCCATGGCGGCCATCAAGGGTCTGGATGGCACTGAGTTCAAAGGTGAAATTAATGTAGAGTAGTTGCTCCAAGCCATTGGGATTAACAGCTGCTGAGGTGCTCAGTCTTGCAGCTGATGTAGAGGACAGGCACCTTGGCTGTCCTTGTTGATGGCATGTGGAGGCCAGAGATTGGCGTACCCAGTCTCCCTTTGTTGGGGATTTTAATACTGGTGCTTCTTGGCAACTAATACAGTGGGTCAGACATTGTCCTTTCACTGGGTTTAAGACAGAATGGTTGATTTTTATCTGTCCCTGTTGCCTGGGTATGTGCATGCGCAAGGTCGCAAAAACATTTAAAAGGCCCCTGCGCAATTAAACAGATCGTCCATCTATTCCAGAAAAATAAGTTTAGAAGGGACATTGGTTCCAGGTCTCTTTCTAAGAATGGAAAAAGGTCCCAAAGCTCAACTTGTTTTGTATTTTGATATTCTGAGTAGCGTGCAGTTATCCTGGATGCTCTAATTGATGGTATCTTGACTATTCTGACTGTCTAAATTGTTTAGTGAAGATCCTATTTCTGGTACCTGATCTTTTTTTGTTGTTTTGTTTCTGATCCCTGGCCTTTCCCCATGTTGAAGTAATATTCAGGATTTATCCCTTTTTGATAAATTGAATACTTGTACACTTCAGTCACTCACCTTAACATTCTCTTTGGGCTTTAAGAGATTACTAACTGTAAGGCTTCCATGTGAAGCAACTGGTAGTTTCAGCATGGTTTTAATAGATATTGGGGTGGAGCGGGGGTACAGTCTGATTATTGCCCATCGTTTGGCTTAAACTGATTTTAGAAAACATTCGCAGTAATGTGCAATAGTGGGTATTGGAAAGGTGGGGGTGTCACACATTATTACAAATGACTCGGGGACAGAAATGTTGCACACAATTGTAACGTTTAAGGATAAAAATGTGAAAAGGGAGAGAGATTTGCATTTATATAGCACCTTTCCCAACCAACCATCAGATGCCCCAACGCACTTTACAGCCAGTGATAGACCTTCGAAATGTGGTCACTGTTTTAATGTTAGAAGCACAACTGCCAGTTTGTGTACAACAAGCTCCCA
This sequence comes from Carcharodon carcharias, assembly GCF_017639515.1. Taxonomy (NCBI): domain Eukaryota; kingdom Metazoa; phylum Chordata; class Chondrichthyes; order Lamniformes; family Lamnidae; genus Carcharodon; species Carcharodon carcharias. The sequence goes on from NC_054485.1 coordinate 91,740,817, forward strand.
CAAGCTGCGGTCTTTTTATTTTTTGGTGATTTTGATTAAGGAATTAATATTGGCCAGGAGATTTTGTGAAAGGTGCTATATAAATGCAAATCTCTGTCCCCTGGTCCTCTTCAAAATAGTACCATGGGATCTTTTACATCGACCCAAGTAGGCAGACTGGGCCTCAGTTTAACATCTCATCCAAAATACAGCACTCTCCGCTGTATGGCACAGGGAGTATCAGCCTAGACTTTTGTGCAGGAGTCCTGGAGAGGGACTTGAACCCACGACCTTCTGATTCGAGGCAAGAGGGTGACGAAATGAGACCAAGTTGGTGGGCGTTGGACTGAAATGGATAGTTGGAGTTCAACCGGTGCCTGAATGAAGTAATTTTTTTTAAAAAAACACACACCAGAATGTTGACTCCCTAACAAATGTACTTGAGATAATAGGAAAAATCTGGAGATTTTAGATGGATGGTTCATTTGTAAGGGGAAAAAGCAGATAAGATGTCAGGATTCTGATCTGAGTGTGACGTGTCTTAAGAGGTGTTCCTTACATTATATCTGGCCTTGGTGAGCTTGTATCTGCATGTTTGGTGCAGCAAAGGAATAGAAAATTGGAAAAGAGGTGCAAAGCTGCTGACTCCTGAACTTGAGTGTGGGATCACTAGGAAGCATTGTTTTTTTTTTCCCCTTTGCTCTTTTATGGGATGTGGATGTTGCTGCCAAGACCAGCATTTGTTGCCCATCCCTAATTGCCCTTGAACTGAGTGGCTTGCTAGGCCATCTCAGAGGGCAGTTAAGAGTCAGCCACATAGGATGGCAGATTTCCTTCCTTTCCTCCATGAGAGGACATTAGTGAACCAGTTAGTGAGGCACTAGCTTTCAATTTCAGATTTTATTAGTAGAATTTAATTGAAGCTGCCATGGTGGGATTTGAACTCATGTCCCCAGAGCATTAGCCTGGGCCTCCGGATCACTTATCTAGTGGCATTATCACTATGCCGTCATCTCCCCTTTGTCCACTGTGGGAATTTTAATTGTCTGGTGAAGAACAGGACAATGGAAGGGGTGTGGTGGGATGGAAGAGGGGTGGTGGGTTTTGTGTGTGTGTGTTGATAGAGATATTTAAAATTATGAGTATGGAATTTGAATGCAGGAAAGTTGAGGACACCAGTTTAAAGTTAAGGCCAAAGGAAAAGACATTTTTTTTAGTATGAGCTTGTGGAACAGGTTATCAGAAGGGGTGTGACAATAAAAATCACCCCTGAAGCTCAATACAAAACAGAAATCATCAAAAATATCTCCCATTTAATGCAGAGGCCTTTCTATCAGACTCTTAATTCCTCTTCAGACTAGACTCCTCAGTTCTGGAGAAGAGTCATGTTGGACTCAAAACATTAGCTGTGTTTCTCTCCACAGATGTTGCCAGATCTGCTGAGTTTTTCCAGCAGCATTCTATAAATTTGGAATTTGACCTTACGTAAAGGGCAATACAGATCAGTTTCTTTCAATACAGTACATGAGTTACCTCACTACACTTACCGTTACAGGTTATACTTCCAACATTTACATTTCATATCAAACATTCTCTGGTGCATGCTGAGATGATGGGTGTCTAAAATGCTCATGTGAGATTTAATCTCATTCCCCTCCCAATAAGAAATGTGTTAGATTGCCTTGGTGATTGGGCCTAACACCTATTGTGTGGATGAAGTTTCTGCTCCTTTAGGACAAGTAACAGGATTTTTAATAACAGACATGGGCAGTCAAGTCAGATTGCAAGCAGATAGTTACAAGGCTAAAGATTTAGAATTCAGGAAGGTTCTTCAGCATGAATAAGTCGGACAGCCTCCTGGGAGTGTAGAAGCACAGCGTTGTTGTATTACGTGAAGACGCTTTGCATCTGACCATTACCATTGCTCTGTATATTCACTTGGTGTAACAAAACAGCTAAATAATTCAGCTCTAGCCTCTTCCTGCCATGTTTGCTCAGTTTCCCTGGTTAAAGGAAAATGTGTGGAAGACACATGTCCTGGTTGTATTGTTACTCCCGAGTTATGCTGTTGTCCAGCTCTTTATCAGATATTACAGGTACCAGGTACACACCTAAATACAAGTCGGTCTGACCACCTACGAGTGTGACTGTTTTTCATTGTAGTTCAAGAGTACCTGTAACATTATTCTCTCCTCCCTCTCTGTATGCCCTCTTCCATCCAACCTCCCCCCCCCCAAATGCTTGCTGCACCACCATCTCCTGTGCTGTACCTGGGATTTGAATATGGGTCATTGACAGACACATGGATATACACGTGCTTTGTCCAGTCTAACTAAAAACACCCAGCAGTATAGCTATAGATGGGGCCTGTCCAAACTTGGGTTGAGAGAGAGAGATTGATTGGAACTCCATAAAAAGATAGTTGTTTGGTAGTAGAGAACTTGAGTATTGCTTAAAAAAAAAGACTTTGGTCTAAGCTTTTCCTTTTGTACTCATCAGGATAATTCACAAGAAAATATCAATGTCCAGGGGAACAGTATATTTATACTGTATGAAAAGAGAGTGCTGATTGGTTGGCAAGCGGACTCTAGTTGTTAGAGACGTGGATGGTTGTCACTTATTATGCTTAGCTGAAGCAGGTGTAATGTGTGTAGATGTTCTTTCTGTCTGCAAAGAACAGGACCCTGTGTATTAATATATTGTTCGCAATAGGCAAGGACCTTACCCAACCAGCCTATGCTTGCAAAACTCAAAAGTGTTCAGCATTAGATGTGATTTGCGATTGGACAACATCCGTTAAATAATCCTCAGTGCACTAAGAATTACGCTGACAGCCAATTTAAGATGATCAGTCGAGCTCAGTTTGGTGCATTTGCGTGTACTGGAAGCTACATATATTAATACACAGGGCTCTTTTTTGCAGACAAAGAACATGTACACGCGTTGCACCGGTTTCTGCTAAACAAAGTAAGTGACAGCCATTCACTGGTTTATTCCCCAGGACAATGTCTTGACCAATCGGAGTCGAGCTGCCTGGTTTAAATTTCAAACAATGCTTGGCATTTAACTGTCAGTCACCATTGACTGGTGCATTCTCCATGGCAGCATCTCAACCAGTTGGAGTCTACTTGCCAACCAATCAGCACTCTTCTCATATTGTATGAATACAATATGCTGCTCCCCCTGACATTGGCATTTTCTTGCAAAGTGTCCTGATGGGCGCAAAGTGAAATGTTTCAACAAAGTTTTTTTGCTCTGTATAAAAATAATTGGGAATGGGATGATGACCAGAGGAGCTGTCTGTCGAGGTTTTAAGACAAAGGGAGAAATCTCATGCTCTTCTTTGAAATAGTGCCGTGAGATCTTTTAAGGCAGGGCCTCCCTCTGACATCTTAGCTAAAGGACAGCATCTCTGGCAGCACCGCGCTCCGTCAGTGCTGCACTGAGCTTATGTTTTCTGCTTGAATATTGAGAGCGAGGCTGCAAGTTGCAGCCACTGATGTATGGCTGACCCATACAGAACGTAGTTCATGGGAGTGGTGGGATGTCGGTGACACTGGCAAGGCCAGCGTTTGTTGCCCATCCCTAATTGCACTTGAACTGAGTGCCCTGCTAGGCCATTTCAGAGGGTAGAGTCAATCTCATTGCTGTCAGTCTGGAGTCAGAAAAGGATAGTAGATTTCTTTCCCTAAAGGACATTAGAGAACCAGATAGTCTCAATGGTGGAGACTAGGTTTTAATTCCAGCTTTTAATTTAAATTCCATTAGTTGCCGAGGTGGGATTTGAACACACGTCCCTGCCTGGGCCTCTGAATTACTAGTCCAATGACAGTGGGAAGATTGGAAAACATAGCAGCATATCTTGCAACACTATGATTATGATTACTGGGTCATGTCGGCTTATTTCCCCTTCTTTACATTGCTACCTGACCAAGCCTGGCAATCTAACTGCTTCGGCCGGCAAATGGTTTATCAGGTACTAGCCATCTCCCAGACTCTTATACACAAGCTTGAGTGTTGGCAGGCTACTCGGCTGTGGTAATCATCACCATTAGTGTCTGGCCACACATCATTCGAAGCAGGTTTGCTGGACAGTGATATGTTTTTCCCAGTATTAAGCTCAGTCTCCTCTTATTTACAGGCTCATACAGCACTGAAAGAGGCCATTTGGTGCAACATGTCTGTGCCGGCTCTTGGTCCCTTTTGCTGTTAATTTTTATTTCCTTTCAGTTATTTACCCCCGCTCCCTTTTTTCCCCAGAAAGTTTAACACTGAATCTGCTTCCACCATCGTTTCAAGTAGCGCATTTCAAATCACAGCATCTCACTTGGAAGGAAAGATCTGTGTCTGGTAGTTAACTAAGAACATTCTATTGAATCTGGTTTTTTTTTTTTCTTTTATTAAAGGTAAACGGATTCACGTTGAACTGTCCAAGAGCCGGCTGCGAATACAGCCTGGGATGGGCGAGAAGAACACCTGCTTCCGGTGCGGCAAAGACGGCCATTGGTCCAAAGAATGCCCAACAGACCGGCAGGAGATGGGCATTGGATTCGCCCACGACTACCTTGACCCCTATGCCATGCACCACCGGTACGGGGAGCAGCCCTTTTACGACAGTCGCTACGTTGATTACTACGAGAAGTACCGGGCTGGGGCCTACGGAGCGGTGGGCACTCCGTACCCTGACCGCTGGGGCACCCCACTGGCTGGCTATGGCACTTCCATGAGGGAGCGCATGCCCAAAGCATTGGAGGCGTACAGCCAGAGCTCCATAAGCCAACCCCCGACCTATTATGCGCGGGACCGGAGCCCCCTCCGGCGACCGACGGCATCAACGATCACCGACTACGCCACAGCTGCTACGGAGTATGCTGCTGCTGCCGCTGCTGCGGCCGCCACCAACTCTGACTACGGCACGGCCGCCTCCACTGCTGAGTATTCTGCCAGTGACTACGCCGCTGCTGCTGCCAGGTACGCTGCCCAAGACTATGCCAACGCCAACTACGCTGCCAGCAACTATGCCACTGCCACCTCGACCGCCGACTACGCCAGTGGAAACTACGGCACCGGTGACTACAGCGCAGGCTACGCGTACGACTACGGACATACCATGAGCAACAGTGCCGCCTATTCCGCTACAGGTACAGGGAACGAGGCCTATGCGGAACACACGCAGTACTCTGCTTATTAGCCAAAAGGTGAGTGAGACACATCTGGGCCCTTTAAACATTGATATAAATCGGCTGCACTTTCTGCAGTCTTGCATTGGAATTGTAATTGGGTGGCTTTTTGATTCCATGAATTGGTTCTGCCTTTTCTTCTCCGTAAGGTTCCAGCTCCGAGAGGTGGTGGTGCCATGCTTCTGAGCGAGTTCTTGGATCGCTGTTCCTGTTTGTGCGCGCGTGTTTTTTTTATTTTCCTTGTTCCTGAACTGCTTCTGTTGTTGAGAATCGTAGCTCGCGCGGTGTTGGTGCCTGCTTTCTCATCCTCAGGTCCTCTCCATGCACAAATGGGTCTTTTCCTTCCGCTGCCTACCTGACTAGGAGGGAGAGGAGAGGGCAAGCAGGAGGTGGAGGGGTGGAAGATTCCCCCCATCACTGCCCAAAACACACATCTACACTGTTGGATCGTGCTCTTCCTTTGACAACGTGCCCGTACACACGGCACCTCCCATCGGCCTGGCTTCGGTTCAGATTTCTTCCCTGGGGTAAATTTGCGGCCTGCTCGGTAGGTTGATGCCTTCCGTCTTAAAAGACCGGCTTTTGTCGCTGTGTTTGCGGTCCGTCGGCTACATGGCCTGTGCCTGCGTCGCGGGGGTGGGGGCGGGGGGGGGGGGCGGTTGGCGGGTGACTTCTGTCTACGCTGATCAGCGTGCCACCCATCTCCAGCTAGTTTGAATGCAGCGTCTCTGGCTGCTGCTGGGATGGGAGAAAGATGCCTGCTTCTTTCTTGAGGCGGAGGCTGAAAATGCTGGGAGTGCACAGCAGCTCAGTTGCCACCTTTTGAAAGAGAAAGACAGGTTCTCACTGACCCAGGATCTCAGCCCCATGTTCAAGATTTCACTGCAAACAAACCCGTCTTTTCCTTACTTCAGATTGCTGGCTTGGCTGCTGTGTATTTCCTGTGTATGTGTTGGTTTCATTTGCAGCTCCAGTGTGTGGAGGTGGCTGTAGTATTTAGTTCCATGCATGTCCTGACAATGCTTGGGTTAGTTTCTCCCCCCCCCACCCCCCCAGCTATCCGCTCTGGATGCTCGGTTGCTTATCGCAGGTGTGTCACTTGCCCTTTATCTGTATATCTGGAGTCATTGTACCACAGCATCCATCCCTGTTGCAGGGAACTTTCCCTCCATCACCACTGTCCAATGTGAGCTACCGCTACCCAGCAAAAGGGCAATTTCTCCATCGTAATATAAGAAATAGGAGCAGGAATAGACCCTGTGGTACCTTGAGCCTGTTCCCGCCATTCAATAAGATCATGGTAAATCTTGCAACTCAAAACACTGCTTCCTGTAATATCCCCTTATACCTCAGTTCCCAAGTAACAGTCTCGAATATACTCGATGACTGAACATCCACAGCTCTCTGGGGTGGAGAATTCAAAGATTCACGACACTCTTGACTGAAGAAATTCTCCTCACCTCGGTCCCACTTAGCCAAACCTTTATTCTGAGACCATGCCCCGGTGTTGTAGACTCCAGCTGGGGGAAAACATCCTACTTGTGGTTGCCTTGTCAAATCTTCTCCAAATTCTGTACAGTCTGACCAGGTTTTATAAGAAGAATGAGGAAAGTGATTGGTATCACTTTGGAATTTCTCAGCGGAGAGAGACGACTCAGCCCATCGTGTCTGTGCTGGCTCTTCGCAAAAACTGTTCTGATTTGCCCTACTCCTTCCCCTTCCAGTTGGTCCAGTTCCCTTTTGAAAGTTTTGAAAATGCATTTAAAAACAAAATTCTCATTCCACTCTCCAGTTTTTTTTCCCCTTAAATTGAAACTTTTAAGGCGTTTATCTTCATCACATCAGCTACAGCTCTGCTGATAAATGGGAATTAGGTGAGTGCAGGTAAGATGTGAAAAGCAGCTGAGCAGCAACTACCAGTTTGTGTGAATGTGACGCAGGACCAGCAGGGGCATCCCTTTACTTGGAGTCTTGGCCGTCCACCAGCTGTAGCTCTGACCTGGTTGATCCGCTCTGACCTTTCGCTGCGAGCAGCTGGTTTCCCTGCAGTTGCTGAAAACCAGGCTGAACTCTCCTGTACTACAGTGCGGCAGGAGTCAGCTGGCTGTGATTGGAACTCGCCCGTGGATCTGAATATTAAGATGTCCAAGTGCCGGCTGATTACACGTGAATGGTCATTTTGACCAATCATTGTTGTGCCGACTTTTCAAAACTTTACCATGCTCTATTCTGCTGGCTTGCAGTTATGTTTGTTCTGCCTCCTTGTGTGTTTCAGTTTGGATTAGTTGTGTGTTCGTTCGTGTGTATACCTTTAAATGAACCAGAAAATTACACCACTCTGTGTACGTGTAGTTGGCGCTCTGATGTTTCTTGCCCCTAATGTTTTTCTTTTCTCCTGAAGGTACTCAGTCCTGTATGATTGCATGTCTACAGGCACCTTTCCAGTACTTACCTGACTCATTTTACATAGCATCAGCCTGGACGAGGAGTTTTTTGGTAGGCTCTTTGACTGTGGGGGCCATCACTGACTAGCTCAATCCCATACCCGACCTGCACACTCTTCACCAGGGATCAGTAGATCGTGTTGTAGCATTGGCAACAGTGCTCCATTTGTCCTTATCTCTCCGATCCCGCAATCCATCTCTTTCTCCTTAATCAATCCCAGAACAGCTGAAACTAACTGTTTCTACGACAATGCAGGCCTTGTTTTGAACCTGCAAGTCCTCCCCCCTTCTGTAGGGCTGCATACGGCACCAGGCAGCACATTTTCACACACCAAAGGAACACGGTTCTTCAATTTTTTACATTAAAAGCATTTAAAATTTTGTGCGCCAGTGTCCTTGTCCGACTATTATGTATATTACCGGAGCTAATAAAACTAAAAGGTGTGGTGCCGTTATGTGTACCTATTCATAATGGAAAGCTAGCCCATTCCCGGTGCCAAGTTTATTTATTTTTTTTTTGTTCTCAGCCCCGTTCATTTCTTCGCCACCTGTGAAAGAGACATGTTGTGTTCCTGGCTAAGACTGTAGGCATTCCTTCTTTAAATGGTCCAGTTTACCTGTTTTCAATGCCCATTTGCCTCAATGTATTTCCATGCCCTGATAGCCCTTTATGTGGGAGGGGAAAAGAACACTTCTAAGCTTCCCACACACCACCACCACCCCCTGACCCACCCACTGGCTTCCCCCATCCTTTGTGCCTCAATTACTAATCCTAAACCAAAAAACATTTGCTGCTGATCTCGAGGCACACTGTCACCAAAAACATTTGGAAAGCATCGAAGAGTCCTAGTCCTTTCTCCCCGCTCAGTCATGCGGCAGGAGGGAAAAGGCATCGATGGAAGCAGAGGCCAGGAGCAAGCGATCTGCATGAGTGTTAACAAAGCCGGTCACATCGAGTGCAGAGAACGCTTTTGCCAGTGGTACCGACGGCGAATAACAAGCGTCGAGACATTTGATGTCTGACAGTCTTGCTAAAAGATTTTGTATGTTTTTAAAAAAAAAAGCCACTTTGAAGCTCGCGGGGATTGTAGGTTTGTTGAATGAACTGAAATGCTGTGTCGTCTCCCCTCCTCTTTAACAGTTTTGTGCCTGTTGGAAACCCAGCTCCTGTTCCCACCATCGGAGCCAGTGGAAAGTAGCAACTCTCAGACTAGCTTCAGGTTGCATTTTGTGGTAACTGGCGCACCAACTGTTTCTCTTGTCCGGTTTTTTTTGTTTCTGTTGGAACTGTTCCACCTTTTTTTTAACCCACCCCTCCCCACCCCCCCACCCCAATCTGTCTCCTCCCATTGAACCACCCCCCTCCCCGACCTCACCCAATTCTCACTGGGATACGGTTCCAATAGGCGCCCTTCCCAAGTGACCCTTTTCCTTTTATTTTTCCGTTCAGCGGGTGTCGGCAGCGCGGAGCGACGCGGCGCGGGTCAAGTGCGTGATCTCTCGACACACGCGTACGTACGCAAGCGCGCGGGCACACGCACGCTTCCCCCCCACCCCCTACAACCCCGCTGCCCCTACCTCCCCAGGGTCTCGGGCCTAATACGGCAGAGAGGCGCCAAGCAGAGGGAAGTTATCCCAGGGTGCGCTGAGAACCCGGCCGACAATTTAACTGCCTGCTCTTGTCCCTTCCCAGTCGCCATTTTCGCCATCGGCTGAGGCTCGAGAGGGAGAGAGAGGGAGAGAGACGGAAGTGCAGAGTGTGCACGGAGCCAGAATGTTAGCCACTCCACCGAAAACAGAAATTAAACTGACTGCTGCGTGGTGACGTGTGTATGAAATCTGATCGCGATCTAAGGAGGACTCCAGTGGGAGGCTGCCGCCTTGTCAGCTCCGGGAGACGGGTGTTCCCGTTTGGGTGCAGTTCCACAAAATCTTGCATTTGCGTAGTTCCTGTAACGCAGTAAAGCTTCCCGTGGCGTTCAATAGGAGCAAGCGTCGATCAAAACTTAACAGGGCGTTGCATATGGAGTTATTAGTACAGGTGGCCTAAAGCTTGGCCAGAGAGCCAGGTGCCAAGGAGAATAGGAGAGTGGGAATTCCAGAGTTGAGTTGAGGCTAATGAAAGCATGATCAGCAATGGTCAGGTGATGGAAATCTGGAATGCGCAGTAGGCCAGAATTGGAGGAGCACAGATCTTGAAGGTCATAGGACTGGAAGAGATTACAGAAATGGAAAGGGGTGAGGCCCTGGAAGGATCAGGGCATAAGAACGAGAATTTTATTACGGAGTCATTGCCGGAATGGGAGCAATGTAGATTAGCAAGCACAGGTGAAAAAGGCTTGGTGCTGTTTAGCATAGAAATGGTACAGTTCGTGTTTACGGAGGGTGGGATGCTGGCCAGGAGAGTTGGTTACAGGCGTTCCTGGAGGTAACAAAAAGCATCCTCAGTTGTCCATGAACCTGACTATTGAACCTGCTCACTGTTTATTCAGTCAGATTTAATCATGTCTTCACCATGTGTCCCCAGCAGTGGTTGCTGGCTGAATGATCAGAAGCTGGAACCCCGGCTGGGTTTTTTCCCCTCCCTAATCTTGCTAACTGCCAGACATTGCTGTAAACTCACCTCCGACCCCCAAAAGGTCCCACTCCTGACCTCCCCGCCCCCCCCCCCTCCTCCATCCCGTCCCCAGCCTGTAGATGCTGACCAGTCCCGGGTGACTATTCTGCCTGACTCCTCTGTACCATGCTGAAGTGGCACACTCCAGAAACTGAGCAACCAGAGGGAGTCGGGACAGGCAAGGAGTGAACTTCTTAAAAAATTTTGTGATTTTTCTATCATCTCTCTAACCCTCTCCTCTCTTCCCACCCATCCCTACACCCCACCCCTACCCTTCCAGGTCTCATACTTTTTATATTTTAAAAAAAACCTAGCGGGCAGTATGTTAAAAGTGGCAGTGAATGTTGCCCGAGCTGCTCGCTTCACGAGTTGTGTAGGTGCTCCTCCTGTGGCGAACAGCGTGTCTTTGAACAGTCTGTGATGTGCTTCCTTTCACAGGTTTGGTAATACCCGTTGACAAGAACCGCGGTTCCCCCTGGTATACACACAAACTCGGGTCGTACGTTGTGCGGATTACACTCACCGTCGGGATATAGCGCGGAGGACACCGGGGGAAAATGCTATCTATGTACCTAAATATTGATGGTTCTCTTTTTCTAAAAAAAAAAACTGCAAAAATTGATTTTTTTTTTCATTTCCCAAGATGATCTGTGACTGTTTTGCATTTTTTTTTTGAAGTTCTGTATGTTGCTTCCCATCCCCCACCCCCACCCACAAAGAAAATAAAATCTTTTTGGTTTTGTGTTACTGGTAACTGTTCTGTGATGGTTGAGCTCTCTGTCTGACGTGGAATTACCCTCTAGTTTAAACGTGAACGTGGCTGTAATATAGCCACCCTTGTAGTACCCTGAAATAAACGATCAGTATTTGACCTGACACCGAGTCTTTGTAAAATGGTTTTTAACGCCAGTCGTATTTTGGCGGATAGTGTGTAGCAGTCTCACTACATAGAAAGGGGGAGCGTCTGACCTGGTGGTAATCGCTGAACCCAGCTCGCGTACTTGAAATTTCGATGTGCTATTGCATGTCATCGGTATTTCATCTGTTCACCTCTGCTGATTCTCTTCCCTATAATCCTCAAATTGAGCTTCATAATCTTGTCAGCTTGGCGATGGTATTTCTGCTCTGGTGATCAAAAGGCGCCTGTTTTCCCCTGACAGTCCTGCAATGTCGGGAGCAAGTACTATATGGGAACAAGAAATGTCCGTTTAGCCTCCTCTGACATTTCAGCCCTCTGATCGTCAGTTGCTTATTTGTTTCCACTCTGCTTCGCTAGGTTGAGATTGCAGAAGAGTCCAATACTTGACTTACAGACTCTTGCCACGTGGTGCAGGTGAGGCTTGGAGGGTCGAGTAGATGAGTTGTGTGGAGGTTCGTGCGCTCTTTCTGGCATCTTGACTTCTGTGTGTTCTGGACAAAATCTATCTGTGCCTTCCTGAATGGACATTCTTGATTTTGGTTGATCACAAGCCAGGGCCTCCCATGAGCCAGTGGCTATTTAACCTCTGCAGGGAATGCTTTGAGGACATCCCTAAAGCATTTCCACTGTTCCAGGCATCTCCTCCCAGGACCAAGTTCCAAGTAGAACAGTTGTTACAGGAGTCTGGCAATATTCAGTTAGATCACAGCTGATCTCTATCTCAAGGCCACTGACTCGCTCACCTTGGTTCCACATTCCTTAATATTGTGACCCAACAAAAGTCAATTCACCTCAGTTTTTAAATTGACCCCCAAGCTCAAATTTTTGGTGGAGAGAGTCAGTTCCAGATTTCCTCTGCTTTGCTCTAAAGAGATCATCAGTCCTGAATGGCCTAGCTCAAATTTTAAGGTTATGCCCCTCTTAGACACCCATGTGTCCCTTTGCCCCCACAAGGCCAGATAGTCTTACCTGTCAAATCTTGTAATCATCCTAGATACATAACTAAATTATAGTGTTCCTGAAGCATCTTTACTTGATGTTAAGCTCCTTGGGGACTGTCCTGAGCTCAGTCACTTCACATCCAAAGCTTCACTTGGTAGATAAGTGCAGGTGTGGGCTCCAATTCCCAAAGGAAGACTCGGTAACCAGACCACACACGAAGATATTTGAATATCTAACTAATAAATGACGGAGGGTAACCTTTGCAATTACCAATGCAGAATGACCTCCATTACTGTGCAACCTCGTTTGGATTTAGAGGGGCATGTAAGGGATGAATCGGCAACAGCTATCTGTCTGATCGTGCAATGGACTGCATGCGTGCCTGGTGGAAAGTGAGCAGTAATATCATTTGCCCGTGTGATGTATCAAGTAATTGTGTTCATGCACTAATCAAATAGATGGAACGTGCTCAGGCAGGACCATCCTGAGAGGGAGATATAATTTATAAAGATACAGAGCTTCATGGGGACTTTTACTTGGTTTTGTTTTGCCTAACAGTCAAGACATGCATGGAAGGTCCAGATTTTCATTCAGTTTGATGAACACTACATGCGACAGATTACGTCTGTTTCAATCTTTAAGCACCTAAGAGTGACAAACATTTTTGCTTGGCAGTATCAGCCATCTTGAATTGAAAATCATCCTTAGTCCCCTGTTGACAGACTGCTGACACAAGTCAAAAGCTAATGTTGAAATAAGGTTACAATATTGTCGGAGATTAGTTGGGGCAGTGGGGAAACAGGAACAAACAGATCTGGTGCCAACATCGAATATTCTGTGGAGGATATTGCATGTGAAATGTTAATATCAGATTGGTCTGAACAATGGCAATACTGAAACTAATACACAATCTGCAGAATCACAGCAACCATCCCATGTGGTTTCGATGTAATCTTATAATGCTTTGGTTAAACAAGCAGGGTGGCCATTATTTGTTGAGCGGAGGTGCAAACTGCAAGTTTGGATGGCTTATGAGGTGAGGGTAGATATATTGCTAGATTAATTGACTCCATGAGGCAATACGCTCTGCACCCCATCCACAAACATTCATACCCTCCACCACCAACGCATGGGTGGCAGCAGTGTGTACCCTTTCCAAGATGCACTGCAGAAACTTACCAAGGCTACTTAGCACCTTCCAAACCCACAACCACTACCATCTAGGACGTGGGCAGCAGATACATGGGAACACCACCACCTGGAAGTTCCCCTCTAAACCACTCACCATCCTGACTTGGAAAATATCGCCATTTCATCGCTGTCACTGGGTCAAAATCCTGGAACTCCCCTAACAGTACTGTGAGCTTAGCAAAGGTAAATGGAATATATTATTATGCAACTAGCCTGAGGAATAAGAGCTGAGGGCACAGATAAGCACGTCAATAATGGTATCATTGTTATGACCAAGACTTGGCTAAAAGGGCAGGATTGGCAACTCAACATTCCTGGTCATGGGGTATTCAGATGAAATAGGGGGATAGAAGAGGTGGGGTTGCAATATTGATCAAAGAATCATTTGTAGTAGTGAGGAGGGATGATATCTTGGAAGGATCATGAAATGAAGCCATTTGGGTAGAAGTAAAAAACACAAAAGTGTGTCTACTATAGGTCCCCAAACAGTCAGGGAGAGAATAGAGGATCAAGTTTCAGAGAAGCATAAGAATAATAGGGGATTTTAACTGCCCAGATATTTACTGGGATAGTTCTAGTGCACAAGGTAGAGATGGAGCAAAATTCTTACAAGTTGCATCCAGGGAACTTTTTTAGCCAGTACATAGGAAGTCCATCAAGGGAAGGGGCAGTTCTAGACCTAATATTCAGAAATAAGCCCGGGCAGGTGGAAGGTGTGTCAGTCGGGCAGTATTTTGGAGATAGTGACCATCATTCAGATTTAGGATAGTTATGGAAAAGAATACAGTTGGGCTGGGAATAATAGTTCTAAACTGGGAAAAAGCTAATTTTACTAAGATGAGATACAATTTGGCCCAAGTGGCCTGGGAGCAGGTACTTGCAGATAAAACTATCAGAGCAGTGGGAGGCATTCAAGGAGGAAATAGCAAGGGTAAAGGGCAAATGTGTTCCCATAAAGATAAGGGAGGAAACCAAGCCCAGAGAACTCTGGATGTCAAGGAACATAAAGTTTAGGATTAAGAAAAAAAGAGAAGCTTATGGTAGATACCGCAGGCTCAATACTGCAGAGTCCTTAAAGGAGTATCACAGCTGTGTGTAGACAGGACAGCCCAGAGGGCTCGTCTACAGAGGCCATATGGGTGGAGCTGAGGAACGGGAAAGGTGTGACCACACTAATAGGGTTGTATTATAGACCACCCAATAGTCAAAGAGAATTGGAGGAGCAAATCTGTAGAGAAATAGCAGACCGATGTAATAAAGAAGGTTGTGATAGTAGGAGATTTTAACTTTTCACATATTGACTGGGACTCCCATACTGTAAAAGGGCTGGATGGCTTGGAGTTTGTCAAATGTATTTAGAAAAGTTTTCTAAATCAATATATAGAGGTACCAACGAGAGAGGATGCAATACTTGATCTCCTATTAGGGAACCAGACAGGTCAGGTGACAGAAGTATGTGTAGGCGAACATTTTGGGTCCAGTGACCACAATGTCATTAGTTTTAAGTTAATTATGGATAAGGATAGGTCTGCTCCTCAAGCTGAGATTCTAAATTGGAGAAAGGCCAATTTTGTGGAAATGAGAAAGGATCTAGGAAGAGTGGATTGGGATAAATTGTTTTCTGATAAGGATGTGTTCAGTAAGTGGTAGGCATTCAAAGGCGAAATTTTGAGAGTGCAGAGTTTGCATGTTCCTGTCAGGATTAAAGGCAAAGTTAACAGGCATAGGGAACCTTGGTTTTTAAGGGATATTGGCGATCTGCTTAACAAGAAGAGAGAGGTGTATAACAGGTATAGGCAAAAAGGAGCAAATGAGGTACTTGTAGAGTAAAGAAAATACTAAAAAAGGAAATCAGGAAGGCAAAAAGAAGACATGAGGTTGCTTTGGCAGATAATGTGAAGGTAAACCCGAAGGGTTTCTACAAGTATATTAAGAGTAAAAGGATAGTAAGGGACACAATTAGTTCCATTGAAGATCAGAGTGGTTGTCTATGTGTGGAGCCTCATGAGATGGGGGAGATCTTAAACAGTTTTTTTGCATCAGTATTTACTCAGGAAACTGGCACAGTGTATAAGGAAGGAAGGGAAACAAGCAGTAGTGTCATGGAACATATAGAGATTAAAGAGGAGGAAGTGCTTGGTGCCTTACAGTGAATAAAGGTAGATAAATCCCCCGGGCCTGACATGATATTCCCTCGGACCTTGAGGGAGACTAGTGTAGAAATTGCAGGGGCCCTGGCAGAAATATTTAAAATGTCCTTAGCCACGGGTGAGGTGCCGGAGGATTGGAGGGTAGCTCATGTTGTTCTGTTGTTTAAAAAAGGCTCCAAAAGTAAACCAGGTAATTACAGGCCAGTGACCCTGACGTCAGTAGTAGGTAAATTATTGGAAGGTGTTCTGAGAGATCGGATATACAATTATTTGGACAGCCAAGGGCTGATTAAGGATAATCAGCATGGCTTTGTGCGTGGTAGGTTGTGTTTAATGAACCTTGTAGAATTTTTCGAGGAGGTTACCAAAAAAGTAGATGAAGGAAAGGCTGTGGATGTTGTCTACGTGGACTTTAGTAAGGCCTTTGACAAGGTCCCACATGGGAGGTTAGTTCAGATGGTTCAGACACTTGGTATCCATGGAGAGGTTGTAAACTGGATTCGAAATTGGCTGTGTGGGAGAAGACGAGTGGTAGTGGATGATTGCTTCTCAGACTGGAGGTCTGTGACTAGTGGTGTGCTCAGGGATCTGTGCTGTGACCATTGTTGTTTGTTGTCTATATCAATGATTTGGATGATAATGTGGTAAATTGGATCAGCAAGTTTGTTGATGACACTAAGATTGGAGGCATTGTGGACAGCAAGGAAGGCTTTCAAAGCTTGCAGAGGGATCTGGACCAACTGGAAAAATGGGCCAGAAAGTGGCAGATGGAATTTAATGCAGAAAAGTGTGAGGTGTTGCATTTTGGAAGGACAAACCAAGGTAGGACATACACAGTAAATGGTAGGGCACTGAGGAGTGCGGAGGAACAAAGGGATCTGGGAGTTCAGATACATAATTCCCTGAAAGTAGCGTCACAGATAGACAAGGTTGTAAAGAAAGCTTTTGGCATACTGGCCTTCATAAATCAAAGTATTGAGTATAGGAGTTGGGATGTTATGCTGAGGTTGTATAAGACATTGGTGAGGCCAACTTTGGAGTATTGTGTGCAGTTCTGGTCGCCTAACTACAGGAAGGATATCAATAAGATTGAAAGAATGCAGAGAAGATTTACTAGGATGTTGCCAGGTCTTCAGGAGTTGAGTTACAGGGAAAGATTAAACAGGTTAGGACTTTATTCTTTGGAGCGTAGAAGAATGAGGGGAGATTTGATAGAAGTTTACAAAATTATGTGGGGTATAGACAGAGTAAAAGCGAGTAGGCTCTTCCCACTTAGATTAGGAGTGATAAACACGAGAGGACATAGCTTTAGGGTGAAAGGGGAAAGGTTTAGGGGGAATTTCTTCACTCAGAGAGTGGTGAGAGTGTGGAACGAGCTGCCATCTGACATGGTAAATGCAGGCTCACTCTTAAGTTTTAAGAATAAATTGGATAGATACATGGATGGGAGAGGTCTGGAGGGTTATGGACTGGGTGCAGGTCATTGGGACTAGCGGAATAATATTTTGGCACAGACTAGAAGGGCCAAATAGCCTGTTTTGCTGTGCTTTAGTGTGCTATGGTTCTATAAAAAGTGCAGAGGGGAACTTAAGGAAATTAGGACAGTTCAGACAGTGCATGAGAAAGAAATAGTGGGTAGAATAAAGGAAACAGGTTTTTTAAATATATAAAGAGCAGGAGAATAACTAGGGAAAGAGTGGGGCCAATTCGGGACCATAGAGGTAACCTGTGTGTGGACACGGAAGATGTGGGTACAGTCCTCAATGAATATGTTGCGTCAGTCTTCACAATGGAAAAGGATGACGCAGGTATAGGCATCAGGGTGGGGGATTGTGACATATTAGAGGAAATTAACATAGAGAGAGAGGGGGTATTAGTGGGTTTAGTGGCCTTAAAAGTGGATTAGTCCGCAGGCCCGGATGAGATGTATCCCAGGCTGTTGAGGGAGGCAAGGGAAGAGATATCAGGGGCCCTGACAGAAATTCTCTCTGGCCACAGGTGAGGTGCCAGAGCTCTGAAGGACTGCTAACATTGTCCCATTATTTAAAAAGGAAGGGATAGACCAGGAAATTACAGGCCAGTCAGCCTAATCTCGGTGGTGGGGAAGTTACTGGTAAGAGTTCTGAGGGACCGAATATATCTGCACTTGGAGAGAAACGCATTAATTAGTGATAGTCAGCATGGATTTGTTAAGGGAAGGTCGTGTTTGACAAATTTGATTGAATCTTTTGAGGAGGTAACCAGGAGTGTTGATGAGGGTAATGCATTTGATGTGGTCTACATGGATTTTAGCAAGTCTTTTGATAAGGTGCCTCATGGCAGACTGGTCAAGAAAGTAAGAGCCCATAGGATCCAGAGCAAAGTGTCACGTTGGATTCAAAATTGGCTGAGAGGCAGGAAGCAGAGGGTGATGGTAGAGGGATGTTTCTGTGACTGGAGGTCTGTTTCCAGTAGGTTCTGCAGGGATTGGTTCTAGGGCCCTTGCTTTTGTGGTGTACATAAATGATTTGGACTTAAATCTAGGGGGATCAAGAAGTTCACAGGTGACACGACAATTGATAGGGTGGTAAATAGTGAGGAGGATAGCAGTAAACTGCAGGACTGGTCAGTCAATGGACTGGTCAGAGCAGTGGCAAATGGAATTCAACCTAGAAAAGTGTGAGGTATTGCACTTGGGGAGGGCTAACAAGGCAAGGGATTACACTATGAATGGAAGGACGCTGGAAAGTGCTGAAGATCAGTGGGACCTTGGTGTACATATCTATAGATCCCTGAAGGTAGCTGGGCAGGTGGCATACGGGATACTTGCCTTTATTAGCCGAGGCATAGAATACAAGGTCAGGGAGGTTACACTGGAACTGTATAAAATGCTGGTTAGGCCACAACTGTAGTACTGCGTGCAGTTCTGGTCACCACATTATAAGAAGGATGTGATTGCACTGGAGAGGGTTCAGAGGAGATTTACTAGGATGCTGCCTGGGCTGGAGGCGATGAGCTGTGAGGATAGATTGGATAGGCGGGGTTGTTTTCCTTGGAGCAGTGAAGGCTGAGAGAGGACCCAGAGCAATGTACCCAGAATAAGAGCAAGTAATATTGATTCTTGTTGTCTTCTGTAAACCACCAGTTATTGTTGATGTTAACGACAATGAAATATATTGGTGAGAGTCTCAAACCATTCAATTTTCCCTCTGCAAATTAAAATCTCGGAAGTGGGAATCCTTAAGGGGAGGTGATGGTGCAGTGGTATTGTTGCTGGACTGCTGCTCCCAATGCAGTCTCCTCTTCCATTCATTGTTTTATCTCTACCTTTTAACCCATTTCGATCCCTTCCCCCTACCCCACCCCCACTAGGGCTATTTGTCACTTGCTCGTCCTGCTTTCTACCCTAATGTCACCATTAGCACCTTCCTTAGCTAATATCACCATCGTCAACACCCCTTTGTCCTTTTATCTATGACATCTTTGGCAATCTCTTCTTTGCCTCCACCTACCACTGGTCCCCTATCCAGCTCTACCTGTCCCAACCACCTCAACCAGCTTATATTCCACCTCATTTCTATATTTCTCAGTTCTGATGAAGAGTCATATGGACTCGAAACGTTAACTGTGTTCCTCTCTGCAGATGCTGTCAGACCTG
The DNA here is from genome assembly GCF_017639515.1 of Carcharodon carcharias. Lineage (NCBI taxonomy): Eukaryota > Metazoa > Chordata > Chondrichthyes > Lamniformes > Lamnidae > Carcharodon > Carcharodon carcharias. The sequence goes on from NC_054485.1 coordinate 91,759,876, forward strand.
CTGAGTTTTTCCAGCTATTTTTGTTTTAGTTTCAGATTTCCAGCATCTGCAGCATTTTGCTTTTATCTCAGTGATCCAGAGTAATGCTCTGGGCACTTGGGTTCGAATCCTGCTATGGCAGATGGTGTAATTTGAATCCAAATCTAATAATGAAACCATTGTTGATTGTTGAATCTGCTGTCCTTACCTGGTCTGGCCTGGCCTACCTCCAGACCCATAGCAAATGTGGTTGACTCTTAAATGCCTTCTGAATTGGCACTCAGTTGTATCAAACCACTACAAAGCCTCAAAAAAGGAATGAAACTGGACAGACCACCCGGCATTGACCTAGGCACCGACAACGGCAAGCTCAATCCTGTCAATCTCATGCAGTCCTGTCCCATCCAGCCGTGAATGATGGTGGACAATTAAACATTTGCTGCAATCTTCAACCAGAAGTGCCCAGTGGATGATCCATCTCGGCCTCCTCCAGAGGTCCCCAACATCAGAGATGCCAGTTTCAGCCAAGTTAATTTACTCCATGTGATATCAAAAAATGGCTACGGCACTGGATACTGCAAAGGCTATGGGCCCTGACAATATTCCAGCAATAGTACTGAAGACTTGTGCTCCAGAACTGGCCACGTCCCTAACAACGCTGGCATCTACCTGGCTACGTGGAAAATTGCCCAGGCATGTCCTGTACACAAAAAGCAGGACAAATCCAACCCAGCCAATTACCGCCCCATCAGTCTACTCTCAAATATCAGTAAAGTAATGGAAGGGGTTATTAATAGCGCTATCAAGCAGCACTTGCTTAGCAATAACCTGCTCACTGATGCCTAGTTTGGGTTCTGCCAGAGCCACTCAGCTCTTTACCTTGGTTCAAACATGGACAAAAGAGCTGAACTCCCAAGGTGAGGTGAGAGTGACTGCCCTTGACACCAAGGGCACATTTGACCCAGTGTGGCATCAAGGAGCCCTAGCAAAACTGGAGTTAATGGGAATCAGGGGAAAACTCTTCACTGGTTGGAGTCATACCTAGCACAAATGAAGATGGTTGTGGTTATTCGAGGTCAATCATCTCAGCTCCAGGACATCACTGCAGGAGTTCCTCAGGGTACTGTCCTAGGCCCAACCATCTTCAGCTGCTTCATCAATGACCTTCCTTCCATCATCAGGTCAAAAGTGGGGATGATCGCTGTTGATTTCACAATGTTCACCATTCACAACTCCTCAGATACTGAAGCAGTCCATGTCTAAATGCAGCAAGACCTGGACAATATCCAGGCTTGTGCTGAAAAGTGGCAAGTAACATTTGTGCCACACAAGTGCCAGGAATGAGAATCTCCAACAAGAGAGAATCTAATCATTGCCCCTTGATGTTCAATGGCATTACCATCATTGAATCCCCCACTATCAACATTCATATGAATACTGTGGCTACAAGAGCAGGTAAGAGGCTAGGAATTCTGTGGCAAGTAACTCACGTCCTGACTCTCCAAACCCTGCCCACCATCTATAAGGTACAAGTCAGGAGTGTGATGGAATACTCCCCACTTGCCTGGATGAGTGCAGCTCCCACAACACTCAAGAAGCTTGACACCGTTCAGTATAAAGCAGCCTGCTTGACTGGCACCACATCCACAAATATTCATTCCCTCCACCACCGATGCACAGTAGCAGCAGTGTGTACCATCTACAAGATCCACTGCAGGATTTCACCAAGGCTCCTTAGACAGCATCTTCCAAACCCTCGACCACTACTACCTAGAAGGACAAGGCTAGCCGACCGATGTGAACACCACCACCTGGAAGTTCCTCTCCAAGTCACTCACCATCCTGACTTGGAAATATATCACCGTTCCTTCACTGTCACTGGGTCAAAATCCTGGAACTCCCTCCCTAACAGCACTGTGGGTGTACCTACACCACATGGATAGCAGCGGTTCAAGAAGGCAGCTCACCACCATCTTCTCAAGGGCAGCTAGGGATAGGCAATAAATACTGGCCCATCCAGTGAAGCCCACATCCCGTGAATGAATTGTTTTAAAAATCAGACATCTTATTTCCTAGTTCTCAAATGTTTATTAAGGGGAAAGATGTGTGATTATTTTCCATACACTTAAAGGTGTAAGGATTCATTGTTTATTCTGCTAAAACTAGACATGGAAGCTTCAATTCACACGGAGTACAAACTTCCCTTGAGCTGCAACCCAAATTGCAACTCTTGCACCATGGCATCTTTTGGCTTCTGACAGCCTTTTTATAACAACTCGAAAAGGGCACAGCTTTCCTGAATTTACATTGTGCTCACATTGCCAGTGTCTCTCTGAAACAGTGCCAGAGCAGTAACAGCTGTGGAAAACTGGCCTCCGCAAGCCAAACATGACTGGCATGGAAACATCTCAAGCTTCCTTCATGCTATGTCACGTGGCGGGGTAAATGGGGTTGGGGGGGTGGGGTGGGGGGTGGGGGGGAGATGCGGGGTGCTGCGTGACCCACCAGGGCACTGTTACTAGTGCAATGCTTCAAGTCCCAGTTAGGCCAGCAACAGGTTACATGAAGGTTATATGTCTTAGCCAAGAACTGCTTGCTGGCTGTCGATCTAACAAAGTCACGTAGGTTCACAGTCATTTGGCCACTGGTCGCATGAGCAACCGAACTTCAATGTGAAAGCTGGTTTAAAATGGCAGCGAGGTTTTCTCCTCCACCTCCTCCATTAGTACATTCTTTGTGTTCATCAATTTGAAAGAATTTTAGTGCTCTATTCTCCAGCTCATTTGATCTTATTTGGCGTTCCAGATTTAAATTTCTGCACCAATTACTATATCTACATAAACTTCCTTTCAGCTGATTCCTCTCCAGATCGAAGAATATTAGTCTTTCTCCGGTTGGCCTCATGATTTCAATAGGGATCACAGGAAACCTGATAACGTGATTACAATGTAAAGTTGGGAAAGCTGAGCTCTTTCTGAGTCGTATAAAAAGCCTGTCTTTGCACCACCTCCAGAGCTTGTGTATATGGGTGACTAAAACAGGGCATCTGTCAGGGATCTTAAGTGCTATTCTGTTAGGTCCAACCCTACATCTCAGTATGGTCACTAAAACCACCTATTTCACCCTCTGTAACTTCACCCGATTCTGCCTGTGCCTCAGCCCAGAATCACCCATGTCTTTGTTACCTCCAGACTTGACTATTCCAATGTAGTGACTGGCCTTTCACCTTCTGGCCTGATTGAATTCAAGGTCATCCAAAACTCTTGTCTGTTTCCTTACTCACACTAAGTCCCATCAGTCTTGACACTGGCTCCTGTCAAGAAACACCTCGATTTTGAAATTCCTATCCTTTTCAAACCGCACCATGACCTTGTCCCTCCCTATCTCTTCCTCATAATCCTCTTGAGGTCTCTGCGTTCATCTAATTCTATTTCTAAACTTTGCTTTCTTTGGGCGGAAGAGATTTATGAGAATAGTTCCAGGGATGGGGGACTTTAGTTACATGGTTTAGATTAGAGAAGTTGACATTGGTTTCCATAGAGAAGGCTGAGAGAAATGTGCTGGAAGTGTTCAAAATCATGGGTCTAGACAGAGTAGGCAGAAACTGTTCCCACTAACAGAATATTTGAGAATCAGAGGATATAGATTTTTTTTCATTCCCACAGTGCAAGCATTGCCCATTCCTAATTGCCCTTGAGAAGGTGGTGGGAGCCACCATCTTGAACTGCTGTGGTCCATGTGTGTTAATATATGTAGCTTCCAGTACTGGGACATGTTCACACATTGCGGCTGTTTCAGCAAAACCAAATAAGTGACAGCCACTCGCTGACTCATTCCTCAGGTTAATGCCTTGGCCAATCAGGGTCAAACTACCCAGTTATCCAGTAGAGAGGCAGAGAGCAAACCTGGTGGGAGAACGCAAGGAGACAGCGAGGATATAAAGAGAGCACTGGGTTCGGGGTGTACATTCACCCAGGAGAGAGGCAGAGAGTGAATGTAGTTGGAGAATGCACAGGAGATGCGAGGATATAAAGACACCATGGGGCTCGGGGTGTACATTTACCCAGGAGAGAGATAGAGAGCGAACTTGGTTAGAGAACACACAGGAAACAGTGAAGATACAGACACCATGGGGCTCGGGGTGTACATTCACCTGGGAGAGAGGCAGAGAGTGAACCTGCTTGGAGAACATACAGGAGTCAGCGAGGATGTAAAGAGAGCATGGGGCTCGGGGTGTACATTCACCCAGCAGAGAGGCAGAGAGTGAACCAGGTGGGAGAACGCACTGGGACAGCTGCTTCAGCTTCAGCTATAGAATGCCGGGTTTGAAGAAAAAAATGAAGAGTGACATCACAGGAAAACTGTAAGTTCATTGGTTGGTGAGAAACTGCTGATGGGGAGTGTCTTTAAATAGCTGTAAATTAGAAAGCTACTTTAAAGAAATAGCTACTTGTCTTTAAATAAGAAACACTTGGAATAGGGAAGTAAAATTAAACCAGGGCCAGTAAAATAAAGTAATATAGGTAAACCAAAGCACATTTAAGTTAACGTAAGGGAAGTAAAGTTAAGGAATGGCAGGACAGCTTGGTCACATGGAATGTGTGTCCTGTAATAAGTGGGAAGTTGTGGACACTGCCGGTGTCCTAGACGACCTCGTGTGCAGGAAGTGCTGCCAGCTGCAGAAGCTTGAGCTCTGGGTTTCAGGGCTCGAGCGGCGGCTGGAGTCACTGTGGTGCATCCGTGAGGCTGAGAGCTATGTGGGTGGCACATTCAGCTAGGAGAATGCAGGCAGAAAGGGAATGGGTGACCGCCAGGCTGCCCAAGAGAACCAGGCAGGTAGTACAGGAGTCCCCTGGGATCCCACTCGCAAATCGGTTTTCTGTTTTGGATACTGGTAAGGGCGTTAGTTCCTGAGAGGAGTGCAGTCAGAGCCAAGTTTGTGGCACCATGAGCAGCTTGGCTATACAGGAGGGGAGGAAGAAGAGCGGGAGAGCCATAGTGATAGGGGATTCATTAGCTAGGGTAACAAATAGGCGTTTCTGCAGCCGTAGACATGACTCCAGGATGGTATGTTGCCTCCCTGGTGCCAGGATTGAGGATGTCACCGAGCGGCTGTAGGACATTCTACTGGAAGGTGGGTGATCAGCCAAAGATCGTAGTCCACATTGTTACCAATGACTTAGGTAGGAAGGGTGATGTGGTCCTGCAATCAGAATTTAGGGAGTTAGGTCAAAAATTAGCAAGCAGGGCCTCAAATGTAGTTATCGCTGGACTAATCCCAGTGCCACGTGCAAGTGAGTACAGAAATAGGAAGATAAGGCAGATGAATATGTAGCTGGAAAGATGGTGCAGGAGGGAGGGCTTTAGATTCCTGGGACACAGGGATTGGCTCTGGGAGAGATGGCATCTGTACAAGCCGGACGGGTTGCACCTGAATAGAGCCGGGACTGAGTTCCTTGCGGGACGTTTTGCTAGTGCTGTTGTTGGGACGATGGGAGGGCTTTAAACTAACTTAGTAGGGGTGTAGGAACTAGGAGAGAGTATTAGAGAGGAATACCAGGGTGCACAAAATACTGGGAGAGATGATTGGCACTTTGAGAATAGTAAGTTAATAGGTGAAGTCGGAGTAAGGGAGAAAGTCATGAAATATAAATCAGGGTTACTGTGCATGTATGTGAATGCACGCAATATAGTAAATAAGATTGGGGAGTTACAGGTGCAGATTGCCATGTGGAATTATGATGATGTGGCGATAACAGAGACCTGGCTCAAGGAAGGGCAGGACTAGGTGTTAAAATTCCTGGATGTTCAGAAAAGATAGGGAAGGACGGAAAGGAGGAGGGGTGGCGGTATTGGTCAAGGAGAGCAATGCAGTGCTGGAGAAAGAGGATGTGCCAGAGGGTTCAAGGACACAATCAATTTGGCTAGAGCTAAGGAACAAATAGGGTGCAATTACATTGTTCAATGTAGTCTGTAGACCACCAACTAGTGGGAGGGATGTAGGGGAACAAATCTGCAGGGAAATTACAGAGAGATGCAAACATCGTAGAGTGGTTATAATGAGGGAATTTACCTGAATGTAGACTGGGACAGTGGTAGTGTAAAGGGCGGAGAGGGACAAGACATCCTAGGTTGTGTTCAGGAGAATTTTCTACAGCAGTATGTGTCCAGTCCAACAAGGAAGGATGCACTGTTAGACCTGATTCTTAAAAATGGGATGGGCCAAGTAGACCAAGTGTCAGTGGGGGAACATTTAGGAGACAGTGATCGTTATATCATAAGGCTTAGGATGATGGTAGAAAAGCACAATGTGCAATCCAGAGTAAGAATAATTAACTGGGGGAGAGCCAACTTCAATAGGGCAAGAACGGAGCTGATCCGGATAGACCGGAACCAAAGGTTGCTGGGAAAACCTGTAGCTGAACAGTGGGCTACTTTCAATGAAGAAATGGCTCAGGCACTGTCAAGTTATATTCCCTCAAAAGGGAAAAGTAGGGCAAACAAATCCAGAGCTCCCTGGATGAAAAAAAGATACAAATTAAAATAAAGAAGAAAAAAGGTGCTGATGACAGGGGTCAGGTAGAAAATACAATTGAGAATCAAATGGAATACAGAAGGTTCAGAGGGGAAGTGAAAAAGCAAATAAGAGAAACAAAGAGGGATCATGAGAAAAGACTGACAGCCAACATAAAGGGGAATCCCAAAGTCTATTGGCACATAAATAGTAAGAGGATGGTAAAAGATGGTAGGGCTGATTAGAGACCAAAAAGGGGATTTACACATGGAGGTAGAGGGCGTGGTTGAGGTGTTAAATGAATACTTTGCATCTGTCTTTACCAAGAAAGCAGATGCTGCCGAGGCTACGGTGACAGAGGAGGAAACTCTTGTCCTGGAAGGGTTCAAAATTGATCAGGAGGAAATGTCGGTACTTAAGGTTGACAAAGCACCGGGATCAGATGAGGTGCATCCAAGGATATTGAAGGAAGTAAGAGTGGAAATTGCAGGGGCACTGGCCATAATCTTTCAGTCTTCGCTAGACTCAGGTGACAGAGGACTGGAGAATTGCAAACATTATGCTCTTGTTCAAAAATGGTTGTAAGGATAAGCCCAGCAATTACAGACCAGTTAGCTTTACTTCAGCGGTGGGGAAGCTTCTGGAGAAAACTATTCAAGATAGAATTAGAAGTCACATGGAAAAATGTGCGTCGATTAGGAAGAGCCAGCATGGGTTTCTAAAGGGGAAATCATGTTTAACTAACTTGCTGGAATTTTTTGAAGAGATAACAGAGAGAATTTCTGAGGGTAATGCTGTTGATGTGGTGTACATGAACTTTCAACAGGAATCCAGTACAGTACAAAAGCCTTGTGAGAAAAGTGACAGCTGATGTAATAAAAGGGACAGTAGCAACAAAATAGATACAAAATTGGCTGAGTAATAGGAAACAGAGACTAATGGCTAATGGATATTTTTTGTGTTGGAGGAAGGTTTGGAGTGAAGTTTCCCAGGGGTCGGTATTGGGACCCTTGCTTTTTCTGATATATATCAATGATCTAGATTTGGTGTGCAGGGGACAGTTTCTAAGTTCGCGGATGATACAAAACTTGAAAGCATTGTAAGCTGAGGAGGACAGTGTAGAACTTCATAAGGACATAGACAGGTTGGTGGAGTAGATGGAGGTGGAGCAGATAGGTGGCAGATGAAGTTCAGTGTGGAGAAGTGTGAGGTGATTCATTTTGGTACGAAGAACATGGAAAGACAATATAAAATAAGGGGTACAATTCTTAAGGGTGTGCAGGAACACAGAGGCATAGGTGTATATGTGCATAGATCATTGAAGGTGGCAGAGCAGGTGGAGAGAGCAATTAACAAAGCATACAGTATCCTGGGTTTTATTAATAGGGGCATAGAGTACAGAACAGAGTGGTTATGCTGAGCTTATATAAGACACTAGTTAGCTCTCAGCTAGAGTATTGTGTAGAGTTCTGGGTGCCACACTATAGGAAGGGTGTGATCGTATTGGAGAGAGTGCAGAAGGTAGGTTGGAGTGGTTGGGATTGGAGAGGAGAAGGCTAAGAGGAGATTTGATAGAGGTGTTCAAAATCATGAGGGGGCTGGATAGAGCAGATAGGGAGAAACTGACTGCTCATCAAAGGATCAAGAACGAGAGGGCACAGATTTAACGTGATTTGCAAAAGAAGCAAATGTGATGTGAGAAAAAACTTTTCACACCAGCGAGTGGTTCGAGTCTGAAATGCATTGCCTGACAATGTGGTGGAGGCAAGTTCAATCAAGGCATTCAAGAGGGCAATAGATGATTACTTGAAGCGAAACAATGTGCAAGGGCACGGGGAAAAAGCAGGAGAATGGCACTAAGTCGTGATGCTTATTTGGAGAGGTGGTGCAGGCATGATGAGCCCAATGGCCTCCTTCTGCGCTGTAACAATTCTGTGACTCTGTGTGCCTGTTTTAAATTTCAGACATACTTGGCAGTTAACTGTCAGTCACCATCACTGGTGCAATGCCCATGGCAACACTTCTACCAATCAGAGTCCACTTGCCAACCAACCATACGGCATAAATTGTTATCTTCCCCCTGTATTGTTATTCTTGCGAAGTGTCCTGAAGAGTGCAAGATGAAACACTTTGACATGTCTCTTTTTTCAGCAATACTAAAGAGTCCTTACGTGGCTCAGTATCAACCCTCGGTTTACAACGCTGCTGTGAAGAGCTTCATAACCTTAAATGTGCTGTATAACACTTTGTTCTTGTACATTGAGGTATATGGGCCATTTCTATATTTGAGACTGAAGAGCTTCCATTTATCTAAAACAAAAATAAAAATACCTGGAAAAACTCAGCAGGTCTGACAGCATCTGCGGAGAGGAACACAGTTAACGTTTCGAGTCCGTATGACTCTTCAACAGAACTAAGGAAAAATAGAAAAGAGGTGGAATATAAGCTGGTTTAAGGGGGAAATATAAAGTGGGTCAGGGAGAGCTGGATAGAGGGCCAGTGATAGGTGGAGATAACCAAAAGATGTCACAGACAAAAGGACAAAGAGTTGTTGAAGGTGGTGATATTATCTAAGGAATGTGCTAATTAAGGGTAGAAAGCTGGACGAGCAAGGTACAGATAGTCCTCGTGGGGGTGGGGGGAAGAGAAGGGATGGAATTAGGCTGAAAGGTAGAGATAAGACAATGGATGGAAATACATTTAAAAATAATGCAAATAAGTGGGAAAAGAAAAATCTATATAAATTATTGGGAAAAAGGGGGATCTAGTTGTTGTTCTGGCTCATTCACCCTTTTCCCTTCCCCTTGATTGCCGGTTCCAACTGCTTCCCATGGCTTTGCATTGCTCGACCTGAATGCCACAACAGTCAAGACGTGGCCCAGTTTTCCTGACTCAAACATGGCGGCCAGGCGTGCTCCCTCCACACACCGCCCCGCCCCCCCGCCGGCCCCGCACTGTAACCAATATGGCGCCGCCGTATGACCTGCATCAAAGATGGCGCCGCGCCCTTGCTGCGACGGTGGTGGGGAGTCCGGAAAGTCCGGACCGGAAAGATGAACAATCGGGCGGAACCGGAAATGGAGTCGGAGGAATTAGATAGGCGACGTACCGGGCCCAGGCTAGAGCGAAACGTCTGGAATATGGAGGCAGTGTGAGTGGGACACAGGTAATACATGTATTCACATACATTCCCACCTATAAACGAATGTGACATAACAAATTGTAATGTAATTTGCTTTATAACAGAGAGGGATAGATAATGCATATATTATCTCCAGTAAAGTTAGGAATGATATAATAAAGCAAATGATATAATGCATTTTAACAGAGAGGAACAGATAATACACACAATACTCTCTTGAAAATTAGTATAAAAAGACTGCAATATGATGTACTTAATAGAGACAATCTATATATTCTTCTGTAAATTTATATAATTCTATAATATAACTTTTACTATAACAGAGGAGCAGGTAATGCATAGTTAATATATAATAATTAGCTGTAAATTAATGTAATGATATGATCCAACTAATATACATTGTATAATTGAGAGGATTAGGTAACACTAATTTACAGGAGAGAATATAATTTATGTTATACATAGACAGTAATGATATATTATGCATATAAAATGTATAGTAGAGAGAAGCAGGTCGTAAATAGATTAATGTTACTCAACTTGTGTACTGTGACCCTGTTTGACAAACCCGATTGAGCTCTTGGAATTAATGGAGGGAGTTGATGTGGATAATACGATTGATGAGTATGTGGACTTTGGAAAGGCGTTTTGATAGAGTATCATGTAGTATATTTGTTAGCAATAACAAAGCCCGTGGGATGAAATGGACAGTGGCAGTGTGTAAACAAAATTAGCGAAGGGACAGAAAGCAGAGAGTAGTGGTGAATGGTTGTTTTTTGGACTGGAGAAAAGTTTACCGTAGAAGTTGGTATTGGGACCACTGCTCTTTTTGATATGTATTGATGACCTGGACTTTGCCATAAAGGGCACAATCTCAATGTTTGCAGATTGTACAAAGTTCAGAAATGTGGTAAAACATGAGTAGGATATTCAGCAGTACATAGATTGGTGAAATGGGCGGATACATAGCAAGTGAACTTAATGCAGAGAAGTATGAAGTGATGCATTTTAGCAGGAGGAATGAGAGGCAATACAAACAAAATGGTACAATTGTAAAGAGGATTGTAGGAACAGAGGGGGATGTACATATACAAGCCTTTGAAGGTGGCAGGATAAGTTGAAAATGCTGTTTGAAATAAAAAAGCATACAGGATCTTTGGCTTTATGGATGGAGGCGTCGAGTACTAAAATTTTTTTATGCCAAGCTGTTTTTTTATAAGATAAAAGACCCAACTGAAATGTAGTGGCTAATTCTGGGCACCATACTTTACTTTAGGAAGGCAGTAAGACCTTAAGAGAGAGTGCAGAAGACATTTACTGGGATTGTACCAGGGATGAAGGACTTCAGTTACATGGAGAAGCTGGAGTTGTTCTCCTTGAGCAGAGAAGGTTAAGGGAGGATTTGACAAAAACAGTCAAAGGTTTTTAGTGTAAATATGGATGAGCAGTTTCCAGTGGCAGAAAGGTCCGTAAGAAGAGGACACAGTGCCAGTCGCAACATGAGGACATTTTTTTTACACAGCCAGTTGTTGTGATCTGGAATGCATCTTCTGAAAGGGCGGTGGAAGCAGATCCAGTAGTAACTTTCAAAAGGGAATTGGATAAATACTTAAAAAGCACAGGGAAAGAGGGGAGGAGTAAGACTAACTGGATAACTCTTTCAAAGAATGAGCACAGGGATGATGGGCCAAAAGGTTTCCTTCTGTGTTGTTTCGTTCCATGATTGTATGAATCAACTAATATAACTATATAATAGAGTGACAGGTAATATATCCCTTAGATTTAGAACATTTTAAACACAGCGATCAGATTGCTTATCTCTTTTGGGCACCACATCTCAGGAAGGGTATAGGAACATAGGGTTTAGGAACAGGAGTAGGCCATTCAGCCCTTCAAGCCTGCTCTGCCATTCAGTAAGATCATGGCTGATCTGGTTGTGGTCTCAAATTGTGCTGCCTGCCCCCAGAGCCCTTGATTCCCTTGCCTATTGAAAATCTGTCTTAACTCAGCCTTGAATATATTCAATGATCCAACCTCCACTGCTCTCTGGGGAAGAGAATTCCAAAGACTTACCGACAATCTAAGAGAAAGAAATTCTCCTCATTTCAGTCTTAAAAAGGAGACCTCCTCTTCTTAAACCGTGCCCCATGGTTCTATTCTCTCCAGCGAGTGAAAACACCCTCCCAGTATTTACTCTATCAAATCCCCGCAGGATCTTATATGTTTCAATAATTAGGCTTGAGGTGCATATTCATCAGAATGCTACCAGGTTTTGAAGAAGGACTGCATAAAATGGCTTGCATTCCCTTGATTATTTTTAAAAGAAATAATGGGATGTTTCAAATGTTAAAAGGATTTGCTGGTAGAGAGTGACTGTTTCCTCGAGTGGAAGAAGGGGATGACAGAACAACTTACATTTGCATAGTATCTTTAACATAAAAAATGGCCCAAGTCACTTCATAGGAATGTTGTAGAGCAATATTTGACACCAAGCCACGTGTGACACTATTAGGGCAGATGGCCGAGAAGTTTGATCATAGGGGTGGGTTTTAAGGAGCATCTGAAAGGAAGAGAGGTTTAGGGAAGGAATTCCAGAGCTTGGAACCCAGACAGCTGAAGGACGCCCATCAATGATAGAGCAATTATAATCAGGATGATCAAGGGGCCAGAATTAGATGAGGACAGCTATCTCAGAGACATCACCTTTAAATTAGTCAAGCCATTTAGGATGGAAATTAGGAAGTTGAATAAGGTTATGAAAGGTTATGGAGTTGAGGTATAGATCAGCAATGGTGGGGCAGACTCAAGGGGTTGAAGGGCTTCCCTCCTTCAGTTCCTGTGTTCTGCTAACATTCAGTTCCCTTCCTGCTTCCCTGTCCCCTTACACCTTTAGTTACTGGTCTCCCTTTTCTCTGTTCTGCTGTTGTTTGCCCCCCCGCCCCCTCCACCTTTTCCCAATATTCTCCTTCACTGAAAGTCTGAGACTTTCCCAAACTATGCAGCTGACTGTCCCTGCTTTTCCCAGCCTTTGGCCTTCAGTAACCAATATACCATCAACATCCTGGGGTTACTATTGATCAGAAACTGAACTGGGCCAGCCATATAACTACCGCGGCTATAAGACCAGGTCAGACGATGGGAATTCTGTGGCAAGTAACTCACCCCCTGATTCCCCAAAGCCTATCTACCATCTACAAGGCATAGGTCAGGAGTGTGATGGAATACTCTCCACTTACCTGGATCTGTGCAGCTCCAGCAGCACTCAAGAAGCTCAACACCATCCAGGCAAGGCAGCCCTCTTGACTGGCACCCCATCCATCACCTTCAACATTCACTCCCTCCACCACTGATGCACAGTGGCAGCAGTGTGTACTAACTACAAGATGCACTGCAGAAGTTCACCAAGGCTTCTTTGACAACACCTTACAAAGGGCAAGGGCAGCAGATACATAGGAACTACCAGTTCCAAGCCACATACCCTCCTGACTTGGAACTATATCGCCATTCCTTCCCAGTCACTGGTTCAAAATGCTGGAACTCCCTCCCAAACAACACTGTGGGTATACCTGGATCACATGAACGACAAAGGATCAAGAAGGCGGCTCACCACCACCTTCTCGAGGGCAATTAGAGACGGACAACAAATGCTGGATTTGCCAGTGATAGCTACTCCCTTGAAAGAATTAAAAAAAAACTTCTGTAGCTGTCAATCTGTTCAACTGCTCCCTCACCACCACCTTTGATGCACTAATTCTGAGTAAAACCTTTACGTTCTCCTATCCTGGTCGTTACCCCTTGTAGAAATCTGTCATCCTTACCCGGTCTGGCCTACATGTGACTTCAGAACAACATCTTAACTGTCTTCTGTAATGGCCAGCAAGCCACTCGGTTCAAGAGCTATTAGGGATGGGCAACAGATGCTGGCCCTGGCAGTGAGGCGCACGTCCCCTGAAAGAATAAAAAAAAAGCACCCTCAGCAGTATTCCCGGCGCATTACTGCCCCGCGCCCAACCTCCCTTTCTTCTCCCAAGCCCTTGACGACTCAAATCCGTGCCCATCCATGTTTTGAATCTGCCCCGTCAGGGTGTTGCAACCCTGCCGTAGCACTGGACCTGAGTCGCAAAGGATATCTTCCACGGCTTTGACCACGTCGATTTTTTTTCCCTCCTCGACCTCGCCCACTCCATCCTGACCCCAATATCCGGCTCAATGGGACTGGCCTAGGCTTGGTCCCATTTTAGCTATCAGATGATAGACAGAAGATCTCCAGTAATGGTTTCTCTTCCAGCTCCTACACCAATGCTCCCCAAACTTTGTCCCAGTGTGACTCCATTTTAATGTCTCAGTCTTTGTGTGACCCCCAGAGTGAAAATTGGAGAGTTGTTGGCCCGGAAGGTGGGAGAGGGACTGTGTTAGAGAGTTGTTCAGTAGAGTTTGGGGGGTGGGGGCGGCGGCATTTGTTCATTGGACGGAGGTGGGGGTGGTGTTTCGAACTGCTGGTTTTGCCTTGAAGAAAGCGAAGACCCGCCTTTTTAGAGGCTGTGGTTGCAGCAGCAATCAGGGTTTGGAGAACAGATGGTTAAGTCATGCCCACCAACAGAAAAAAAAAACAGACATTTAAAGGGGCCTGGCAGCTGTCAAAACCCAGTCCGAGCTCCACAGACCCCATTGCTGCTTGGAGTTCGTGATCCCAAAATTCTGTCCCGCAACCCCATTGGGGAGGTCATAACCCACGGTTTGGGAACCCCTGACCTACACTGTTAACGATGTTACTAGACTTACTAGACTAATACCAGGAATGTTGTCTTATGAGGAAAGGTTAGATAGGCTAGGCTTGTATCCACTGGAGTTTATAAGAGAAAGGGTGACTTGAGTGAAACCTTTAAGATCCCGAGGGGCCTTGACAGGTGGATGTGGAGAGGTTGCTGCCTCTTGTGGGAGAATCTAGAACTAGGGGTCACTGTTTAAAAATAAAGGGTCGCTTATTTAAGACAGATGAGAATTTTTTTCTCGTGCGGGTTGTAAGTCTTTGGAACTCTCTTCCTCAAAAGGTGGTGGAAGCAGAGTTTTTGAATATTTTTAAGGCAGAGCTAGATAGATTCTTGATTAATAAGGGGGGTGAAAGGTTATTGGGGGCAGGCAGGAATGTGGAGTTGAGGCTACAATAATCAGCTGCGATTGCATTGAATGGTGGAGCAGGCTTGAGAGGCCGAGTGGCCCACTCCTGCCCCTAATTCACATGTCCATATGTATGATCATAAAGCTAAAGAGTGGTTTGAGGGAGTAATGGACATCAATTCATGTGCCACTGGTACTAGTACCACTGGGACAGACTCCACTTAAACCGGGAAGGGTCCAGTGCCCTGGCAAATCAGATAACTAGGACTTTAAGCTTATAAGGAGGAGAGTGGGGTCAGTTAAGGAAGAAAGACTTGCATTCATATAGAACCTATCATGACCACCAGATATTTATAGTGCTTTAAAGCCAATGAAATACCTTTTGAACTATTGCCACTGTTTTAATTTGGAAAATGCAGCGGCCAAGTTGTGCACAGCAAGTTCCCACAAACAATGTTTTAATGACCAGATAGCCTGTTTTTGTGATGCTGATTGAAGGGTAAATATTGTCTAGGACACTAGGGGGAACTCGCCTACTCTTGTTCGAAATATTGCCATGGGATCTTTCAAGTCCATCTGGGAGAGCAGATGGGGCTTCAGTTTGACATCTTGTTCGAAAGACAGCACCTCTGGCAGTCTAGCACTTCCTCAGTCCTGTACTGGAGTGTCAGCCTTGCTTTTTTGTGCTTAAGTCCTGGAGTGGGCTTTGAACCTGTTACTTTCTGACTCAGGTGAGAGAGCTAACAACTGAGCCACAGCTGACACTCAGTGGGTAGCAGTTTTGCCTTCCCAATCACCTTTTGATTCAGAAGGTTCTGGGTTCAAGTCCCATTTAACGACTTGAGCACAAAAATAAGAGTAAATTTAAATGCTGAATAGGAAAGTCAAGGCTTTAGAGGAGGCCAACAATTTGTGTAAAATCTAGCTGATTGTGGCAAGCAGGTTCAGGGAGTATAACCATAATAAAAGGGTTTGAAAGACAGAATCAGGGAAAAATTGTAAAAAGTTAATATTAAACACACCGTATCTGAGTACACGATGAGCAGATTAGATTTTGTACCACAATGGGTGAATTATTGGCACAAATGGAGATAACTGGATTTGATCTAGTAGTTATTACTGAGTCATGATTGCAGGGTGACCAAGGTTGAGGTGCTTGACTTTTAGAAAAGAAAAGCAAAATGAAAAGTGTAGTTGGAGGGAGGTGATGATAAAGGATGAGCTAAAGACAGTTGCGAGAAAGGATCTTAGTTTAGAAAATCAGAACGTGGAGCTGTGAAATAGCAGAGGGCAGAAAACATGGGTGGGAGAAGTTTCTGGGGCGTCTACGAGTGACCATTGTGTTAGACAGGAAATTAAAGGAGCATTGTTACGGGGCAGTGCAATAATTCCGTGGGACTTTTATCTTCATAACATTCGACAAGCCAAATTGGCAAAAACAGTTTGGAGGACGAGTTTGCAGCATGCGTTCAAGCAATTTTCTATTGTTATGTTGAGGAAACAACTAGGGAATAGGTTATTTTAGACCCAGTATTGTCACGGGCAATAAATGCTGGCCTAGCCAGTGACACCCACATCCTATGAGCGAATTAAAAAAAGTTAATTAGTAACCTCATGGTAAAGAATATGATTGTAGATCAGCAATGGCGAATACTTAAAAGAAATCATTCATAAGTCTCAATGATTGCAATTCGCTTGAGGAAAGATGCTTCTATTGTGGTGGACGAGAGAAATTAGGATAATATTAGATTAAAAAAGAAGAGACTTTACTTTGTCTTTTGGCAACTTTGTTCTGCAAGTCTAAAGATTGGGAGGGTCTTGTAACCAAATTTGCTGATGGTACAAAGATAGCCAGGAAAGCAAGTTGTGAGGAGGACACAGAGCCTGCGAAGAGATATAGATAGGTTGAGTGCGTGGGCAAAAATTTGGTAGATGTAGTATAATGTGGGAAAATGTGAGGTTGTCCATTTTGACAGGAAGAATGGAAAGGCAGAACGCTGGGGTACGGAGGGACCTGGGCGTCCTTGTACATGAAATGCAAAAAATCAACATGTAGTTGTAGCAAGTAATTAGGAAGGCAAATGGTTTCTTGGCCTTTATTGCCAGGGAATGGAGAATAAAAGTAGCCATTTGCACGGAAGTGTAGTGAATAAAGGACAGATTTGTATTTCTGGAGCACCTTCCATGTCCTCCTCATGTTTCAATGTACTTCATTATAGCCACCGAAGACTGTCAATTTTGCGTACAGGAAAGTGGTAATGACCAGATAATTAACTTTTTTTCCCAGTGATGTTTATTGAGGGATAAACATTGATCAGGACACTGGGGAGAACTCTTCTGCTCCCCTTCAAAATAGTGGCTGCTGGATCTTTTCTGTCCACCTTAAGAGGGCAGGCGTCCCCACGGTTTAATGCCTCATTTGAAAGACGACACCTCTGACATACGGTTCTCCCTCAGTACTACACTGGAGTGTCAGCTTAAATGTTTGTGTTCAAGTCTCTGGAGTAGGACTTGAACCCACTCTTCTGAGAAGTGTCCTTCTGTCTGGTAGTGGGACATAGCTCATAGCCAGACTGTAGACATACTCTGGTATCTGCTTAACATGTCTAAGCTGGTTACAGAGTCGGCACGTTGCTACCAGGCATATTCCAAGCTCGTTCTCGTTCTCGCTCTCTCTCGAGTCTGATATGTGACCGACTGATGCCAGCAATACATCATCATCTACGTCATACATTAGCTTTTCCCTTCTATTCACCCTTTATACTACAGCAACAACCTCCTGACTTGGATGGGAGAGCGTTGCCCACTGAACCATCCATGGCTGACACATGAAATGGGCAATCCCTTTGACATGTTGTCACTTAATGTAGGTGCGATTAGTGCTGTCGAACCCATCAAAGATATGGGACTTCTGAACAGAAAGATGTCGAGACACTTGCTGTGAAACTTTTGCTAGTTTGCGCTGTCTTATTGGCCATTTAGTGCAAACGATCGGGGGGTTTTCAATGCAAGTTCCATTGAATGTAAATTTGGTCTCCATGATCTTTAACCCAGTTTAAATATCACTTTGCCCGAAGCCATCTCACCAACAGAACTGGCCGCGCCTCCTGCTTGAGGTAATGAGGGCGGTGAGTTTTCCATACCATGGCTGTTTGAGGTGCTCTTTAAATTAAATTCCTTTTTCTAGATAGCTGTGCTGTAAAAGTTTTTTGCATATTAAAAGATATTTCATTACTAAGAAGCCAACTAATATAAGCCAACGAAACTAATAAATATTTAGTTTTTAAGTTAGCATTTTTAAAAAGAGTCATGAAAATTCACAAGGGGCTTCAGTTACATGGATGGATTGGAGAAGTTGGAACTGCTCCCCTTGGAGAAGAGAAGGTCGAGAGGCGATCTGATAGAAGTGTTCAAAATCATGAGGGGCCTGGACAGAGTAGGTAGGGAGAAACTGTTCCCACTGCTGGAAGGAATGAGAACGCAGCAGGCGGTTAGGATCTGGAAGGCGCTGCCTGAGAGTGCAGTGGAGGCAGGTTCATTCGAGGCTTTCAAAGGGGAATTGGATTGTTACCTGAACTGGAAGAATGTGCAGGGCTACGGGGAGAAGGCAGGGGAATGGCACTAGGTGTATTGCTCTTGCGGAGAGCCATTGCAGAAATGATGGGCCGAATGGCCTCCTTCTGTGCTGTAACAATACTGTGAATTCAGTGATTTTTTTTTTGTGATAAAACCATTTTCATCAGCACTAATAAAACTACAGCAAGCTGCCACTCTTAAATGCACATTTTAATGCAGATGAAAATAAGTGAATAATCATGCTGCCTGTTAGTGCTGGTTCGTAGAAGATCTTACGTCTGTATTTAGGCAAACCTGTTTTGGTGTAAACTTGAAGCACACCTCAGAAAGTCAGCTCCATTTGCCCCCAGTACCTTGATTCTGACAGCGAAGGCTGTCTAGGTTGGTCCCTGGGATGAGAGGGTTGTCCCTCTGATGAGCTGCTGAGTTCAATACTCTCTGAAGTTTAGAAGAATAAGAGCTGAGCTTATTGAAACTTAGAAGATCCTGAAGGGGTTTGACAGGGCAGGCACTGAGAGGCTGTTTTCCCTCGACTGGTGAATCTGGAACGTGGGGCACACAGTCTCAGTCTTAGGACCAAGATGAGGAGAAAGCTCTTCACTCGAAGGTTTGTGAATCTTTGGAATCCTCTACCTCAGAGGGCTATGAATGCTCCGTGGGTGAGTACATTTAAGACTGGGTTAGACAGGATTTTGGTCACCCAAGGGATCAAGGGAAACGAGGAGTGGGTAGGAAAGTGGAGACCAGACAGAAGATCATCCATGATCATATTGCATAGAGGAGCGGGCTTGATGGGCCAAATGGTCTACTCCTGCTAATTCTTGTTTCAAAGTGGAAACTCTGCTCTAGTGTCTTTCATAACTTGGAGGTAATAGTCACTTATAAACCAAACTGCAATATATGATCCCACAAACACATAATGCTATTCTAAAGAGAGAGACTGATAGTTAATTATTAATTAATGTGACTAGAATGGTAAGCTGAATGTTAAACCCACACTGAGTTGAGGGGAGCCACGATTTTTTTATTAAAGAGCTCAACAGCGTCCAACGAATTTTAGTGCAGTCAAATGCAAGGTGTTAAAAATATTGGAGATAGAATAGGTCCATCCATGGGTGGAGTGTAGAAATAAGCTCAGCTGATTCCTGGCAGTATATTCACTGCACTGAGAAAGCTGCTTGTTCTAAATGGTGACGAGGCTGATTTTTTTTCTGATGGTTGTCTGGTGATAATTGCATTGTGTCCTGTGCACATGATCAATTTGAAGCCTGCATTAAGATCCAGCTACATTTCCCGTCAAGGTTGGTTCAGTGTGTTGCATTCTTTCCCTCAATCTCTTCGACAGGGTTCAGCTTTTCCGGAGCCTCTTCAGCGCTGAACTCAGGCCTCGCCTCCCACCTGTTGCAGTTGGGCACAGCGCCGCAGAAACTTTCACCCCAGCCGAGAGTTGAATGGAGCGAGAGATTGAGCGCAGCGCGATGGCAGAAGCAGCGAGCGCCTCCTCTACCGTCACCGAGACTGTGGATGGAAACCAGCCAGCAGATACGGTGAGCTCTTTTCCCCCCTCAAAGCGTGGTAACTGTGGCAAACGTAGGGAACACAGCAGCCAGTTTGCGCACAGCAAGTGGCAGCGTGACCAGCTAATTGGTTTTAGTGATTGTTAGGCGAGGGATCGATAATTGGCTCAGGACACCAACGAACCAGACGTGCAGACCTCCACCCTAGTTCACCCACCAGCAAATCGCTGGTGAGAGCAGAGCCTTGCAGTATGGACCCCAGTATTCATCAGACTGTCACAGCCCAGTGAGATGCTGATCTAGGATGCAAGCCAGGAAGAAAGGCTAGCACCTTTAATGACTCTGAACATCCCAGAGTGCTTTCCAGCCAATGAAGCACTGTTAGAAATATCATCACTATTGTAGGAAACAGAGTGGGCACTTTGCGCGCAAGGTCCCAGAAACAGCAACATGGTAATGACCAGATAATCTCTCTTCATGAGATATATACTCTTTGGGGGGAGGGTGGGAGGAGATGGAACAGGTGAAGCTGGATAGAAGGCCTGCAAATGGGTGGAGGCAAAGGAGAAATTGTAAAAATGTCACAAACAAAAGGTCGGTGGGTTGTTAATAGTGGTGGTGCTGGCTAAAGGAGGTGCTAATGGTGACATTAAAAGTGGAAAGCAGAATGTGATAATGGCTGGACCAGGGTATGCACTCTGGAGAGTGACAGATTGCCCTAGTGGGGTTAGTGGGCTTGGGGTGGGGAGAGAGGATGATGGTGGGAAAAAGGATCTAAAATGGGCTAAAAGCTGGGGATAAAACAATGAATAAAAATGGAAATAAAACTTAAAAATAATAATAATGAAAATAAGTGGAACGAAAAAAATAAAAACGAATATAGAAAAAGGGGGGGTAAAAAGGGGTGAGGATGGAGGAGAGAGTTAATGATCTGAAGTTATCAAACTCAGTGTTAAGTTCGGAAGGCTATAAAGTGCCTAGTTGGAAGATGAGGTGCTGTTCCTCCAGTTTGCGTTGAGCTTCACTGGAAGGCTGCAGCAGGCCAAGGATGGACACGTGGGCATGAGAGCAGGGTGGTGTGTTGAAATGGCAAGCGACAGGAAGGTCTGGGTCATGCTTGCGGACAGACCGAAGGTGTTCCTCAAAGCAGTCACCCAATCTGCATTTGGTCTCTCCAATGTAGAGGAAACCGCATTGGGAGCAGCAAAAGCAGTACATTAAATTGAGGGAAGTGCAAGTGAAATGCTGCTTCACTTGAAAGGAGTGTTTGGGCCCTTGGATGGTGAGGAGGGGGGAAGTAAAGGGGCAGGTGTTGCATCTTCTGCAATTGCATGGGAAGGTGCCATGGAAGGGTTCTGAGGTGTTGGGGGTGATAGAGGAGTGGACCAGGGTGTCCCGGAGGGAATGGTCCCTACGGATTGCCAACGGGGGGTGAGGGGAAGATGTGTTTGGTTGTGGCATCATGCCGGAGTTGGTGGAAATGGCAGAGGATGATCCATTGAATGCGGAGGCTGGTGGGATGAAAAGTGAGGACAGAGGAGACCCTATCATGGTTTTGGGAGGGAGAGGAAGGTGTGAGGGCAGAGGCGTGGGAGATGGGTCGGACACGGTTGAGGGCCCTGTCAACCACCGTGTGTGGGAAACCTCGGTTAAGGAAGAAGGAAGACATGTCAGAAGCACTGTTTTGGAAAGTAGTACCATCGGAACAGATGCGACGGGGCCGAAGGAACTGAGAGAATGGGATAGAGTCATTACAGGAAGTGGGGTGTGAGGAGCTGTAGTCGAGGTAACTGTGGGAGTCACTGGGCTTGTAATGAATATTGGTGGACAGTCTATCACCAGAAATTGAGACAGGGAGGTCAAGGAAGGGAAGGGAAGTTTCAGAGATGGACCATGTGAAAATGGTGGAGGGGTTGAAATTGGAAGCAAAATTGATACGTTTTTCCAGGTCCAGACAAGAGCATGAAGCGGCACCGAAACAGTCATCGATGTACCTTCTTGTTGCTTGCCATTTCAACACTCCACCCTGCTCTCATGCCCACATGTCCATCCTTATCCTGCTGCAATGTTCCAGTGAAGCTCAACGCAAACTGGAGGAACAGCACCTCTTCTTACAATTAGGCACTTTACAGCATTCCGGTATTAACATTGAGTTCAACAACTTCAGACCATGAATTCTCTCCTCCATCCCCACCCCTTTTTTTTAATCCCCTTTTTTCTAAATTCACTTTTATTTTTTTATTTTTTATTTTTCTGTTCCACTTATTTTCATTATTATTATTTTAAAAATTTATTTCCATTTTCATTCATTGTTTTATCCCCAGCTCTTAGCCTATTTTAGATCCTTTTTCCCACCACTGTCCCCTCTCCCCACCCCAGCCCCACTAGGACCACCTGTCACTTTCCAAAGCGCTTACCCTGGTCCGGCCAATATCGCAATCTGCTTTCCACTCAATGTCACCTTTAGCACCTCCTTTAGCCAGAACCACCACTATTAACAGCCCTTTGACCTTTTGTTTATGACATCTTTTGCAAGCTCCCCTTTGCCTCCACCTATCGCTGGCCTTCTATCCAGCTTCACCTGCCCCAACCCCCTTTAAACAGTATTTATTTCACCACATTTCTACTTCCCTTTAGCTCTGAAGAAGAGTCATACTGACTCGAAACGTTAACTCTGTCTTTCTCTCCACAGATGCTGTCAGGCCTGCTGAGTTTTTCCAGCATTATTTTTGTTTCAGATTTCCAGCATCAGCAGTGTTTTGCCTTTAGCCAATCTCTCTTTGATGATGTTGGTTTGAGGGATGAACGGTGGCCAGGGCTTTGGGGAGAAATCCCACGCTTATCCTTCGAAATAATGGCCGAGGGATCTTTTGTGTCTGCCTGGGAGGGCGGACGGGGCCTTGCTTTTTGCACCTCACCTGGAAGCTGGCACCTGTGACAGTGCAACATTCCTCTCAGTACTGCATTGGCCAAGTTTTTGTGTGTTTGTGTGTGTGTGTCACTGGAATGGAATTGAACCCACAGCCTTCTGACCCTGAGGCAGGAGTGCATCCCAGTGAGCCACGGTAGTGACAGCGAATGTGATTTTTTTCAGTCCGTCCACGGGTACTTTGGGTGCTTTTTTTCACCGCCTCCCGTTGCGACATTGATAAGCTCCTTTCCTCTTTCTCCCCATTTGCAGGAGAACCGCAGCATCACTATCAGACTGAGGAAACGCAAAACCAACAAGAAGGTGGAGTGGACGAGTGACACCGTAGACAATGAGCATCTGGGCCGTCGTTCTTCCAAGTGTGAGTGTCACGATTGCAAGGCATCAGGAGATTCAGGTCCAGGTGCAGCAATTTGAGCTTTTGCTCCAGAAATACTGCACTAATTCTGTCCTGGTAATAGAACCAGAGGCAAGATAAAGAGAAATTTCCTTTGAACTGCAGCTAGTTATTGCGATCTGGAAAGCACTGCCTGCAAAGTAGTGGAAGCAGGCTCATTAATAGGGAATTGCGTAAACACTCAGAAAGGGAAATATTTGCAGGGATATGGGGAAAGAGTTGACGAGTGGGACCTTGTTTAATTCTTTCATGGAATGTGGCGTCGCTGGCAAGGTCAGCATTTGTTGCTCATCCCTCATTGTTGCCCTTGAGAAGGCGGTGGTGAGCAGCCACCTTGAACTGCTGCCGTCCATCTGGGACTAATTGAGTACTCTTACTCTGTAAAAGAGCCAACACAGGCATAATGGGCTGTTCTGAGCATTCTGTGATGCAGCACTCCCGAACAACGGTCCATAAAGGGATCTCTTGCTCTTTCTCACTGTAAAGTATCAGTAACTAGGGAGTGTATAAAGGAAGAAGTGGAGTCTTCCCATGTAATTCATGCAATTTAAGATCTGTTTACTTTCTACTTCCTCTGCAGTCTTCAGACCATGACTGGGGGGATGCGGGCAAACCTTGTTAACCTGGTCCCACAGAGTGCTCTCCCTGGGACCCTCCCAGGACCTGCTATTGATGGGGGATGCCATCCAAATAGGAAGAGCATGCCTGCAAAAGGCAGGCCACTGGGGGCCTGGTTCTCTGGTGCCACTGGTACCAAGCTGAGTAACTCCTGGCAAATCCTAGCCAGTACCTGCAGGCCCTGTCTGAGCTACCGAAGATGATTGACAGCCTCCCAGCATCCACAGAGGCATCTCTCTCCTTCTCGTCACCAGGGAGGAACAGGAGGAGGCCATTCAGCCCATTGAGTCTGCGTTTCCTCCCCACTCCCCTCCCGCCCCCCCCCCATTCAGTTTGATCACACTTGTTCGAAGAGTCATACGGACTCGAAACGTTAACTCTATTTCTCTTTCCAGTTTTTCCAACATGTTTTGTTTTCATTTTGGATCACAGCTAATCTGTATCGTGCCTCATTTTCCTCCATTGGTTTTGTAATCGTTTGCACCCTTGCCTGTCCAAAGTGCTCCTCGTGCTGAACTACATGGGAAAACCCCACTTCTTCCTGTATACACTCCCTAGTTACAGACACTTCACAGTGAGAGAGAGTAAGAGATCTCTTTACTGACCCTTGGCTCGGCTCATCTGCTGAAACACTTATTTGTGCCTTTGTTACCTCTAGGCTCAACTTTTCCAATGCACTCCAGACTGGTTGCCCACAACCTTCCTTCCATTAACTTGAGCTCACGCAAAATTTTGCTGCCTGTGTCTTGTCTTGCACCCAGTCCCGTTCCCCTATCATCCATGAGCTCACTGAGCTACATTGGCCTCCAGGCGAGCAACGTCTTGATTTTGAAATTCTCATCCATGTTTTCCAATTCCTCCATGGCCTGGCCCCCTCACCATCCCTCCAGCCCTATGACCCTCTGAGGCTCCTGTGCTCATCTAATTCTGGCCTCTTGAGCACCCCCGATTTTAATCGCCCCATCATTGTTGGCTGCGCCCTTAGCTGCCTAGGAGCTAATGCCTGGAACTCCCTCCATTCGCCTCTACGCCTCACTTTACTCCTCCTTTACGCCACTCCTTAAAACCTACCTCTTTGACCAAGCTTTTGGTCATCCAACCCAAGATCTCCATATGTGGCTTTGTTTCAGATTTGGTTTTATAATGCTCCCGTGAAAAGCCTTGGGAAGTTGAAAGACACTAAAGCTGTTGACTTCATCGATCCCAGGTTCTGACAGTGGGAGAGATCCCTCCACACTGACTCCCCCATCAGTGACCCCAGGTTCGAACAGCCAAGCGGTGTTCTCTCCATCCCAAGCTCCCATTGATGCTCCCAGGTTTGGACAGTGCGCGCAGGGCGTTCTCTCTCTCTCTCTCTGTTCTAAATTCCCCTCGCTGTTTCCAGGCTGCTGTATTTACGAGAAGCCGAGGGCCTTCGGGGAAAGCTCGTCGGAGAGCGAGGACGAAGACGGCGGCTGCGGGAACGCCCACTGCATCAGGGGCCACAAGAAACCATTTTCGGGTGACACCCCGCATCCCGCAGATCACAACCACGATGCCGAACACCCGAATCACGGACTCAGTCAGCCACCAGAAAACTGACGGGGTTGGGAGGGGGAGCTGGAATGATTGAAGCCCAGGGTTTGTGGTGGTGGGGGGTGGGGGGGTGGTGATGGGGGGAGGGGGAAAGGTGGGGGGAAATGACCCACCTCTTCCCTGATGTGGTCTCTTCTCTACACACCCCACCCTTGCCCACACCCTGACCACCCCCCCACCTCCCCCACGCCCCACCTCTGTAACTGGACATGCTAACTGAAGAGTCTTGACACAATCGTGACGTTTGATTTTCTTTTAGAGGAGGTGTTTTTTTTTAAAAGGAAAACTAGAACTGTAAATTTCTAAGGCATTTGTAAATTTATTTAAATGGGAACCTTTCTGCCATTTGCTGCAGATCCTCGGGATGGTGCATGCAGCGCACGGGCCATGAGACCCACCAATCGGGCTTGCACGATACAGATAATCTTGAAAACGTTTGTAATTGGTGCGAGGAGCAGGTGGAAACGAATCGCTCTGCCACCAAAACACAGTGCGAGCAGGCTGTAGGGTCAAGCATGGGACAGGCACGCATAGGGTCTGGCACATTCGCTATAAGAGTACAGCCATTGACAGGTGGGTATAACATGGTTAGCAGGGTGAGGGTGTAGTATGGTTTGTAGGTGAGGGCCATTGTTCCGTTATAAAACGATCTGTAGATGAGGGCAGGTAAAGTACAGGCTCTGTCTGTGTGCGAGTCTGCGCGCATGTGTCTGTCTGTCTCAGTCTGTGCATGCCTGTCTGTCTGTCTGTCTGTCTGTACATGCCTGCCTGTGCATGCTGCAGGCTGAGTGTCAGCTGTAGGGAGGATTCAGGCTCTGCCTCTTAAATGGGGAGAT
This sequence comes from Carcharodon carcharias, assembly GCF_017639515.1. NCBI lineage: Eukaryota > Metazoa > Chordata > Chondrichthyes > Lamniformes > Lamnidae > Carcharodon > Carcharodon carcharias. Next base: position 91,786,077 of record NC_054485.1, read on the forward strand.
TACAAGCTCTTTGTGCTGGATGGGGAGGGATGCAAACTGTGTGTATTTAGTGTGTGTATCCAATGTGGGAGTGGGCTGCACTCAGTTACTGCAGTCACAAAGGAGCTGGGCTGAACAGCCTTGCTCAGTAGCCGATGGGTGCTCGTACTGTGTGGGTTGGGGTTGGTGCGGTGCTGCTCTGCTTGTGATCATTATTACTGATTGTTATTTAATGCTGGAGGAGGAGTGATCTTTCGCTGGCAAGATGTATTGAAATAAATGGTCTTGCTGAACACAAAAACAAAGACGTGTGAACCCAGCTTTGACTCAGGAGTTGGCTGGTGACCAAGCTCCAGCCATGAGACCAGGGTATGGGAGAAGTGTGGATCGAACACTTGTGATCAGCAGATTGGTATATGAGCAGAATTAAACTTATGTTGCAAAGGTGGTTCCCAAACTGATTAAAATTAGACATTGTGTGTTCATTCACCTTCTCATCCTCAACCAGTCGCAGATACTAGGAAAATGCTGACAGATCTGCAGAGAAAAAAAATACCTCTAAGACTGAGGTGGTCATCATTCTCTCTCAACTCTTGTTTCTCCACATGCTCTTTTAGTCCGCTGCTCCCTTTGGTCTGATCAATTCATGTCAGCCCGCTCTGCGATTTCGTTTAGAACAACATCACGTGCAAACAATACAGATCATCCAGTTGTTTAGGCATTGCGGTTCATGGGATCTTGCTGTGTGAAGGTTGGCTGTGGCATTCCCTACATTACAAATTTCGCTGCACTTCAATGGGGAAGCTTGAGATGGTGGCGCTGTCATCATCTGCCTGCTTCCTTTGCCTTCCAAGGGTGGTGGAGGCTGCAGGCTTGGGAAGTGCTGCTTAAGAAACTGTGGCAAGTTGCTGCAGTACATTGTGGATTGGCAGCAGACTGGATAAATGTTCAATTCACTGAAGAGACACCCTATAAACATGTGGATCCCACTCTATGGGAAGATGGAGGAATAACACTTTCAGAACATTGCTTAAGCTAGAAACTAACACCCCAAGTTTTTTTTATTTGTTCATGGGATGTGGGTGTGGGTGTCACTGGCCAGGCCAGCATTTATTGCCCATCCCTAATTGCCCTTGTTCAGGGGTCATTTTGCCCTTGTTCAGGGGTCATTTTAAGAGTCAACCACGTTGCTGAGAGTCTGGAGTCACATGTATACCAGGTAAGGACAACAGTTTTCCTTCCCTAAACGACATTAGTGAACCAGCTGAGTTTTTACAACAATCGACAATGGTTCCATGGTCATCATCAGACTTTTAATTCCAGATTTTTACTGAATTCAAATTTCACCAAGTGCCGCGGTGGGATTCAAACCTGGGTCCCTAGAGCGTTACCCTAGATCTATGGAATATCAGTCCAGTGACAATACCACTATGCCACCACCACCTCCCCCTGCAATTGTAGACTGATACACACCACTGCCGAAAACGAACAGTAACTATCTTAACTATTGGCAACAGAACCAGAGAAGAGATGAGGATATATTTTACACAGCCACTTATGATTTGGAATGCCCTGCCTGAAAGGGCAGTGAAAATAGAAGCAGTAGTAACTTCCAAAAGAAAAAAGATGCTCCCAGACAAAGTAGTTCTGGCTCTTCCTGGCCACTTGCTCCCTTTCTGACCCCTTGCTGGACTCTCCTCGTCCACTACCCTGGTTACTTTGATCTGGCTCCCTCCCATTTGCCTCCCAATTCAAATTCTCACTTATTTATCCCAGGCTGCTTTTGGCTCTGGCTCCAACTCTTCCCCATTTTCTTGTAACAACGTTTAAGTGATCAACTGTTGGAAGATTTCCAAATGGTTTTTCGTCGCTGAAATGCAGCTGTCATCCACAGTAGTGTTCAAAGACCTCAACCCTGCCAACACACCCCCCCCCCCCCACCTCCCAAACTAGGGGAAGTCTCCTATAGACATATAAATAGTACAAGAGTAATAAAGAGGATGGGTGAAGCTTAAAGAGCAAAAAGGAGATTCGTGCAAGGAAGCAGGGGGTCATGGCTGAGTTACTAAATGAATTAATTTACATCTGCCTCGACTAAAGAAGATTCTGCCCAAGTCATTTTTTTTAGTAAAATGGTAATTGAGACACTGGATGGGCTAAAAAAAATTAATGAAGCGAAGGTATCAGAAAGGCTAGCTGTACTGAGAGTGAAGTCACCAGGACCAGATGCAATGCACCCAAAGATGCTGAGGGGAGTAAGGGTGGAAATTGCAGAGGCATTGGCCTTAATTCTCCAGTCTTCCTCGGATGGAGCGGATGCCAAAGGACCGCAAATGTTACACCCTTGTTCAAAAAGGGTGAAAGGATAAGCCAAGCACCTACAGGCCAATCAGTTTAACCTCTGCAGTGGGAAAGCTTTTAGGAACGATAATCTGGGACAAAGTTAACAGCAACGTGGACGAGTTTGAATTAAGGGAATCCAGCATAGATTTGTTAAAGAAAATAAAAGCAAATAAAATGCTGGAAAAACTCAGCAGGTCTGGCGCCATCTGTGGAGAAAGGAACAGTTAACGTTTCGAGTCTGCATGACTCCTCTTCGGAGCCAAAGAGTAGAAATGTGATGGATTTTATACTGTTTAAGAGGGAGTGGAGCAAAATAGAAGGTCATGGATAGATGGGAGCTAAGGAGAGATTGACAAAGATGTCATGGGCACCAGACAAAGGGAGTGTTAACAGTGGTAAAGACTAAAGAAGGTGCTGATAGTGACGTAAAGGTAAGAGCAGAATGTGTTCATAGCAGAACAAGAGTCAAGAGTCAGTGCTCTGCGAAAGCACAACATAGAAACCAAATGGCCGTTGGGGGGGTGGGGGAGGGGTGCGGGGGTAGGTTTGGTTTGGGAAAAAGGGTTTAAAAAAAATAAATGAAAATAAGTAAAATTGAAAAAACAAAAAAAGTTGGACTAAAAAAGGGGTAAAGTTGGAGGAGAAAGTTCATGGTCTGAAGTAATTGAACTCAATAACTCAAACAAAGACTGTAAAGTGCCTAACTGGAAGTGAGATGCTGTTCCTCCAGTTTGCTTGGGCTTCACTGGAACATTGCAGCAACCAAGAGAACACAGATTGAAGCTAATTGGCAAAAGAACCAAAGACGAATTAAGGACCAACATTTTCACAGTGAGTAACTGGGACCTGGAATGCACCACCCAAGAGCATGGCGGAGGCAGATTCAGTTGTGGCTTTCAAAAGAAAAGATAAATGACCAAAGGGAAAGAACTTGCAGGGCAGCAGGGAAAAGGGTGGAGGAGCTTTTTTTGATTAGCTAAATTGCTCTTGCAGTGAGCCAGGGAGTGACTTTTTGCCATCAGAACTCCATCATGCACAGGGTGAAAAACTGCCTCTCGCCCAGGTGCTGTGGACTGGAGAGGGTGAATGGCCTCCTTTTGTGCTGAAACCGTTCTTATGATTGTATAATTGAACAGCTTCAAAGCAGATAGAAATCAGGAACTGCTTCTTGGGACTTCTGCAAAATGTGTATTTACTGCAGCTGGAGGATACATCAGTAAGTTAAAGTGACTGCCATATGGCTGAACCTTGAGAGGAAATATATAAATTGGAGTAATTCACTTCACAGAAGGAGGCCATTCGTCTCATTGAGTCCATGCTGCCTCTCCACAGAGCAATCCAGTCAGTTCCAATCCCTCACGGTCCCTGTGGCCCTGAAGTTTTATTCCTTCCAATCGTCCATCCAATTTCCCTCTGAATTTATTGATTGTTTCTGCCTCCACTGTCCTCGCGGACAGAATGTTCCAGGCCATTGTCAATCACTTCATTAAAAAAGAAAAGTTCTTCCTCACATACCTACTGCATCTCTTGCCCTAAATCTTACATCTGTGTCCCCTAGTCCTTGTACAATCAGCTAATGGGAAGAACTTTTCCTTATCTACCTTATCTAAACCTGTCATAATCTTGTACACCTCTATTAAATCTCCCCTCAGTCTCCTGTGCTCCAAAGGGAACAACCTTAGTCTTTCCAACCTAACCTTAACTAAAACCCCCATCCCTGGAACTACTCCACTAAATCTCCGCCGCACCCTCTAAGGGACATTCACATCTTTCATAAAGTGTGGTGGCCAGAATTGCATTCAATAGTCTAGTGGAGGCCTAACAAGAACTTTATATTAGGTCCACCATAACTTCTTTTGTACTCAATGCCTCTATTTGTGAAATCCAAGACCACATATGCTTTGCCAACCAATTCTCTCTCTACGTCCTGCCACTTCCCAATGAACATGATTTTTTTTTCTTCATTCATGGGATGTGGGCTTCACTGGCTGGGCCAGCATTTATTGCCCATCTCTAGTTGCCCCTGAGAAGGTGATGGTGAGCTGCCTTCTTGAACAGCTGCAGTCTGTGTGGTGTGGGTACACCCACAGTGCTGTTAAGAAGGGAGTTTCAGGATTTTGACTCAGCGACAGTGAAGGAATGGCAATATATTTCCAAGTCAGAATGGTGAGTAAATTGGAGGGGAACTTCCAGATCGTGGTGTTCCCAGGTATCTGCTGCCCTTGTCCTTCTAGATTGTCACATTCGTGGGTTTGGAAGGTGCTGTCGAAGGAGCCTTGGTGAGTTGCTGCAGTGTATCTTATAGACGGTACACACTGCTGCTACTTTGTGTTGGTGGTGGAGGGAATGAATGTTTGTGCCAATCAGGTGGGCTGCTTTGTCCTGGATGGTGCCAAGCTTCTTCAGTGTTGTGGGAGCTGCATTCATCCAGGCAAGTGGGGAGTATTCCATCACACTCCTGACTTGTGCCTTGTAAATAGTGGACAGGCTTTGATGAGTCAGGCGGTGGATCAGTTGTCACACTATTCCTAGTCTCTGACCTGCTCTTGTAGCCACAGTATTTATATGGCTAATCCAGTTCAGTTTTTGGTCAATGGTAACTCTCGGGATGTTGATAGTGGGGGATTCAGTGATTTTAATGCCACTGAACATCAAAGGGTGACAGTTGGATTCTCTCTTGTTGGAGACGGTCATTGCCTGACACTTGTGTGGTGTGAATGTTATTTGCCACTTTTCAGCCCAAGCCTGGGTATGGTCCAGGTCTTGCTGCATTTGGACATGGACTGTTTCAGTATCTGAGGAGTTGCGAATGGTGCTGAACATTGTGCAATCATCAGCGAACATCCCCACTTCTGACCTAATGATAGAAGGAAGATCATTGATGAAGCAGCTGAAGATAGTTGGGGCCAGGACACTTCCCTGAGGAACTCCTGTAGTGATGTCCTGGAGTTGAGATGACTGACCTCCAGCAACAACAACCATCTTCCTTTGTGCTAGGTGTGACTCCAACCAGCAGAGAGTTTTCCCCCAGATTCCCATTGACTCCAGTTTTGCTAGGGCTCCTTGATGCCACACTCAATCAAATGCTGCCTTGATGTCAAGGGCAGTCACTCTTACCTCACCTCAGGAGTTCAGCTCTTTTGTCCATGTTTGAACCAAGGCTGTAATGAGGTCAGGAGCTGAGTGGCCCTGGCAGAACCCAAACTGGGCATCAGTGAGCAGGTTATTGCGAAGCAAGTGCTGCTTGATAGCACTGTTGATGACCCCTTGCATTACTTTGCTGATTATGAGGAGTAGACTGATGGGGAGGTAATTGGCTGTGTTGGATTTGCCTTGCTTTTTATGTACGGGACATACCTGGGCAATTTTCCACATAGCCGGGTAGATGCCAGTGTTGTAGCTGTACTGGAACAGCTTGGCTAGGGGTGCAGCAAGTTCTGGAGCACAAGTCTTCAGTACTATTGCTAGAATATTGTCAGGGCCTTTGCAGTATTCAGCACATTCAACAATTTCTTGATATCACATGGAGTGAAACAAATTGGCTGAAGACTGGCATCTGTGATGCTGGGGATCTCCGGAGGAGGCCAAGATGGATCATCCATTCGATACTTCTGTCTGAAGATTGTAGCAAATGCTTCAGCCTTATCTTTTGCACTGATGTGCTGAGCTCCACCGTCATTGAGGATGGGGATATTTGTGCAGCTGCCTCCTCCAGTGAGTTGTTTAATTGTCCACCACCATTCATGGCTGGATGTGGCAGGACTGCAGAGCTTAGATATGATCCATTGGTTGTGGGATCGCTTAGCCCTATCACTTGCTGCTTATGCTGTTTGATACGCAAGTAGTCCTGTGTTACAGCTTCACCAGGTTGACACGTCATTTTTGCCTGGTGCTGCTCCTGGCATGCCCTCCTGCACTCTTTATTGAACCAGGGTTGATCCCCTGGCTTGATGGTAATGGTATTGTGGGGGATATGCCAGGCCATGAGGTTACAGATTGTGTTCGAGTATAATTCTGCTGCTGCTGATGGCCCACAGCGCCTCATGGTTGCCAATCTTGAGTTGCTAGATCTATTTGAAATCTGTCCCATTTAGCACGGTGGTAGTGCCACACAACACGATGGAGGGTATCCTCAATGTGAAGCTGGGACTTCGTCTCCACAATGACTGTGCGGTGGTCACTCCTACTGATACTGTCATGGACAGATGCATCTGTGACAGATAGGTTGGTGAGGATGAGGCAAAGTATGTTTTTCCCTTTTGTTGGTTCCCTCACCACCTGCCACAGACCCAGTCTAGCAGCTTTGTCCTTTAGGACTCGGCCAGCTTGGTCAGTAGTGGTGCTACTGAGCCACTCTTGGTGGTCGACATTGAAGTCCCCCACCCAGAGTACATTCTATGCCCTTGCCACCCTCAGTGCTTACTCCAAGTGATGTTCAACATGGAGGAGCACTGATTCATCAGCTGAGGGAGGGCGGGACATGGTAATCAGCAGAAGGTTTCCTTGCCTGTGTTTGACCTGATGCCATGAGACTTCATGGGGTCCAGAGTCGATGCTGAGGACACCCAGGGCAACTCCCTCCTGACTGTATAGCACTGTGCCGCCACCTCTGCTGGATCTGCCCTGTTGGTGGGACAGGACATATCCAGGGATAGTAATGGTGGTGTTTGTGACATTACCTGCAAGGTATGATTCCGTGAGGATGACTATGTCAGGCTGTTACTTGACTAGTCTGAGACAGTTTTCCAATTTTGGGACTAGCCCCCAGATGTTAGGAGGACTTTGTAGGGTCGACAGGGCTGAGTTTGCTGTTGTCGTTTCCAGTGCCTAGGTCAATGCCGGGTGATCTGTCCGGTTTCATTCCTTTTTGTGATGGTTTGTTACAACTGAATGGCTTGCTAGGCCATTTCAGAGGGCATCTAAGAGTCAACCAGGTTGCTGTGGGTCTGGAGTCACATGTAGGCCAGACCAGGTAAGGACAACAGATTTCCTTCCCTAAAGGACATTAGTGAACCAGCTGAGTTTTTACAACAATCGACAATGGTTTCCTGGTCATCATTAAATTTTTAATTCCAGATTTTTATTGAATTCAAATCTTTTAGGATTTGAACCTGGATCCCCAGAGTATTACCCTGGGTCTCTGGATTCCTAGTCCATTGACAGAATCTCCCTAGTCTTTACAGGCAGGAGTCAGTAATGACTTGGAGGAGTTGGGCAGAGTGAACATCAGATTGAAGAATCTGGTGTACATCTATATAAAAGCAAAAAACTGCGGATGCTGGAAATCCAAAACAAAAACAAAAATACCTGGAAAAACTCAGCAGGTCTGACAGCATCTGCAGAGAGGAATACAGTTAATGTTTTGAGTCCAAATGACTCTTCATCAGAACTAAGGAAGAATAGAAATGAGGTGAAATATAAACTGGTTTAAGGGGAGGTGGGACAGGTAGAGCTGGATAGAGGGCCAGTGATAGGTGGAGATTGCCAAAAGATGTCATAGATAAAAGGACAAAGAGGTGTTGAAGGTGGTGATATTATCTAAGGAATGTGCTAATTAAGGGTAGAAAGCAGGACAAGCAAGGTACAGATAGCCCCAGTGGGAGTGAGGTGGGGGTAAGGGATCGAAATAGGCTAAAAGGTAGAGATAAAACAATGGATGGAAATACATTTAAAGATAATGGAAATAGGTGGGGAAAGAAAAATGTGTACATCTGTGTTTGGGTGTTTCAGTCTCAGTGACTTATCAGCACACTCTAGTATTGGTGGAGCAGGCAGACCAGATGGGTGATTGGGTGTTGGGAGAAAGCAGCTTGAAGTTTGGCAGAAGACAATGGTAAGAGCGGTAAACATCTGAAGATGGTGGAAAATTTGCGAGGATGGAGAATTGGGCTGGACTCAGGCAGATCTGGAGAGCCCTCTGGAAGTTGTCTGGTGGCTTTCGAAGATTGGCACCAAGAAACTGGAACAAGAGACCCTGGAAGTGATAACAGATGGGGTACGGGTTGGCAGTAGAATGGAGAGAGTGGGGCACAGGTTGGCAGTAGAACATGGAAAATCTGACGTGAGATGGCAGCACATTAGGGAGGAAGGTTTGCAGATTCATGACCATTTGGGAGAGTTTAGTTGGAATTGGCAGCAAATCAGGGGAGGCAGACTGAATTTGACAAATGAGTATAGTCGGCAAGTGGCAACTGGCATCGGGTGTCAGTTGGCACAACTAAGTGAGATCACCTTAATCCTCCGTCACCTCTGACGCTCTAACAGTGAAATATAAGAAGCTGGAGCAATGGGGATGGCTGTATGGATCAGCATCAAACAGCAGACACACACACACACGTCAAACCATTAAAACCCCCAATGCTGAGTTTGAGGGAGGATGTGATTTGGAATCTAGTCAACCCGCAAAGAAGAAAGGAGTCTTGTAAAGCAAAGAAGCCCAATTTAGTACTGTGGAGCTACAAACACTCAGAGGGAGACAGAGAAATGCATATAATGTTATGCTAAATCCTATAAAACATAACCAGTACATCTACCCCTCTCCTCTCTCCCCCACTACCACCACCACCGGTTCTAACATGAAGTACTCAAGTGCTGGTGGAGAGAAAATTCTCTGGGGAGTGGTCAGGGCGAGAGAGAAACTAAAACGAATCCTTGGGAAGGGAGAGAGCAATTCTGCATTGACTAACTGGGGAGAAAGAAACTCACAGCGAGTGCTCGGGGAATGAGGGAAAGAAACTACAGAGAGCACGAGAAAGAGAAACTTGCAGCGAGCAAGAGGAACTACAGCGAGTACTCGGAGAGTGAGAGAAAGAGAAACTACAGCGAGTATGAGAAAGAGAAACTACAGCGAGCCCGAGAAAGAGAAACTACAGCGAGTAGTCACTAAACCGATTAATCGAACTCTGGCCACTCTGGAAGCTCCAATGAAGGTCTTACCCGCATTTCCCACCAGGGCAACGCAAAACGGTGCTGCCTATTTTCCGATTTCTACAAAAATCCGCACAAGTATCGATCCCTCATTCTTGTCTAATTCCTTGTATCAGCAGATACCTCGCATCCTGTTCAGTATTTTCTCTTACTTCACCTTGATTTCCAAATAGATCATCTGAGGGGGTTTAATTTATCATGTGAATGAGAATGTATGCTTGCCTAAACGGAGGTCAATCACCCTTTTAGCCAGCACAGAATGCAGTTTAGTTGGGAATTTCCTGGTTTGCGAGATTAAAATCAGTGAATAATCTGTTCAACCGCGGAACTGACTCCTTCCTGGTCGCCGCTTTGTTTATGGACAGTCACACAAATACTTTTGATTGAATTGGAAAGTTGGATCCCAGTCGCTCCAGGAAGTGATGAGCTGCTGTTATAACCTTTAGAATGATCGTCCCAAACGGAGTTGGTGTATTTGGTGATGGCCTTGGTAACCTTCGGATACGGCGCGTTTGGCCAGTTCCCCTGGCACCAATGAGGCAGACAGCGCTCTGGATCTCCCTGGCCCAGGTGGTGTGGCGCTTGTTGTAGCGAAATGAGGTGCAAGGCCTCGGAGGCGATGCGCTGGAAAATGTCGACAGTGAAGGAATTCATGATGATCATTGGCCTTGGACCAGATGCTGGCCGAAGGTTGGATCTGGGTCAGCACCTCGTAGTCGCAAGCTCTGCTTGGCGAGATTTCCTCCCCTTCTCTTGGTGACTTCAGTCAGCCCCTGCTTCGACACCTTGCCTTAGCCGCAGCCACTACCTCAGGCATTCCACTCGACTTGGACCAACTCAAGTCTGGTGGAGGCTGCAAAGAGGTGCATTGAACTTTATTTTCTTGCAGCAAGCAAACCATCTGTAAAGTCCTTTTCTCAATCTGCCACCTCAAGCAGGGATTTCCAAAAGCATTTCATTTGCTTGCAGTTTGACGCAAGCTTTGGGACCAATAGGACACTGAAACCGGCCAATGTGACACCGAATAGATTTGTCACCTACGCAAGGTGCCCATCAGATTTGCAGCGACACCAGTTTAACTTTCAATTCATTCACCTTCAAGCAAGCATGTCACTGTTTAATAAGCAGAATTGAAGTGCTCAAGAACAAGAAATGCCTATTTTCACCAAATAAGTGCATTGTTTTAGTTCTAAGAAACAGGGTGTTAGATTCAAGGGGAAAAGGGGCATGCTACATAATAAAAAAAAATAAAGACAGACACTAGCTGATTTGGCTGTAACAGTTTTGGGCGCAACAATTCTTCTTTCTGGAATATTTGTGGTACAGGACACAGTTTGGAGTAATTACCCATTACAATTTGTCACTTCTACCCAGGCAGCAAATATCCAGCACAAGTATTAACGCACAATTCACATTATATTAAAAATACGGCTTTGCACTCTAAACCCAATGGAGCTTCACCAGGTTGAAACCTCATTTTTAGGTATGCCGGGCACTGTTTCCAGCATGCCCCACCTGCACTCTTTATTGAACCGGAGCACATCAGCTTGATGGTAATGGTAGAATGGGGGACATGTCAGGCCATGAGGTTACAGATTGTGTTGGAGTACAATTCTGCTGCTGCTAATGGCCCACGGCCCCTCATGGATGCCCAGATTTGAGCTGCCAGCTCCGTTCGAAATCTACCCCATTTAGCATGGTAGTAGTGCCACATAACACGATGGAGGGTATCCAAAGATGGGACTTCATCTCCACAAGGTCACTCCTACCCATACTGTCGTGGACCCATGCATTTGCGGCAGATAGGTTGGTGAGGATGAGGTCGAGTATGATTTTCCCTTTTGTTGCTTCCCTCACCACCTGCCACAGACCTAGTCAAGCAGCTACTTCCTTTAGAACTTGGCCAGCTCAGCCTGTAGTGGTGCTACTGAACCACTGTTGGTGATGGATATTGTTAGACACCCAAAGTACGCTCAGCACCCTTACGACCCCAGTGCTTCTTCCAACTGGTTTCCAACATGGAGTTGATTTATCAGCTGAAGTAGATGGGGGGTGGGGGTGGCGGGTGAGGGGGGGGGTGGTGCGGGTGGCAGTAGGTGGTAATTAGGAAGAGGTTACCTTCATGGGGCCTGGAGTCAATGTTGAGGATTCCCAGGGTAACTCCCTCCCGGCCTGTATACCACTGTGCCGCCACCTTGGTGGGTCTGCCCTACTGGTGGGATGGGACATACCCAGGGATGGTGATCTCCGGGACATTGTTTGTAAGATATGACTCGATGAGTATACCTACACCAGGATTGGCTAGTCTGTGGGACAGCTCTCCCAATTTTGGCACAAGCTCACAGGTGTTAGTAAGGAAGACTTTGCAGGGTCAACATGGCTGGGTTTGCCATTGTCGTTTCTGGTGCATAGGTTAATACCAGGTGATCCATTCAGTTTCATCCCCCTTTTTAGGCTTCATAGCAAATTGACACAATTGAGTGGCTTGCTAGGTGATTTCAGAGGGCAGATTAGAGTCAACCTCATTGCTGTGGGTCTGGAGTTACATGCAAGCCAGACCAGGTAAGGAAGTCAGATTTCTTTTCCCAAGAGAATCAGATGGGTTTTTACCACAATTGGTGATAGTTGACCATTACTGATCAATATCACTTCCCTGGTGATTGTAATTTTGAGTAGATGAAACTGTGGGTTTAATTTGTGGAACTTAAACTCCACCAGATACTCTGATGGGATTTGAACCCATGTTCCCAGAGGATTAGCCTGGGCCTCTAGATTACCAATGACACTACCAATCTGCCACAATCTCCCCTTATTAACCTTGAGGACAATTAGGGATGACATTAATCTCACGGAAGCAGAATGTGGTCATGTTGTATCTGTCAGTGTGAAGGTGATGAGGTTGGGGTCACTATCTGTTGCTTTCAACCATGACTGAGACACCAGTCAGAGGGAGCGTATCCTTGGGCGTGGGAACAAAATGGCAGTCAGAAGGGGGAAATATATCAAAGGAAAACAAAGAATAAAATCGAGTGTTTGGGGGTGATCACTCTACATATGAATTAGGAGCAGGAGGAGGCCACTTGGCCCTTCAAGCCTGCTCTGCCTTTAAATAAAATCATGGCTAATCTGATTGTAACCTCAACCCCACATTCCTGCCTTTCCCTGATAACCTTTCACCCCCTTGTAAATCAAGAATCTATCTAGCTCTGCCTTAAAAATATTCAAAGACTCTGCTTCCACTGCCTTTTGAGGAAGAGAGTTCCAAAGACTCAACTAAAAAAAATTCTCTTTATCTGTCTTAAATGAGTGAACCTTTATTTTTAAACAGTGACCCCTAGTTCTAAATTCTCCCACAAGAGGGAGCATCCTCTCCATATCCAAACTGTCAAGACATCTCAGTATCTTAAAGGTCTCAGTTAAGTCACCTCTTACTCTAAATTTCAGTGGATACAAGCCTAATCTGTCCAATCTTTCCTCATAAGACAACCAGCCCATTCTTGGTATTAGTCTAGTAAACCTTCTCTGAACTGCTTCTTACACATTTACATCTTTCTTTAAATAAGGAGACCAGTATTGTATATGACACTCCGGATATGGTCTCACCAGTGCCCTGTACAACTGAAGCATAACCTCCCTACTTTTGTAATCAATTCCCCTCACAATAAATGATAACATTCTATTAGCTTTCCTAATTACCTGTTGTACCTGCATACTAACCTTTTGTGATTCATGCACCAACCAGGACTCCCAGATCCCTCTGAATCTCAGAGCTCTGCAAACTCTCACTATTTAGATAATAAGCTTCCTTTTTATTCTTCCTGCCAAAATGAATGATTTCACATTTGCCCACATTATACTCCATGTGCCAGGTCTTTGCTCACTCTCTTAACCTGTCTATGTCACTTTGTAGTCTCCTTACATCCTCTTCACAATTTATTTTTCTACCTATATTTGTGTCATCAGCAAATTTAGCATCCATTCCTTTGGTCCCTTCATCCAAGTCATTTATACAAATTGTAAAAAGTTGAGACCCCAGCACTGATTCCTGTGGCACACCACTCATTACATCCTGCCAACCAGAAGAAGACCCATTTATGCCAACTCTGCTTCCTGTTAGCTCGCCAATCTTCTATCCACACCAGTATGTTACCCCCTGCACCATGAGCTTTTATTTTCTGCAATAACCTTTGATGTGGCACTTTATCAAATGCCTTCTGAAAATCTAAGTGCATCCACCAGTTCCCCTTTATTCAAGGCACATGACTCCTTCAAAGAACTCCAATAAATTGGTTAAATATGATTTCTCTTTTACAAAACTACGTTGACTCTGTCTGATTGCCTTGAATTTTCCAAGTACCCTGCTATAATACCTTTAATAATAGCTTCTAACATTTTAACCTATAGCAGATGTTAGGTTAATTGGCCTATAGTTTCCTGCTTTCTGTCTCCCTCCCTTTTCAAAAAAAGGAGTTATATTTGCTATTTTCCAACCTAATGGAACCTTCCCAGAATCTAGGGAATTTTGGAAAATTAAAACCAGTGCATCAACTTTTTCACTAGCCACTTCTTTCAAGATCTTAGGATGAAGTCCATCTGGACTTGGGGGTTGGTCAGCCTGCAGCCCTAACAATTTGCTCAATATCACTTTCAGGGTGATTGTAATTTTCCCAAGTTCCTCCCTCCCTTCCATTTCCTGATTACAGCTATTTCCAGGATGTTACTTGTGTCCTCTATAGTGAAGACCAAAGCAAAGTACCTGTTTAATTCGTCCACCATCTCCCTACTTTCCATTATCTATTCCCTAGATGCACACTCTAAAGGAACAATGCTCACTTTGTTAACTCTTTTCTTATTTAAATATCTATAGAAACTCTTACTATCTGTCTTTATATTTCTAACTAGCTTTCTCTCAGACTCTAATTTTTTTCTCCTTATTAATCTTTGTCATTCTTTGCTGTTCTATATTCTTTCCGATCTTCTGACCTGCCACTTGTCTTTGTGTAATTATATATTTTTTCTTAAAGTTTGATACTGTCTTTAACTTTTAGTTAACCATAGATGGTTAACTAAGCAGGCCTGGGCCCTCTGCTTGGAATTTTTTTCTCATTGGAATATATACACAATCTGTGTATTCTGAAGTATCCCTTTAAATGTCTGCCACTGAACTTCTATTGACATATCCCTTAACCCTATTTGTCAGAACACTTTAGTTCTTTTAAAAGCTCACCAAATAAAGTAAATAAACAAAATGAGGGATAAAATAAAACACAGACCCTAAGTTAGGGTCACTGCAAAACCAAAGACAGTCAGATCACTTTCGCTAGCTCCGCTTTCATGCCCTCATAATTGCCCTTATTTAAGTTTAAAATTTCTGCCCCAAAATGAATGTGAAATCCAATCATATAATGATCACTGCTGCCTAGGGGTGCCTTCACTATGAAGCATCATTAATCGACAGAGCCACCCCTCTACCTTTTCCTAACCTCCTGTCCTTCCTAAAAGGTCACATACCCTTCAATATTCAGGTCCCAATCTATGTCATCCAGTAGCCATATCTCTAATGGCAATCAAATCGTAATTATTTATTTCTATTTGCACTATCAAGTGATCTGTTTTGTTTCAAATGATATGTGCATTTAGATACAGAGCTTTTAGTTTTGTCCTTTTATTATTTTTGTAGCATCTAGTCTTATCTGCTGATTTACTGTCAAGATTGTACTCTGTCCCTTCCTATCACAGTCAGTTTATTATTTCCCATAATAATACTTTTTTCTCTTGCCTTGTTTCTTACTCTTTGGTTTACCACATCTTCCCAAATTTGATCCCTTGCCCCCACCATTCAGTTTTAAACCCTCTACTTCCCCACCCGGCTCAAGTGTAGACAATCCCAATGGTATGATCCCACTTTCCCCAATGCTGGTACCAATGCCTCCCAAACCAGAACCCACTTCTCCCACACCAGTCTTTCAGCCACACATTCATTTCTCTAATCTTACTTGTCCTAAGCCAATTTGCATGTGGCTCAAGTAATAATCCAGAAATGATCACCTTTGAGGTTCTGCTTCTTAATTTGGTGCCCAGCTCCTCATACTGACTATGCAGAGCCTCCTTCCTCAATCTGCCAATGTTGTTGGTACCCACATGGGTGATGGCCACTGGATCCTCCCCGTCTCACTGCAAGTTCCTCTCAAGCCCTGAGCAGATGTTCCAAACCTTGGCACCAGGCAGGCAACAAAGCCATTTGGACTCACTCTTTGCTACAGAGAACAGTGTCAATCCCCCTCACTATACTGTGCCCTACTAACACTACATTCCTTTTTGCTCCCCACACTTGGATGGCTTCCTGTCCCACGCTGCCATGGTCAATTTGTTCATCCACCCTGCAGACTCTGCACTCATCCAAACAAGCTGAGAGAACCGCAGCCCTATTGGACAGCTGCAGAGGCTCACACTCTGTCCTCTGGGTCCCCTTACACATTTTGCACCATCCTGTCCCTGTCCACTGACCAAATCAGAAGACCCTATCCTAAGTAGTGTGACTGCCTCCTGCTGTAAAGCATCCAGGTAAATTTTCCCCTCCCTGATGTTTCACAGAGTCTGCAGCTCAGCCTCCAGTTCAATTACTCAGCTCTTACAGCTGAGAGTGAGTTTACCCTGTCTAAACTGCAAGAAAGAAAGAACTTAGCCTGCGTACACAGTACTTTCCAGTTAAGTTAATTACAGACTAGAATAGATTTTAAGAACAAAATTAACATTTAAAACTCCCCTTTCACCAAACTCCAAGTCTTCATTCAGTTAGTCGGCTGCACTCCGTTTGCCAAGGCTGTTTGGAGATGGTTTCTCTCAGTGTTAAGGGGGTGATTTCTCTGTGTTTGGGGTGATTTCTCTGCCTCTCTCTCTCTCTGTGTTTGGGGGTTATTTCTCTCCCTCCCTCTATGTTTGGGGGTGATTTCTCTCCCTCTGTGTTTGGGGGTGATTTCTCTCTCTTTGTGTTTGGGGGGGGGGGGTGGTTTCTCTCTCTCTCTCTCTCTCTCTCTCTCTGTGTTTGTGGGGGTGGGGTGATGTCTCTCTCTCTCTCTCTCTCTCTGCGTTTGGGGGTGATTTCTCTCTCTCTCCCTCTGTTTGGGGTTGATTTCTCTGCCTCTCTCTATCTCTCTCTGTGTTTGGGGGTTATTTCTCTCCCTCTCTCTCTCTCTCTCTCTCTCTCTCTCTCTCTCTATATATATATATATATATATATGTTTGGGGGTGATTTCTCTCCCTCTCTTTCTCTGTGTTTGGGGGGCGGTGATTTCTCACCCTCTCTCTGTGTTTGGGGCTGATTTCTCTCCCTCTCTCTCTCTGTGTTTGGGGGGTGATTACTCTCTCTCTCTCTCTGTTTGGGGGTGATTTCTCTCCCTTTCTGTTTGGGGGGTGATATCTCTTTCTCTCTCTCGCTGTTTGGGGGTGAGTTCTCTCCCTTTCTGCTTGGGGGGTGATATCTCTTTCTCTCTCTCTCGCTGTTTGGGGGTGATTTCTCTTTCTCTCTGTCTCTGTGTTTGGGGTTGATTTCTCTCTCTCCCCCTGTGTTTGGGGTTGATTTCTCTCTCTCTCTGTGTTTGGGGTTGATTTATCTCTCTGTGTTTGGGGGTGATTTCTCTCTACCCCCCTCTCTCTGGGGGTTATTTCTCTCCCTCTCTCTGTGTTTGAGGGTGATTTATCTCTCTCTCTGATTAGGTGTGATTTCTCTCTTTCTCTGTGTTGGGGGTAATTCTCTCACTCTGTGTTTGGGGGTGATTTTCTCCCTCTCACTCTGTGTTTGGGGGAGATTTCTCACTCTCTGTCTCTGTGTTTGGGGTTGATTTCTCTCTCTCTCTGTTTGCGGGTTGATTTATCTCTCTCTGTGTTTGGAGGTAAATTCTCTCTCTCTGTGTGTTTGGGGTTGATTTATCTCTCTGTGTTTGGGGGTGATTTCTCTCTCTTTGTTTGGGGTTGATTTCTCTCTCTCTCTCTCTCTCTCTCTCTCTCTCTCTGTTGGGGTTGAATTCTCTCTCTCTCTCTCTGTGTTTGGGGGTGATTTCTCTCTCTCTGTTCTTGGGGGTGATTTCTCTCTCTCTGTGTTTGAGGGTGATTTCTCTCTCTCTCTGATTAGGTGTGATTTCTCTCTTTCTCTGTGTTTAGGGGTAATTCTCTCACTCTGTGTTTGGGGGTGATTTTCTCCCTCTCACTCTGTGTTTGGGGGAGATTTCTCACTCTCTGTCTCTGTGTTTGGGGTTGATTTCTCTCTCTCTCTCTGTTTGCGGGTTGATTTATCTCTCTCTGTGTTTGGGGGTAAATTCTCTCTCTCTCTCTGTGTTTGGGGTTGATTTATCTCTCTGTGTTTGGGGGTGATTTCTCTCTCTTTGTTTGGGGTTGATTTCTCTCTCTCTCTGTGTGTTGAGGGTGATCTCTCTCTCTCTCTCTCTGTGTTTGGGGTTGAATTCTCTCTCTCTCTCTGTGTTTGGGGGTGATTTCTCTCTCTCTCTGTTCTTGGGGGTGATTTCTCTCTCTCTGTGTTTGGGGGATGATTTCTCTCCCTCTCTCTCTCACACTCTCTCTCTGTTGGGGGGTAATTTCTCTGTCTGTGGTTGGGGGTGATTTCTCTCTCTGTGTTTGGGGGTGATTTCTCACCCTCTCTCTCTCTCTGTGTTTAGAGGGTGACTTCGCTCTCTCTCGCTCTGTGGTTCGGGGTGATTTCGCTCCCTCTGTGTTTGGGGTGATTTCTCTCTCTGCCCCCCTCTCTCTCTGTGTTGGCGATGAGTTCTCTCTCTGTATTTGGGGGTGATTTCTCCCTCTCTCTCACTATGTTTGAGGGTGATTTCTCTCTCTCTCTTGGTGTTTGGGGTTGATTTCTCCCTCTTTCTGCGATTGGGGGTGATTTCTCTCTCTCTCTCTCTCTCTCTGTGTTTGGGGATGGTTTCTCTCGCTCTCTCTTTGTTTGGGCGAGATTTCTGTCTCTTTGTTTGGGGTGATTTCTCTCTCTCACTTTTAGGGGGCAATTTCTCTCTCTGTTTGGGGTCTGATTTTTCACCCTCTCTCTCTCAATGTTTGGAAGTGATTTCTCACCCTTTCTCTCTCTCTCGCTTTCTCTGTGTTTGGGGGTGATTTATCTCTCTCTCTCTGTTTGGGGGTGAGTTCTCTCTCTCACTGTGTTTGGGGGTGATGTCTCTCTCTCTCTTTGGGGGTGATTTCTCTCTCTGTTTGGGGGTGATTTCTCTCTCTCACTTTTTGGGAGCAATTTCTCTCTCTGGGGTCTGATTTTTCACCCTCTCTCTCTCTGTGTTTGGGGGTGATTTCTCACCCTTTCTCTCTCTCTCTGTGTTTGGGGTTGATTTATCGCTCTCTGCATTTGGGGGAGATTTCTCTCCCTTTCTCTCTGTTTGGGGGGTGATTTCTCTCTCTCTCTCTGTGTTTGGGGTGATTTCTCCCTCTTTCTCTCTCTCTTTCTCTGTTTGGGGCGTGATTTCTCTCTCTCTGTGTTTGTGGGGTGATTTCTCTCCTCTCTCTCTCTCTCTGTGTTCGGGGGCAATTTCTGTCTCTCTCTGTGTTTGGGGGTGATTTCTCTCCCTCTCTCTCTCTCTCTCTGTATATGGGGTTGATTTTTCTCTCTCTCTGTTTGGGGGCAATTTTTGTCTCTGTGTTTGGGGGTGATTTCTCAACCTTTCTCTCTTTGTGTGTTTGGTGTTGATTTCTTTCTCTCTCTGCATTTGGGGGTGATTGCTCTCTCTCTCTCTCACTGTTTGGGGGCGATTTCTCTCTCTCTCTCTCTGTGTTTGGGGGTGATTTCTCACCTTTCTCTCTCTCTGTGTGTTTGGGGTTGATTTATCTCTCTCTTTCTGCATTTGGGAGTGATTTCTCTCTCTCTCTCTCTGTTTGGGGGCAATTTCTCTCTTTCTCTGTTTGGGGGGTGATTTCTCACAGCTCCCTCTCTGTGTTTGGGGGTGATTTCTCACCCTTTCTCTGTGTGTGTGTGTTTGGGGTTGATTTATCTCTCTCTCACTGTGTTCGGGGGTGATGTCGCTTTCTCTCTCTCTGTATTTGCGAGTGATGTCTCTCTCTCCTTCACTCTCTCTCTCAGTGTTTGGGGTGATTTCTCTCACTCTCTCTCTTTCTCTGTGATTGGGGTTGATTTATCTCTCTCTCTCTGTGTTTGGGATGATTTCTCTCCCTCTCTCTTTCTCTCTGTGTTTGGGGGCTGATTTCTTTCTCTCTCTCTCTCTCTCTGTTTGGGGTGATCTCGCTCCCTTTCTGCTTGTGGGTTGATATCTCTTTCTCTCTCTCTCACTGTTCGGGGGTGATTTCTCTCCCTTTCTCTCTGTTTGGGGGATGATTTCTCTCTCTCTCTCTGTGTTTGGGGTGATTTCTCCCTCTCTCTCTCTCTCTGTTTGGGGGTTATTTCTCTCTACCCCCCCCTCTCTCTGTTTTGTGTTTATTTCTCTCCTTCTCTCTGTGTTTGAGGATAATTCTCTCACTCTGTGTTTGGGGGTGATTTTCTCCCTCTCTCTGTGTTTGGGGTTGATTTCTCTCTCTCTCTCTGTGTTTGGGGGTGATGTCGCTCTCTATTTGTGGGTTGATTTATCTCTCTGTGTTTGGGGGTAATTTCTCTCTACCCCTCTCTCTCTCTGTTTGGTGTTTATTTCTCTCCCTCTCTCTGTGTTTGAGGGTGATTTCTCTCCCACTCTCTCTTTTTGGGGGCGATTTATCTCTCTCTCTCTCTCTGTCTCTGTGTATGGGGGCAATTCTCTCTGTGTTTGGGGGTGATTTTCTCCCTCTCTCTGTGTTTGGGGTTGATTTATCTCTCTCTCTGTGTTTGGGGTTGATTTCTCTCTCTCAGTCTCTGTGTTTGGGGGTGATTTCTCTCTCTCTCTCTCTCTCTCTGTTTGTGGTTGATTTCTCTCTCTGTCCCTGTGTTTGGGGTTGATTTCTCTCTCTCAGTCTCTGTGTTTGGTGTTGATGTCGCTCTCTCTCTGTTTGCGGGTTGATTTATCTCTGTGTGTTTGAAGATAATTTCTCTCTCTCTCTCTCTCTCTCTCTCTGTGTTTGGGGTTGATTTATCTCTCTGTGTTTGGGGGTGATTTCTCTCTCTCTGTGTTTGGGGGGTGATGTCTCTCTCTCTCTGTGTTTGGGGGTGATTTCTCTCTCTCTCTCTCTCTGTTTGGGTTTGATTTATCTCTCTCCCTCTGTTTGGGGGTGATTTCTCTCCCTCTCTCTCTCATTCTTTCTGTTGGGGGTAATTTCTCTCTCTCTCTGTGGTTTGTGTTGATTTATCTCTCTGTATTTGGGGGTGATTTCTTACCATCTCTCTTTCTGTGTTTTG
The DNA here is from genome assembly GCF_017639515.1 of Carcharodon carcharias. Taxonomy (NCBI): domain Eukaryota; kingdom Metazoa; phylum Chordata; class Chondrichthyes; order Lamniformes; family Lamnidae; genus Carcharodon; species Carcharodon carcharias. Next base: position 91,806,661 of record NC_054485.1, read on the forward strand.
GGGGTGACTTTGCTCTCTCTCTGTGTTTCGAGGGTGATTTTGCTCTCTGCCTCTCTATCTCTGTGTTGGAGGTGATTTCTCTCTCTGTATTTGGGGGTGATTTCTCTCTCTCTCTCTGTGTTTGGGTGTGATTTCTCCCTCTCTCTCTCTCTCTCTCTCTCTGTGTTTGGGTGTGATTTTTCCCTCTCTGAGTTTGGGGGTGATTTCTCTCTCTCTCTCTCTCTGTCTTTGGTGGTGGTTTCTCTCTCTCTCTCCATTTGGGGGTAATTTCTCTCTCTGGGGGCGATTTCTTTCTCTTTCTCTGTGTTTGGGGGTGATTTATCTCTCTCTGTGATTGGGGGTAATTTTTTTCTCTGTGTGTGTGTGTGTGTGTGTGTGTGTGTGTGTGTGTGTGTTTGGGGCTGATTCTCATCTTTGTGTTTGGGGGCAATTTCTCTCTCTCTCTCTGTTTGGGGGGTGATTTCTCAACCTCTCTCTCTCTCTGTGTTTGGGGGTGATTTCCCACCCTTTCTCACTCTCTGTGTGTTTGAGGTTGATTTATCTCTCTCTCTCTGCATTTGGGGTTGATTTATCTCTCAGCATTTGGGGGTGATTTCTCACTCTCCCTCTGTGTTTGCGGGTGATGTGTCTCTCTCTGTGTTTGGGGTTGATTTATCTCTTTCTCTGCATTTGGGGCTGATTTTTCTCTCTCTCTCTCTCTGGGGGTGACTTCTCTCTCTCTCACTATGTTTGGGGGTGATGTCGCTCTCTCTCTCTGTGTGTTTGCAGGTGATGTCTCTCTCTCTCTCTCACAATCCCTCCATGTTTGGGGGTGATTTCTCTCTCTGTGTTTGGGGCTGATTTATCTCTCTCTCTCTGTGTTTGGGGGTGATTTGTGTATCTCTCTCTCTGTGTGGGGGTGATTTCTCTCTCTCTGTGTTTGGGGGTGATTTGTCTATCTCTCGCTCTCTGTTTGGGGATGATTTCTCTCTCTCTGTGTGTTTGGGGGTGATTTCTCACCCTCTCTCTCTCTCTCTCTCTGTCTCTCAGTGTGTTTGGGGGTGACTTCTCTCTCTCTCTCTCTGTAGTTCAGGGGTGATTTTGCTCTCGCTCTGTGTTTGGGGGGTGATTTCTCTCTCTGTGTTTGGGTGTGATTTCTCCCCCTCTCTCTCTCTCTGTGTTTGGGTGTGATTCTTCCCTCTCTCTCTCTCTCCCTCTACGTGATTGGGGGTGGTTTCTCTCTCTCTTTCTCTCTCTCTCTCTCTGTTTGGGGGCGATTTCTCGCTCTTTCTCTGTTTTGGGGGTTGATTTATCTCTCTCTGTGTTTAGGGGTGATTTTTCTCTCTCTCTCTCTGTGTGATTGGGGGTGGTTTCTCTCTCTCTTTCTCTCTCTCTCTGTTTGGGGGCGATTTCTCGCTCTTTCTCTGTTTTGGGGGTTGATTTATCTCTCTCTGTGTTTGGGGGTGATTTTTCTCTCTCTCTCTCCCTCTTGGTGTTTGGGATTGATTTCTCCCTCTGAGTTTGGTGGTGATTTCTCTCTCTCTCTCTCCCTCTGTGTTTGGGGGTGGTTTCACTCTCTCTCTTTGTTTGGGGGTTATTTTTCTCTCTCTGTTACTTTAAGGGGGCAATTTCTTTCTCTGTTTGGGATCTGATTTTTCACCCTCTCTCTCTCTATGTTTGGGGCTGATTTCTCACCCTTTCTCACTCTCTCTCTCTCTCTGTGTTTGGGGTTGATTTACCTCTCTCTCTGTGTTTAGGGGTGATTTGTCTATCTCTCTCTCTGTTTGGGGGTGATTTTTCTCTCTATATGTTTGAGGGCTGATTTCTCTCCCTCCCTCTCTCTCTCTCTGTTGTGGGGTAATTTCTCTCTCTCTGTGGTTCGGGGGTGATTTTGCTCTCACTCTGTGTTTGGGAGGTGATTTCTCTCTCGCTCTGTGTTTTGGGGGTGATTTCTCAACCTCTCTCTCTCTGTGTTTGGGGGTGATCTCTCTCTCTCTCTCTCTATCTATTCTGGGGCAATTTCTCTCTCTCTCTGTTTTGGGGGCGATTTCTCTCACTCTCTGCATTTGGGACTGATTTCTCTCTCTCTCTCTCTCTCTCTCCCTGTTTGGGGATGATTTCTCTCTCTCTCTGTTTGGGGGCAATTTCTCTCTTTCTCTGTTTGGGGGGTGATTTCTCACAGCTCTCTGTGCTTGGGGTGATTTCTCACACTTTCTCTGTGTGTGTGTGCTTGGGGTTGATTTATCTCCCTCTCTCACTGTGTTTGGGGGTGATGTCGCGCTCTCTCTCTGTATTTGTGGGTGATGTCTCTCTCTCCTTCACTCACTCAGTGTTTGGGGGTGATTTCTCTCTCTCTCTGTGCTTCGAGGTGATCTCTCTCTCTCTCTCTCTCTGTTCGGGGGTGGTTTCTCTCTCTCTCTCCCTTTGGGGGTGATTTCTCTCTCTCTGTTTGGGGTTAATTTCTCTCTCTCTCTCTCACTCTTTGGGAGCAATTTCTCTCTCTGTTTGGGGTCTGATTTTTCACCCTCTCTCTTTGGGGGTGATTTCTCTCCCCCTCTCTCTCTGTATATGGCGTTGATTTCTCTCTCTCTCTGTTTGGGGCAATTTTTCTCTCTCTCTGTTTGGGGAGTGATTTCTCAACCTCTCTCTCTCTCTCTGTGTTTGGGGTTGATTTATCTCTCTCTCTCACTGTGTTCTGGGGTGATGTCGCTCTCTCTCTCTGTATTTGCAGGTGACGTCTCTCTCTCCTTCACTCTCTCAATGTTTGGGGGTGATTTCTCTCTCTCTCTGTGCTTGGAGGTGATTTTTCTCTCTCTGTCTCTCTCTCTGTGTGTTTGGGGGTGATTTCTCTCTCGCTCTCTCTGTGTTTAGGGGTGATTTCTCTCTCTCTGTGTTTGGGGGGTGATTTCTCTCCCTCTCTCTCACTCTCTCTCTCTGTTGGGGGTAATTTCTCTCTCTCTCTGTGGTTGGGGGTGATTTCTCTCTCTCAATTTGCGGGTGATTTCTCACCCTCTCTGTGTGTGTGTCTTTAGGGGGTGACTTTGCTCTCTCTCTCTATATGGTTCGGGGGTGATTTTGCTCTCTCTCTGTGTTTGGGGGGTGATTTCTCTCTCTGCTTCTCTCTCTGTGTTGTGGGTGATTTCTCTCTCTGTGTTTGGGGATGATTTATCTCTCTCTGCATTTGGAGTTGATTTATCTCTTTCTCTGCATTTGGGGTTGATTTCATTCTCTCTGTGTTTGGGAGTGACTTCTCTCTCTCTCTCACTGTGTTTGGGGGTGATGTCGCTCTCTCTCTCTCTGTGTTTGCAGGTGATGTCTCTCTCTCTCTCACAATCCCTCTGTGTTTGGGGGTGATTTCTCTCTCCGTGTGTTTGGAGTAGATTTACCTCTCTCTCTGTGTTTGGGGGTGATTTCTCACCCTCTCTCTCTCTCTCTGTCTCTCTGTGTGTTTGGGGGATGACTTCTCTCTCTCTCTGTGGTTCGGGGGTGATTTTGCTCTCTCTCTGTGTTTGGGGGTGATTTGTCTATCTCTCTCTCTCTGTTTGAGGGGTGATTTCTCTCCCTCCCTCTCTCTCTCTCTGTTGTAGGGTAATTTCTCTCTCTCTGTGGTTGGGGATGATTTCTCTCTCTCTGTGTTTGGGGGATGACTTCTCTCTCTCTCTCTGTGGTTCGGGGGTGATTTTGCTCTCGCTCTGTGTTTGGGGGGTGATTTCTCAACCTCTCTCTCTCTCTCTCTCTGTTTGGGGGTGATCTCTCTCTCTTTCTCTCTCTCTCTGTTCGGGGGTGGTTTCTCTCCCTCTCTCTCATTGGGGGTGATTTCTCTCTCTGTGTTTGGGAGTGATTTCTGTCTCTCTCTCTCTCTCTGTTTGGGGGTGATTTCTCTCTCTCTCTCTCTGTTTAGGGGTGGTTTCTCTCTCTCTGTTTGGGGGTGGTTTTTCTCTCTCTCTCTCTTTGGGAGTGATTTCTCACTCTCTTTTTGGGGGTGATTTCTCTCTCTCTCTCTCTCCCTGTTTGGGGATGATTTCTCTCTCTCTCTGTTTGGGGGCAATTTCTCTCTTTCTCTGTTTGTGGGGTGATTTCTCACAGCTCTCTGTGCTTGGGGTGATTTCTCACACTTTGTGTGTGTGTGCTTGGGGTTGATTTATCTCCCTCTCTCACTGTGTTCGGGGGTGATGTCGCTCTCTCTCTCTGTACTTGCGGGTGACGTCTCTCTCTCTCCTTCACTCACTCAGTGTTTGGGGGTGATTTCTCTCTCTCTCTGTGCTTCGAGGTGATCTCTCTCTCTCTCTCTCTCTGTTCGGGGGTGGTTTCTCTCTCTCTCTCCCTTTGGGGGTGATTTCTCTCTCTCTGTTTGGGGTTAATTTCTCTCTCTCTCTCACTCTTTGGGAGCAATTTCTCTCTCTGTTTGGGGTCTGATTTTTCACCCTCTCTCTTTGGGGGTGATTTCTCTCCCCCTCTCTCTCTGTATATGGCGTTGATTTCTCTCTCTCTCTGTTTGGGGCAATTTTTCTCTCTCTCTGTGTGTTTGGGGTTGATTTATCTCTCTCTCTCACTGTGTTCTGGGGTGATGTCGCTCTCTCTCTCTGTATTTGCGGGTGACGTCTCTCTCTCCTTCACTCTCTCAATGTTTGGGGGTGATTTCTCTCTCTCTCTGTGCTTGGAGGTGATTTTTCTCTCTCTGTCTCTCTCTCTGTGTGTTTGGGGGTGATTTCTCTCTCGCTCTCTCTGTGTTTAGGGGTGATTTCTCTCTCTCTGTGTTTGGGGGGTGATTTCTCTCCCTCTCTCTCACTCTCTCTCTCTGTTGGGGGTAATTTCTCTCTCTCTCTGTGGTTGGGGGTGATTTCTCTCTCTCAATTTGCGGGTGATTTCTCACCCTCTCTGTGTGTGTGTCTTTAGGGGGTGACTTTGCTCTCTCTCTCTATATGGTTCGGGGGTGATTTTGCTCTCTCTCTGTGTTTGGGGGGTGATTTCTCTCTCTGCTTCTCTCTCTGTGTTGTGGGTGATTTCTCTCTCTGTGTTTGGGGGTGATTTATCTCTCTCTGCATTTGGAGTTGATTTATCCCTTTCTCTGCATTTGGGGTTGATTTCATTCTCTCTGTGTTTGGGAGTGACTTCTCTCTCTCTCTCACTGTGTTTGGGGGTGATGTCGCTCTCTCTCTCTCTGTGTTTGCAGGTGATGTCTCTCTCTCTCTCACAATCCCTCTGTGTTTGGGGGTGATTTCTCTCTCCGTGTGTTTGGAGTAGATTTACCTCTCTCTCTGTGTTTGGGGGTGATTTCTCACCCTCTCTCTCTCTCTCTGTCTCTCTGTGTGTTTGGGGGATGACTTCTCTCTCTCTCTGTGGTTCGGGGGTGATTTTGCTCTCTCTCTGTGTTTGGGGGTGATTTGTCTATCTCTCTCTCTCTGTTTGAGGGGTGATTTCTCTCCCTCCCTCTCTCTCTCTCTGTTGTAGGGTAATTTCTCTCTCTCTGTGGTTGGGGATGATTTCTCTCTCTCTGTGTTTGGCGGATGACTTCTCTTTCTCTCTCTGTGGTTCGGGGGTGATTTTGCTCTCGCTCTGTGTTTGGGGGGTGATTTCTCAACCTCTCTCTCTCTCTCTCTCTGTTTGGGGGTGATCTCTCTCTCTTTCTCTCTCTCTCTGTTCGGGGGTGGTTTCTCTCCCTCTCTCTCATGGGGGGTGATTTCTCTCTCTGTGTTTGGGAGTGATTTCTGTCTCTCTCTCTCTCTCTGTTTGGGGGTGATTTCTCTCTCTCTCTCTCTGTTTAGGGGTGGTTTCTCTCTCTCTGTTTGGGGGTGGTTTTTCTCTCTCTCTCTCTTTGGGAGTGATTTCTCACTCTCTTTTTGGGGGTGATTTCTCTCTCTCTCTCTCTCCCTGTTTGGGGATGATTTCTCTCTCTCTCTGTTTGGGGGCAATTTCTCTCTTTCTCTGTTTGTGGGGTGATTTCTCACAGCTCTCTGTGCTTGGGGTGATTTCTCACACTTTGTGTGTGTGTGCTTGGGGTTGATTTATCTCCCTCTCTCACTGTGTTCGGGGGTGATGTCGCTCTCTCTCTCTGTACTTGCGGGTGACGTCTCTCTCTCTCCTTCACTCACTCAGTGTTTGGGGGTGATTTCTCTCTCTCTCTGTGCTTCGAGGTGATCTCTCTCTCTCTCTCTCTCTCTCTGTTCGGGGGTGGTTTCTCTCTCTCTCTCCCTTTGGGGGTGATTTCTCTCTCTCTGTTTGGGGTTAATTTCTCTCTCTCTCTCACTCTTTGGGAGCAATTTCTCTCTCTGTTTGGGGTCTGATTTTTCACCCTCTCTCTTTGGGGATGATTTCTCTCCCCCTCTCTCTCTGTATATGGCGTTGATTTCTCTCTCTCTCTGTTTGGGGCAATTTTTCTCTCTCTCTGTTTGGGGAGTGATTTCTCAACCTCTCTCTCTCTCTGTGTGTTTGGGGTTGATTTATCTCTCTCTCTCACTGTGTTCTGGGGTGATGTCGCTCTCTCTCTCTGTATTTGCGGGTGACGTCTCTCTCTCCTTCACTCTCTCAATGTTTGGGGGTGATTTCTCTCTCTCTCTGTGCTTGGAGGTGATTTTTCTCTCTCTGTCTCTCTCTCTGTGTGTTTGGGGGTGATTTCTCTCTCGCTCTCTCTGTGTTTAGGGGTGATTTCTCTCTCTCTGTGTTTGGGGGGTGATTTCTCTCCCTCTCTCTCACTCTCTCTCTCTGTTGGGGGTAATTTCTCTCTCTCTCTGTGGTTGGGGGTGATTTCTCTCTCTCAATTTGCGGGTGATTTCTCACCCTCTCTGTGTGTGTGTGTCTTTAGGGGGTGACTTTGCTCTCTCTCTCTATATGGTTCGGGGGTGATTTTGCTCTCTCTCTGTGTTTGGGGGGTGATTTCTCTCTCTGCTTCTCTCTCTGTGTTGTGGGTGATTTCTCTCTCTGTGTTTGGGGGTGATTTATCTCTCTCTGCATTTGGAGTTGATTTATCTCTTTCTCTGCATTTGGGGTTGATTTCATTCTCTCTGTGTTTGGGAGTGACTTCTCTCTCTCTCTCACTGTGTTTGGGGGTGATGTCGCTCTCTCTCTCTCTGTGTTTGCAGGTGATGTCTCTCTCTCTCTCATAATCCCTCTGTGTTTGGGGGTGATTTCTCTCTCCGTGTGTTTGGGGTAGATTTACCTCTCTCTCTGTGTTTGGGGGTGATTTCTCACCCTCTCTCTCTCTCTCTGTCTCTCTGTGTGTTTGGGGGATGACTTCTCTCTCTCTCTCTGTGGTTCGGGGGTGATTTTGCTCTCTCTCTGTGTTTGGGGGTGATTTGTCTATCTCTCTCTCTCTGTTTGAGGGGTGATTTCTCTCCCTCCCTCTCTCTCTCTCTGTTGTAGGGTAATTTCTCTCTCTCTGTGGTTGGGGATGATTTCTCTCTCTCTGTGTTTGGGGGATGACTTCTCTGTCTCTCTCTGTGGTTCGGGGGTGATTTTGCTCTCGCTCTGTGTTTGGGGGGTGATTTCTCAACCTCTCTCTCTCTCTCTCTCTGTTTGGGGGTGATCTCTCTCTCTTTCTCTCTCTCTCTGTTCGGGGGTGGTTTCTCTCCCTCTCTCTCATTGGGGGTGATTTCTCTCTCTGTGTTTGGGAGTGATTTCTCTCTCTCTCTCTCTCTCTGTTTAGGGGTGGTTTCTCTCTCTCTGTTTGGGGGTGGTTTTTCTCTCTCTCTCTCTTTGGGGGTGATTTCTCACTCTCTTTTTGGGGGTGATTTCTCTCTCTCTCCCTGTTTGGGGATGATTTCTCTCTCTCTCTGTTTGGGGGCAATTTCTCTCTTTCTCTGTTTGTGGGGTGATTTCTCACAGCTCTCTGTGCTTGGGGTGATTTCTCACACTTTCTCTGTGTGTGTGAGCTTGGGGTTGATTTATCTCCCTCTCTCACTGTGTTCGGGGGTGATGTCGCTCTCTCTCTCTGTACTTGCGGGTGACGTCTCTCTCTCTCCTTCACTCACTCAGTGTTTGGGGGTGATTTCTCTCTCTCTCTGTGCTTCGAGGTGATCTCTCTCTCTCTCTCTCTGTTCGGGGGTGGTTTCTCTCTCTCTCTCCCTTTGGGGGTGATTTCTCTCTCTCTGTTTGGGGTTAATTTCTCTCTCTCTCTCTCACTCTTTGGGAGCAATTTCTCTCTCTGTTTGGGGTCTGATTTTTCACCCTCTCTCTTTGGGGGTGATTTCTCTCCCCCTCTCTCTCTGTATATGGCGTTGATTTCTCTCTCTCTCTGTTTGGGGCAATTTTTCTCTCTCTCTGTTTGGGGAGTGATTTCTCAACCTCTCTCTCTCTCTCTGTGTGTTTGGGGTTGATTTATCTCTCTCTCTCACTGTGTTCTGGGGTGATGTCGCTCTCTCTCTCTGTATTTGCGGGTGACGTCTCTCTCTCCTTCACTCTCTCAATGTTTGGGGGTGATTTCTCTCTCTCTCTGTGCTTGGAGGTGATTTTTCTCTCTCTGTCTCTCTCTCTGTGTGTTTGGGGGTGATTTCTCTCTCGCTCTCTCTGTGTTTAGGGGTGATTTCTCTCTCTCTGTGTTTGGGGGGTGATTTCTCTCCCTCTCTCTCACTCTCTCTCTCTGTTGGGGGTAATTTCTCTCTCTCTCTGTGGTTGGGGGTGATTTCTCTCTCTCAATTTGCGGGTGATTTCTCACCCTCTCTGTGTGTGTGTCTTTAGGGGGTGACTTTGCTCTCTCTCTCTATATGGTTCGGGGTGATTTTGCTCTCTCTCTGTGTTTGGGGGGTGATTTCTCTCTCTGCTTCTCTCTCTGTGTTGTGGGTGATTTCTCTCTCTGTGTTTGGGGGTGATTTATCTCTCTCTGCATTTGGAGTTGATTTATCCCTTTCTCTGCATTTGGGGTTGATTTCAGTCTCTCTGTGTTTGGGAGTGACTTCTCTCTCTCTCTCACTGTGTTTGGGGGTGATGTCGCTCTCTCTCTCTCTGTGTTTGCAGGTGATGTCTCTCTCTCTCTCACAATCCCTCTGTGTTTGGGGGTGATTTCTCTCTCCGTGTGTTTGGAGTAGATTTACCTCTCTCTCTGTGTTTGGGGGTGATTTCTCACCCTCTCTCTCTCTCTCTGTCTCTCTGTGTGTTTGGGGGATGACTTCTCTCTCTCTCTCTGTGGTTCGGGGGTGATTTTGCTCTCTCTCTGTGTTTGGGGGTGATTTGTCTATCTCTCTCTCTCTGTTTGAGGGGTGATTTCTCTCCCTCCCTCTCTCTCTCTCTGTTGTAGGGTAATTTCTCTCTCTCTGTGGTTGGGGATGATTTCTCTCTCTCTGTGTTTGGCGGATGACTTCTCTCTCTCTCTCTGTGGTTCGGGGGTGATTTTGCTCTCGCTCTGTGTTTGGGGGGTGATTTCTCAACCTCTCTCTCTCTCTCTCTCTCTGTTTGGGGGTGATCTCTCTCTCTTTCTCTCTCTCTCTGTTCGGGGGTGGTTTCTCTCCCTCTCTCTCATGGGGGGTGATTTCTCTCTCTGTGTTTGGGAGTGATTTCTGTCTCTCTCTCTCTCTCTGTTTGGGGGTGATTTCTCTCTCTCTCTCTCTGTTTAGGGGTGGTTTCTCTCTCTCTGTTTGGGGGTGGTTTTTCTCTCTCTCTCTCTTTGGGAGTGATTTCTCACTCTCTTTTTGGGGGTGATTTCTCTCTCTCTCTCTCTCCCTGTTTGGGGATGATTTCTCTCTCTCTCTGTTTGGGGGCAATTTCTCTCTTTCTCTGTTTGTGGGGTGATTTCTCACAGCTCTCTGTGCTTGGGGTGATTTCTCACACTTTGTGTGTGTGTGCTTGGGGTTGATTTATCTCCCTCTCTCACTGTGTTCGGGGGTGATGTCGCTCTCTCTCTCTGTACTTGCGGGTGACGTCTCTCTCTCTCCTTCACTCACTCAGTGTTTGGGGGTGATTTCTCTCTCTCTCTGTGCTTCGAGGTGATCTCTCTCTCTCTCTCTCTCTGTTCGGGGGTGGTTTCTCTCTCTCTCTCCCTTTGGGGGTGATTTCTCTCTCTCTGTTTGGGGTTAATTTCTCTCTCTCTCTCACTCTTTGGGAGCAATTTCTCTCTCTGTTTGGGGTCTGATTTTTCACCCTCTCTCTTTGGGGATGATTTCTCTCCCCCTCTCTCTCTGTATATGGCGTTGATTTCTCTCTCTCTCTGTTTGGGGCAATTTTTCTCTCTCTCTGTTTGGGGAGTGATTTCTCAACCTCTCTCTCTCTCTGTGTGTTTGGGGTTGATTTATCTCTCTCTCTCACTGTGTTCTGGGGTGATGTCGCTCTCTCTGTATTTGCGGGTGACGTCTCTCTCTCCTTCACTCTCTCAATGTTTGGGGGTGATTTCTCTCTCTCTCTGTGCTTGGAGGTGATTTTTCTCTCTCTGTCTCTCTCTCTGTGTGTTTGGGGGTGATTTCTCTCTCGCTCTCTCTGTGTTTAGGGGTGATTTCTCTCTCTCTGTGTTTGGGGGGTGATTTCTCTCCCTCTCTCTCACTCTCTCTCTCTGTTGGGGGTAATTTCTCTCTCTCTCTGTGGTTGGGGGTGATTTCTCTCTCTCAATTTGCGGGTGATTTCTCACCCTCTGTGTGTGTGTGTGTCTTTAGGGGGTGACTTTGCTCTCTCTCTCTATATGGTTCGGGGGTGATTTTGCTCTCTCTCTGTGTTTGGGGGGTGATTTCTCTCTCTGCTTCTCTCTCTGTGTTGTGGGTGATTTCTCTCTCTGTGTTTGGGGGTGATTTATCTCTCTCTGCATTTGGAGTTGATTTATCTCTTTCTCTGCATTTGGGGTTGATTTCATTCTCTCTGTGTTTGGGAGTGACTTCTCTCTCTCTCTCACTGTGTTTGGGGGTGATGTCGCTCTCTCTCTCTCTGTGTTTGCAGGTGATGTCTCTCTCTCTCTCATAATCCCTCTGTGTTTGGGGGTGATTTCTCTCTCCGTGTGTTTGGGGTAGATTTACCTCTCTCTCTGTGTTTGGGGGTGATTTCTCACCCTCTCTCTCTCTCTCTGTCTCTCTGTGTGTTTGGGGGATGACTTCTCTCTCTCTCTCTGTGGTTCGGGGGTGATTTTGCTCTCTCTCTGTGTTTGGGGGTGATTTGTCTATCTCTCTCTCTCTGTTTGAGGGGTGATTTCTCTCCCTCCCTCTCTCTCTCTCTGTTGTAGGGTAATTTCTCTCTCTCTGTGGTTGGGGATGATTTCTCTCTCTCTGTGTTTGGGGGATGACTTCTCTGTCTCTCTCTGTGGTTCGGGGGTGATTTTGCTCTCGCTCTGTGTTTGGGGGGTGATTTCTCAACCTCTCTCTCTCTCTCTCTCTGTTTGGGGGTGATCTCTCTCTCTTTCTCTCTCTCTCTGTTCGGGGGTGGTTTCTCTCCCTCTCTCTCATTGGGGGTGATTTCTCTCTCTGTGTTTGGGAGTGATTTCTCTCTCTCTCTCTCTCTCTGTTTAGGGGTGGTTTCTCTCTCTCTGTTTGGGGGTGGTTTTTCTCTCTCTCTCTCTTTGGGGGTGATTTCTCACTCTCTTTTTGGGGGTGATTTCTCTCTCTCTCTCTCTCCCTGTTTGGGGATGATTTCTCTCTCTCTCTGTTTGGGGGCAATTTCTCTCTTTCTCTGTTTGTGGGGTGATTTCTCACAGCTCTCTGTGCTTGGGGTGATTTCTCACACTTTCTCTGTGTGTGTGAGCTTGGGGTTGATTTATCTCCCTCTCTCACTGTGTTCGGGGGTGATGTCGCTCTCTCTCTCTGTACTTGCGGGTGACGTCTCTCTCTCTCCTTCACTCACTCAGTGTTTGGGGGTGATTTCTCTCTCTCTCTGTGCTTCGAGGTGATCTCTCTCTCTCTCTCTCTGTTCGGGGGTGGTTTCTCTCTCTCTCTCCCTTTGGGGGTGATTTCTCTCTCTCTGTTTGGGGTTAATTTCTCTCTCTCTCTCTCACTCTTTGGGAGCAATTTCTCTCTCTGTTTGGGGTCTGATTTTTCACCCTCTCTCTTTGGGGGTGATTTCTCTCCCCCTCTCTCTCTGTATATGGCGTTGATTTCTCTCTCTCTCTGTTTGGGGCAATTTTTCTCTCTCTCTGTTTGGGGAGTGATTTCTCAACCTCTCTCTCTCTCTGTGTGTTTGGGGTTGATTTATCTCTCTCTCTCACTGTGTTCTGGGGTGATGTCGCTCTCTCTCTCTGTATTTGCGGGTGACGTCTCTCTCTCCTTCACTCTCTCAATGTTTGGGGGTGATTTCTCTCTCTCTCTGTGCTTGGAGGTGATTTTTCTCTCTCTGTCTCTCTCTCTCTGTGTTTGGGGGTGATTTCTCTCTCGCTCTCTCTGTGTTTAGGGGTGATTTCTCTCTCTCTGTGTTTGGGGGGTGATTTCTCTCCCTCTCTCTTACTCTCTCTCTCTGTTGGGGGTAATTTCTCTCTCTCTCTGTGGTTGGGGGTGATTTCTCTCTCTCAATTTGCGGGTGATTTCTCACCCTCTCTGTGTGTGTGTCTTTAGGGGGTGACTTTGCTCTCTCTCTCTATATGGTTCGGGGGTGATTTTGCTCTCTCTCTGTGTTTGGGGGGTGATTTCTCTCTCTGCTTCTCTCTCTGTGTTGTGGGTGATTTCTCTCTCTGTGTTTGGGGGTGATTTATCTCTCTCTGCATTTGGAGTTGATTTATCTCTTTCTCTGCATTTGGGGTTGATTTCATTCTCTCTGTGTTTGGGAGTGACTTCTCTCTCTCTCTCACTGTGTTTGGGGGTGATGTCGCTCTCTCTCTCTCTGTGTTTGCAGGTGATGTCTCTCTCTCTCTCACAATCCCTCTGTGTTTGGGGGTGATTTCTCTCTCCGTGTGTTTGGGGTAGATTTACCTCTCTCTCTGTGTTTGGGGGTGATTTCTCACCCTCTCTCTCTCTCTCTGTCTCTCTGTGTGTTTGGGGAATGACTTCTCTCTCTCTCTCTGTGGTTCGGGGGTGATTTTGCTCTCTCTCTGTGTTTGGGGGTGATTTGTCTATCTCTCTCTCTCTGTTTGAGGGGTGATTTCTCTCCCTCCCTCTCTCTCTCTCTGTTGTAGGGTAATTTCTCTCTCTCTGTGGTTGGGGATGATTTCTCTCTCTCTGTGTTTGGGGGATGACTTCTCTCTCTCTCTCTGTGGTTCGGGGGTGATTTTGCTCTCGCTCTGTGTTTGGGGGGTGATTTCTCAACCTCTCTCTCTCTCTCTCTCTCTGTTTGGGGGTGATCTCTCTCTCTTTCTCTCTCTCTCTGTTCGGGGGTGGTTTCTCTCCCTCTCTCTCATTGGGGGTGATTTCTCTCTCTGTGTTTGGGAGTGATTTCTGTCTCTCTCTCTCTCTCTGTTTGGGGGTGATTTCTCTCTCTCTCTCTCTGTTTAGGGGTGGTTTCTCTCTCTCTGTTTGGGGGTGGTTTTTCTCTCTCTCTCTCTTTGGGAGTGATTTCTCACTTTCTTTTTGGGGGTGATTTCTCTCTCTCTCTCTCACTCTCTCCCCCTGTTTGGGGATGATTTCTCTCTCTCTCTGTTTGGGGGCAATTTCTCTCTTTCTCTGTTTGTGGGGTGATTTCTCACAGCTCTCTGTGCTTGGGGTTATTTCTCACACTTTCTCTGTGTGTGTGTGTTGGGGTTGATTTATCTCCCTCTCTCACTGTGTTCGGGGGTGATGTCGCTCTCTCTCTCTGTACTTGCGGGTGACGTCTCTCTCTCTCCTTCCCTCACTCAGTGTTTGGGGGTGATTTCTCTCTCTCTCTGTGCTTGGAGGTGATTTCTCTCTCTCTCTCTCTCTGTGTGTTTGGGGGTGATTTCTCTCTCTCGATTTGCGGGTGATTTCTCACCCTCTCTGTGTGTGTGTGTTTAGGGGTGACTTTGCTCTCTCTCTCTATGTGGTTCGGGGGTGATTTTGCTCTCTCTCTGTGTGTTTGGGGGTGATTCCTCTCTCGCTCTCTCTGTGTTTGGGGGTGATTTCTCTCTCTCTGTGTTTGGGGGGTGATTTCTCTCCCTCTCTCTCTTTTTCTCTCTCTCTGTTGGGGGTAATTTCTCTCTCTCTTTGTGGTTGGGGGTGATTTCTCTCTCTCAATTTGCGGGTGATTTCTCACCCTCTCTGTGTGTGTGTGTTTAGGGGGTGACTTTGCTCTCTCTCTCTCTATGTGGTTCGGGGGTGATTTTGCTCTCTCTCTGTGTTTGGGGGGTGATTTCTCTCTCTGCTTCTCTCTCTGTGTTGGGGGTGATTTCTCTCTCTCTGTGTTTGGGCATGATTTATCTCTCTCTGCATTTGGGGTTGATTTATCTCTTTCTCTGCATTTGGGGTTGATTTCATTCTCTCTCTCTCTCTGTTTGGGGGTGACTTCTCTCTCTCTCACTGTGTTTGGGGGTGATGTCGCTCTCTCTCTCTCTGTGTTTGCAGGTGATGTCTCTCTCTCTCTCTCACAATCCCTCTGTGTTTGGGGGTGATTTCTCTCTCTGTGTGTTTGGGGTTGATTTACCTCTCTGTGTTTGGGGGTGATTTGTCTATCTCTCTCTTTCTGTTTGGGGGTGATTTTTCTCTCTATACATTTGAGGGGTGATTTCTCTCCCTCCCTCGCTCTCTCTCTCTCTGCTGTGGGGTAATTTCTCTCTCTCTGTGGTTCGGGGGTGATTTTGCTCTCACTCTGTGTTTGGGAGGTAATTTCTCTCTCGCTCTGTGTTTTAGGGGTGATTTCTCAACCTCTCTCTCTCTGTGTTTGGGGGTGATCTCTCTCTCTCTCTCTGTTCTGGGGCAATTTCTCTCTCTCTCTGTTTGGGGGGCGATTTCTCTCCCTCTCTGTGTTTGGAGGTGATTTCTCACCTTTCTCTCTCTCTCTGTGTTTGGGGTTGATTTATCTCTCTCTTTCTGCATTTGGGACTGATTTCTCTCTCTCTCTCTCTCTCTCTCCCTGTTTGGGGATGATTTCTCTCTCTCTCTGTTTGGGGGCAATTTCTCTCTTTCTCTGTTTGGGGGGTGATTTCTCACAGCTCTCTGTGCTTGGGGTGATTTCTCACACTTTGTGTGTGTGTGTGCTTGGGGTTGATTTATCTCCCTCTCTCACTGTGTTTGGGGGTGATGTCGCTCTCTCTCTCTGTATTTGTGGGTGACGTCTCTCTCTCCTTCACTCACTCAGTGTTTGGGGGTGATTTCTCTCTCTCTCTGTGCTGGGAGGTGATTTCTCTCTCTCTCTCTCTCTGTTCGGGGGTGGTTTCTCTCTCAATCTCTATTTGGGGGTGATTTCTCTCTCTCTGTTTGGGGGTGAATTCTCTTTCTCTCTCTGCTGGGGAGTGGTTTCTCTCTCTCTCTTTGGGGGTGATTTCTCTCTCTCTCTCTCTCTCTGTTTGGGGGTGGTTTCTCTCTCTCTCTCTGGGGGTGGTTTTTCTCGCTCTCTCTCTTTGGGGGTGATTGCTCACTCTCTTTTTGGGGGTGATTTCTCTCTCTCTCACTCTCTTTTTGGGGGTGATTTCTCTCTCTCTCTCTGTTTGGGGATGGTTTCTCTCTCTCTCTTTCTTTGGGGGTGATTTCTCTCTCTCTGTTTGGGGTTAATTTCTCTCTCTCTCTCACTCTTTGGGAGCAATTTCTCTCTCTGTTTGGGGTCTGATTTTTCACCCTCTCTCTTTGTTTGGAGGTGATTTCTCTCCCCCTCTCTCTCTGTATGTGGCGTTGATTTCTCTCTCTCTCTGTTTGGGGCAATTTTTCTCTCTCTCTCTGTTTGGGGGGTGATTTCTCAACCTCTCTCTCTCTCTCTGTGTTTGGGGGTGATTTCTCCCCCTTTCTCTCTCTGTGTGTGTTTGGGGTTGATTTATCTCTCTCTCTCACTGTGTTTGGGGGTGATGTCGCTCTCTCTCTCTCTGTATTTGCGGGTGACGTCTCTCTCTCCTTCACTCTCTCAATGTTTGGGCGTGATTTCTCTCTCTCTCTTTGCTTGGAGGTGATTTCTCTCTCTCTTTTGCGCTCTCTCTGTGTTTGGGGGTGATTTATCTCTCTCTTTCTGCATTTGGGACTGATTTCTCTCTCTCTCTCCCTCCCTGTTTGGGGATGATTTCTCTCTCTCTCTGTTTGGGGGCAATTTCTCTCTTTCTCTGTTTGGGGGGTGATTTCTCACAGCTCTCTGTGCTTGGGGTGATTTCTCACACTTTGTGTGTGTGTGCTTGGGGTTGATTTATCTCCCTCTCTCACTGTGTTCGGGGGTAATGCCGCTCTCTCTCTCTGTATTTGCGGATGACGTCTCGCTCTCCTTCACTCACTCAGTGTTTGGGGGTGATTTCTCTCTCTCTCTGTGCTTGGAGGTGATTTCTCTCTCTCTATCTCTCTCTCTCTCTGTGTTTGGGGGTGATTTCTCTCTCACTCTCTCTCTGTTTGGGGGTGATTTCTCTCTCTGTGTGTTTGGGGGTGATTTCTCTTCCTCTCTCTCTCACTCTCTCTTTCTGTTGGGGGTAATTTCTCTCTCTCGGTTTGCGGGTGATTTCTCACCCTCTCTGTGTGTGTGTGTTTAGGGGGTGACTTTGCTCTCTCTCTCTATGTGGTTCGGGGGTGATTTTGCTCTCTCTCTGTGTGTTTGGGGTTGATTTCTCTCTCACTCTGTGTATGGGGGTGATTTCTCTCTCTCTGTGTTTGGGGGTGCTTTCTCTCCCTCTCTCTCTCACTCTCTCTCTCTGTTGGGGGTAATTTCTCTCTCTCTCTGTGGTTGGGGGTGATTTCTCTCTCTCGATTTGCGGGTGATTTCTCACCCTCTCTGTGTGTGTGTTTAGGGGGTGACATTGCTCTCTCTCTGTGTGTTTGGGGGTGATTTCTCTCTCGCTCTCTCTGTGTTTGGGGGTGATCTCTCTCTCTCTCTGTTCTGGGGGGTGATTTCTCTCCCTCTCTCTCTCATTCTCTCACTCTGTTGGGGGTAATTTCTCTCTCTCTCTGTGGTTGGGGGTGATTTCTCTCTCTCAATTTGCGGGTGATTTCTCACCCTCTCTGTGTGTGTGTGTTTAGGGGGTGACTTTGCTCTCTCTCTCTATGTGGTTCGGGGGTGATTTTGCTCTCTCTCTGTGTGTTTGGGGTTGATTTCTCTCTCACTCTGTGTATGGGGGTGATTTCTCTCTCTCTGTGTTTGGGGGTGATTTCTCTCCCTCTCTCTCTCACTCTCTCTCTCTGTTGGGGGTAATTTCTCTCTCTCTCTGTGGTTGGGGGTGATTTCTCTCTCTCGATTTGCGGGTGATTTCTCACCCTCTCTGTGTGTGTGTTTAGGGGGTGACATTGCTCTCTGTGTGTTTGGGGGTGATTTCTCTCTCGCTCTCTCTGTGTTTGGGGGTGATCTCTCTCTCTCTCTGTTCTGGGGGGTGATTTCTCTCCCTCTCTCTCTCATTCTCTCACTCTGTTGGGGGTAATTTCTCTCTCTCTCTGTGGTTGGGGGTGATTTCTCTCTCTCAATTTGCGGGTGATTTCTCACCCTCTCTGTGTGTGTGTGTTTAGGGGGTGACTTTGCTCTCTCTCTCTCTATGTGGTTCGGGGCTGATTTTGCTCTCGCTCTGTGTTTGGGAGGTGATTTCTCTCTCTGCTTCTCTCTCTGTGTTGGGGGTGATTTCTCTCTCTCTGTGTTTGGGGGTGATTTATCTCTCTCTGCATTTGGCGTTGATTTATCTCTTTCTCTGCATTTGGGGTTGATTTCATTCTCTCTCTGTTTGGGGGTGACTTCTCTCTCTCTCACTGTGTTTGGGGGTGATGTCGCTCTCTCTCTCTCTGTGTTTGCAGGTGATGTCTCTCTCTCTCTCTCACAATCCCTCTGTGTTTGGGGGTGATTTCTCTCTCTGTGTGTTTGGGGTTGATTTACCTCTCTGTGTTTGGGGGTGATTTGTCTATCTCTCTCTTTCTGTTTGGGGGTGATTTTTCTCTCTATACATTTGAGGAGTGATTTCTCTCCCTCCCTCTCTCTCTCTCTCTGTTGTGGGGTAATTTCTCACTCTCTGTGGTTCGGGGGTGATTTTGCTCTCACTCTGTGTTTGGGAGGTGATTTCTCTCTCGTTCTGTGTTTTGGGGGTGATTTCTCAACCTCTCTCTCTCTGTGGTTGGGGGTGATTTCTCTCTCTCAATTTGCGGGTGATTTCTCACCCTCTCTCTGTGTGTGTGTTTAGGGGGTGACTTTGCTCTCTCTCTCTATGTGGTTCGGGGCTGATTTTGCTCTCTCTCTGTGTTTGGGGGGTGATTTCTCTCTCTGCTTCTCTCTCTGTGTTGGGGGTGAGTTCTCTCTCTCTGTGTTTGGGGGTGATTTATCTCTCTCTGCATTTGGGGTTGATTTATCTCTTTCTCTGCATTTGGGGTTGATTTCATTCTCTCTCTCTCTGTTTGGGGGTGACTTCTCTCTCTCTCACTGTGTTTGGGGGTGATGTCGCTCTCTCTCTCTCTGTGTTTGCAGGTGATGTCTCTCTCTCTCTCTCACAATCCCTCTGTGTTTGGGGGTGATTTCTCTCTCTCTGTGTTTGGGGTTGATTTACCTCTCTGTGTTTGGGGCTGATTTGTCTATCTCTCTCTTTCTGTTTGGGGGTGATTTTTCTCTCTATACATTTGAGGGGTGATTTCTCTCCCTCCCTCTCTCTCTCTCTCTCTCTGTTGTGGGGTAATTTCTCACTCTCTGTGGTTCGGGGGTGATTTTGCTCTCACTCTGTGTTTGGGAGGTGATTTCTCTCTCGCTCTGTGTTTTGGGGGTGATTTCTCAACCTCTCTCTCTCTGTGTTTGGGGGTGATCTCTCTCTCTCTCTGTTCTGGGGCAATTTCTCTCTCTCTCTGTTTGGGGGCGATTTCTCTCCCTCTCTGTGTTTGGAGGTGATTTCTCACCTTTCTCTCTCTCTGTGTTTGGGGTTGATTTATCTCTCTCTTTCTGCATTTGGGACTGATTTCTCTCTCTCTCTCTCTCTCCCTGTTTGGGGATGATTTCTCTCTCTCTCTGTTTGGGGGCAATTTCTCTCTTTCTCTGTTTGGGGGGTGATTTCTCACAGCTCTCTGTGCTTGGGGTGATTTCTCACACTTTCTCTGTGTGTGTGTGTGTGCTTGGGGTTGATTTATCTCCCTCTCTCACTGTGTTTGGGGGTGATGTCGCTCTCTCTCTCTGTATTTGTGGGTGACGTCTCTCTCTCCTTCACTCACTCAGTGTTTGGGGGTGATTTCTCTCTCTCTCTCTGTGCTGGGAGGTGATTTCTCTCTCTCTCTGTGCTTGGAGGTGATTTCTCTCTCTCTCTCTCTCTGTGTGTGTTTGGGGGTGATTTCTCTCTCACTCTCTCTGTGTTTGGGGGTAATTTCTCTCTCTCTCTGTGGTTGGGGGTGATTTCTCTCTCTCAATTTGCAGGTGATTTCTCACCCTCTCTCTGTGTGTGTGTTTAGGGGGTGACTTTGCTCTCTCTCTCTCTATGTGGTTCGGGGCTGATTTTGCTCTCTCTCTGTGTTTAGGGGGTGATTTCTCTCTCTGCTTCTCTCTCTGTGTTGGGGGTGATTTATCTCTCTCTGCATTTGGGGTTGATTTATCTCTTTCTCTGCATTTGAGGTTGATTTCATTCTCTCTCTCTCTGTTTGGGGGTGACTTCTCTCTCTCTCACTGTGTTTGGGGGTGATGTCGCTCTCTCTCTCTCTGTGTTTGCAGGTGATGTCTCTCTCTCTCTCTCACAATCCCTCTGTGTTTGGGGGTGATTTCTCTCTGTGTGTTTGGGGTTGATTTACCTCTCTCTCTGTGTTTGGGGGTGATTTGTCTATCTCTCTCTTTCTGTTTGGGGGTGATTTTTCTCTCTATACATTTGAGGGGTGATTTCTCTCCCTCCCTCGCTCTCTCTCTCTCTGCTGTGGGGTAATTTCTCTCTCTC
This sequence comes from Carcharodon carcharias, assembly GCF_017639515.1. Classification (NCBI taxonomy): domain Eukaryota; kingdom Metazoa; phylum Chordata; class Chondrichthyes; order Lamniformes; family Lamnidae; genus Carcharodon; species Carcharodon carcharias. Next base: position 91,826,420 of record NC_054485.1, read on the forward strand.
TGTGGTTCGGGGCTGATTTTGCTCTCACTCTGTGTTTGGGAGGTAATTTCTCTCTCGCTCTGTGTTTTAGGGGTGATTTCTCAACCTCTCTCTCTCTGTGTTTGGGGGTGATCTCTCTCTCTCTCTCTGTTCTGGGGCAATTTCTCTCTCTCTCTGTTTCGGGGTCGATTTCTCTCCCTCTCTGTGTTTGGAGGTGATTTCTCACCTTTCTCTCTCTCTCTGTGTTTGGGGTTGATTTATCTCTCTCTTTCTGCATTTGGGACTGATTTCTCTCTCTCTCTCTCTCCCTGTTTGGGGATGATTTCTCTCTCTCTCTGTTTGGGGGTAATTTCTCTCTTTCTCTGTTTGGGGGGTGATTTCTCACAGCTCTCTGTGCTTGGGGTGATTTCTCACACTTTGTGTGTGTGTGTGCTTGGGGTTGATTTATCTCCCTCTCTCACTGTGTTTGGGGGTGATGTCGCTCTCTCTCTCTGTATTTGTGGGTGACGTCTCTCTCTCCTTCACTCACTCAGTGTTTGGGGGTGATTTCTCTCTCTCTCTGTGCTGGGAGGTGATTTCTCTCTCTCTCTCTCTCTGTTCGAGGGTGGTTTCTCTCTCAATCTCTATTTGGGGGTGATTTCTCTCTCTCTGTTTAGGGGTGAATTCTCTTTCTCTCTCTGCTGGGGAGTGGTTTCTCTCTCTCTCTTTGTGGGTGATTTATCTCTCACTCTCTCTGTGTTTGGGGGTGATTTCTCTCTCTCTGTATTTGGGGGTGATTTCTCTCCCTCTCTCTCTCACTCTCTCTCTCTGTTGGGGGTAATTTCTCTCTCTCGGTTTGCGGGTGATTTCTCACCCTCTCTGTGTGTGTGTGTTTAGGGGGTGACTTTGCTCTCTCTCTCTATGTGGTTCGGGGGTGATTTTGCTCTCTCTCTGTGTGTTTGGGGTTGATTTCTCTCTCACTCTGTGTATGGGGGTGATTCTCTCTCTCTGTGTTTGGGGGTGATTTCTCTCCCTCTCTCTCTCACTCTCTCTCTCTGTTGGGGGTAATTTCTCTCTCTCTGTGGTTGGGGGTGATTTCTCTCTCTCGATTTGCGGGTGATTTCTCACCCTCTCTGTGTGTATGTGTTTAGGGGGTGACTTTGCTCTCTCTCTGTGTGTTTGGGGGTGATTTCTCTCTCGCTCTCTCTGTGTTTGGGGGTGATTTCTCTCTCTCTGTGTTTGGGGGTGATTTATCTCTCTCTGCATTTGGCGTTGATTTATCTCTTTCTCTGCATTTGGGGTTGATTTCATTCTCTCTCTGTTTGGGGGTGACTTCTCTCTCTCTCACTGTGTTTGGGGGTGATGTCGCTCTCTCTCTCTCTGTGTTTGCAGGTGATGTCTCTCTCTCTCTCTCACAATCCCTCTGTGTTTGGGGGTGATTTCTCTCTCTGTGTGTTTGGGGTTGATTTACCTCTCTCTCTGTGTTTGGGGGTGATTTGTCTATCTCTCTCTTTCTGTTTGGGGGTGATTTTTTCCTCTATACATTTGAGGGGTGATTTCTCTCCCTCCCTCGCTCTCTCTCTCTCTGTTGTGGGGTAATTTCTCTCTCTCTGTGGTTCGGGGGTGATTTTGCTCTCACTCTGTGTTTGGGAGGTGATTTCTCTCTCGCTCTGTGTTTTGGGGGTGATTTCTCTCCCTCTCTCTCTCACTCTCTCTCTCTGTTGGGGGTAATTTCTCTCTCTCGGTTTGCGGGTGATTTCTCACCCTCTCTGTGTGTGTGTGTTTAGGGGGTGACTTTGCTCTCTCTCTCTATGTGGTTCGGGGGTGATTTTGCTCTCTCTCTGTGTGTTTGGGGTTGATTTCTCTCTCACTCTGTGTATGGGGGTGATTTCTCTCTCTCTGTGTTTGGGGGTGATTTCTCTCCCTCTCTCTCTCACTCTCTCTCTCTGTTGGGGGTAATTTCTCTCTCTCTGTGGTTGGGGGTGATTTCTCTCTCTCGATTTGCGGGTGATTTCTCACCCTCTCTGTGTGTATGTGTTTAGGGGGTGACTTTGCTCTCTCTCTGTGTGTTTGGGGGTGATTTCTCTCTCGCTCTCTCTGTGTTTGGGGGTGATTTCTCTCTCTCTGTGTTTGGGGGTGATTTATCTCTCTCTGCATTTGGCGTTGATTTATCTCTTTCTCTGCATTTGGGGTTGATTTCATTCTCTCTCTGTTTGGGGGTGACTTCTCTCTCTCTCACTGTGTTTGGGGGTGATGTCGCTCTCTCTCTCTCTGTGTTTGCAGGTGATGTCTCTCTCTCTCTCTCACAATCCCTCTGTGTTTGGGGGTGATTTCTCTCTCTGTGTGTTTGGGGTTGATTTACCTCTCTCTCTGTGTTTGGGGGTGATTTGTCTATCTCTCTCTTTCTGTTTGGGGGTGATTTTTTCCTCTATACATTTGAGGGGTGATTTCTCTCCCTCCCTCGCTCTCTCTCTCTCTGTTGTGGGGTAATTTCTCTCTCTCTGTGGTTCGGGGGTGATTTTGCTCTCACTCTGTGTTTGGGAGGTGATTTCTCTCTCGCTCTGTGTTTTGGGGGTGATTTCTCAACCTCTCTCTCTCTGTGTTTGGGGGTGATCTCTCTCTCTCTCTCTCTCTGTTCTGGGGCAATTTCTCTCTTTCTCTGTTTGGTGGGTGATTTCTCACAGCTCTCTGTGCTTGGGGTGATTTCTCACACTTTCTCTGTGTGTGTGTGTGCTTGGGGTTGATTTATCTCCCTCTCTCACTGTGTTTGGGGGTGATGTCACTCTCTCTCTCTGTATTTGTGGGTGACGTCTCTCTCTCCTTCACTCACTCAGTGTTTGGGGGTGATTTCTCTCTCTCTCTGTGCTGGGAGGTGATTTCTCTCTCTCTCTCTCTCTCTCTGTTCGGGTGTGGTTTCTCTCTCAATCTCTATTTGGGGGTGATTTCTCTCTCTCTGTTTGGGGGTGATTTCTCTTTCTCTCTCTCTCTGCTGGGGGGTGGTTTCTCTCTCTCTCTTTGGGGGTGTCTTCTCTCTCTCTCTCTCTCTCTCTCTCTCTGTTTGGGGGTGGTTTCTCTCTCTCTCTCTGTTTGGGGGTGGTTTTTCTCGCTCTCTCTCTTTGGAGGTGATTGCTCACTCTCTTTTTGGGGGTGATTTCTCTCTCTCTCACTCTCTTTTTGGGGGTGATTTCTCTCTCTCTCTCTGTTTGGGGATGGTTTCTCTCTCTCTCTTTCTTTGGGGGTGATTTCTCTCTCTCTGGGGTTAATTTCTCTGTCTCTCTCTCACTCTTTGGGAGCAATTTCTCTCTCTGTTTGGGGTCTGATTTTTCACCCTCTCTCTTTGTTTGGGGGTGATTTCTCTCCCCCTCTCTCTCTGTATGTGGCGTTGATTTCTCTCTCTCTGTTTGGGGCAATTTTTCTCTCTCTCTCTGTTTGGGGGGTGATTTCTCAACCTCTCTCTCTCTCTCTGTGTTTGGGGGTGATTTCTCCCCCTTTCTCTCTCTGTGTGTGTTTGGGGTTGATTTATCTCTCTCTCTCACTGTGTTTGGGGGTGATGTCGCTCTCTCTCTCTCTGTATTTGCGGGTGACGTCTCTCTCTCCTTCACTCTCTCAATGTTTGGGCGTGATTTCTCTCTCTCTCTTTGCTTGGAGGTGATTTCTCTCTCTCTTTTGCGCTCTCTCTGTGTTTGAGGGTGATTTATCTCTCTCTTTCTGCATTTGGGACTGATTTCTCTCTCTCTCTCTCTCCCTGTTTGGGGATGATTTCTCTCTCTCTCTGTTTGGGGGCAATTTCTCTCTTTCTCTGTTTGGGGGGTGATTTCTCACAGCTCTCTGTGCTTGGGGTGATTTCTCACACTTTCTCTGTGTGTGTGTGCTTGGGGTTGATTTATCTCCCTCTCTCACTGTGTTCGGGGGTGATGTCGCTCTCTCTCTCTGTATTTGCGGGTGACGTCTCGCTCTCCTTCACTCACTCAGTGTTTGGGGGTGATTTCTCTCTCTCTCTGTGCTTGGAGGTGATTTCTCTCTCTCTCTCTCTCTGTGTGTTTGGGGGTGATTTCTCTCTCTCTCTCTCTCTGTGTGTTTGGGGGTGATTTCTCTCTCTCTGTGTTTGGGGGTGATTTCTCTCCCTCTCTCTCTCACTCTCTCTCTCTGTTGGGGGTAATTTCTCTCTCTCGATTTGCGGGTGATTTCTCACCCTCTCTGTGTGTGTGTGTTTAGGGGGTGACTTTGCTCTCTCTCTCTATGTGGTTCGGGGGTGATTTTGCTCTCTCTCTGTGTGTTTGGGGTTGATTTCTCTCTCACTCTGTGTATGGGGGTGATTTCTCTCTCTCTGTGTTTGGGGGTGATTTCTCTCCCTCTCTCTCTCACTCTCTCTCTCTGTTGGGGGTAATTTCTCTCTCTCTCTGTGGTTGGGGGTGATTTCTCTCTCTCTCGATTTGCGGGTGATTTCTCACCCTCTGTGTGTGTGTGTGTGTGTTTAGGGGGTGACTTTGCTCTCTCTCTGTGTGTTTGGGGGTGATTTCTCTCCCTCTCTCTCTCATTCTCTCACTCTGTTGGGGGTAATTTCTCTCTCTCTCTGTGGTTGGGGGTAATTTCTCTCTCTCAATTTGCAGGTGATTTCTCACCCTCTCTCTGTGTGTGTGTTTAGGGGGTGACTTTGCTCTCTCTCTCTCTATGTGGTTCGGGGCTGATTTTGCTCTCTCTCTGTGTTTGGGGGGTGATTTCTCTCTCTGCTTCTCTCTCTGTGTTGGGGGTGATTTCTCTCTCTCTGTGTTTGGGGGTGATTTATCTCTCTCTGCATTTGGCGTTGATTTATCTCTTTCTCTGCATTTGGGGTTGATTTCATTCTCTCTCTCTCTGTTTGGGGGTGACTTCTCTCTCTCTCACTGTGTTTGGGGGTGATGTCGCTCTCTCTCTCTCTGTGTTTGCAGGTGATGTCTCTCTCTCTCTCTCACAATCCCTCTGTGTTTGGGGGTGATTTCTCTCTGTGTGTTTGGGGTTGATTTACCTCTCTCTCTGTGTTTGGGGGTGATTTGTCTACCTCTCTCTCTGTGTTTGGGGGTGATTTTTCTCTCTATACATTTGAGGGGTGATTTCTCTCCCTCCCTCGCTCTCTCTCTCTCTGTTGTGGCGTAATTTCTCACTCTCTGTGGTTCGGGGGTGATTTTGCTCTCACTCTGTGTTTGGGAGGTGATTTCTCTCTCGCTCTGTGTTTTGGGGGTGATTTCTCAACTTCTCTCTGTGTTTGGGGGTGATCTCTCTCTCTCTCTGTTCTGGGGCAATTTCTCTCTCTCTCTGTTTGGGGGCGATTTCTCTCCCTCTCTGTGTTTGAGGGTGATTTCTCACCTTTCTCTCTCTCTCTGTGTTTGGGGTTGATTTATCTCTCTCTTTCTGCATTTGGGACTGATTTCTCTCTCTCTCTCTCTCTCTCTCTCCCTGTTTGGGGATGATTTCTCTCTCTCTCTGTTTGGGGGCAATTTCTCTCTTTCTCTGTTTGGGGGGTGATTTCTCACAGCTCTCTGTGCTTGGGGTGATTTCTCACACTTTGTGTGTGTGTGTGTGCTTGGGGTTGATTTATCTCCCTCTCTCACTGTGTTTGGGGGTGATGTCGCTCTCTCTCTCTGTATTTGTGGGTGACGTCTCTCTCTCCTTCACTCACTCAGTGTTTGGGGGTGATTTCTCTCTCTCTCTGTGCTGGGAGGTGATTTCTCTCTCTCTCTCTCTCTCTGTTCGGGGGTGGTTTCTCTCTCAATCTCTATTTGGGGGTGATTTCTCTCTCTCTGTTTGGGGGTGATTTCTCTTTCTCTCTCTCTCTGCTGGGGGGTGGTTTCTCTATCTCTCTTTGGGGGTGATTTCTCTCTCTCTCACTCTCTTTTTGGTGGTGATTTCTCTCTCTCTCTGTTTGGGGATGGTTTCTCTCTCTCTCTTTCTTTGGGGGTGATTTCTCTCTCTGTGTTTGGGGTTAATTTCTCTCTCTCTCTCTCTCACTCTTTGGGAGCAATTTCTCTCTCTGTTTGGGGTCTGATTTTTCACCCTCTCTCTCTGTTTGGGCGTGATTTCTCTCTCTCTCTCTCTCTCTCTCTCTCTCTGTTTGGGGGTGGTTTCTCTCTCTCTCTCTGTTTGGGGGTGGTTTTTCTCTCTCTCTTTGGAGGTGATTGCTCACTCTCTTTTTGGGGGTGATTTCTCCCTCTCTCACTCTCTTTTTGGGGGTGATTTCTCTCTCTCTCTCTGTTTGGGGATGGTTTCTCTCTCTCTCTTTCTTTGGGGGTGATTTCTCTCTCTCTGTTTGGGGTTAATTTCTCTCTCTCTCTCTCAATCTTTGGGAGCAATTTCTCTCTCTGTTTGGGGTCTGATTTTTCACCCTCTCTCTTTGTTTGGGGGTGATTTCTCTCCCCCTCTCTCTCTGTATGTGGCATTGATTTCTCTCTCTCTGTTTGGGGCAATTTTTCTCTCTCTCTCTGTTTGGGGGGTGATTTCTCAACCTCTCTCTCCCTCTCTGTGTTTGGGGGTAATTTCTTCCCCTTTCGCTCTCTGTGTGTGTTTGGGGTTGATTTATCTCTCTCTCTCACTGTGTTCGGGGGTGATGTCGCTCTCTCTCTCTCTGTATTTGCGGGTGACGTCTCTCTCTCCTTCACTCAATGTTTGGGGGTGATTTCTCTCTCTCTCTTTGCTTGGAGGTGATTTCTCTCTCTCTTTCTCGCTCTCTCTGTGCTTGGGGGTGATTTATCTCTCTGCATTTGGGACTGATTTCTCTCTCTCTCTCTCTCTCCCTGTTTGGGGATGATTTCTCTCTCTCTCTGTTTGGGGGCAATTTCTCTCTTTCTCTGTTTGTGGGGTGATTTCTCACAGCTCTCTGTGCTTGGGGTGATTTCTCACACTTTCTCTGTGTGTGTGTGCTTGGGGTTGATTTATCTCCCTCTCTCACTGTGTTCAGGGGTGATGTCGCTCTCTCTCTCTGTATTTGCGGGTGACGTCTCTCTCTCCTTCACTCACTCAGTGTTTGGGGGTGATTTCTCTCTCTCTGTGCTTGGAGGTGATTTCTCTCTCTCTCCCTCTCTCTCTGTGTTTGGGGGTGATTTCTCTCTCTCTCTGTTTGGGGGGTGATTTCTCACACTTTGTGTGTGTGTGCTTGGGGTTGATTTATCTCCCTCTCTCACTGTGTTCGGGGGTGATGTCGCTCTCTCTCTCTGTATTTGCGGGTGACGTCTCTCTCTCCTTCACTCACTCAGTGTTTGGGGGTGATTTCTCTCTCTCTCTGTGCTTGGAGGTGATTTCTCTCTCTCTCTCTCCCTGTGTGTGTTTGGGGGTGATTTCTCTCTCACTCTCTCTGTGTTTGGGGTTGATTTCTCTCTCTCTCTGTTTGGGGGTGATTTCTCTCCCTCTCTCTCTCACTCTCTCTCTGTTGGGGGTAATTTCTCTCTCTCTCTGTGGTTGGGGGTGATTTCTCTCTCTCAATTTGCAGGTGATTTCTCACCCTCTCTGTGTGTGTGTGTTTAGGGGGTGACTTTGCTCTCTCTCTCTATGTGGTTCGGGGGTGATTTTGCTCTCTCTCTCTGTGTTTGGGGGTGATTTCTCTCTCGCTCTCTCTGTGTTTGGGGGTGATTTCTCTCTCTCTGTGTTTGGGGGGTGATTTCTCTCCCTCTTTCTCTAATTCTCTCTCTCTGTTGGGGGTAATTTCTCTCTCTCTCTGTGTTTGGGGGGTGATTTCTCTCTCTGCTTCTCTCTCTGTGTTGGGGGTGATTTCTCTCTCTCTGTGTTTGGGGGTGATTTATCTCTCTCTGCATTTGGGGTTGATTTCATTCTCTCTCTCTCTGTTTGGGGGTGACTTCTCTCTCTCTCACTGTGTTTGGGGGTGATGTCGCTCTCTCTCTCTGTGTTTGCAAGTGATGTCTCTCTCTCTCTCTCACAATCCCTCTGTGTTTGGGGGTGATTTCTCTCTCTGTGTGTTTGGGGTTGATTTACCTCTCTCTCTGTGTTTGGGGGTGATTTGTCTATCTCTCTCTCTATGTTTGGGGGTGATTTTTCTCTCTATACATTTGAGGGGTGATTTCTCTCCCTCCCTCTCTCTCTCTCTGTTGTGGGGTAATTTCTCTCTCTCTTTGGTTCGGGGGTGATTTTGCACTCACTCTGTGTTTGGGAGGTGATTTCTCTCTCTCTCTGTGTTTTGGGGGTGATTTCTCAACCTCTCTCTCTCTGTGTTTGGGGGTGATCTCTCTCTCTCTCTGTTCTGGGGCAATTTCTCTCTCTCTCTGTTTGGGGGGCGATTTCTCTCCCTCTCTGTGTTTGGGGGTGATTTCTCACCTTTCTCTCTCTCTCTCTCTGTGTTTGGGGTTGATTTATCTCTCTCTGCATTTGGGACTGATTTCTCTCTCTCTCCCTCTCTCCCTGTTTGGGGATGATTTCTCTCTCTCTCTGTTTGGGGGCAATTTCTCTCTTTCTCTGTTTGGGGGGTGATTTCTCACAGCTCTCTGTGCTTGGGATGATTTCTCACACTTTCTCTGTGTGTGTGTGCTTGGGGTTGATTTATCTCCCTCTCTCACTGTGTTCGGTGGTGATGTCGCTCTCTCTCTCTCTGTATTTGCGGGTGACGTCTCTCTCTCCTTCACTCACTCAGTGTTTGGGGGTGATTTCTCTCTCTCTCTGTGCTTGGAGGTGATTTCTCTCTCTCCCTCTCTCTCTCTCTCTGTGTTTGGGGTGATTTCTCTCTCACTCTCTCTGTGTTTGGGGGTGATTTCTCTCTCTGTGTTTGGGGGGTGATTTCTCTTCCTCTCTCTCATTCTCTCTCTCTGTTGGGGGTAATTTCTCTCTCTCTCTGTGGTTGGGGGTGATTTCTCTCTCTCAATTTGCGGGTGATTTCTCACCCTCTCTCTGTGTGTGTGTTTAGGGGGTGACTTTGCTCTCTCTCTCTATGTGGTTCGGGGGTGATTTTGCTCTCTCTCTGTGTTTGGGGGGTGATTTCTCTCTCTACTTCTCTCTCTGTGTTGGGGATGATTTCTCTCTCTCTGTTTGGGGGTGATTTATCTCTCTCTGCATTTGGGGTTGATTTATCTCTTTCTCTGCATTTGGGGTTGATTTCATTCTCTCTCTCCCTGTTTGGGGGTGACTTCTCTCTCTCTCACTGTGTTTGGGGGTGATGTCGCTCTCTCTCTCTCTGTGTGTCTGCAGGTGATGTCTCTCTCTCTCTCTCACAATCCCTCTGTGTTTGGGGGTGATTTCTCTCTCTGTGTGTTTGGGGTTGATTTACCTCTCTCTCTGTGTTTGGGGGTGATTTGACTATCTATCTCTCTCTCTGTTTGGGGGTGATTTTTCTCTCTATACATTTGAGGGTTGATTTCTCTCCCTCCCTCTCTCTCTCTCTGTCATGGGGTAATTTCTCACTCTCTGTGGTTGGGGATTATTTCTCTCTCTATCTGTGTTTCATGGTGATTTCTCTCTCTCTGTGGTTCGGGGGTGATTTTGATCTCTCTGTGTTTGGGGTGTGATTTCTCCCTCTCTCTGACTTTGCGGGTGATTTCTCTCTCTGTGATTGGGGGTAGTTTCTCTGTCTCTCTCTGTGTTTGGGGTTGATTTATCTCTCTGTGTTTGGGGATGATTTCTCTCTCTCTCTCTGTTTGGGGGTGGTTTCTCTCTCTCTCTCTTTGGGGGTGATTTCTCTCTCTTTTTGGGGTTGATCTCTCTCTCTCACTTTTATGGGGCAATTTCTCTCTCTGTTTGGGGTCTGATTTTTCACCCTCTCTCTCTCTGTGTTTGGGGGTGATTTCTCGCCCTTTCTCTCTCTCTCTCTCTGTGCTTGGGGGTGATTTCTCTCCCTCTCTCTGTTTGGGGGTGAGTTCTCTCTCTCACTGTGTTTGGGGGTGATGTCGCTCTCTCTGTGTTTGCAGTTGAGGTCTCTCTCCCTCTCTCTGTTTGGGGGTGATTTCTCACTCTCTCTGTCTCGCTCTCTCTCTGTTTGGGGGTGGTTTCTTTTTCTCTCTTTGGGGGTGATTTCTCTCTCTCTCTGTTTGGGGTGATTTCTCTCTCTCACTCTCTGTTTGGGGGTGGTTTCACTCTCTCTCTCTTTGGGGGTGATTTCTCTCTCTGTTTGGGGGAGATTTCTCTCTCTCTCTCTCATTTTGTTTGGGGGTGGTTTCTCTCTCTCTCTCTTTGGGGGTGATTTCTCTCCCCCTGTTTGGGGATGATTTCTCTCTCTCTCATTTTTTGGGAGCAATTTCTCTCTCTGTTTGAGGTCTGATTTTTCACCCTCTCTCTCCCTGTGTTTGGGGGTGATTTCTCACCCTTTCTCTCTCTCTCTGTGTGTTTGGGGTTGATTTATCTCTCTCTCTCTCTGCATTTGGGGGTGGTTTCTCTCTCTCTCTCTCTGTTTGGGGTTGATTTCTCTCTCTTTCTCTGTGTTTGGGGTTGATTTATCTCTCTCTGTGCTTGTGGGTGATTTCTCTCTCTCTGTGGTTGGGGGTGATTTCTCTCTCTCAATTTGGGGGTGATTTCTCATCCTCTCTCTCTCTCTCTGTGTTTAGGGGTGACTTTGCTCTCTCTTTCTCTGTGGTTCGCGGGTGATTTTTCTCTCTCTCTCTCTGTGTTTGGGGGTGATGTCGTTCTCTCTCTCTGTGTTTGCGGTTGAGGTCTCTCTCTCTCTCTCTCTGTTTGGGGGTGATTTCTCACTCTCTGTTTGAGGGTGATTTCTCTCTCTCTCTCTCTCTGTTTGGGGGTGATTTCACTCTCTATTTGGGGGCGATTTCTCTCTCTTTCTCTGTGTTTGGGGTCGATTTGTCTCTCTCTGTGATTGGGGGTGATTTCTCTCTTTCTCTGTGTGTGTGTGTGTGTGTGTGTGTGTGTGTGTGTGTGTGTTTGTGTGTGTGTGTGATTCTCTCCCTCTCTGTGTTTGGGGGCAATTTCTCTCTCTCTCTGTTTGGGGGTGATTTCCCACCCTTTCTCTCTCTCTGTGTGTTTGAGGTTGATTTATCTCTCTCTCTCTGCATTTGGGGTTGATTTATCTCTCTATCAGCATTTGGGGGTGATTTCTCACTCTACCTCTGTGTTTGCGGGTGATGTGTCTCTCTCTGTGTTTGGGGTTGATTTATCTCTTTCTCTGCATTTGGGGGTGACTTCTCTCTCTCTCTCTCACTGTGTTTGTGGGTGATGTTGCTCTCTCTCTCTCTGTGTGTTTGCAGGTGATGTCTCTCTCTCTCTCATTCTCCCTCCGTGTTTGGGTGTGATTTCTCTCTCTTTCTCTGTGTTTGAGGGTTGATTTATCTCTCTCTGTGTTTGGGGGTGATTTTTCTCTGTATGTGTTTGAGGGGTGATTTCTCTCCCTCCCTCTCTCTGTCTCTCTCTCTCTCTGTTGTGGGGTAATTTCTCTCTCTCTGTGGTTGGGGATGATTTCTCTCTCTCTGTGTTTCATGGTGATTTCTCACTCTCTCTCTCTCTCTCTGTGGTTCGGGGGTAATTTTGCTCTCTCTGTGTTTGGGGGGTGATTTCTCTTTCTCTCTCTGTGTGATTGGGGGTGGTTTCTCTGTCTCTCTCTTTCTCTCTCTCCGTTTGGGGGCGATTTCTCTCTCTTTCTCTGTGTTTGGGGTTGATTTATCTCTCTCTGTGCTTGTGGGTGATTTCTCTCTCTCTCTGTGGTTGGGGGTGATTTCTCTCTCTCAATTTGGGGGTGATTTCTCACCCTCTCTCTCTCTCTGTGTTTAGGGGGTGACTTTGCTCTCTCTTTCTCTGTGGTTCGCGGGTGATTTTGCTCTCTCTCTCTCTGTGTTTGGGGAGTGATTTCTCTCTCTGATTCTCTCTCTGTGTTGGGGTTGATTTGTCTCTGTATTTGGGGGTGATTCCTCTCTCTCTCTCTGTATTTGGGGGTGATTTCTCCCTCTCTCTGTTTGGGGGCGAGTTCTCTCTCTCACTGTGTTTGGGGGTGATGTCGCTCTCTCTCTCTGTGTTTGCGGTTGAGGTCTCTCTCTCTCTCTCTGTTTGGGGGTGATTTCTCACTCTCTCGTCTCTGTGTTTGGGGGTGGTTTCTCTTTCTCTCTCTTTGGGGGTGATTTCTCACTCTCTGTTTGGGGTTGATTTCTCTCTCTCTCCCTCTGTTTGGGGGTGGTTTCTCTCTCTGTTTGGGCGAGATTTCTCTCCCTTTCTCTCTCTTTGGGGGGTGATTTCTCTCTCTCTCTCTCTCTGTGTTTGGAGTTGATTTATCTCTCTCTGCATTTGGGGGTGATTTCTCTCAGTCTCTGTATTTGGGGGTGATTTCTTTCTCTCTCACTCTCTCTCTGTGTGTTTGGAGGTGATTTCTCTCTCTTTCTCTGTGTTTGGGGTTGATTTATCTCTCTCTGTGCTTGTGGGTGATTTCTCTCTCTCTCTGTGGCTGGGGGTGATTTCTCTCTCTCAATTTGGAGGTGATTTCTCACCCTCTCTCTCTGTGTTTAGGGGGTGACTTTGCTCTCTCTTTCTCTGTGGTTCGCGGGTGATTTTGCTCTCTCTTTCTCTGTGTTTGGGGAGTGATTTCTCTCTCTGCCTCTCTTTCTGTGTTGGGGTTGATTTGTCTCTCTGTATTTGGGGGTGATTTCTCCCTCTCTCTGTTTGGGGGCGAGTTCTCTCTCTCACTGTGTTTGGGGGTGATGTCGCTCTCTCTCTCTGTGTTTGCGGTTGAGTCTCTCTCTCTCTCTCTGTTTGGGGGTGATTTCTCACTCTCTGTGTTTGGGGGTGATTTCACTCTCTATTTGGGAGCGATTTCTCTCTCTTTCTCTGTGTTTGGGGTCGATTTATCTCTCTCTGTGATTGGGGGTGATTTCTCTCTTTCTCTGTGGTTGTGTGTGTGTGTGTTTGGGGGTGATTTTTCTCTCCCTGTGTTTGGGGGTGATTTCTCTCCCTCTCTCTCTCACTCTCTCTCTGTTGGGGGTAATTTCTCTCTCTCTCTGTGGTTGGGGGTGATTTCTCTCACTCAATTTGGGGGTGATTTCTCACCCTCTCTCTGTGTTTAGCGGTGACTTTGCTCTCTCTTTCTCTGTGGTTCGCAGGTGATTTTGCTCTTTCTCTCTGTGTTTAGGGGGTGACTTTGCTTTCACTTTCTCTGTGGTTCGCAGGTGATTTTGCTCTGTCTGTGTTTGGGGGGTGATTTCTCTCTCTGCCTCTCTCTCTGCATTTGGGGTTGATTTATCTCTCTCTCGGCATTTGGGGGTGATTTTTCACTCTCCCTCTGTGTTTGCGGGTGATGTGGCTCTCTCTGTGTTTGGGGTTGATTTATCTCTTTCTCTGCATTTGCGGGTGATTTCTCTCTCTCTCTCTCTATGTTTGGGGGTGACTTCTCTCTCTCTCTCTCACTGTGTTTGGGGGTGATTTTTCCCTCTCTCTGAGTTTGCGGGTGATTTCTCTCTCTCTCTGTTTAGGGGTGACTTCTCTCTCTCTCACTGTGTTTGGGAGTGATGTCGCTCTCTCTCTGTGTGTTTGCAGCTGATGTCTCTCTCACTCTCCCTCTGTGTTTGGGGGTGATTTTTCTCTCTCCCTCTCTCTCTCTCGCTCTCTCTCTGTTGTGGGGTAATTTCTCTCTCTCTGTGGTTGGGGATGATTTCTCTCTCACTGTGTTTAGGGGTGTTTTCTCTTTCTCTCTGTGTTTGCGGTTGATTTATCTCTCTCTCTCTCTCTCTCTGCAGTTGGGGTTGATTTCTCTCTCTCTCTCTCTGTTTGGGGGTGATTTGTCTCTCTCTATCTCTCACTGTGTTTGGGGGGGTTATGTTGCTCTCTCTTTCCATGTTTGCGGGTGATGTCTCTCTCTCTCTCTCTCAATCTCTCTCTGTGTTTGGGGCTGATTTCTCTCTCTGTGTGTTTGGGGGTGATTTCTCTCTGTGTTTGGGGGTGATTTTTCTGTGTGTGAGTGTGTGTTTGGGGGTGATTTCTAACCCCCTGTGTGTGTTTTGGGGTGATTTCTCTCTCTTTCTCTGTACTTGTGGGGATATTTCCCTGTCTGTGTTTGGGGGGTGGTTTCTCTCTGTTTAGGAGTGATTTCTCTCTCTCTCTGTGTTAGGGGTGATTTCTCTCTCTTTCCCTGTGTTTGGGGTTGATTTAGCTCTCTCTCTGTGTTTGGTGGTGATTTGACTCACTCTCTCTCTCTGTGTTTGGGGGTCATTTCTTTCTCTCTCTCTGTGTTTGGGGGGTGATTTCTCTCTCTGTCTCTCTCTCTGTGTTGTGGGTGATTTGTCCCTCTCTGTGTTTGGAGGTGATTGCTCTCTCTCTGTTTGTGGGTGATTTCTCTCTCTCTGTGTTTGGGGGTGATTTCTCTCTCTACCTCTCTGTGTTTAGGGGTTGTTTCTCTCTCTCTCTCTGTTTGGAGGTGATTTCTCTCTCTTTCCCTGTGTTTGGGGTTGATTTATCTCTCTCTCTCTCTGTGTTTGTGGGTGATTTCTCTCTGTCTCTGTTTGGTGGTGATTTCCCTCACTCTATCTCTCTCTCTGTGTTTGGGGGCGGTTTCTCTCTCTCTCTGTTTGGGGGTGATTTCTCTCTCCCTATGTTTGGGGTTGATTTAGCTCTCTCTGTGTTTGGAGGTGATTTTTTTTTCTCTCTCTCTCTGTATTTGGGGGTTGATTTCTCTCTCCCTCTGTTTGTGGGTGATTTCTCTCTCTCTGTGTTTGGGCGTGATTTCCCTCTCTATCTATCTGTGTTTAGGGGTGGTTTCTCTCTCTCTCTGTTTGGGGGTGATTTCTCTCTCTCTCTCTCTCTCTCACTGTTTTTGCGGGTGATGTCTCTCTCTCTCTGTCTGTCTCTCTGTGTTTGGGGCTGATTTCTCCTTCTGTGTGTTTTGGGGTGATTTCTCTCTCTGTGTGCTTGGGGGTGATTTTTCTGTGTGTGTGTTTGGGGTTGATTTCTCTCCCTCTGTGTGTGTTTGGGAGTGGTTTCTCTCTCTCTCTCTCTTTGTTTGGGGGTGATTTCTCTCTCTGTTTGGGGGCGATTTCTCTCTCTCTGTGTTTTGGGTTGATTTATCTCTCTCTGTGTTTGTGGGTGATTTCTCTCTCTCTCTCTCTGTGTTTGGGGGTCATTTCTCTCTCTCTCACTCTGTGCTTGGGGGTGATTTCTCTCCCTCTCTCTGTTTGTATTTGCATTTGATGTCTCTCTCTCTCTCCCTCTCTCTCTCTGTTTGGGGTGTGATTTCTCTCTCTCTCTTTCTCTCTCTCTCTGGTTCGGGGGTGATTTTGCTCTTTCTCTGTGTTTGGGGGGTGATTTCTCTCTCTGCTTCTCTCTCTCTATGTTTGGGGGATGATTTCTCTCTCTGCCTCTCTCCCTCTGTGTTGGGGCTAATTTCTCTCTCTGTGTTTGGGAGTGATTTCTCTCCCTCTCTCTGAGTTTGGGGGTGATTACTCTCTCTGTTTGGGGGTGTTTTCTCTCTCTTTCTCTGTGTTTGGGGTTGATCTATCTCTCTCTGTGTTTGGGGGTCATTTCTCTCTCTCTCTCTCTCTCTCTCTCTGTGTTTGGGGGTCATTTCTCTCCCTCTCTCTCCGTATATGGGGTTGATTTCTCTCTGTCTCTGTTTGGGGGGCAATTTCTCTCTTTCTCTGTTTGGGGGGTGATTTCTTACAGCTCTCTGTGTTTGGGGGTGATTTCTCTCTCTCTTTGTGTTTGGGGTTGATTTATCTCTCTCTCTGCATTTGAGGGTGATTTCTCTCTTTCTCTCTCTGTTTGGGGGTGATTTCTCTCTCTCTCTCTGTGTTTGCAGGTAATGTCTCTCTCTGTCTGTCTCTCTGTGTTTGGGGCAGATTTCTCTCTCTGTGTGTTTTGGGGTGATTTCTCTCTCTGTGTTTAGGGGTGATTTTTCTGTGTGTGTGTGTATTTGGGGGTGATTTCTCACCCTCTGTGTGTGTTTTGGGGTGATTTCTCTCTCTCTGTGTTTGTGGGGATATTTCTCTGTCTGTATGTTTGGGGGGTGGTTTCTCTCTGTTTCGGAGTGATTTCTCTCCCTCTGTGTGTTAGGGGTGATTTCTCGCTCTCTCTCCCTGTGTTTGGGGTAATTTTTCTCTCTCTCTGTGTTTGGGGATGATTTCTCTCTCTCTGTCTATGTATTTGGGGATTACTTCTCTCACTCTGTCTCTGTGGTTGGGTGGTGATTTCGCTCTCTCTCTGTGTTTGGGTGGTGATTTCTCCTTCTGTGTGTTTTGGGGTGATTTCTCTCTCTGTGTGCTTGGGGGTGATTTTTCTGTGTGTGTGTTTGGGGTTGATTTCTCTCCCTCTGTGTGTGTTTGGGGTGTGATTTCTCTCTCTCTCTTTCTCTCTCTCTCTGGTTCGGGGGTGATTTTGCTCTTTCTCTGTGTTTGGGGGGTGATTTCTCTCTCTGCTTCTTTCTCTCTATGTTTGGGGGATGATTTCTCTCTCTGCCTCTCTCCCTCTGTGTTGGGGCTAATTTCTCTCTCTGTGTTTGGGAGTGATTTCTCTCCCTCTCTCTGAGTTTGGGGGTGATTACTCTCTCTGTTTGGGGGTGTTTTCTCTCTCTTTCTCTGTGTTTGGGGTTGATCTATCTCTCTCTGTGTTTGGGGGTCATTTCTCTCTCTCTCTCTCTCTCTCTCTCTGTGTTTGGGGGTCATTTCTCTCCCTCTCTCTCCGTATATGGGGTTGATTTCTCTCTGTCTCTGTTTGGGGGGCAATTTCTCTCTTTCTCTGTTTGGGGGGTGATTTCTTACAGCTCTCTGTGTTTGGGGGTGATTTCTCTCTCTCTTTGTGTTTGGGGTTGATTTATCTCTCTCTCTGCATTTGAGGGTGATTTCTCTCTTTCTCTCTCTGTTTGGGGGTGATTTCTCTCTCTCTCCCTGTGTTTGCAGGTAATGTCTCTCTCTGTCTGTCTCTCTGTGTTTGGGGCAGATTTCTCTCTCTGTGTGTTTTGGGGTGATTTCTCTCTCTGTGTTTAGGGGTGATTTTTCTGTGTGTGTGTGTATTTGGGGGTGATTTCTCACCCTCTGTGTGTGTTTTGGGGTGATTTCTCTCTCTCTGTGTTTGTGGGGATATTTCTCTGTCTGTATGTTTGGGGGGTGGTTTCTCTCTGTTTCGGAGTGATTTCTCTCCCTCTGTGTGTTAGGGGTGATTTCTCGCTCTCTCTCCCTGTGTTTGGGGTAATTTTTCTCTCTCTCTGTGTTTGGGGATGATTTCTCTCTCTCTGTCTATGTATTTGGGGATTACTTCTCTCACTCTGTCTCTGTGGTTGGGTGGTGATTTCGCTCTCTCTCTGTGTTTGGGTGGTGATTTCTCTCCCACTCTCTCTCTGTTTGGGGGTGATTTCTCTCTCTCTCCGTGTGATTGGTGGTGATTTCTCTCTTTCTCTCTCTCTGTTTGGGGGTGATTTCTCTCTCTTTCCCTGTGTTTGGGGTTGATTTAGCTCTCTCTGTGTTTGGAGGCGATTTGTCTCACTCTCTCTCTCTGTGTTTGGGGGTCATTTCTCTCTCTCTCTGTGTTTGGGGGTTGATTTCTCTCTCTGTCTTTCTCTCTGTGTTGGGGGTGATTTGTCTCTCTCTGTGTTTGGAGGTGATTTCTCTCCCTCTGTTTGTGGGTGATTTCTCTCTCTCTGTGTTTGGGAGTGATTTCCCTCTCTATCTCCCTGTGTTTAGGGGAGGTTTCTCTCTCTCTCTCTCTATCTGTTTGGAGGTGATTTCTCTCTCTTTCCCTGTGTTTGGGGTTGATTTATCTCTCTCTCTCTGTGTTTGTGTGTGATTTTTCTCTCTCTCTCTGTTTGGGGGTGATTTCTCTCTCTTTCCCTATGTTTGGGGTTGATTTAGCTCTCTCTGTGTTTGGAGGTGATTTTTCTCAGTCTCTCTCTGTGTTTGGGGGGTAATTTTTCTCTCTGTCTCTGTGTTTGGGGGGGATGATTTCTCTCTCCCTCTGTTTGGGCGTGATTTCCCTCTCCATCTCTCTGTGTTTAGGGGTGGTTTCTCTCTCTCTCTCTCTCTCTCTCTGTGTGTGGTTAGGGGTGATTTCTCTCTCTCTCTATCTCTCACTGTGTTTGCGGGTGATGCCTCTCTCTCTCTCTCTCTCTGTCTGTCTCTGTGTTTTGGGGTGATTTCTCTCTCTGTGTGTTTGGGGGTGATTTTTCTGTGTGTGTGTGTGTTTGGGGGTGATTTCTCTCCCTCTGTGTGTGTTTGGGGGTGATTTCTCTCTCTTTCTCTGTGTTTGTGGGATATTTCTCACTCTGTGTGTTTGGGGGGTGATTTCTCTCTTTCTGTTTGTGAGTGATTTCTCTCTCTCTCTGTGTTGGGGGTGACTTAGCACTCTATCTCTGTGTTTGGGGTGATTTCTCTCTTTCTCTCTCTCTCTCTCTCTTTGGGAGTGATTTCTCTCTCTCTCTGTGTTAGGGGTGATATCTCGCGCTCTCTCCCTGTGTTTGGGGATGATTTCTCTCTCTCTATGTATTTGGGGGTTACTTCTCTCTGTCTCTGTGTTTGGGTGGTGATTTCACTCTCTGCCTCTCTCTCTGTGTTGGGGGTGATTTCTCTCCCACTCTCTCTCTGTTTGGGGGTGATTTCTCTCTCTCTCTGTGATTGGGGGTAATTTCTCTCTTTCTGTCTTTCTCTGTGTTGGGGGTAATTTGCCTCTCTGTGTTTGTGGGTGATTTCTCTCTCTCTCTCTCTCTCTGTTTGGGGATGATTTCCCTCTCTCTCTCTCTCTCTCTGTGTGTTTGGGGGTGATTTCTTTCCCTCCCTCTCTTTGGGTTTGGGGGTGATTCTCTCCCTCTGTCTCTTTGTGTTTGGGGTGATTTCTCTCTCTCTGTGTTTGGGGGTGATTGTTCTCTCTATGTGTTTGAGGGGTGATTTCTCTCTCTCTCTCTCTCTCAATCTCTCTCTGTGTTTGGGGGTGATTTCTCTCTCTCTTTGTGTTTGGGGTTGATTTATATCTCTCTCTGCATTTGGGGGTGATTTCTCTCTCTCTGTGTGTTTGCGGGTAATGTCTCTCTCTGTCTCTCTGTGGGGCTGATTTCTCTCTGTGTGTGTTTGGGGATGATTTCTCTCTCTGTGTTTGGGGGTGATTTTCCTGTGTGTGTGTGTTTGGGGGTGATTTCTCACCCTCTGTGTGTGTTTTGGGGTGATTTCTCTCTCTTTCTCTGTGTTTGTGGGGATATTTCTCTGTCTGTGTGTTTGGGGGGTGGTTTCTCTCTGTTTTGGAGTGATTTATCTCTCTGTGTGTCTTAGAGATGATTTCTCGCTCTCTCTCCCAGTGTTTGGGGTAATTTTTCTCTCTCTGTGTGTTTGGTTATGATTTCTCTCTCTCTGTCTATGTATTTGGGGATTACTTCTCTCTCTCTGTCTCTGTGGTTGGGTGGTGATTTCGCTCTCTCTGTGTTTGGGTGGTGATTTCTCTCTCTGCCCCTCTCTCTGTATTGGGGGTGATTTCTCTCCCACTCTCTCTCTCTGTTTGGGGGTGATTTCTCTCTCTTTCCCTGCATTTGGGGTTGATTTAGCTCTCTCTGTGTTTGAAGGTGATTTGTCTCTTTCTCTCTCTGTTTGGGGGTGATTTCTCTCTGTGTTTGCGGGTAATGTCTTTCTCTGTCTGTCTCTCTGTGTTTGGGGCTGATTTCTCTCTGTGTGTGTTTGGGGGTGATTTCGCTCTCTGTGTTTGGGGGTGATTTTTCTGTGTGTGTGTGTTTGGGGGTGATTTCTCACCCTCTGTGTGTGTTTTGGGGTGATTTCTCTCTCTTTCTCTGTGTTTGTGGGGATATTTCTCTGTCTATGTGTTTGGGGGGTGGTTTCTCTCTGTTTTGGAGTGAGTTATCTCTCTGTGTGTGTTAGAGGTGATTTCTCTCTCTGTCTCTCTCTCTGTGTTTGGGGGTCATTTCCCTCTCTATCTCCCTGTGTTTAGGGGAGGCTTCTCTCTCTCTCTCTCTCTGTTTGGAGGTGATTTCTTTCTCTCTGTTTGTGGGTGATTTCTCTCTCTCTGTGTTTGGGAGTGATTTCCCTCTCTATCTCCCTGTGTTTAGGGGAGGTTTCTCTCTCCCTCTCTCTCTCTCTCTCTCTCTGTGTTTGGAGGTGATTTCTCTCTCTTTCCCTGTGTTTGGAGTTGATTTATCTCTCTCTCTGTGTTTGTGTGTGATTTTTCTCTCTCTCTCTGTTTGGGGGTGATTTCTCTCTCTTTCCCTATGTTTGGGGTTGATTTAGCTCTCTCTGTGTTTGGAGGTGATTTTTCTCAGTCTCTGTGTTTGGGGGGTGATTTTTCTCTCTGTCTCTGTGTTTGGGGGGGATGATTTCTCTCTCCCTCTGTTTGGGCGTGATTTCCCTCTGTATCTCTCTGTGTTTAGGGGTGGTTTCTCTCTCTCTCTCTCTCTCTCTCTCTGTGTGTGGTTAGGGGTGATTTCTCTCTCTCTCTATCTCTCACTGTGTTTGCGGGTGATGCCTCTCTCTCTCTCTCTCTGTCTGTCTCTGTGTTTTGGGGTGATTTCTCTCTCTGTGTTTGGGGGTGATTTCTCTCTCTCTCTCTATCTCTCACTGTGTTTGCAGGTGATGTCTCTCTCTCTCTCTCTGTCTGTCTCTGTGTTTTGGGGTGATTTCTCTCTCTGTGTGTTTGGGGGTGATTTTTCTGTGTGTGTGTGTGTGTTTGGGGGTGATTTCTCTCCCTCTGTGTGTGTTTGGGGGTGATTTCTCTCTCTCTGTGTTTGTGGGGATATTTCTCACTCTGTGTGTTTGGGGGGTGATTTCTCTCTTTCTGTTTGTGAGTGATTTCTCTCTCTCTCTGTGTTGGGGGTGACTTAGCACTCTATCTCTGTGTTTGGGGTGATTTCTCTCTTTCTCTCTCTCTCTCTCTTTGGGAGTGATTTCTCTCTCTCTCTGTGTTAGGGGTGATATCTCGCGCTCTCTCCCTGTGTTTGGGGATGATTTCTCTCTCTCTATGTATTTGGGGGTTACTTCTCTCTGTCTCTGTGTTTGGGTGGTGATTTCACTCTCTGCCTCTCTCTCTGTGTTGGGGGTGATTTCTCTCTCTCTCTGTGATTGGGGGTGATTTCTCTCTTTCTGTCTTTCTCTGTGTTGGGGGTAAATTGCCTCTCTGTGTTTGTGGGTGATTTCTCTCTCTCTCTCTCTTTGGGGATGATTTCCCTCTCTCTCTCTCTCTCTCTGTGTGTTTGGGGGTGATTTCTTTCCCTCCCTCTCTTTGGGTTTGGGGGTGATTTCTCTCCCTCTGTCTCTTTGTGTTTGGGGTGATTTCTCTCTCTCTCTCTCTGTGTTTGGGGGTGATTGTTCTCTCTATGTGTTTGAGTGGTGATTTCTCTCTCTCTCTCTCTCTCAAACTCTATCTGTGTTTGGGGGTGATTTCTCTCTCTCTTTGTGTTTGGGGTTGATTTATATCTCTCTCTGCATTTGGGGGTGATTTCTCTCTCTCTGTGTGTTTGCGGGTAATGTCTCTCTCTGTCTCTCTGTGGGGCTGATTTCTCTCTGTGTGTGTTTGGGGGTGATTTCTCTCTCTGTGTTTGGGGGTGATTTTTCTGTGTGTGTGTGTGTTTGGGGGTGATTTCTCACCCTCTGTGTGTGTTTTGGGGTGATTTCTCTCTCTTTCTCTGTGTTTGTGGGGATATTTCTCTGTCTGTGTGTTTGGGGGGTGGTTTCTCTCTGTTTTGGAGTGAGTTATCTCTCTGTATGTGTTAGAGGTGATTTCTCGCTCTCTCTCCCAGTGTTTGGGGTAATTTTTCTCTCTCTGTGTGTTTGGTTATGATTTCTCTCTCTGCCTCTCTCTCTGTATTGGGGGTGATTTCTCTCCCACTCTCTCTCTGTTTGGGGGTGATTTCTCTCTCTTTCCCTGCATTTGGGGTTGATTTAGCTCTCTCTGTGTTTGGAGGTGATTTGTCTCACTCTCTCTTTCTGTGTTTGGGGGTCATTTCTCTCTCTCTCTGTGTTTGGGGGGTGATTTCTCTGTCTCTCTCTCTGTGTTTGGAGGTGATTTCTCTCTCTCTGTTTGTGGGTGATTTCTCTGTCTGTGTGTTTGGGGGTGATTTCCCTCTCTATCTCCCTGTGTTTAGGGGAGGCTTTTCTCTCTCTCTCTCTCTGTTTGGAGGTGATTTCTCTCTCTTTCCCTATGTTTGGGGTTGATTTAGCTCTCTCTGTGTTTGGAGGTGATTTTTCTCAGTCTCTCTCTGTGTTTGGGGGGTAATTTTTCTCTCTGTCTCTGTGTTTGGGGGGGATGATTTCTCTCTCCCTCTGTTTGGGCGTGATTTCCCTCTCCATCTCTCTGTGTTTAGGGGTGGTTTCTCTCTCTCTCTCTCTCTGTGTGTGGTTAGGGGTGATTTCTCTCTCTCTCTATCTCTCACTGTGTTTGCGGGTGATGCCTCTCTCTCTCTCTCTCTCTGTCTGTCTCTGTGTTTTGGGGTGATTTCTCTCTCTGTGTTTGGGGGTGATTTCTCTCTCTCTATCTCTCACTGTGTTTGCAGGTGATGTCTCTCTCTCTCTCTCTCTGTCTGTCTCTGTGTTTTGGGGTGATTTCTCTCTCTGTGTGTTTGGGGGTGATTTTTCTGTGTGTGTGTGTGTGTTTGGGGGTGATTTCTCTCCCTCTGTGTGTGTTTGGGGGTGATTTCTCTCTCTTTCTCTGTGTTTGTGGGGATATTTCTCACTCTGTGTGTTTGGGGGGTGATTTCTCTCTTTCTGTTTGTGAGTGATTTCTCTCTCTCTCTGTGTTGGGGGTGACTTAGCACTCTATCTCTGTGTTTGGGGTGATTTCTCTCTTTCTCTCTCTCTCTCTCTTTGGGAGTGATTTCTCTCTCTCTCTGTGTTAGGGGTGATATCTCGCGCTCTCTCCCTGTGTTTGGGGATGATTTCTCTCTCTCTATGTATTTGGGGGTTACTTCTCTCTGTCTCTGTGTTTGGGTGGTGATTTCACTCTCTGCCTCTCTCTCTGTGTTGGGGGTGATTTCTCTCCCACTCTCTCTCTGTTTGGGGTGATTTCTCTCTCTCTCTGTGATTGGGGGTAATTTCTCTCTTTCTGTCTTTCTCTGTGTTGGAGGTAATTTGCCTCTCTGTGTTTGTGGGTGATTTCTCTCTCTCTCTCTCTCTCTGTTTGGGGATGATTTCCCTCTCTCTCTCTCTCTCTCTCTGTGTGTTTCGGGGTGATTTCTTTCCCTCCCTCTCTTTGGGTTTGGGGGTGATTCTCTCCCTCTGTCTCTTTGTGTTTGGGGTGATTTCTCTCTCTCTCTCTGTGTTTGGGGGTGATTGTTCTCTCTATGTGTTTGAGGGGTGATTTCTCTCTCTCTCTCTCTCTCAATCTCTCTCTGTGTTTGGGGGTGATTTCTCTCTCTCTTTGTGTTTGGGGTTGATTTATATCTCTCTCTGCATTTGGGGGTGATTTCTCTCTCTCTGTGTGTTTGCGGGTAATGTCTCTCTCTGTCTCTCTGTGGGGCAGATTTCTCTCTGTGTGTGTTTGGGGGTGATTTCTCTCTCTGTGTTTGGGGGTGATTTTTCTGTGTGTGTGTGTTTGGGGGTGATTTCTCACCCTCTGTGTGTGTTTTGGGGTGATTTCTCTCTCTTTCTCTGTGTTTGTGGGGATATTTCTCTGTCTGTGTGTTTGGGGGGTGGTTTCTCTCTGTTTTGGAGTGAGTTATCTCTCTGTGTGTGTTAGAGGTGATTTCTCGCTCTCTCTCCCAGTGTTTGGGGTAATTTTTCTCTCTCTGTGTGTTTGGTTATGATTTCTCATTATGTTTGGGGTAATTTTTCTCTCTGTCTCTCTTCTGTGTCGGGGGTGATTTGTCTCTCTCTGTGTTTGGGGGTGATTTCTCTTTCTGTGTTTAGGGGTGGTTTCTCTCTCTCTCTGTTTGGGGGTGTTTTCTCTCTCTTTCCCTGTGTTTGGGGTTGATTTATCTGTGTGTTTGGAGGTGATTTGTCTGACTCTCTGTGTTTGGGGGTCATTTTTCTCTCTCTGTTTGTGTTTGGAGGGTGATTTCTCTCTCCCTCTGTTTGGGGGTGATTTCTCTGTCTGTGTGTGTTTGGGTTTGATTTCTCCCTCTCTCTGTTTGGGGGGGATTTCTCTCTCTGTTTGGGGGTGATTTCTCTCCCTCTGTCTGTGTTTGGGGTGATTTCTCTCTCTCTCTCTCTGTGTGTGTGTGTTTGGGGGTGATTCTCTACCTCTCTGTGTTTGGGGGCAATTTCTCTCTCTCTCTGTTTGGGGGTGATTTCTCACCCTTTCTCTCTCTCTCTCTGTGTTTGGGGTTGATTTATCTCTCTCTGTCTCTGCATTTGGGGTTGATTTATATCTCTCTTGTCATTTAGGGGTGATTTCTCACTCTCCCTTTGTGTTTGGGGTTGATTTATCTCTCTCTCTGCATTTGGGGGTGATTTCTCTCTCTCACGATGTTTGGGGATGATGTCGCTCTCTCTCTCTCTGTGTTTGCAGGTGATGTCTCTCTCTATCACTCTCCCTCTGTGTTTGGGGTTGATTTCTCTCACTGTCTCTCTGTTTGGGGGTGATTTTTCTCTCTATGTGTTTGAGGGGTGATTTCTCTCCGTCCCTCTCTCTCTCTGTTGTGGGGTAATTTCTCTCTCTCTGGGGGTGATTCTCTCCCTCTCCATGTTTGGGGGCGATTTCTCTCTCTCTCTCTGTGTTTGAGGGTGTTTTCCCTCACTCTCTCTCTGGGTTTGGGGTTGATTTCTCTTCCTCTGTATATGGGGTGATTTCTCTCTCTGCGTGTGATTGGGGGTGATTTCACTCTCTCTCTCTCTCTGTGTTTGGGGAGTGACTTCTCTCTCTCTCTGTGGTTCAGGGGTGATTTTGCTCTCTCTCTGTGTTTGGGGTGATTTCTCTCTCTCTCTCTCTGTGTGTGTGTGTTTGGGGGTGATTCTCTCCCTCTCTGTTTTTTGGGGCAATTTCTCTCTCTCTCTGTTTGGGGGTGATTTCTCACCCTTTCTCTCTCTCTCTCTGTGTTTGGGGTTGATTTATCTCTCTCTGTCTCTGCATTTGGGGTTGATTTATATCTCTCTTGTCATTTGGGGGTGATTTCTCACTCTCCCTTTGTGTTTGGGGTTGATTTATCTCTCTCTCTGCATTTGGGGGTGATTTCTCTCTCTCTCTCACGATGTTTGGGGATGATGTCGCTCTCTCTCTCTCTGTGTTTGCAGGTGATGTCTCTCTCTCTCTCTATCACTCTCCCTCTGTGTTTGGGGTTGATTTCTCTCACTGTCTCTCTGTTTGGGGGTGATTTTTCTCTCTATGTGTTTGAGGGGTGATTTCTCTCCGTCCCTCTCTCTCTCTGTTGTGGGGTAATTTCTCTCTCTCTGTTTGGGGGTGATTCTCTCCCTCTCCATGTTTGGGGGCGATTTCTCTCTCTCTCTCTGTGTTTGAGGGTGTTTTCTCTCACTTTCTCTCTGGGTTTGGGGTTGATTTCTCTTCCTCTGTATATGGGGTGATTTCTCTCTCTGCGTGTGATTGGTGGTGATTTCACTCTCTCTCTCTCTCTGTAGTTTGGGGGTGATTTCTCTCTCTCTCTCCGTTTGGGGTGGTTTTGCTCAGATTTGCTGTGATTCTTCGCCGGAAGCGGATGGAAGCCGACCATGAGCTGCTCCATTTCCGGTTCCGGCGGTCAGAGGTTGTGAAGATGGCGGAACCCCATCCGCTGTGCTGAGTAGCTCTCCATGTTTCTCCGGTGTTGGTGGGGGGAGGTCGGTCTTCAGGTCCGGCTGCGCCCTGGAGCCTCGGCCTGGATCAGCAACGGGGCCCCGAGCCATGTTCGGGACCGAGTCGGGAAGGAGAGGCGGCAGCGGCGTCGGGTGGAGGAGATCGAGGCCCGGAGTGGGAGCGGGGAGGTGAGAGGAGGAGGAATGGAAGCGAGAGAGGGAGGATTGAGAGGGCAGAGGGCGTGCACTGGGTTATGGGCGTGCACGGGGGTATGGGCGTGCACGGGGGTATGGGCGTGCACGGGGGGAGGGGGCAGGGGGCGTGCCCAAGGGGAGGGGGCAGGGGGCATGCACGAGGGGAGGGGGCAGGGGGCGTGCACGGGGGAGGGGGCAGGGGGCGTGCACGGGGGAGGGGGGGCAGGGGGCGTGCACGGGGGGCGGGGGCGTGCCCAAGGGGAGGGGGCAGGGGGCGTGCACGGGGGAGGGGGGCAGGGGGCGTGCACGGGGGAGGGGGGCAGGGGGCGTGCACGGGGGAGGGGGGCAGGGGGCGTGCACAGGGGAGGGGGAGAGGGCAGTGTGCAAGAGATGTGTAACCGTGGAGGGGGAGGCTGTAGGGATGTGGTCAGTGGGGGAATGGGTGAGGCGTATTAGTGTGTGGTGGTGACGGTGTGGCAGGGCTTAAGTGGGAGGTGAGGAGGAGGCAATAAGAGGTGTTATCGCCTGGAAGGAGGGTGGTTTTTCAGGGGTTTGGGGTCCCTAGGACAGTTTAGGGGTGTGGGGATGTGGTTTGAGGATGTGTGGGACTTTGGGAGGATAGAGAGCGTGTTGTGCATAGGCTGGGAAGTGGAGGGGAGTGTGTGGAGTGGGGGCTGGTGTTAGCCTTTCACTAACCACCCAGTGATGCAGATGCACCGGCAGTATCCAGAAATTACAATCGGAGTGAAGAGGAAGGAGATTGGCGAGCGGGGATTCTGCTCCTGATAGTCCCTTGTCTTTCGTCAGCGCCCAGGGTTAATGCTGCAGTGCACAGGTTCAAATAACTGAATTTCCGATTCTCACAGGGCCGGGCAGAGCAGCCCTGGTTGGAGCCCGAGGTGATCACTTACTCCGTGCCAACACCGCCCGGAGAGAAAAAAGGTAGGAGCGAATGCTGAAACTTCAATCTGGGTGAGGATACATAGCTTGTAGTACGCTGCATTGACTCCCATGAGAACCCTAAACACTGCAATCAATCAATCACCACTCGAGTTTATCCTGTGAGGGTGTCATGCATGTAGAAATTACATAGTTGTTCTTGTTATGGGGCAGAGGAGTGAGGCATACTGAACTTGAGTATTGCTGAAAAAAGAGACATGTCAAAGCTTTTTGTCTTGCACTCATCAGGACACTTCGCAAGAAATCAATATAAGGGGAAACCAGATTGATGGTGGTGGTGGTGGTTAGCACCCCTGCAGGTATGACAAGTTTTAATGACTCCCACTTTGTTATAAGTCCAGGCTGGGGAGACAGACCATCTGCTGCTCCCTTGTTTTATTGGTAGAAATGGGTCCACATAAGGATAGGGGTACAATTCCACAATGATGAAGGTAGAGCTTTGCGCTGTAGTTACTGTTGGCTACAGTTCTGGAAACTTCTAGCTTGCAAATCGTGATCTGTAGCAGCCATGTTTTTGGTCCAGCAAATCCCATTTTTAAATAAGCAGAAAGTAAAGTTTGATTTACACGGTTTATGATCTCTGATGTGTCTTATGGACATAACACTCTTCATAATCCAATCCCTCAATCAATCTGCGCGCTGTCCTCTGGATTGGTAAACTAAGATGGGCTGAATGGCCTTGCTCATGCATAAAGGTTTTGAGACCGGGCTCTGTCCTGATAAAATGTTGATTGTCGGGGTGTTTTACTGAGGGAACCTGGAATTCTATAAATAGGCTCCAAAGACTTTTGTCTCACCCAAAGTCCTGGGATGCTGGGTGGGGGAGGAGGGGGTGTTGACTTGGATGTTTTTAGAGGCTCTGTCAATTGTCTGGAACGTTGAAAGAGTTGGGTGTTTTCAAACTTCATGCTTCTGTCACAGATACCTCAGTGCCGCTGCCAGACTCGTACAGTCCCCAGTATGTGGAGGCTGCCTGGTATCCCTGGTGGGAGCGGCAAGGCTTCTTCAAACCCGAGTATCATGTGAGTATGGCGTGTACATGTGACCAATCTGAGGGAGCAGAGATTGTGGGGGGATTAGTGGGGTGGATGCAAGTTGCTTTGGATGAGGATCTGTGCAACTGTAGTGGTTAGGAATCAGGACAAGATGTGTGTGTGAGCATCGTGCAATTTTTCACACTGAGTGAAGGGAACAGTTCACGGCTGGGTATGCGTGTTCCCTGCTCATGCAAAGTATGCTTCCCTCCCATGAGTATGCCTCCAATACACTCCCCTTTGTAGGAGAGACGGGAAGAGGGGTAATAGGAGGGTGGGGAGGAATGGAGGGAAAGCCGGAGGGGGTGATGCAGGATTCGGGGGTGGAGGGGCAGAGATGAGAGCCAGAAGGGGAGGGGAGGAGAGAAAATTGGCGTAGGTCTGAGTGAGAATCATCAGGTGCTGAGGTGCTTGGCCATGGTGTAACCATCTTAACTGCTGCTTCTTCCACAGGAACGCTTGCCTCATCGTGAGGACTCAACCTTTTCCCTGTGTATTCCTCCACCCAATGTGACTGGCTCCCTCCACCTGGGTCATGCTCTAACTGTTGCAATCCAGGATGCTGTGGTTCGATGGTAAATGTTTGATCAGTACAATTGGTCACAGCCACTGCTTTACACTGATCTGCAGTGCCGCTGGCTACACATCTGTCTCTGTATAACACTGGGGTACAGTGCTGGTGGGTACAGGTCTGTTCCTGTGTAACACTGGTGCACAGTGCTGGTGGGTACAAGTCTGTCACTGTACAACACTGGAATACAGTACTGCTGGGTACAAGCCTGACTGCATAAAACTGGGATACAGTATTGTTAGGTATAGGTCTGTCACTATAACACTAGGAGACAGTACTGGTGGGTCCAAGCCCGACTTTGCCTAACTGGGGTACAGTTTTTTTTAATTCATTCATGGGATGTGGGCTTTACTGGCTGGGCCAGCATTTATTGCCCATCCCTAGTTGCCCTTGAGAAGATGGTGGTGAGCTGCCTTCTTGAACTGCTGCAGTCCATGTGATATAGGTACACCCACAGGGCTTTTAGGAAGGGAGTTCCAGGATTTTGACCCAGCGACAGTGAAGGAATGATGATATATTTCCAAGTCAGGATGGTGAGTGACTTGGAGGGGAAGTTCCAAGCGGTGGTGTTCCCACTATCTGCTGCCCTTGTCCTTCTAGATGGTAGTGGTCGTGGGTTTGGAAGGTGTTGCCAAGGAACCTTGGCGAATTCCTGCAGTGCATCTTGTAGATGGTACACACTGCTGCTACTGTGCGTTGGTGTTATACAGAGACAGACCTGTAGCCAGCAGCACTGTACCCCAGTGTTATACTGTGACAGACCTGGGGGGGAGTGCATGTTTGTGGATGTGGTACCAATCAAGCGGGCTGCTTTGTCTTGGACGGTGTCCAGCTTCTTCAGTGCTGTAGGAGCTGCACTCATCCAGGCAAGTGGGGGGTATTCCATCACATTCCTGACTTGTGCCTTGTAGATGGTGGACAGGCTTTGGTGAGTCAGGTGGTGGGTTACCCGTCACACTATTCCTAGTCTCTGACCTGCTCTTGTAGCCACATTATTTATATGGCTAGTCCAGTTCAGTTTCTGGTCACTGGTAACTCCCAGGATGTTGATACTGGGGGTTTCAGTGATGGTAATGCCATTGAACATCAAGGAGCGATGGTTGGATTCTCTCTTGTTGAAGACGGTCATTGCCTTGCACTTGTCTGGCACAAATGTTACTTACCACTTGTCAGCCCTAGCCTGGATATTGTCCAGGTCTTGCTGCATTTGGACATGGACTGCTTCAGTTTCTGAGGAGTTGTGAATGGTGCTGAACATTATGCAATCATCAGTGAACATCCCCACTTCTGACCTTATGATGGAAGGAAGGTCATTGATGAAGCAGCTGAAGATGGTTGGGCCGAGGACAGTACCCTGAGGGACTCCTGTAGTGATGTCCTGGAGCTGAGATGACTGACCTCCAACAACCACAACCATCTTTCCTGAGAGTTTTCCCCTGATTCCCATTGACTCCAGTTTTGCTAGGGCTCCTTGATGCCACACTTGATCAAATGCTGCCTTGGTGTCAAGGGCAGTCACTCTCGCCTTACCTTGGGAGTTCAGCTCTTTTGTTTGAACCAAGGCTGTAACGAGGTCAGGAACTGAGTGGCCCTGGCAGAACCCAAACTGAGCATCAGTGAGCAAGTTATTGCTAAATAAGTGCCGCTTGATAGCCCTGTTGATGACCCTTTCCGCTACTTTACTGATGATGGAGAGTAGACTGATAGGGCGGTAATGGCCAGGTTGGATTTGTCCTGCTTTTTGCGTATCAGGACATACCTGTGCAATTTTCCACATAGCCGGGGAGATGACTGTGTTGTAGCTGTACTGGAACAGCTTGGCTAGGGGCGCGGCAAATTCTGGAGTACAAATCTTCAGTACTATTGCTGAAACGTTGTCAGGGCCCATAGCTTTTGCAGCATCCAGTGCCTTCAGCCGTTTCTTGATATCATGTGGAGTGAATCGAATTAGCTGAAGGCTGGCATCTGTGATGCTTGGGACCTCCAGAGGAGGCCAAGATGGATCATCCACTGGGCACTTCTGGCTGAACGTTGCAGTGGATGCTTCAGCCTTACCTTTTCCACTGATGTGCTGGGCTCCTCCATCATTAAGGATGGGGATATTTGTGGAGCCACCTCCTCCAGCAAGCTGTTTACTTGTCCACCACCGTTCACGACTGGATGTGGCAGTGGCAGGACTGCAAAGCTTAGATTTGATCCATTGGTTGTGAGATCACTTGGCTCTATCTGTCACTTGCTGCTTATGCTTTTTGGCACGCAAGTAGTCCTGTTTTAAAGCTTCGCCAGGTTGACACCTGATTTTTAGGTATACCTGGTGCTGCTCCTGGCATGCTCTCCTGCACTCTTCATTTAACCAGAGTTGATCCCCTGGCTTGATGGTAATGGTGGAGTGGGGAATATGCTGGGCCTTGAGGTTACAGATTATGTTAGAGTACAAATCTGCTGCTGCTGATGGCCCACAGCGCCTCATGGATGCCCAGTCTTGAGTTGCTAGGTCTGTTCGAAATTTATCCCATTTAGCACGGTGGTAGTGCCACATAACACAATGGAGGGTATCCTCAATGTGAAGACGGGACTTCGTCTCCACAACAACTATGCGGTGATTACTCCTGCGACACTGTCATGGACAGTTGCATCTGTGACAGGTAGGTTGGTGAGGATGAGGTCAAGTATGTTTTTCCCTCTTGTTCCCTCACCACCTGCAGCAGACCCAGTCTAGCAGCTTTGTCCTTTAGGACTTGGCCAGCTCGGTCAGTAGTGGTGCTACCAAGCCACCCTTGATGATAGACATTGAAGTCCCCCACCCAGAGTACATTCTGCACCCTTGCCACCCTCAGTGCTTCCTCCAAGTGATGTTCAACATGGAGGTGCACTGATTCATCAGCTGAGGGAGGGCGGTACGTGGTAATCAGCAGGAGGTTTCCTTGCCCATGTTTGACCTGATGCCATGAGACTTCATGGGGTCTGGAGTCACTGTGGAGGACTCCCAGGACAACTCCTTCCCAAATGTATACCACTGTGCCTCCACCTCTGTTGTGTCTGCCCTGCTGGTGGGATAGAACATGCCCAGGGTTGGTGATGTTGGAGTCTGGGACATTATTTGTAAGGTATGATTCTGTGAGGATGACTATGTCAAGCTGTTGCTTGACTAGTCTGTGAGACAGATCTCCCAATTTTGGGACTAGACCCCAGATGTTTGTAAGGAGGACTTTGCAGGTTCGATAGGGCTGAGATTGCTCTTGTCGTTTACGGCGCCTGGGTGGTCTGTAAGTCCATCACTGTATAACACTGGGGTAACAGTGCTGGTGGGTACAGGTCTGTCCCTGTATGACACTGGGGTACAGTGATGGTGGGTACAGGTCTGTCACTGTATAACACTGGGGTACAGTGCTGGTGGGTACAGGTCTGTCACTGTGCCAATTTTGAGATGAATTAAGGGTCTCTAGAAATGTCATGGTGAAATGTATTTATATAGCACTCGTGACCGTCTGACACCCGTGAACACACAGAAAAGGCAATGTTAAGCTGAGCACGTAGTCGGGAGTTCAAAGTGTATGACTTTTTCTTTCAGGCGAAGGATGCAGGGCTGGAAGGTCCTCTGGGTTCCTGGCTGTGACCATGCGGGAATCGCCACTCAGGTGAGTCTTGCTTAGGTCTCTCAATGTCATCTGTGTTTGTGCCTGGGTTCTCATCCAGTCCTGTGTTGTGGTCCAAATGTTGAAGGGCACAGTTGGCAAGATAGAGATGGATTGTTGGGCGGATGGTGGGGGTCCTACGGAAAACAACCTTAGCCTATCCAGTCTCTCTTCATAGCTGAAACTCTCCAGCCCAGGCAACTACCTGGTGATTCTCCCCTGCACCCTCTCCAGTGCATTCACACCCTTCCTTTGGTGTGGCTATTAGAACTGCACACAGCACACAGAGAGAATGATAGAACTCTGTGATGTCTGTCCACGACATCCTGGTAGCAATGACAAGCATCATCAATGTGCAGGCATCAGCAATGTGTCCAGGGAGTGTGAAGCCAGGCACAGATGAGATGTATCCCAGGCTGCTATGTGAGACTAGGGAGAAGATTGCAGGGGCTCTGACACTAATTTTCAAATCCTCTCTAGCCACAGGAGAGGTGCCAGAGGACTGGAGGACAACGAATGTGGTACCATTATTCAAGAAGGGTAGTAGGGATAAACCAGGTAATTACAGGCCAGTGAGTCTAACATAAGTGGTAGGGAAACGACTCGAAAAAATTCTGAAGGACAGGGTTAATCTCCACTTGGAGAGGCAGAGATAGTCAGCATGGCTTTGTCAGGGGGAGATCACATCTAACAAATTTGATTGAATTTTTCCGAGGAGATGACTAGTTGTCTAGATGAGGGTAGTGCAGTTGATGTAGTCGACATGGACTTCAGTAAGGCTTTTGACAAGGTCCTGCATGAGAGAATGGTCAAAAAGGTAAGAGCCCCTGGGATCCAGGACAATTTGACAAATTGGATCCAAAATTGGCTGAATCCCCTTTATCAATTCTGTTAGTAATATCCTCAGAAAAACTCCCAGCAGGTTCGTCAAGCATGAGTTCCCATTCGTAAATCCATGTTGACTACGCCCAATCAGACCAAGTGTTCATTTATCACAGCCTTTAGAATAGATTCTAGCATTTTTCTACTACTGATGTTCGGCTAACAGGTCTGTAGTTCCATGTTTTCTCCCTCCCCCCCCTTGAATAGTGCCCTTGAGGATCTTGGGGCCCAGGCAGCTGATGGCATGGTCGCTAGTGGCAAGACAGTGGAAATCGTTATGGAAGAGTCCATTGTCATGACGGGTGATTGCTGGAAGATTGTTCAGTGAGTAGGTTAGAGCCAGGACCAATGCTCTTTCTCCCTTTTGGCAGGTGGTTGTGGAGAAGCAGCTGTGGAGGGAGCAAGGACTCAGGCGACAGGACCTGACTCGAGCCGCATTCCTGAAGGAGGTGTGGCGGTGGAAGGAAGAGTAAGTACTGCTCTGAGATTTCGCCAACTCGGCTCGGCATCCCTGAGACGGGCCGTCTCAGCCCGTGACCGTCGGTGCCGGCCGTGGTTCAGTGGGTAGCATGCTCAGCTCTGAGCTAGGAGGTCGGGGCTTCAAGTTCCAGTCTGCAGCACAAAAATCTACCCTGACTCTCCAGGTGCAGTACTGAGGGAGTGCTGCACTGTCAGAGGGTGAATACTGAGGGAGTGCTGCATCGTTGGAGGGTCAGTGCAGAGGGAGCACTGCACAGTAATCAACGTTACTGAAATGAAATATTCTGGTCGCCAGCATTTTACCGTTTGTGGTCTATGGCCACATGCGCATTGGCTGCTGTATTTTCCTTAACTCGGCAGTGATGACATTTGACAACATGTTTCATTGACTGTAAAGAGCGTGGGGGCTGTCCCGATGGATATGAAATGTGTAGGAATTCAAGTCTGTCTTTGTACCTCTCGCATTGTGCTTGGCAGGAAAGGGGGTGAGATCTACCATCAGCTCCGACGGTTGGGCTCTTCGCTGGACTGGGACCGGGCCCGTTTCACCATGGATGCGGTGAGTCGCCATGGAAAAGGCTCCTCGCGCTTTATTGGTGACACAGGCAGGTCGTGCATAGGCAGCTTTCAACCCTCTTCCTGCTGGATCTCATTCCAAGGACGACTGCTGCATCTCTCCTTTCTGCTCTACCCATATAAAACACTGGCTAGATCTCAGGTGGAGTGTTGTGTCCAGTTATGGATACTGCGCTTTAGGAAAGATTTCAAGGCCTTGGAGGGGGAGATTTACCCGAATGGCATCCAGAATGAGGGACTTCAGTTAATGTGGAAAGCCTGTGGGATTGTTCTCCTTAGAGCAAGAAGGAGAGTTGATTGAAGTCTTCAAAATTTTTTGATAGAGTAAATAAGGAGAACCTCTTTGCCGCGGCAGGAGGGTCAGTACAGGAGGGGGACGTGGATTTAACTTGTTCCGCAAAAGAGTGAGAGGGAAATTGAGGTGAGTTACGTTTTTTTGCAGCGAGCTGAGATCGGGAATGTGCTGCCTGAGAGGGCGGTGGAAGCAGATTCCGTAATAACTCTCAGAAGGGAAATAGTTGAAAGAGAAAAATTTGCAGAGCTATGGGGAGGGGGGAGGGGGGGGTGGAGAGGGGGGAGAGGGGGATGGTTGTTGGGGGAAAAGTGGGACTAATTGAGAAGCTCTTTTAAAGAGCCAGCACAGGTACAATGGCCCAGATGGATTCCTCCTCCCGTGCTGTATTATTCAGTAATTGTCGCTCCTGTTCTGCCCCGGGCTCTGTTACTTCCTTGATCAGCCAGAAACCCACTGCCACGGTTGCCCATCTCGAAGCTAAGCTGCTGGACAGCTCCCCCACGCTTGCTCTTTGAGATGGAGTGGGTGTGGATTCCTCCTGCTGCTCGGCCTAGATATGGGAACAGCTGAAGACCGGAGGATCCCTGAACCTTCATAAGGGAAGGCGGGTGGAATTTACCCAGCTGAAAGGCAGCGGGACGCTGGTAGAACACTGGCTGCAGTGTGCAGCTCAGGCGCACTGACCTGTGGCACGTGCTGCAGGCACCCCCCCCCCCCCCCCCCGCCCCCCCCCCCCCCCCCCCCCCGCCCCCCGTACCGCCACAGGCCAGCGAGCGGCTGAGAGACTCCGTTTGCCGTCGCTGTGTGAATTTGCTGCCGTCATCGTGGCTCCTCGCGCTGACATTAACCGTTAGCCTGAGCGGCTTGAGACGAGGCTTCACTTCCACCCGGTGCCTGTTTCTCGACGTGTAGTCGCGACTGGAGTCTCACCCGCTGGCTTCTTTCCCGTCATCTTCACAGGGCTACTCTGAGGCTGTGACTGAGGCGTTCGTGCAGCTGCATGAAGCCGGCCTGGTGTACCGCAGCCAGAGGCTGGTGAACTGGTCGTGTGCCCTGAACTCCGCCATCTCCGACATCGAGGTACAGTCGCCGGCCGTGTCCGTTTCAACAACTGACGTTTCATAAAGTGCTTTGCGCAATCCTCCTGGGCAAACTTTGACAGCGATTCACACACGATGGAGAGCATGGGGCTTAGGCAGCTGAGAGCATGGAGGCCAATGCTGAAGCAGTTTAAAATCAGGGAAGCTGAGGCGGCCAGCAATGCAAGATTACAAATATCTCAGAGGGCTGTGGGTTTGGAGGAGATTACGGAGACAGGGGAGGGGTAAGGCCACGGAAGGATTTCAAAACAGGGACGAGAATTATAAAATCAGGATGTTTCTTGACCGGGAGCCATGTAGGTCAGCGAGCACAGGGCTGGTAGGG
Source organism: Carcharodon carcharias (assembly GCF_017639515.1). NCBI lineage: Eukaryota > Metazoa > Chordata > Chondrichthyes > Lamniformes > Lamnidae > Carcharodon > Carcharodon carcharias. Next base: position 91,861,960 of record NC_054485.1, read on the forward strand.
GAATGAGACTTGGCGTGAGTTAAGACATGGGCAGCTGAGTTTTTGGATGACCTCCAGTTTACGGAGTCTGGAGTGTGGGAGACCAGCCAGAGATGCGTTGAGGATAGTCGAGTCAAGAGGTAACAGGGCATGGGTGAGGGTTTCAGCAGCAGATGAGCCGGGACAGGTGTGATGTTACGGAGATGGAAATAGGCAGGCAAGGATAGGCAGCGCAAAGCTCATCTCTGGTCAGATATGACACTGATGTTGTGAGCACTCTGGGTTCAGCCTCTGGTGCCAGGGAGAGGGATGGGGTTGGTAGCTGAGGAATGGAGTTTGTGGCACAAAAGATGATGGCTTCAGTCTCCCCAGTGTTTAGTTGAAGGAAATTCCTGCTTATCCAGTACTGGACATTGCTCTGGTAGGAGGCACCCAGACAAAGAACAGAACCTTAAAATTAGAGCAGGAAGCACTTCTTCACGCAAAGGGTAGTGGAAAATGATGGAAAGGCCATGGATTTAGGGGAAATAATTGGAGCTGTTGAGGCTGGGATCAGTATATTTTTGCCAGATAAGGGCTTTGCGGGTTTTGGTAGAAAGGCAGCTGAGGGGAGATGAGTTGCAAATCCAGTTGAAGGATGGAGCAGGCTCAGGGCCTGAATGGCCTCCTCCTGTTCTTAGATCAACTCCAGGCTGAGCGGCCCCCTCCTATTCACAGTGGAAGGTTACAATGACCCCTTCACTCACCCGATTTACTCGTTCTCCCTTTCCTGGTTCACCCAATGTTTACACGCAGTGCCTTTCTTAAACGTGCAGGTGGAGAGCCGGGAACTGAGTGGCCGCAGCTACATCTCCATCCCCGGCTACCAGGACAAGGTGGCTTTTGGCGAGCTGGTGCACTTCGCATACCTGACGGAAGATTCCGGTGAGTTTCTGCGCGACGCTCTGCTGACTGTTCTCTGAAAGCGTTTGATGGAGCCTGGAGTGTAAGGCATTATCCTTTCCCCCTCTGGGACTGCGTGGGACAGTGGGTCAGACACTGTCCTTTCCCCCTCTGGGACTGGGTGGGACAGTGGCTCAGAAACTGTCCTTTCCCCCTCTGGGACTGGGTGGGACAGTGGGTCAGACACTGTCCTTTCCCCCTCTGGGACTGCGTGGGACAGTGGGTCAGACACTGTCCTTTCCCCCTCTGGGACTGGGTGGGACAGTGGGTCAGACACTGTCCTTTCCCCCTCTGGGACTGGGTGGGACAGTGGGTCAGACACTGTCCTTTTCCCCCCTCTGCGACCTAGGTATTTATCTAATCCAGATTGTGGGGGTGCTGGGGTGTTTCAGGTGCCCTCTGGGGCAGTGCAGCCCAACAGTTCCTGAGGGGATCACTTCAGTAATCACATTAGGTTTATGCACAAGTCCTGTTACAGTCAGAACTGTTGCAGTTGCTTCTTGTGGGTGAGATTCAGTGACAGCGAGTCCGGTGTGAGCCCATGGAGGGGTGCAGGTGGGGCGGGAACTGAATTCTGGTGATGTTGATTGTCCCCAGAACTTGGGGATGAGGGAAGCGGGAACCCAGAGAAGCTGCACTGTGTTAGATTTCTCATTGGTTCAAACCTAGTGCTCTCCTGATCCTTCATTAAGTAAGCAGATTCAAAATGCATGAGATAATAAAATACCTGACAAAGGTTTTTTCAGTTCCTGACAGCAAACTGATTAGCATATGCAATCAGAATGTCTGTATACTCACATGTAGACGATCCATTGGGCTTTACATCCAGAGGCAATTTGTAGTCTTAAGTCTCCACTTGTACTAAAGATCAGTGTGTTATGTGTTGAGCCCTTTTACTTCCTATTCCATGTTCTACACCTCCTACTGATTTATATTGGTAGTGTTTACATTCTCCTTTATTTTACTTTCCCATGTTCCTCTTTACCCGTGTCAAGCCGTCATCTTGTTATATGTTTTTTATTTGCCCTTGAACTGAGTGGCTTGCCCAGCCTTTTCAGAGGGCAATTGAGAGCCAGCCACGTTGCTGTGAGCCTGGAGTCATGTGTAGGCCTGGCTGGATAAGGTTGGCAGATTCCCTTCTCTGAAAGACATTAGTGAACCAGATGGGTTTTTACGAGAGGCAGTGGTAGTTTCGTGGGCACCATTACTGAGGCGAGCTTTCGTTTTCAGATTTTACTAGTTGAATTTTTATGGTGGGATTTGAACTCATGCCCTCCCCTCGTTACCTTCTCAGAAGCAATTAAAGATGAGCACAAATGCTGGCCTTGTTCACATCCCATGAAAGACTAAAACAAAAATGCGCACTGTGCTGCACGTCACTTCACCTCCGCCCCATTGGATGGCACTGGGTAGGGGTGGGGGAAAGACCAATCCTGAGCCACATTACTGCACAGAATCACACAACTATTACGGCGCAGAAGGAAGCCATGTCTGTACCGGCTTTCCGAATCGGCCATTCTCCTGCCTTTTTCCCACGTAACCTTGCACATTGTTTCTATTTAAATAATCATCTAATGCCCACTTGAATGTCCCGATTAAAACTGCCTCCACCACACTTCCAGGCAGTGCATTCCAGACCCGAACCACTCGCAGTGTGAAAAAGTTTCTTCTCACGTTGCGTTTGCTGCTTTTACAAGTCACTCGATCCTTTTGCAAGCGGGAACAGTTTCTCCCTGTCTACCCTATCCAGCCCCCTTATAATTTTGAACACCTCTATCAAATTCCTCTTAGCCTTCTCCTCTCCAAGGACAACAGTCCCAACTTCTCCAATCTCTCTTCACAACTGAAGTTTCTCATTCCTGGAATCATTTTTGTAAACCTCTTCTGCGATCTCTCCAATCTGTTCACATCCTTCCTATAATGTGGCACCCAGAACTGTACCCAATACTCCAGCTAAGGTTTTTTTTCCTTTATTTGTTCCTGGGATATAGGTGTTGCTGGCTAAGCAACATTTATTGCCCATCCCTAATTGCCCTTGTTCAGAGAGCATTTAAGAGTCAGCCGCATTGCTGTGGGTCTGGAGTCATGGGTAAACCAGACCAGGTAAGGAGGCAGATTTCCTTCCCTAAAGGACATTAGTGAACCGATTGGGTTTTTGCCACAATCGGCAGCAGTTTCGAGGTTGTCATTAGACTTTTAATTCCAGATTTTTATTGAATTCAAATTTCACCATCTGTTGTAGTGGGATTTGAACCCGGGTCCCCAGAGCATTACCCTGGGTCCAAGGGCAGTGGCCACTATGCCACCACCTTCCCATAACTAGCGCTCCAGTTCTGCATAATTGCATTGCTCTTGTGCTCTGTGCCCCTATGAATAAAGCCCAGGATACTGTTTGCTTTATTAACTGCTCTCTCCACCTGACCTGCCATTTAATGAGTTATGTGCCCAGTACCCTCTACTCGCACAGTACGGGGTTAAATATTTTCAAACCCCCCACCACTCACTCACCCACCCATTCACACTCCTTTTCTCTGCTCAGGTGAGGAGGTTGTCGTGGCAACAACGCGGCCCGAAACCATGCTGGGTGACGTGGCAGTGGTGGTCCATCCAGGCGATGGCCGGTATACGGTGAGGCGGGTGGGGTGAGGTGGGCAGGGCGGGTGTGTTGAGGACACTGGGTGCACTGAAGTGTCGCGCAGCGGGATAATTGTCATCTTCAGATTAGAACAGATTAAAGGGGGTGAAATAAATGTTCTACTTTAAGCATGCTTGTGTGCACATTTTCTCTCTCTCTCTCTCTCTCTCTGCCCTGTGCTCTGCCCCCTCTGCCTCCCCCCTCCCTCTCTCTCCCCCCCTTTCCTGCATGTGAGCGCCCTGCCCCTCCCTCCCTCTGTCCCTCCCTCCCTCTGTCCCTCCCTCCCTCCATCCCTCTGTCTCTCCCTCTCTCGTGCATTCACTTAGTCTTCCTTCCGACATTCTCTCATGCTCCCTGCTGGGTTGTATCGAGCTCTTCGGTGCTGACTTCATTCCTTTTCTGTACGTTTTGACACCAGGACAGTCTGCTGTGGTGGGAGATTGGAATTGAGCACTCTCCAGTGAATAGTCACTTCATTAACTGTATCCTCTGCTTCCTCCTCCTTACAGCATCTCGTCGGGAAGCAGCTCCGTCATCCCTTCACAGGCCGTCTGCTGCCTGTTCTCGCCGATACGCTGGTCGACCGTGAGTTCGGCACAGGTAATAGCTCAGAGCAAATCTCATTCCTGTGTAATACATTACTCTGGAACCTCGAAACCGGCAGTGAGGAGAGGGTCCCGTGGGAGCTGTCCCACACGTCTGGGGTCCGGTGGGAGCTGTCCCACGCGTCCAGGGTCCAGTGGGAGCTGTCCCATACTCCTGGGTCCCGTGGGAGCAGGCGTTACTACCTTGCTCTCAGCCAAGAACCTGCGGGGACTGTCGTGAACCTTTGGAATTCTCTACCCCAGAGGATGTGGAAGCTGGGTCATTGATATATTCAAGGCGGAGTTAGACAGATTTTTGATCGACAAAGGAGTCAAGGATTATGGGGGACAGGCAAGTGGAATGAAGGCCAAAATCAGATCAGCCCTGAATGATGGAGAAGGCTCGATGGGCTGAATGGCCTACTCCTTTTCCTATTTCCTATAACCTTATGTTTTTATAATGCTGATCCTGGAATCTGTGGGGACTGTAGTAATACTGACCCTGTGCTAACCCTGCACTGACCCGGGATCCATTCGGAGTGAGCGTACTGACTCTGCACTGACCCGCAATCTATTCGGAGTGAGCGTACTGACTCTGCACTGATCCGCGATCCAATTGGGGCGAGGGTACTGATCCTGCACTGACCCGGGATCCATTTGGGACGAGCGTACTGACTCTGCACTGACCCGCGATCCAATTGGAGCGAGCATACTGACCCTGCACTGACCAGGATCCATTCAGAGCGAGCGTATTGACCCGGGATCCATTCGGGGCGAGCGTACTGACCCTGCACTGACCCGGGATCCATTTGGGGCGAGCGTATTGACCTGGGATCCATTCGGGGTAAGCGTACTGACCCGGGATCCATTCGGGGCGAGCGTACTGACTCTGCACTGACCCGTGATCCAATTGGAGCAAGCGTACTGACCCTGCACTGACCGGGATCCATTCGGAGCGAGCGTACTGACCCTGCACTGACCGGGATCCATTCGGAGCGAGCATACTGACCCTGCACTGACACTATGCTCGCCTGGGACTGTAGTGGTGCTGGCAATGGTCCAGTGACACTGGTGTTGCCGTGGGTATTAATGGGCAGGTAAGCAGCTATCTCTTTTCCTGACCGCCCTGTTCAGTTGGTGCTCCTCTTCCTGACAGGTGCTGTGAAGGTGACTCCTGCTCATGACTATACCGACTACGAGCTCAGCCTGAAACACCAGCTCCCTCTCATCTCCATCTTTAATGAGAATGGAACCATGGCAACCGAGAGTGGAGATTGGCTGGAGGTAATGGAAATGTCAGCGGGACGGTAACGGGAACTGGTATGAGGGTAACAAAGAGGTGTTCGAGATTGGGAGGAGCCAGGGAGCAAGGGCAGGAGTTGGGGGAGAGAGGGGAGGAGCTGGGGGGGAGAGAAGGGAGGAGCGGGGGGGAGAGAAGGGAGGAGCGGGGGGGGAGAGAAGGGAGGAGCGGGGGGGGAGAGAAGGGAGGAGCTGGGGGAGGGAAGGGAAGAGCTGGGGGAGAGAAGGAAGGAGCAGGGGGAGGGAAGGGAGGAGCAGGGGGAGGGAAGGGAGGAGCGGGGGGAGGGAAGGGAGGAGCGGGGGGGAGCAGGGGGTGGGAAGGGAGGGGAGGAGCGGGGGGGGAAGGGAGGGTAGTGAGGGATGAATGGGGGATAGCATGTGGAGGAATGAGCGGGTGAGTTGGGGGAGTGAGGGGAGAGCATGGGGAGGTGCAGGGGGAGAGCAAGGGGAAGGGGCCACATGGGGAGAGTGAGGATGGTGCATGATCGATGATCATGGCGCTCGCATGTCCTCGGTGCTCTTGCACATTATATGGCTTTCCATCCCCTGCATTTACTCATTTCGTGCCCTCCCTCACCACCCACACCCCCTCACCACGCGCACCCCCTCACCACCCACCCTCCCTCACCTCGCGCCCTCCCTCACCTCGCGCCCTCCCTCACCTCGCGCCCTCCCTCACCTCGCGCCCTCCCTCACCTCGCGCCCTCCCTCACCTCACACCCTCCCTCACCACACACCCTCCCTCACCACACATCCTCCCTCACCACACATCCTCCCTCATCACCCAGCCCTCCCTCACCACCCACTCTCCGTCACCTCCTGTACACTCTCACCACCCAACCCCCTCACCTCGCACCCTCCCTCACCTCGCTCAACCCCTCACCACCCATCCTCCCTCCCATGCCCCCTCCCCCCCAATCTTCCATGCTCACTCACTTCCGGTGCTCTCTGCCTCCCATTTATTTCTGTAGGGTGTGAAGCGGTTTGATGCCCGTGAGAGGGTGTTGGCTGCTCTGTCAGAGCGAGGCCTGTATCGTGGTTTGAAGGAGCATCCCATGGTGTTACGCTTGTGCAGGTAAGGAGAAATGCTGAGAATGTGAGGGTGTGTAGTGTTGCCTAACTGGGTGGGCTGTAGGAGAGCTGGCTATGTCATTTAGCTGGGTATTGATCAGTGCTCCACATGGCCTGGGTATTGACCAGTGGCCCAGGTGCCCTGGGTATTGACCAGTGCCCCACCTGCTCTGGGTATTGACCAGTGCCCCAGGTGCCCTGGGTATTGACCAGTGCCCCAGGTGCCCTGGGTATTGACCAGTGCCCCAGGTGCCCTGGGTATTGATCAATGCCCCACGTGCCCTGGGTATTGATCAATGCTGACCCTCCCTGGGGTGCAGAGACTCTCTCTGTTGGTTCCATGGTTGACCATCTCTTCGTTCGCTTACAGCCGATCTGGTGATGTGGTCGAACCACTCCTGAAGAGCCAGTGGTACGTTCAGTGTCGGGAACTTGCGGAGGAAGCGATGGCGGTGAGTGACATTCCTTAAACACATGCTCACTTACTGAGAGACAAGGGAACTATCTGACCCGCTGTCCCACCCAGTCCCAGAGGGGGAAAGGACAGTGTCTGACCCACTGTCCCACCCAGTCCCAGAGGGGGAAAGGACAGTGTCTGACCCACTGTCCCACCCAGCCCCACAGGGCATGGCTGGTGTGTGGATGATTTTTGACCCTACAGTGAGGGAAGGATTCAGTTCGCAATCGGCCACATGGGCGGCCGATGTTCCTCTGTGAGGCAGCGAGCAGGTGTCGGGTGGCCTGTTTACAGGCGAGCTGCTCTGGCTCTGATGTATAAGCCAGCTGGCGTGTGGCAGTGTGAATTTGCTCCGCGGCGGGCACTGGCACCGACCGCTGGCCTGGCACCTGTTCCTGGTCATTCACTGGCTGAGCTAATGTTTCTCTGTCCTGTAGGCCCTGGATCGGGGGCAGCTAAGCTTCACACCTCCCTCCCTCCAGAAGACCTGGCATAGCTGGCTTGCCAACATCAGGTCAGTGTTCGGGGCTGGGTAGTGGTGGTGGTGGAGTTGGTGGTGGTGGTGGTGGTGTGCACGCGGAGGGAGCTGGGGCGGCCCACAGAACGCAGGGATTGAACTTTGCCTGCCCAGGCCTGATGTAGCCATGTTTAGCCGGGAAGCTACCACCCCCTGGACACACCCTGCATGTGCCCGCTCCCTGGGTGGGAATGGGAATGCCTCTGCCCGATTTCTGCTCCCGTAAGAGGTTACGCAGCCCTGCCCCCTCACGGGCACCATCTTGCGCTGCGCGGGTACAATGTCTTGATTGGGTGGGACCCCACGCCACCCGGCCAGCCTCACTCTGCCTGGAGTCACCTTCGGCTCGCTGAGTGAGTAATGTGAGAGGTGACGTCTGGCATGTGCGCAGTGCTTGGGAAGAGCACCTAACTTAGGACGTGCGGTGCCCAAATCTCCCCACCGGCTGGGGCTTCTTCACCGCTGGCTCTGTTATAGACTAATTCAGAGAGGTCAATGAAAGGCTTCCAATTACAACTCTGGGTAGGGGGGAGTGACTCTCCTCTTCTTCAAAATAGTGGCCAATAGGTCTTTCACCGCCACCTGAGAGAGCCGATAGTGCCTCGGCACCTCCAACAGTGCAGCACTGCCTCTGGGTTGTCAGCATAGATGATGTGCTCAAGTCCCGTGTGATACCCCCTGAGCTGCGGCTGCCAGTGTGATCAGTCAGCCACTCCTCCATTGTTGTATCACACGTTTACCAGGATAACAGAAGGTCAGTTCCATAGACCTTAGCTGTTCCTGTGTTCCCGAGTCGTGTGGAGGATGTGACTGGATGGAAAAGCAAGCCCTGCCTGCATTTCTGTAGCGCCTGATGATCACCTTCGGGAGGCCCGAAGCGCTTTAGAGCCAATGAAATACTTTTTGAAGCTAGTCACTGTTGGAATGTAGGAAGCATCAAGAGGAGCCTCCAAGGTGGGCGGGTATTCCCTCCCTGTCCTGGCAAGTGAGAATGGCAAATACGTCCGTGATCTGCTTGGCTCTGGGATTGGCTCAGAGAATCCTGGAAGGGTTGGGGTAGGTGGGTGGGTGGAGGTATTATTATATAATCAGTTTATCGGGAAACCAAATTGATGATGGTGATACAAATTAAACAAGTAATCATCGTAGCGTAGCTATAGACAATTGTTAAAGTAAAAGTAATCACAGGGTTGCACAATTATGAACATTTGAGAATATAAATAATTATAATAAGTTGCAAAATGCAGGCCTGTTCAATTAGCAGAATAAAAGCAAAAAGGTCTCCGACACTCCACATTTATCTATCCATAAAAATGCAGTCAAGGTTTGAGTTTACTAAATTCTCAACCATTTATATACTATTCATTCTTTTTATAAGGTAGAAGATCAGGCTGTCTGGTACTCTAATCATTTTATATCTAATTGCAGAATGGTGTCTATTCCCCTTAATTCCACAGCAGATTTACTTCCATGTGGTTGTGACAAGAATGGCAATGGGAGGTGGGATTCAAGAGTTTTGTAGCAATATCCAGGCAGAGCTTTTCCCACCTTTCAGTAAGGGAACGCGTATTCCGTTGAATCGGCTGAATCTCAGATGCAGACTGACCACTGATTTCTTCCCCCTCGTTTTCCACACCCCCCCTCCCCCCACCTTGTTTTGCAGTGATTGGTGCATATCTCGACAGCTCTGGTGGGGCCATCGGATTCCAGCCTATCGTGTCACCTTCCCTGGCTCACGTGACCTGGAGGTGCGGGTGAATCCAGAGCTTTTACCTCCCCATGGGAGGTGGCCTCTGTCAAAAAGCGCAACTGACGTGGAAAACCCGGAGCCCGAGAGAGTGGGAGGAGGGGGATTCGGAAAATGGGAGCTGCCGGAAGTGGAAGGGGTAGGGGGTGGGGGTGGGGTGGGGGGGGATGTTGGCGGTGGGGATGCAGAAACCAGGAGCTGGAGCACAGGACGAGAGTGGGGGAGCCAGGCTAAGTTGGAGGAGGTTGGTGGCGGGTTGTGGGACTGGGGGTGTGGGTGTGGGGGAAGGGAGCCGGTGGTGTATTCTGAAATCAGGGCAGTGACGAAGCCAGGGGAACGATGGGGGGGGTGGTGGTGGTTACAGGGACAGAGCCAGGGAGGGGGGAGTGGGGATGGGGCCAGGTGGTGTGGGGATGGAGTGGGGGAGGGGGGCTGGTTGTGGGGACAGAGCCAGGGAGAGGGTTGTTGGTCGGGGGAATGGCAATAATGTTAATGGTGATGGGGGGGGGGGTGGTTTGCCGGCGGTGGTGTGTAATGGAGTTGAGTGATTGATTGTTAACCGAAATTGACTGGGGTGAGATGGGGGGTGGGTGGAGCTGGGGAGGGGTTGGGGGGGTGGGGGGGTGTGGTAGACTGATCATGTGGTGTGGAGTTGGGGGTGGATTGGGTGACATAGCCTGGGGGCCGGGAAATGCTGCCCGGTGATGGGCTTGTGACCAGTGTTGAATGGGTCAGGCCAGAGTGCGATGGGTTGGGTGGGAGGGGGTGGGTTTTGGGGGTGGGAGGGGGTGTGGAGGTCGGACAGATCGGGTGCTGGCACCAGTAGGGTGCAGTCAGTTAGGGGCAGGTTGAGACCTTGGGGCGTATGAACAGAACAGGGAACGCAGGACAAAGCTTGTGTGCCGATCAGCGCTTCACAAGAGGAACCTGTCGCACGGTTACTGTCCCCGTGGCTACAGCACTGATTCATTTCCCCTCTGTCACAGGGAGAGACGGAGGAGCTCTGGGTAATCGGCCGGAATCAGGAGGAGGCTCGCAGGAACGCAGCAAAGCAGCATGGGATAGAGGAGAGCGAGATTGCACTGACACAAGGTAACAGACAGACCTGGGACAGGACAGCACTGGCGGGGGCGTGTGTGTGTGTGTGTGTGTGTGTGCAGTCACCTGGGTCAGGACTGGGTGTGTCTGTACAGTAACCTGGGTCAGGACTGGGTGCCTGTGCTGCACTGTCCCGGGATGAGCCGTGCTTGTTAGTGTCTGGCATAGCCCTGACATGCTGTGTTCTCACGTCCCTTATGTGGTTTTTCATTTCCACAGATGAGGATGTCTTGGATACGTGGTTTTCCTCTGCTCTATTCCCGTTCGCGGCTATGGGCTGGCCACGAGAGGTGAGTCATTAGCAACTCTGACCTCTGACCCCGAACCCTGGCCACTGCACCCCCCCCCCCCCCCCCCCCCCACCCCCGCCAGTTACCCGTGGCTGACTGTTTCTGATCAGCAGTCAGCCATAGATCAGTGGGGCGGACTCATGCCTCAGAGCGAGTAGGTGGTGGGTTCAAGTCCCACTCCAGTACTGCGCGAGTGCTACACAGTTGTCGATGCTGGTTAAACTGAGGTTCCTTCTGCCCTCTCTGGTGGATGACCAGAAGGGGCGGGGAGAGTTCTCCCATGTCCTGGCTGATAATTTATCCCTCTTAAGCAAATCGTTAAAGCAAATGGGTCTGGTCACTAATCCAGTTGCTATTTACAGAATTATACAGCAAAAAGGGGAGGTGGTGGCATTTTCACTGACTAGTATTCCAGAGACCCAAGGCAATGCTCTGGGAACCCGGGTTCAAATCGATGGTGAAATTTGAATCCAGTTTTAAAAAAAACAGCAGTCTGATGTTGACCATGAAACCATTGTCAATTGTTGTAAAGACCCATTTGGTTCACTAATTTCCTTTAGGGAAGGAAATCTGTTGTCCTTACCTGGTCTGGCCTGCATGTATAACACAGTTGACTCTTTAAAAATGCCCCCTGAAAAAGGGCAATTAGGGATGGGCAATAAATGCTGGCCTAGTCCGCAATGCCCACATCCCACAAGCGAATAAAAAAAAGAGGCCATTCGACCCATCGAGCCGGTACTGGTTCTTGCTTAGAGCTATCCAATTGTTCCCACTCCACTGCTCATTTTCACCACCCCCCCATACCCCCCTACCCTGTCTCCAACAACTCTCTGCAGAATTTCCCCCATTCATTATTGATCCAATTGCTTTGTGAAAATTAGATAGAATCTGCTTCCACTGCCCTTTCAGGCAGTTCATTGCACATCACAACTACTCAATCCAGGAAATCAGATTTCTCTCATCTCCCCTTCTGGTTCTTTTTTGCCAATCACCTGAACTACCTGTCCTCTGGTTACCACCCCCCTGCCAATGGAAACTGTTTCTCCTTATTTACTCTTACAAAGCCCTTCATGAGTCCAAGCACCTCAACTGAATCTTTCTCTTGTTCTCTGTTCTAAGATGACGACGCCACTTTGTCCAGCCCATCCACATAACCCCCGATATCTTGCTGTGTGCCAATGAGATGCTGCCATTCACTCCGTTATTACTCTATAAGAACGCTTCCTATGTGATTCGCTACCAGTGAAGAGTTTTGAGACGTGTTGAGCTACCGGTATTAATGCGGGTCTTGCTTTTACCTGACAGAGGGCGGATTTGAGGAACTTCTACCCAAACTCGCTGCTGGAGACAGGAAGTGACCTCATCTTTTTTTGGGTGGCGAGGATGGTCATGTTGGGCCAGCAACTGATGGGGGAGCTGCCTTTCCGACAGGTGGGTGTGAGGGGCAGTGACAGGTGAGATCGCCATGGCATAGCACTGAAACAACCCATTGCTAGGGCAGAACCCACATTAGCTACAGTCCTCCCATGGTGTATGTGTGAGTCACCTGCTCTCTCTCTCTGAGTCTCCCTCTCTCTATCTCTCTCTGTGAGTCTCACCTCTCTCTCTCTGCGAGTCTCCTCTCTGTCAGTCCTCTCTCTCTCTCTCTGAGTCCCCCCCTCTCTCTCTCTGAGTCCCCCCCTCTCTCTCTCTCTGAGTCCCCCCCTCTCTCTCTCTCTGAGTCCCCCCCTCTCTCTCTCTCTGAGTCCCCCCCTCTCTCTCTCTGAGTCCCCCCCTCTCTCTCTCTCTGAGTCCCCCCCTCTCTCTCTCTGAGTCCCCCCCTCTCTCTCTCTGAGTCTCCCCCTCTCTCTCTCTGAGTCTCCCCCTCTCTCTCTCTGAGTCCCCCCCTCTCTCTCTCTGAGTCCCCCCCTCTCTCTCTCTGAGTCCCCCCCTCTCTCTCTCTGAGTCCCCCCCCTCTCTCTCTCTGAGTCCCCCCCTCTCTCTCTCTCTGAGTCCCCCCCCCTCTCTCTCTGAGTCCCCCCCTCTCTCTCTCTGAGTCCCCCCCTCTCTCTCTCTGAGTCCCCCCCCTCTCCCTCTCTGAGTCCCCCCCCCCCTCTCTCTCTCTGGGCCTACTGCTCTCACCCTTCTTCTCCATCTCCCTCGGAGTTTTCCTGTGAACAGTTTTTCCTTCTTTGCTGCAGGTTCTCTTTCACTCCATGGTGCGTGACTCTCACGGGCGAAAGATGAGCAAGTCGCTGGGTAACGTCATTGACCCCTTGGATGTGATCAACGGGATCTCAATGCTGGTAATAGCCTGATGGAGGTGGGGAGTGTGTTTGCTAATCACATCCCAGTGCTGTCTGTGCCATACTCTGTACATTTGCTGTTCACGCCCACTCTGCCCTCCACCCCCCTGCCCGTACCCCATTTGTTGTTTTCCCTCCAGCTGGAGAAGCTACCCTCCCCGTGCCCGCCCACCCCTGCCACAATCTGCCGTGAGCTGGGAACCTCACTCTGATGACCTCTTGTTCCTTTCCAGCGTCTTCACAAGAAGCTACAGGAGGGGAACCTGGATCCTCGAGAAAGCCGCATTGCCCAGGAGGGACAGGTGAGTTTGCACATCGTGCTCTGACCCTCAGTTGACCATCTGGCACACTCCTCCGCCCCGCCCCTCCCCACGAGGATGGGTGGGTGACCAGATCCCACTCTGACCCTCCCTTGCCAATCCCAGACCCTCCTCGCTGACTCGCTGCTCACCCACTGCTCAGATCCTGAGGGATTCTCTCCCGCTCTCTATAAGGTGAACCATTCACCCCACCCGCCACCCCTGACCCCACACCCTAAGAGAGGGAAGTTCGGTTAGCTGAACCAGAGACTGCACAACAATAATACTCACACAGCACCTTTTAATGTGACAAGAGGCTACAAGATGCTGAAGCAGGGCAGCTTTTGGGCTGGTAAAGCCAGGCAGATGCTTCGGTAGCAGGGACCATTGGGAGGTATCAGCAAGCAGTGCCAGTCTGTGAAGTCTAGCCCCCAGGGTCTAGGCCCACACCCGGCTGGAGCCTGTTTGCGGGCAGAGTTTGGGCACAGGCTACCCCTCGGGAGCAGTGTCACCCTCCAGCCTCACCACCCAGGCACCCACACACACCCCCCCCATCACTAACCCCCCCTAGACCATGGCTGCACTGCCAACCCAGTGACTGGTGCTACCAGCAGGTGACAGTCCACAGGCAGCTGGTGGGTACCAAGCCCTGGGTAGAAGGGTGAACTATATCGAAAGTGCAGCACAGGATCAGGCCATTCAGTTGGTGTTTCTTCTCTGCTCAAGCCCCCTCCTATCCCTCTTCATCTCACCCTATCAGCAAACCCTTCTATTCCTTTTTCCCCTCGCTTCCCCTTAAATACACCTGTTGTTAACCACTCCCTGTGGTAACGCGTTTCTCACTCTGTAAATCATTCTGGCTAAAGAAGTTTTTTTTCAATTCCGTGTTGGATTTATCTGATATTTATGGTCCCTAGTTTTAGCTATATTTGTCAGAGTAAATTCTTGCTCCTGAACAGAAGTTAAGAGCATAAGAAATGTGGGCAGGAGTAGGCCATCCAGTCCTTCGAGCCAACTCCACCATTGAATGAGAACATGGTTGATGATCTACTTCAACACCGTTTTCCTGCACTATCCCCGTATCCCTTGGTGTCTTTAATCTGTAGAAATCTATCATAGGAACAGGAGGAGGCCATTCAGCCCGTCGAGCCTGCTCCGCCATTCAGGTAGATCATGGCTGATCATCTGCCTCTACTGCGCTATCTCCATATTCGTTGATGTCATTACTTTCCAGATTTCTGTCTTGAGCGTGCTCAATGACTGAACTTCCACAGCCCTCTGGGATAGAGGATTCCAAAGATTCACCATACTCTGAGTGAAGAAATTCCTCCTCATCTCACTCCTAAATGGCCTGCCCCTTATTCTGAGACTGTGTCCCTTGGTCCTAGACGCCCATCCCCACCCCCCAGCCAGAGGAAGTATCTGTCCTGCATCTACCCTGTCGAGCCCTATGAGGAGTTTTGTACACTTCACTGGAGTCACCTCTCATTCTTCTAAACTCCTTAAGAGAATACAGACCCAGTCTCCTCAATCATAAGACAATCCTGCCATCCCAGGAATTAGTTTGGTGAGCCTTGGATCATTAACCACAATGAATTGCCAGCGTTTATTGGACCAGAACTTTCAATAATAATTTCTGTGGAAATAGCTTGTGTTCCTTTAAAAGGTCGACGCTTTTTTAAAAATTGGATTTATTAACCAAGCAAACAGAACTGAACGGAGGATTAAACACAGGAAGACAAACGTTTCATTGAATATATACTTGGCTGCAAATTGGTGATCACTGTCGGCCTGAAGTTATCTCTTCATAAAACCTGAGTGATCTCTTGAAATAGTATTACAGCTCCATCTGATCTGATGGGCATGTGGAATTGTCTCCCAGCAGTTAATATGGTTTTTAATGGGATTGAGGGATGCAGGGATAATTAATTACAGGCACTCATTCTTGCAACACTTCCTGGCAGCTTGAAGCAAGATCCTAATTTTAAGAAATGCAAGCTTATTTCCACAGAAATTATGATTGAAAGTTTGTGTCCAGTAAACGCTGGCAATTCATTGTGGCTAATGATCCCTGTGGGGTTCCCCCAATAAGCTATTAAGCTGTGGTTGATATAATTGTTAACTGAATTTTCCTTTTTACATAATGACTTCCTGGCACCAAATCCATCTTAGAATGTTCTTTCAGCTAATACCACGCGATATTTGATTTCTCCAGCTCGGAACACTTTATAGTATGTTCTACTCCTTTTTCAAGCTTGGGGCTGATATTGTACATGTGGACAGGTTCATGTTATATGGCTGGACTTCTTGCTTACCGTGGGTTATAGGGCACAGAAACAGGCCACTCGTCCCAACCAGTCCATGCTGTTGTTTATACACCACTTGAGCCTTTTCCCATCTTCTCTGATCTAAATCTACCATTGTAACCCTTTAATTCCCTTCTCCCTCATTTGCTTGTCTGGCTCCCTCTTAAAATGTATCTTTTACAATTCACTTTGACCACTGCCTGTGGTAGCGAGTTCCACGTTCTCACCTCTCTCTGGGTAAAGAGGTTTCAGTTCAATTCCTGATTTTTTTTTTTAGCAACTCTCCCACATCGACGGCTTTCAGTTATGCTCTTCCCACAAGCGGTGGCACAGTGGTAATGGCTCTGGACTGGTAATCCAGAGGCCTAGGCTAATGCTCTGTGGAAGCAGGTTCAAATCCCACCATGCCAGCTGGTGGAATTTAATTTCAGGTTTAATTAACTGAATTTAAAAGTGAGTCTCCATAACGATGAACCTATCACCGATTGTTGCATAAACCCACCTGGTTCACAAATGCCCTTTTAGGGAAGTAAATCAGCCATTATAACACGGCCTGGCCTACATGTGATCCCAGAGCCATTGTGGTTGATTCTTAACTGCCCTCTGAAATGGTTCAACCCGGTTGTATCAAGTTGAGCAATAATGGACTGCAAACGGTTCAAGAAGGCGGTTCACCACCACCACCACCACCTCCTTGAGGGCAATTAGGGATGGGCAACAAATGCTGGCCTTGCCAGTGACACCCACATCCCATGAAAGAATAAATTGAAACCTTGCTACCGTGTCTGAAATGACTAAGAAATGTCTGTTATTTTGGAGCAAACCGCGCAATGGGACGCTAGTAGAGTCCCGGAAATAGCTGTAAATCAGGAAATGGAAGTAAGGGAGGAATTTGGGGAAAATTACAATCACCATGGAAGTGGTATTGAGCAAATTGTTGGGACTGCCGGCTGACCAACCCCCAGGTTCAGATGGACTTCGCCCTAAGGTCTTGAAAGAAGTGGCTAGTGAGATAGTTGATGCACTAGTTTTAATTTTCCAAAATTCCCTAGACTGTGGGAAGGTTCCATTGGATTGGACAGTAGCAAATATAACTGCTTTATTCAAAAAGGGAGGGAGACAGAAAGCAGGAAACTATAGGCCAGTCAGGCTGATATCTGTCATAGGGAAAATGTTAGATTCTATTACTAAAGATATTTTAGCAGGGCACTTAGAAAAATCCAAGGCAATCAGACAGAGTCAGCATGGTTTTGTAAAAGGGAAATCATGTTTAACCAATTTCTTGGAGTTCTTTGAAGGAGCCACATGTGCTGTGGATAAAGGGGAACCGGTGGATGTACTGTACTTAGAGTTCCAGAAGGCATTGGATAAAGTGTCACATCAAACGTTATTGCAGAAGATAAAAGCTCATGGTGCAGGGGGTAACATACTGGTGTGGATAGAAGATTGGCCAGCTAACAGGAAGCAGAGTTGGCATAAATGGGTCTTCTTCTGGTTGGCAGGATGTGATGAGTGGTGCGCCACAGGGAACAGTGCTGGGGCCTCAACTTTTACAATTTATATAAATGACTTGGATGAAGGGACTGAAGGAATGGATGCTAAATTTGCTGATGACACAAATCAGGTAGGTAGGAAAGTAAATTACGAAGAGGATGTAAGGAGGCTACAAAGTGACTTAGTTGGGTTAAGTGAGTGGGCAAATGGAGTATAATGTGGGCAAGTGTGAAATTGTTCATTTTGGCAGGAAGAATAAAAAAGAAGCTTATTACCTAAATGGTGAGAGATTGCAGAGCTCTGAATTTCAGAGGGATCTGGGTGTCATAGTGCATGAATCACAAAAGGCTAGTATGCATGAACAACAAGTAATTGGGAAAGCTAATAGAATGTTATCATTTATTGTGAGGGGAATTGATTACACAAGTAGGGAGGTTATGCTTCAGTTGTACAGGGTGAGACCACATTTGGAATACTGTGTACAGTACTGGTCTCATTTAAAGAAAGATCTAAATGTGTCAGAAGCAGTTCAGAGAAGGTTTACTTGCCTAATACCTTGAACAGGTGAGTTGTCTTGTGAGGAAAGGCTGGACAGGTTAGGCTTGCATCCAGTGAAATTTAGAAGAGCAAGAGGCAACTTAATTGAAACATTTAAGATCCTGAGGGGTCTCGACAGGGTGGATGTGGAGAGGATGTTTCCTCTTGTGGGAGAACCTAGAACTAGGGGGTCACTGTTTAAAAATAAGGCGTTCATTTAATACAAGAGATGAGGAGAAATTTTTTCCCTGAGGGTTGAGTCATTGGAACTCTCTTCTCAAAAGGCAGTGGAAGCAGAGCCTTTGAATATTTTAAGGCAGAGCTAGATAGACTCTTGATAAGCAAGGGGGTGAAAGGTTATCAGGGGTAGGCAGGAATGTGGGATTGAGGTTACAATCAGATCAGCCATGATCTTATTGAATGCTGGAGTGGGCTCGAGGGGCCGAGTGGCCTCCTCCTGCTCCTGATTTGTATCTTCGTAGAACAACTGTACAAAACTTTCTGAAAGATATCACTATGTTGAAGGCATGTACAGTAATGATTTAGGACGATGATGAGATATTTCTGCAGTCTGGGTTTTGGATCTTTGAAATTCTCTACCTAGAGAGCTGTGGACGCTCCACCGAGTCTGAGATTGAGAGATTTTTTTTGAGTGCTGAGGCAATCCGGGGATGGGGAGATCTTCGAAACATGGCCACGTGGGGTGGGATTGGGAAGAATGCACTTACGTGTGGCCTCTTTCATTAGGCCTTTTACCTCCTGCCGTCCGTCCCTCTCTGAGGCTCCTCAAAAGTGCCAAGTGAATTGTTTACGACGCTGAAGGTGCTAAATAAATGCAAATCGTTGTCACGGTTTTACCAATTTTTCCTGGTGGAATTTGGCACACATCATTGCAGGAAGATTCGGAGATGTTAATCCAGCAGGGAGGGGGTAAGAGACAGCGACGAATCACTTTCATTTTTCTCTCTCCCCCCCCCCCCCCACACAGAAACGGGATTTTCCACGCGGGATCCCGGAATGTGGTACAGATGCTCTCCGCTTTTCCCTGTCTTCATACAAGTGTCAGGGTGAGTAGCAATAAGAACTGAAATATAGATGTGCTTTCTTTCTAATATTCGGGTTAATCTCTCTTGAGTCCCTCTTTCCACATCTGTCTCATTAACACATTCTGGTTGCACTTTCTCCCCGACTCCCCCCCACACCCTCCCCCCTTCTTACCCCCCTCCCCATTCTCACACCCATCCCCCTCTCTCACACCATGCCCTCGCTCCCTCCCCCCTCGCTCCCTACCTCTGTCTCTCACACACCCCTCTCTCTCTCTCTCTCTATGTCTATCTCTCTCTCACACCTCCCTTCTTCTTCTCTCTTTCTCTTTCTCTCTCTCTCTATGTCTGTCTCTCTCTCACACCTCCCCTCTTTCTCTTTCTCTCCCCCTCTCTCTCTCTCTCTCTCTCTCTCACACACGCACACACACATACACACACCACCTCTCCCCCTCCACCCCACCTCTCTTCCCCCACCCCAGCCCACTCTTCCTCCCACTCCCCAAAACCCAGGAGAGGACATTAATTTGGATA
Organism: Carcharodon carcharias; assembly: GCF_017639515.1. Taxonomy (NCBI): domain Eukaryota; kingdom Metazoa; phylum Chordata; class Chondrichthyes; order Lamniformes; family Lamnidae; genus Carcharodon; species Carcharodon carcharias. The sequence goes on from NC_054485.1 coordinate 91,881,077, forward strand.
TTGCAACGTTCCTGAGTTCCCGCCGATTTTGTAACAAGATCTGGAACACCATGAAGTTTACGTTTTCCGCTTTGCCTGAGAATTTCCAGCCTTGGCCAACAGATATGGTGAGAGAGAGCTGGATGTGGGGATGTCTCTGTGTGTTGGGAATGGGGGATGTATTAGAGGGGTGGGAATGTCTCGGGAATGGGCATATCTGTGCGGCAGGGGTGGTGATGTTTCTAGGGAAAGGACAATTTCTGTGAGAAATGGGTGTGGATATCTTTGGGGGAATGGGCGTACTCTGGGTGGTGTGGGGGTGGGAATGTCTCTGGCAGGGTAGGGATGTCTCTGGGGGAATGGGTGTGTCTCTGGGTGGGTTGGGGATGTATCTGGGGGAGCAGGCGTGTCTCTGTATGAGAGAGGTGAGTGGGAATGACTCGGAATGGGCTTGTCTCTGAGGTGGATGGTGAAAATGTCTCTGGAGGAATGGGCATGTGAGGTGGGGGTGGGGTGGGGATGTATCTGGAGGAATGGGCATGTCTGTGAGAGAGGTGGGCAGGATGTATCTGGGATGAGGGTAGGGGATGTTCAGGGTGGGGAGAGGTGGGGGTGTTTCTTGTGGGGTGGGGGATATGTGGGTGGGTGTGAGGGGGTTGTCCTGGATTGCAATGCCTTTGAGGATTGGATGGGGTGTCCAAGGTGTTCGTGGTGTGCCCCAAGTATGAGGCAGGGGGTGTCTCAGATGGGGACGTCTCGAGGTGAGGTGGGAGGGCTGTCCCAGGTCCTGGGTGTGGGGCCATTGTCAAAAGCCAGTGGCTTGGGTGGGTGTTTCTGGGTATTGGGGGAGGAGGGGGAGTATCGTCCCGGATAATGAGGGGAGGATTATCCTGGATAATGGGGGGAGGATTATCCCGGCTAATGGGGGGAGGATTATCCCGGCTAATGGGGGGAGGATTATCCCGGATAATGGGGGGAGGATTATCCCGGATATGGAGGGAGGATTATCCCGGGTGTTGGGGGAGGATTATCCCGGGTGTTGGGGGAGGATTATCCTGGGTGTTGGGGGAGGATTATCTCAGATAATGGGGGGAGGATTACCCCGGGTGTTGGGGGAGGATTACCCCGGGTGTTGGGGGAGGATTACCCCGGGTGTTGGGGGAGGATTACCCCGGGTGTTGGGGGAGGATTACCCCGGGTGTTGGGGGAGGATTACCCCGGGTGTTGGCGTTGTTTGGAAGGAGGGATTGTGTGAAAACGAGCTCAGGAGGACAGTGGGAGGGGAACAGTTGGCCCCGCCAGACAGAGCATCACGGACAGGAGAGGGGAGATGGCAGCGCTGTGGTCTTGTCACTGGACTGGTCGTCCAGAGGCCCAGGCAAAATGGGCTCAAATCCAACTAGGGGGAACTTCAATTCCAGATTTGACGAATGGGATTTAAAGCTCGCCTCGGTGACGGTGACCAGGAAACCATTGTTGTTAAGAAAAAAGATCCATCTGGTTCACTAATGTCCTTCAGGGAAGGAGATCTGCTGCCTTAACCTGGCCTGGCTCTCAGCAACGTGGTTGACTCTTAACTGCCCTCAGAAATGGCCCAGCAAGCCGCTCAGCTCAAGGGCAATTACGGATGGGCAACAAGTGCCGGCTCTTCCCTTGAAACAATAAAGAAAACGAATGGTCTGTTTCAGCAGGTCCACGTCCCGCAGGTTAAGCGCCAGGGCTGCTGTGCTTCCCAGACCAGAGCTTTATTGGTGTGTTTTCAAATTAAACAAAACCCCAGGTTGGCAAGACCTCTTGCCCATCCCTTGAGTCAGGCTTTGATTTGATTTGAACCAAAATACTGCGGATTGCTGGAAATCGGGCAAACAAAAACAGCTGGAAAAGCTCAGCAGGCTGGACGGCATCCACAGAGAGAGAGAGACACAGAGTTAACATTTCGAGTCCGTATGACTCTTCTTCAGATTTGATTGAGTTGTTCTCTCGGCCATTGCTCTGGGGCTAGAGTCACGTACACGGCAGGGCAGGTAAGGAGGGAGAACAGCGGTCCTTCCCTAAAGGACATTGGTGATTCGGATTCCCGCTCTCTGGATTGTTCCCCCAAAGGTTCGGGATCCGAGATGCAGTGAATGTTCTCACCTGAGTCGGGTGCATTGGGGGTGTGGAAGTGGGGGAGGGTCGGGGGGGGGTGTGGAATCACGAGGAGGATGCGATTAATCGAGTGGTGACTGGAAGTGACGGGGATTACCCTCCTGTTCCCAGGTCCATCCAGCAGCTGCCATTGATCGCTGGATCCTCAGCCGGCTCCTCCACACCATCGCAGCCTGTGACCAGGGCTTCCAGGAATACAACCTCCAAGCAGTGACCTCCGCCATACACCGATTCTGGCTCCATGACCTGTGTGACGTTTACCTGGTGAGTGTGAAGCATCTCTCTCTCTCTCCTGCCACTGTCTCTCTCTCGCTCGTCTCTCTCACCCCCTTCCTCTCTCTCTCTCCCCCTCTCACACGTGCTCTCTCTCTCTCACCCCCACCCCACCCTCTCTCTCTCACCCCCTTACTCTTTCTATCCCCCCTCACACATACTCCTCTCTCTCGTTACGCTCGGACAGGCTCACGTCTGGGTGTCTCATATATCCGCTACACCAAGACCCGATGCAGCTGTGAGCACCATCAGTCACTCTGAGACTCGACAGCCCAGTGCGTCCCACTGTGATAAGGTGCATTTCTCACTGTCTGTGTTAAGGTGCATTTCTCACTGTCTGTGTTAAGGTGCATTTCTCACTGTGTTAAGGTGCATTTCTCACTGTCTGTGTTAAGGTGCATTTCTCTGTCTGTGTTAAGGTGCATTTCTCACTGTCTGTGATAAGGAGCATTTCTCACTGTCTGTGTTAAGGTGCATTTCTCACTGTCTGTGTTAAGGTGCATTTCTCACTGTCTGTGTTAAGGTGCATTTCTCACTGTGTTAAGGTGCATTTCTCACTGTCTGTGTTAAGGTGCATTTCTCACTGTCTGTGATAAGGTGTATTTCTCACTGTCTGTGTTAAGGTGCATTTCTCACTGTGTGTGATAAGGTGCATTTCTCACTGTGTTAAGGTGCATTTCTCACTGTCTGTGTTAAGGTGCATTTCTCACTGTCTGTGATAAGGTGCATTTCTCACTGTGTTAAGGTGCATTTCTCACTGTCTGTGTTAAGGTGCATTTCTCACTGTCTGTGTTAAGGTGCATTTCTCACTGTCTGTGTTAAGGCGCATTTCTCACTGTCTGTGTTAAGGTGCATTTCTCACTGTCTGTGTTAAGGTGCATTTCTCACTGTCTGTGTTAAGGTGCATTTCTCACTGTCTGTGTTAAGGTGCATTTCTCACTGTGTTAAGGTGCATTTCTCACTGTCTGTGTTAAGGTGCATTTCTCACTGTCTGTGTTAAGGTGCATTTCTCACTGTCTGTGTTAAGGTGCATTTCTCACTGTCTGTGTTAAGGTGCATTTCTCACTGTCTGTGATAAGGTGCATTTCTCACTGTCTGTGTTAAGGTGCATTTCTCACTGTCTGTGTTAAGGTGCATTTCTCACTGTCTGTGTTAAGGTGCATTTCTCACTGTCTGTGTTAAGGTGCATTTCTCACTGTCTGTGATAAGGTGCATTTCTCACTGTCTGTGTTAAGGTGCATTTCTCACTGTCTGTGATAAGGTGCATTTCTCACTGTGTTAAGGTGCATTTCTCACTGTCTGTGATAAGGTGCATTTCTCACTGTCTGTGATAAGGTGCATTTCTCACTGTGTTAAGGTGCATTTCTCACTGTCTGTGTTAAGGTGCATTTCTCACTGTCTGTGTTAAGGTGCATTTCTCACTGTCTGTGATAAGGTGCATTTCTCACTGTCTGTGTTAAGGTGCATTTCTCACTGTCTGTGTTAAGGTGCATTTCTCACTGTCTGTGTTAAGGTGCATTTCTCACTGTCTGTGTTAAGGTGCATTTCTCACTGTCTGTGTTAAGGTGCATTTCTCACTGTCTGTGTTAAGGTGCATTTCTCACTGTCTGTGTTAAGGTGCATTTCTCACTGTCTGTGTTAAGGTGCATTTCTCACTGTCTGTGATAAGGTGCATTTCTCACTGTCTGTGTTAAGGTGCATTTCTCACTGTGTTAAGGTGCATTTCTCACTGTCAGTGATAAGGTGCATTTCTCACTGTCAGTGATAAGGTGCATTTCTCACTGTCTGTGTTAAGGTGCATTTCTCACTGTCTGTGTTAAGGTGCATTTCTCACTGTCTGTGTTAAGGTGCATTTCTCACTGTCTGTGATAAGGTGCATTTCTCACTGTCTGTGTTAAGGTGCATTTCTCACTGTCTGTGTTAAGGTGCATTTCTCACTGTCTGTGATAAGGTGCATTTCTCACTGTCAGTGATAAGGTGCATTTCTCACTGTCTGTGTTAAGGTGCATTTCTCACTGTGATAAGGTGCATTTCTCACTGTCTGTGTTAAGGTGCATTTCTCACTGTCTGTGTTAAGGTGCATTTCTCACTGTCTGTGTTAAGGTGCATTTCTCACTGTCTGTGTTAAGGTGCATTTCTCACTGTCTGTGATAAGGTGCATTTCTCACTGTCTGTGATAAGGTGCATTTCTCACTGTCTGTGTTAAGGTGCATTTCTCACTGTCTGTGTTAAGGTGCATTTCTCACTGTCTGTGTTAAGGTGCATTTCTCACTGTCTGTGATAAGGTGCATTTCTCACTGTCTGTGTTAAGGTGCATTTCTCACTGTCTGTGTTAAGGTGCATTTCTCACTGTCTGTGTTAAGGTGCATTTCTCACTGTCTGTGTTAAGGTGCATTTCTCACTGTCTGTGATAAGGTGCATTTCTCACTGTGTTAAGGTGCATTTCTCACTGTCTGTGTTAAGGTGCATTTCTCACTGTCTGTGATAAGGTGCATTTCTCACTGTCTGTGTTAAGGTGCATTTCTCACTGTCTGTGATAAGGTGCATTTCTCACTGTCTGTGATAAGGTGCATTTCTCACTGTCTGTGATAAGGTGCATTTCTCACTGTCTGTGTTAAGGTGCATTTCTCACTCTCTGTGTTAAGGTGCATTTCTCACTGTCTGTGTTAAGGTGCATTTCTCACTGTCTGTGTTAAGGTGCATTTCTCACTGTCTGTGATAAGGTGCATTTCTCACTGTCTGTGATAAGGTGCATTTCTCACTGTCTGTGTTAAGGTGCATTTCTCACTGTCTGTGTTAAGGTGCATTTCTCACTGTCTGTGTTAAGGTGCATTTCTCACTGTCTGTGATAAGGTGCATTTCTCACTGTCTGTGTTAAGGTGCATTTCTCACTGTCTGTGTTAAGGTGCATTTCTCACTGTCTGTGTTAAGGTGCATTTCTCACTGTCTGTGTTAAGGTGCATTTCTCACTGTCTGTGATAAGGTGCATTTCTCACTGTGTTAAGGTGCATTTCTCACTGTCTGTGTTAAGGTGCATTTCTCACTGTCTGTGATAAGGTGCATTTCTCACTGTCTGTGTTAAGGTGCATTTCTCACTGTCTGTGATAAGGTGCATTTCTCACTGTCTGTGATAAGGTGCATTTCTCACTGTCTGTGATAAGGTGCATTTCTCACTGTCTGTGATAAGGTGCATTTCTCACTGTGTTAAGGTGCATTTCTCACTGTCTGTGTTAAGGTGCATTTCTCACTGTCTGTGTTAAGGTGCATTTCTCACTGTCTGTGTTAAGGTGCATTTCTCACTGTGTTGAGGTGCATTTCTCATTGTCTGTGTTAAGGTGCATTTTTCACTGTCTGTGATAAGGTGCATTTCTCACTGTGCCTCTTTGCGTTAGGGTATGTTTCTCACTATCTCTTGCTCTCCCTCTCACCAGCCCCTCACCCCTCTCTACTGTCTCTTTCCCTTTCTCTGTCCCCAGTTCCCTCTCTCGCCCCCTCCCCCGTCTCTGTCTCTCACCCCCGTCTCTCTCTCTCTCTCTCTCTCGCCCCCTCCCCCGTGTCTCTCTCTCTCTCTCTCGCCCTCCTTCCCATCTCTCTCTCTCTCGCCCCCTCCCCGTCTCTCTCTCTCTCTCGCCCCCTCCCCTGTCCCTCCTCTCTCTCTGCTCCCACTCTTCCTCACATCTGTCTTCTCCTTCTGTCCCCCCACCTATCTCCTTCACCCTCCTTTCTCTCCCTTGCCCCCCCCCACCCCGTCCCCTGGTCTCTGCCCCCTCTCATTCCACCCCGCCCATCCATTACCTGCTCTTTATTTCCCATCCGCAACCTTTTCTCTTCCCCCTCCCCCCTCCACACCTCCCCGCACCCCCTCCCCTCATCGTCCTCACCTGTCATCTGATGCTTCCTCTCCCTATCTCTTGTCGCTCCTTGCTGATTTTTCCTCTCCTTCGGTTTTAGGAGTGTGTGAAGCCAGTGCTGCGGAGTGGGGAGCGGTCACCGCTTGAGAGTGTGCAGCAGATTCTGTACCTAAGCACCGAGCGGGCTCTGTGCCTGCTCTCACCGTTCATGCCCTATCTAACCGAGGAACTCTGGCAGCGGTTACCGAGTCATCACCAACACCGCCAGCCCAGTATCTGTGTCACCCGGTATCCATCTGTCAGTGAGTTGGTACGTTGGGGGGGTTCATTGGGGTGGAGTAACATTGGGGGAGCTGGATCTGGGCGATTCTGGGATGATAGGGTGACAGGGAGCTGGGTCAACTGGGTCAGAGTGGGGGGGGTTGCTGGGCAGGTTGGGGAGCTGGGTGGTGTGGGGGAATGAGTGGGGCGCGGGGTTGGGAGCTGTGTGGGGCGGGGGAGCTGGGTGGGGTGGGGGTTGGGTCAGTGGGGTTGTGGGGATGAGTGGGCCGGGGGGTTGGGAGCTGGGTGGAGTGGGGGTTGGGTCACTGGGGTTGTGGGGATGAGTGGGGTGGGGGGTTGGGAGCTGGGTGGAGTGGGGGTTGGGTCACTGGGGTTGTGGGGATGAGTGGGGTGGGGGGTTGGGAGCTGGGTGGAGCGGGGGTTGGGTCAGTGGGGTTGTGGGGATGAGTGGGGTGGGGGGTTGGGAGCTGGGTGGAGTGGGGGTTGGGTCACTGGGGTTGTGGGGATGAGTGGGGTGGGGGGGTTGGGAGCTGGGTGGAGTGGGGGTTGGGTCAGTGGGGTTGTGGGGATGAGTGGGCCGGGGGGTTGGGAGCTGGGTGGAGTGGGGGTTGGGTCAGTGGGGTTGTGGGGATGAGTGGGGTGGGGGGCTGGGAGCTGGGTGGGGTGGGGGGGTTGCGACAGTGGGGGTGTGGGTTACATGGAGCTGTTTTTAGCTCCCGGGTTTTCTCTGTTCATGGGCTGCTCATTCTGACGGTGGTTACTTCATGTGTGTTTTGGGATAATTCCACTTTGGGGCTTCAGTGTTGTAGTTTCTCATTTCATCCAATGTCCAGAGCATGTCTCAGTCTCTGTCTTGTTCAGCGCCTCTCCACGTTCTCCTCTTCCTGCCACCTGGCTTAAATCAGCACGGCTGCTGTTTGGACCCCAGGCCATCACTGAGTTTTGTGCCTCAGCACAGCACCAGATGCTGCTGATTCAGAGCCAGCCAGGAGATTGAAGGGGAGTGGGTTTGCAGTTACGCCAGTGGCTGATGCACCGCCCCCCCCCCCCCCATGCCACTTGCAGGTGGGTGTGAGGGGTGGCGTTTAGCGTAACGGATATTGTCCTTTCTCTTTCAGCCGGACTGGCATTATCCTCAGGAAGAGTCGGACTTCCTGTTTGTGCAGGAAGTGGTCCGTGTGGTGCGAGCAGTGCGTGCCGATTATCAGCTGACCAAAGCGCGACCGGAACGTAAGTACCCGCCGGGGAAAAGCGGTCCCCGCGTTGTGTATACGCACGGCCGATGACCACACGGGCACTGGGTACAACGTCAGGATAAACGTCCGAGCGTTGAGGTAGAGTGTGGAGGTAAATAAGGCACCGAGCCCCAGTGCTACCGTCTAGTCCTGGTCCCGATGTAGCCACTTGGCCTCCCCCTCTGGGACCCTCAACGGGCAGCAGCGACGGGTTTGAAGGACGTGTTGGAGCTCAGCGCGGGGATGGGAATTGCCCCATGTAATGAGGCTGAGAGCAGCACCTTTTGGGAACCGGGAGTGGATTCAGAGACTGTCTCCGGAAAGGCTGTGTGTCCCAGGAGCCACCTGGCAACATTCCTCTATTCCGCCTCTGTTCAGTGACACTGGTCCGATCCCTCTCTCTGCCCCTCCCCAGCGTTGAGTTAACGGGCTCCTCTGTGTTAATCCACAGTGTACATCTCCTGCGATGAGGATGTGGGAGGCAGGCTGGGACCTTTCCTCGGCCCCCTCCAGACGCTGTCTCGCTCGGGCTCCGTGGAGTTGCTGACCCCTGGAGGGGATGCGCCTGTGGGCTGCACGATTGCAGTTGTCAACCAGCACTGTCAGGTTCACCTGCTCCTGAAGGTAGGCGGCAGTCAGGACACACACATCATTGCCAATTTATTCTTCTTTTTGTTTTAAAAGTAAGTTTGATTAGTGTATTTATTTGCTCGTCCCTGATTTGTTCTTTTGTTAATTGTGCATTAATTAGGTGTTCGTTGTATTCAGTTGGTGGGTATTAATTGGAAACTCACTTGTGCTCATAGAGAACGGTTTTGACCTAGAAGGAGAGCCCCTATCTTGCCCCTGCCAGCTCTGTGCAAGATCATATCACCTTGCCTCGCTGCCCCACTCTTTCCCTGTGGCCCTGCAGTTTCTTTTCCTCTTCTGGCAATTGTCCAGTTCTCTTTTTTGAAAGCCTTGGTTGACTCTGCCTTCACCGCACTCTCAGGCACTGCATTCCAGACTCTATCCACTCGCTACGTAAAAGGTTATTATTCATGCCGGCCCTGGCTGCTTTGTCAATCACCTTGGATCGGCGTTCCCTGGTTTTCAACCCTTCTACCGATGGGAACAGTTTCTCCCCATCTACTCTGTTCAGAACCTCCCTCATGATTTTGAATACCTCTGTCAAATCTCCTCTCAAGTCAAATCTTCTCCAAGGAGAACAGCCCAGCTTCACCAATCTAACCACTTAACTGAAGTTCCTCATCCCTGGCGCCATTCACATTTCTCTTTTTCTGCAACCGCCCCAAAGCCCAACTATAATATATCGATAATAAAGGAACAGGCTGAAGGAAGTGTTGTTGGTTGGAGCTCGGTATTATGCAATATTAGTCTCTGTAATTAAAAGCTTGTAAGAATACAAAGACCAGACTCCAGTGTACGCCTCTGTCTGGCTGTCCAATTTCTAACAGCCTTCAGATGGTGGCGATGAACCACCTTCTTGAATCGCTGCAGTCCATGTGGTGAAGATGCTGCGCTGCTGTTAGAGAGGGAATTCCGGGATTTTGATCCAGCGACAGTGAAAGGACACTGATATAGTTCCAAGGCAGGATGGCGTGTGTGGCTTGGAAGGAAACTTCCCATATGCCTGCTGCCCTTGTCCTTTTGAATGGTGGAGCTTGTGGGTTGGGGATGGTCCTGCCGAATACCAGGGATCTGATAAGCCCCCTCGACCCAGGACACTGGCGATTACTAATATAGGCCCAGGGAAGCGTAGCAACATCCCGACTATCGACTCACCAGATTCCTCTGTTGGAGAACAGCTGCTGTCTAAACATGAGGCAGCTGATCCATACAAGCGCGTGGAATTTATAACACACAAATAGGCCACTTGACCCATCGGGTCCGTGCAGGGGTTTTAATGTTCCACATGAGCCCCCTCCCACCTGTGCTTCATCTCACCCTATCATCGTATCCTCCCTTGTGTGCTTTTCCAGCTTCCCCTTGAGCGCATTAATGCCATTTGCCTCAATGACTCCAGGCGGTAACAGGTTCCACATTCTAACCATGCTCTGGATAAAGACGTTTCTCAGAATTGGAGTGTTGCATTTTGAAATTTGGTATTCTTGTGTTTGTTCTGAAGCCAAAAAGCTTAGGTAACATTTTTCATCAATATTCACATTTTTCATAGTTCCCCACTGGACTTAGTAGTAACCATCTTATATTTAAGGCCCTTGGCTTTGAATTTCCTGACAAATAGAAACATCTTTACGTGCGATTACAGAGGATATATGGCACACAACATATGGCCATTTATCCCAGATGTTTCAACCAGTTTTTATGTTCCTCCTTAACCTCCTCCCATCTTTCCTTATTTAACTTGACCATTTCTCCCTCAAATGCATTATCTGGCTTCCTCTTAAATGCATCTATGCTCCTCGTTCAAACCACTTCAGTTCCATGTTCTCACCACCCCTTTGGATGGAGAAGTTTCTTTTTCATGTCAACCCTTTCATAACGTTAAAGATCTTTTTCAGCTCTCCCTGCCCCCCAGCCCCTCCCCACCGTTCTTCCCCTCTCCAGAGAAAAGGGCACCAGCCTGGTGGATGTTTCCCCACTGTTATAACCCCTTAGTAGTTAAATTTGTCCTAGGAGATCGGTTTTGCACCTTCACTGGTGAAATTTTTATTATTTTTTAAATAGTATGGTTCGCTAGCGATCTTGACTGTGGTCTGACCAAAGCCCCTTAACAAGCCTCTGCTTTTGAATTCAATCCCTCTAGAAATTAACCACAGTGCTCGATTTGCTTTTCATATCCTGTTGTTAACCTACTTTTAATAGTTTGCGAATCCGTAGCTCCAGATTCCCCCAGTCCCTCCGTCCCGTTTAGCCGTCTGTTTTCCAAGCAGCCTGTGGATGCCTTATTCTTTCTACGAAAAAGTACCACCCCGCGCTTAGCAGCAGTAAAATTCATTGGCCCATTCCATGCTCAGTTTCATATTGAGTTACAGAATGGTGTAGCACAGCAGGAAATCCTTCACCCCATCTCCGCGCGCTGGTACTTCCTGAAGAAAACTGGGGAAAAAACAGAAAGTGCTGGAAATTCTCAGTGGGTCCGAGAGTGCCTGTGGAGAGAGAAACGGTTCATGTTTCAGTTCGATAACCATTCCGCAGTTGTTGCCAGACCAGCTCGTTATTTCCAGCACGTTCTGTTTTTATTTCAGATTTCCAGCACTCGCGGTACCGGTGACATTACGGCAGTGAATGTTGTACCTCATTGGCTGTGCTTTGAGAAGTCCGGTCATTGAGAAAAGTTGCTATACGAATGCAAGTCTTTCATTGTTCAATGAAGCAGGCTCTGTCTTTCATTTAAGACATTCCTTTCCCAATTTTCATTACTTTCCTCCAACTCACCAGAAATCCCCATCTTCCCGTCCCCTCCCCTCCCCTCTTCCCCCAGCCCCCTCCCCTCCCCTCTTCCCCCAGCCCCCTCCGCTCCCCTCTTCCCCCAGCCCCCTCCGCTCCCCTCTTCCCCCAGCCCCCTCCGCTCCCCTCTCTCCCCCAGCCCCCTCCGCTCCCCTCTTCCCCCAGCCCCCTCCGCTCCCTCTCTCCCCCAGCCCCCTCCGCTCCCCTCTTCCCCCAGCCCCCTCCGCTCCCCTCTTCCCCCAGCCCCCTCCGCTCCCCTCTCTCCCCCAGCCCCCTCCGCTCCCCTCTTCCCCCAGCCCCCTCCGCTCCCCTCTCTCCCCCAGCCCCCTCCGCTCCCCTCTCTCCCCCAGCCCCCTCCGCTCCCTCCATCCCCCAGCCCCCTCCGCTCCCCTCTTCCCCCAGCCCCCTCCGCTCCCTCCATCCCCCAGCCCCCTCCGCTCCCCTCTTCCCCCAGCCCCCTCCGCTCCCTCCATCCCCCAGCCCCCTCCGCTCCCCTCTTCTCCCAGCCCCCTCCGCTCCCTCCATCCCCCAGCCCCCTCCGCTCCCCTCTCTCCCCCAGCCCCCTCCGCTCCCTCCATCCCCCAGCCCCCTCCCCTCCCCTCTTCCCCCAGCCCCCTCCGCTCCCTCCATCCCCCAGCCCCCTCCGCTCCCCTCTCTCCCCCAGCCCCCTCCGCTCCCCTCTCTCCCCCAGCCCCCTCCGCTCCCTCCATCCCCCAGCCCCCTCCGCTCCCTCCATCCCCCAGCCCCCTCCGCTCCCCTCTTCCCCCAGCCCCCTCCGCTCCCTCCAACCCCCAGCCCCCTCCGCTCCCCTCTTCCCCCAGCCCCCCCTCCCCGCCCCCTCTCTCCCCCAGCCCCCTCCGCTCCCTCCTACCCCCAGCCCCCTCCGCTCCCCTCTTCCCCCAGCCCCCTCCCTCCCTCTTCCCCCAGCCCCCTCCGCTCCCCTCTTCCCCCAGCCCCCTCCGCTCCCTCTTCCCCCAGCCCCCTCCGCTCCCTCGCTCCCCCAGCCCCCTCCGCTCCCTCTCCTCCCCCAGCCCCTCCTCCGTGCTCCCCTCTCTCCCCCAGCCCCCTCCGCTCCCCTCTCTCCGGCCCCCCTCCGCTCCCTCTCTCCGGCCCCCTCCGCTCCCTCCTTCCCCCAGCCCCCTCCGCTCCCCTCTTCCCCCAGCCCCCTTCCGCTCCCCTCTCTCCCCCACCCCCTCCGCTCCCCTCTCTCCCCCAGCCCCCTCCGCTCCCTCTCTCCCCCAGCCCCCTCCCTCCCCTCTCTCCCCAGCCCCCTCCGCTCCCTCCATCCCCCAGCCCCCTCCGCTCCCTCTCTCCCCCAGCCCCCTCCGCTCCCCTCTCTCCCCCAGCCCCCTCCCCTCCCCTCTTCCCCCAGCCCCCTCCGCTCTCCTCTCTCCCCCAGCCCCCTCCGCTCCCCTCTCTCCCCCAGCCCCCTCCGCTCCCCTCTTCCCCCAGCCCCCTCCGCTCCCCTCTCTCCCCCAGCCCCCTCCGCTCCCCTCTTCCCCCAGCCCCCTCCCCTCCCCTCTCTCCCCCAGCCCCCTCCGCTCCCCTCTTCCCCCAGCCCCCTCCGCTCCCTCCAACCCCCAGCCCCCTCCGCTCCCCTCTCTCCCCCAGCCCCCTCCGCTCCCCTCTTCCCCCAGCCCCCTCCCCTCCCCTCTCTCCCCCAGCCCCCTCCGCTCCCCTCTTCCCCCAGCCCCCTCCGCTCCCTCCAACCCCCAGCCCCCTCCGCTCCCCTCTCTCCCCCAGCCCCCTCCGCTCCCTCCATCCCCCAGCCCCCTCCGCTCCCCTCTTCCCCCAGCCCCCTCCGCTCCCCTCTCTCCCCCAGCCCCCTCCCCTCCCCTCTCTCCCCCAGCCCCCTCCGCTCCCCTCTCTCCCCCAGCCCCCTCCGCTCCCTCCATCCCCCAGCCCCCTCCGCTCCCCTCTTCCCCCAGCCCCCTCCGCTCCCCTCTCTCCCCCAGCCCCCTCCGCTCCCCTCTTCCCCCAGCCCCCTCCGCTCCCCTCTCTCCCCCAGCCCCCTCCGCTCCCTCCATCCCCCAGCCCCCTCCGCTCCCTCCATCCCCCAGCCCCCTCCGCTCCCCTCTCTTTCCAGCCCCCTGTGCTCCCCTCTCTTTCCAGCCCCCTGTGCTCCCCTCTCTTTCCAGCCCCCTCCGCTCCCTCTCTCCCCCAGCCCCCTCCGCTCCCCTCTCTCCCCCAGCCCCCTCCGCTCCCTCCATCCCCCAGCCCCCTCCGCTCCCTCCATCCCCCAGCCCCCTCCGCTCCCCTCTCTTTCCAGCCCCCTCCGCTCCCCTCTCTTTCCAGCCCCCTGTGCTCCCCTCTCTTTCCAGCCCCCTCCGCTCCCCTCTTCCCCCAGCCCCCTCCGCTCCCTCCAACCCCCAGCCCCCTCCGCTCCCTCCAACCCCCAGCCCCCTCCGCTCCCTCCAACCCCCAGCCCCCTGTGCTCCCCTCTCTCCCCCAGCCCCCTCCGCTCCCCTCTCTCCCCCAGCCCCCTCCGCTCCCCTCTTCCCCCAGCCCCCTCCGCTCCCCTCTCTCCCCCAGCCCCCTCCGCTCCCTCTCTCCCCAGCCCCCTCCGCTCCCCTCTCTTTCCAGCCCCCTCCGCTCCCCTCTCTCCCCCAGCCCCCTCCCCTCCCCTCTTCCCCCAGCCCCCTCCGCTCCCCTCTTCCCCCAGCCCCCTCCGCTCCCCTCTCTCCCCAGCCCCCTCCCCTCACCTCTTCCCCCAGCCCCCTCCCCTCCCCTCTTCCCCCAGCCCCCTCCCCTCCCCTCTCTCCCCAGCCCCCTCCGCTCCCCTCTCTCCCCAGCCCCCTCCCCTCACCTCTCTCCCCAGCCCCCTCCGCTCCCCTCTCTCCCCAGCCCCCTCCGCTCCCCTCTCTCCCCAGCCCCCTCCCCTCACCTCTCTCCCCCAGCCCCCTCCGCTCCCCTCTCTCCCCCAGCCCCCTCCGCTCCCTCTCTCCCCAGCCCCCTCCCCTCACCTCTCTCCCCCAGCCCCCTCTGCTCCCCACTCCCTTCTGTTCTGCTCCCCACCTCCCAGGCCCTTCCGCCCCGTTCCCATCCGTAGTTATTGGTGTCATGTGCTTCTGGACCTCTCTCCGCGTGTGATTGGTGGGAAGGTCAAGCCAGGAAGTCGAGTGGAGGGAGGTGTAAGCCTTGAGGGAGAGACAAGCTGGCGGGGGGGGGGGGGTGGGTGGACGGGTGGTGGGGTTCAATCCGGAGGGGAAGCCCAAACTGTGGGGAAGGGAGTGGGTAGTCTGGTGGAGGGAGGGGGTAAACCTCTTGTGGTGTGAGTTGGATGAGGGGGCGGAGCTGGGGGATAGGGGGCGGAGCTGGGGGATAGGGGGCGGAGCTGGGGGATAGGGGGCGGAGCTGGGGGATAGGGGGCGGAGCTGGGGGTGGGGGTCGGAGCTGGGGGATGGGCACAGAGCTGGGGAGGGGCACGGAGCTGGGGGATGGGCACGGAGCTGGGGGATGGGCACGGAGCTGGGGGATGGGCACGGAGCTGGGGGATGGGCACGGAGCTGGGGGAGGGGCACAGAGCTGGGGAGGGGCACGGAGCTGGGGGATGGGCACGGAGCTGGGGGATGGGCACGGAGCTGGGGGATGGGCACAGAGCTGGGGAGGGGCACGGAGCTGGGGGATGGGCGCGGAGCTGGGGGAGGGGGGTGGAGCTGGGGGATAGGGGGCGGAGCTGGGGGATGGGCGCGGAGCTGGGGGAGGGGGGTGGAGCTGGTGGAGGGGTCGGAGCTGGGGAGGGGTCGGAGCTGGGGAGGGGTCGGAGCTGGGGGAGGGGCACAGAGCTGGGGAGGGGCACGGAGCTGGGGGATGGGCGCGGAGCTGGGGGATGGGCGCGGAGCTGGGGGATGGGCGCGGAGCTGGGGGATGGGCACGGAGCTGGGGAGGGGTCGGAGCTGGGGAGGGGTCAGAGCTGGGGGAGGGGCACAGAGCTGGGGAGGGGCACGGAGCTGGGGGATGGGCGCGGAGCTGGGGGATGGGCACGGAGCTGGGGGATGGGCACGGAGCTGGGGGATGGGCACGGAGCTGGGGGAGGGGGGTGGAGCTGGGAGAGAGGCAGAGCTGGGGGGGAGGGGGGGGCGGAGCTCAGGGTGGGAGGGTGAACCGGGCCGGTGCAGTGGTTAGAGGTGGTGGCAGGCCTGGGGGTGAGGGCCGAACCTCACACACTGGACTCCCAGCTGACCCAGGTAACCTTGTCCCCTGGCAGGGCCTCATCGATCCACAGAAGGAGTTGGAGAAACTATCGGCGAGGCAGCAGCGGATTGGGGCACAGCTCTCCACTGCCATCAGCAGGACCCAGATACCCGGCTATGAAGAGAAGGTTCCAGAAAGAATCCGAGAGGAGAATGCCCAGAAGGTGAGGCATGGATTGTGCTTGAGCATGAGGGGGGGGGGTTGATTGACCGGCAGGGATGCTATTGACCGGGTTACTGTGACCTTCCACGCATGGCTTGGTCCGACCGCAGGTACTGGGGCCAACTTGACCGCTCAGCCCCGAAGCCTGTCAGGATACCTCACTTCTGGCATCTGGCACCGGGGTGGGGATAGGGCAACGATGGGCAGGGCTGAAGGTAGTGCGCCGCGCAATTGCAGCGCCAGTCACGTGCGCTTACCCGAGTTACCGAGGAACCTCCGTTGTGTCCATCACTACCACACGGTGACCCCCGTGGTAATTTTGATTCACTCTCCTTTGCCCCTCTGTCGTTGCCATCTGGGGTTGCATCTGAAGGGATGTAGATCGGCGACTAGGGATTGTCAACCCTCCAGGGGTTGGCCCTGGAGCCTCCAGGAATCCAAGATTCGTCTCCAGGATGCTTTGTGTTTCTAACGTTAGAAGATTTTATGGCTGCCCTTTGTTATGTAGAAGACGCGGGACCCAAGCTTGACTGACAGTCGATATTATCCAATTGAGTCACAAAGAGGCTATCCGCTGTCCAGTTGGCAAGGGTAGGAGATGATGGATGTGTCAAGTGGCCAATGGCAGGAGTGCAGGGGGTGGGGAGGTCGGTGACCATCTGATGACATTTCCATAGTGTGTGTGCAGCCAGTGTTGGGAACCTGACCGATGGGTGGCGTCACTGACCTGTGCTTTTTTGTTTCCCCCCCCCACAACCTCCGCCGTCTCCCCACCCCACAAACTGCAGGTCTGCTCTCTGCAGGCAGAGCTGGAACGAGTGACGCAGGCCATCCGCGGCTTCGAGAAGCCCCCAGACAAACCGCGGTGACAGGGGCCTGAGGAAACGCCACCCGGCGGTGCGAGCGATGCGGAGAGCCGGGTTTCAAACCAGGAGACGCCAACGATTGCCACCCCCCTCGTCTGCTGGAGGGCCCTGTCAGTGAGGACTGTCTCGGTCGAGCAACAACCACCGCAACTGAGTGACAGACCCGGGGAGGGAGCAACTCCAAACCCAGGCTGCAGCCTGCGTCTCTGGGCCGAGGCTGTGCCATTGAAGACTGGGGCTGAAACGCTTATGATGCAGGACCTGGTGTGTGTGTGCCCGGGGATGGAGGGTGCATCGACATCTCAGGACTAGATTGGGCAAGTGCTCGCCTTCCAGGAACTATGAACCTGCCTGTAAATAAAGCCTCTGTGCATGGAGCCTGGAGTGCTGTCTGATTCTGCTCATCAACAGATTATTCAGATTGGTAGTGAAGTTAAGTCATTCTCACAGGGGAGAGAGAGAGAACCAGTTTACAGAAACCTACTTGAGCTTCATTCAAGATACACAGGGGGGGCGAAAGGACAGTGTCCGACCCACTGTCCCACCCAGTCCCAGAGGAGGGAAAGGACAGTGTCCGACCCACTGTCCCACCCAGTTCCAGAGGGGGGAAAGGACAGTGTCCGACCCACTGTCCCACCCAGTCCCAGAGGGGGGAAAGGACAGTGTCCGACTCACTGTCCCACCCAGTCCCAGAGGGGGAAAGGACAGTGTCTGACCCACTGTCCACCGAGTCCCAGAGAGGGAAAGGACAGTGTCTGACCCACTGTCCCACCCAGTCCCAGAGGGGGAAAGGACAGTGTCTGACCCACTGTCCACCGAGTCCCAGAGAGGGAAAGGACAGTGTCTGACCCACTGTCCTACCCAGTCCCAGAGGGGGAAAGGACAGTGTCTGACCCACTGTCTCACCCAGTCCCAGAGGGGGAAAGGACAGTGTCTGACCCACTGTCTCACCCAGTCCGAGGGGGAAAGGACAGTATCTGACCCACTGTCCCACCCAGACCCAGAGGGGGAAAGGACAGTGTCTGACCCACTGTCCACCGAGTCCCAGAGAGGGAAAGGACAGTGTCTGACCCACTGTCCTACCCAGTCCCAGAGGGGGAAAGGACAGTGTCTGACCCACTGTCCTTCCCAGTCCCAGAGGGGGAAAGGACAGTGTCTGACCCACTGTCCCACCCAGTCCCAGAGGGGGAAAGGACAGTGTCTGACCCACTGTCCCACCCAGTCCCAGAGGGGGAAAGGACAGTGTCTGACCCACTGTCCCACCCAGTCCCAGAGGGGGAAAGGACAGTGTCTGACCCACTGTCCCACCCAGTCCCAGAGGGGGAAAGGACAGTGTCTGACCCACTGTCCCACCCAGTCCCAGAGGGGGAAAGGACAGTGTCTGACCCACTGTCCCACCCAGTCCCAGAGGGGGAAAGGACAGTGTCTGACCCACTGTCCCACCCAGTCCCAGAGGGGGAAAGGACAGTGTCTGACCCACTGTCTCACCCCGTCCCAGAGGGGGAAAGGACAGTGTCTGACCCAGTCTCTGAAAGGAAAGGGTGGTGCAAAACAATTTTTTGGCAGCTCTGTCTGGGCTGGATTAATATCAAGGATGAAAGATCAGTATTTTCACCCCACCCTTTGATGTATTTCATCTAAGACAGTGAAACTGTGGCCCAGAATTTCTGGAGATCTCAGCTCTTTATGCAGTCTATATAGTGTGAGGCTGAACCTGTGTTATTTACACTGCTGAGATTAACATGTCAGTCCCACTTCCTTTCTGGACTGTGCTTGGCTCCTTCGAGTCTGAAACTTTATCCCACTAGTGCCTTGGGCTGTCAGCCGCTTAATGTTGACTGATTAGAGTATTTTGTTCAGTTCTGGTCACCACACTATGGGAAAGTTGTGATTGCACTAGCGAGAGTACAGAGTAGATTCACGCAGATGTTGCTTACACTGGACAATTTTAGTTATGAGGAGAGATTGGATAGGTTAGGATTGTTTTCTTTGGAGCAGAAGCAATTTCGGAGACCCTCATTGAAGTATACAAAATTATGAGAGTTCCATTTAGAGTGGATAGGGAGGGCCTATTGCCCTTGGTTGAAGGCTCCATAACTTACAAACCTGCGAATTAGAAGCAGAATCAGGCCACTTGGCCCCTCGAGCTTGCTCTGCCGCTCATTATTATCGTGGCTGACCTGATTGTGGCCTTAACTCCACATTTCCACCTACACTCTCTCCACGTGCCGATAACCTTTGATTCCGTTGTCAAGGATCTTATCTACCTCTGCCTTAAAGTATTCATTGACCCTGCCCCTGTCACTCCCTGGGGAAGAGAGTTCCAAAAATCCACTACCTGCTGCGAGAGAAAAATACTCTCCTCCTCTCTGTCTTAAATGGGTGACCCCTTATTTTTAAACTCTGTCCCCCTCGTCCGAGTCTCTCCCACAAGGGTGAACATTCTTTCAAGCATCCACCCTCTCAAGTCCCCTTGGGGACCTTATATGTTTCAATAAGATCACCTCTCGATCTTCCCAAATGCCAGTGGATACAGGTCCAGCTGCCCAACCTTTCCTCGTAAGATAACAGCCCCTCCACCCCCACCGCCCATCCCAGGCAGCAGCCGGGCGAACCTTCTCTGAACTGCTTCTAACACGTTCATATCCTTCCTTAAGCAAGGAGACCAAACTGTACCCAGTACCCTGGGTGTGAAACATCCCTACTTTTATATTCCATTCCCCGGCAACAAACAACAACATTCCATCTGCCGTCTCTTGGTCCCGTGGCCCTGAAGGTTACCGCACTTCCAGTTCATATCCAAGTACTTTGTGAATGTTGAGGGTTTCTGTGGCTCTCGCCCTTACTGGCAGACAGTTCCAGATCCTATAACTGGGATTTGGTTGGCTCCAGATATCTGGGGAGCATCGATTTGAAGTAGGACATTTAGCGGGAATTCAGGAAATCTTTTGCACCCAGAGGGTGGTGGGAATCTGGAACACTCCCCTGAAAGGCAGAAACCCTCTTAACATTTACAAAGTACTTGGATATGAACTCCATGGAAAGTGCTACAGACCAAGAACCAGGAAGTGGGCCTAGGCTGGATGTCTCCTTGTCGGCCAGTGTAGACATGATGGGCCAAATGGCCTCCTTCCACTCTGTAAACTTCTATGATTCTGTTAATACAGGCAGGTTACCCCAGGTTACCTTCAGCCAGAAGAGCCGAGTGGATGATCCATCTCTGCCTGCTCCTGAGTTCTCCAGCATCATAGATGCCACTTTCAGTCAATTCGATTCACTCCATGTGATATCAAGAAATGGCTGAAGGCACTGGATACTGCAAAGGCTATGGGCTCTGACAACATCCCCACAACAGTATCAAAAACTTGTGCTTCAGAACTTGCCGTGCCCCTAGCCAAGCTGTTCTAGTACAGCTACAACACTGGCATCTAGCTGACAATGTGGAAAATTGCCCAGGGATGTCCTGTACACAAAAAGGACAAATTCAACCCAGCCAATTACCGCCCCCATCAGTCTACTCTCGATCATCAGTAAAGTGATGGAAGGGGTTATCAACAGTGCTATCAAGTGGCACTTGCTTAGCAATAACCTGCTCACTGATGCTCAGTTTGGGTTCCGCCAGGGCCACCCAGCTCCTGACCTCATTACAGCCTTGGTTCAAACATGGACAGAGAGCTGAACTCCAGAGGTGAGGTGAGGTGACTGCCCTTGACATCAAGGCTGCATTTGAACGAAAGTGGCATCAAGAAGCCCGAGGGAAAAATTGAAGTCAATGGCAATCGAAAACTCTCCACAAGTTGGCGTCATACCCTAGCACAAAGGAAGATGATTGTGGTTGTTGGGGGTCAGTCATCTCAGTCCCAGGTCATCACTGCAGGAGTTCCTCAGGGTTGTGTCCTAGGCCCAATCATCTTCAGCTGCTGCTTCAATGACTTTCTCCCCACAATGAGATCAGAAGTGGGGATGTTCACCGATGATTGCACCATGTTTAGCACCATTCACAACTCAGATACTGAAGCAGTTTGTGTCCATGTACAGCAACACTGGGACAACATTCATTTTTGGGCTGACAAATGGCAAGTAACATTCGCACCACACACATGCAGGGAATAACAATCGCTAACAAGAGAGAATCGAACCATTGCCCCTTGATATTCAATGGCATTCCCATTGCTGAATCCTCCACCATCAATATCCTGGGGGTTACCATTGACCAGAAATTGCACTGCACCAGCTACATAAATACTGTGGTTACAAGAGCAGGTCAGAGGCTGGGAATTCTACAGTGAGTAACTCGGCTCCCCAAATCTTGTCAACCATCTACAAGGCATAAGTCAGGAGTGTGATGGAATACTCTCCACTTGCCTGGATGAGGGCAGCTCCAACATTCAAGAAGCTTGACACCATCCGGAACAAAGCAGCCCACTTGATTAGAACCCCAACTCCGACCTTAAACGTTCACTCCCTCCGTTACTAATGCACAGTGGCAGCAGTGTGTACCAGCTACAAGATGCACTGCAGCAACTTGTCGAGGTTCCTTAGGCAGCACTTTCAAAATCTGTGACCGCTACCAGCTAGAAGGACAAGGGAAGCAGATTCATGGGGACGCCACCACGTGGAAGTTCCCCTCCAAACCACTCACCATCCTGACTTGGAAATATATTGCCGTTCCTTCACTGTTGCCGGATCAAAATCCTGGAACTCCCTAACGGCACCAGATGGCTAAACCAGCAGCGGTTCAAGGAGGCAGCTCACAACCACCTTCTCAAGGGCAATTAAGGATGGGCAATCAATGCTGACAACGATGCCAATATCCCATGAAAGAACATAAAAAAAAAAGCTGAAAACACAAACAACGCACCAGGTGAATAAGCACCTGAAGGGATGGCAGGTCAAAGGTTGAAGAGATGCTTCTTTCAATCTTGTCTTCCCCTTGTTCACAGTAACTGTTCACTAACCTCTTCTTGCATTCCATTCTCAGTTGTTCATTTGAGTTTACCGGATTTCTTTTCCTGAACCTATAATCAAGTCTTAATCTTGGATGTCCAGCTGGGAGGGACTGTCCTCATATGCTTCTATTCTTATCTATCCAGTCATAGCCAGAGAATAGCCTGTAATGGCTTCTCTCCCTGCTCCCGCACTGCTAACCTCTGGTGTCCCCCAAGGGTCTCTCCTTGGCCCACCACATGAACACCCTGCACCATTTCTCATCCACATGCTGCCTCAGCAACATTCTCAAAAACTTTGGGTTTCATTCGTATGCTGAAAACACCCAGCTCTACCTCACCATCATTTCTCTCGACCGCTCCGCTGTCTCTGACACCCAGTACTGCATGAACTGAAATCTCCTCCAACTAAATATTGTGAAGACCAAAGGCATTGTGTTCTGTTCCTATCTACAGCTCTGTTCTCTCACCACTGACACTACCCCTCTCGCTGTCTGAGGCAGAGCTGGACTGATTGAAACCTCACTGTAGTCTTTGAACCTGTGAAACCACGTGTCAGCACCATCACTCAGACCTCCTCATTCCACCTATACCTGACTCAGTCCCTGCCTCAGCTCATCTGCTGAAAGCCTCACCTGTGCCTTGGTTACCTTTAGACTTGACTCTTGCAAGGCATTCTGGCTGACTTCCCATCTTCCACTATTTATAAAATTAAACTCATCCAGAACTCAGCTGCCTGTATCCCAGTTCACACCAAGCCCTGTTCACCCATCAGCCCTGTGTCCCATGGTGTCGCCTGGCCTGGCAATGCCACTGTTTTCAAATTCTCAATCTGTGTTTTCAAACGCCTCCGCGGCCTCACCTCACCCTTTCTCTGTCATTGCTGACAACCCTCTGAATCTGTGCTCCTCCAATTCTGGCCTCTTGCACATCCCTGATTTCCTGCGCCTCATCGACCTTCCCTGTGTCTCCAGTTGCCTAGGCCTTCAGCTGTGGTTGTTCCCTCCCTAAACCTCTTTCTCTGTCTTCCCTTAACACACACCATAAAAATCCACATCTTTACCAAGCCTTGGGGTCGCCTGTCCTGATATGTAACTTGGTGTCAATTTTGGCTGATTATACCTTTATGTGTGTTGTGTGTGTGTGTGTGTGTGTGTGTGTGTGTGAAGTGCCTTACAATGCTTTACTAAGTTACAGGCACTATATTAATGCCAGTTGTTGTCATCGCCTCCAGATTTGACTATTCTAGTGATCTCATGGGCAGCCTCCATTTCCATTTATCCAAAACTCTGCTGCCTGCTCAATCGTTTACTGACCGACACTGGCTCCCAGTCCCCCAATACTTCTCGTTTAAAATCTTCATGTTGAAATTCCTCCATGCTTTGTCCCTCCCGTAACCTTCCCCAGCCCCAGAGCTGACCCAGCACACACACTTCCTCCAGCTCCTTGTGACCTCACTTTACTCCACCATTAGTCACCATGCCTTTGGGTTGTGAACTTCCCACCAGCACTCCACATCCCTATACTTAAAGACCCTCCTCTGATTGGGGATTTTGGACACATTTTCTGATCACTCCTTGGCTCGAAAAAGTCCCTTTCTTTTGTCTCCTCACTCCTCTGTGAAGCACCTTTGAGATGTTTTTCTTTTACCCTGAAGGCTTGCTGTAAATGCAGAACACAGGCGTAGTGTGGTTGATGTGCACATGGACTTTCAGGGGGTGTTTGACAAAGCACATAGGAACATAGGACTTAGGAGCAGGAGTAGGCCATTCGGCCCTTCGAGCCTGTACTACCATTCAACAAGATGATGGCTGATCTGGTTGTGGTCTCATCTCCACTTTCCTGTCTGCACCCTAAACAAATATCACTTGTTAGTAAAATTAATGCCCAATGGATTAAAGGGACATTTGGCAGCGTGAATACAAATTTGGCTGAGAAGCAGAGAATATTGCTGAGAAATTGTTTTTTTACAGGCTGGAGGCAGGTACACAAGTGGTGTTCCCTAAGAGTCAGTATTAGGACCACTGCTCTTTTTTTATATTTATTCACCTTTTCGCGGGTATACAGGGCATAACTTCAAAATTTGCAGATGGCACGAGAACTCAAACGTAAATAATGAGGAAGTGTGATGAGAGATGTATATTTTTATATTTTTGTGATTATGTTGTCTGTTTAGAAAGCTGTGTGTGCGCGCGCATGCCCAGAGTTAATTCATTAAACAGGTTACTAGAGACTGAGATCTAAGAGATGAAAAGTTAAAGGTGTTAGGTTTGTGTATTTGTAATGAGAGCTTATGGTGAGTTTGATTTACAAGTAAATAGGTTGGATCCTGAAATTTGATTATGAGATAAGTGGGGAAATTGGTTTTCAGCTGTTGAATTTCCAAAGGGAGTTCAGAGGTGACAGAGAACATTTGCATCTTACAGGGGTTCTATGAGTAAACAGAAGGGATATTAAATTTTATTGGCCCAAAAGTAGAGGCAAAATTGCAAACAAGAAAGATTTTTATATTTGGAGAAGTTGAGTTTCAAAGGTGTTTGAGGACAATGGAACCTGAGATGAAAGGTGGGAAAAAGATATTGAAGGAAAGGTATCTTCAACTGTTGGGAGGAGTTGCTGTGGGGGACCCACTGAAAGCCAGTGTCTTTTGTGTGTGAGATGCTGAGAAGCTGTGAAGGTTTAAAAATGGAAACAGCCACCTGGCGTTAAGCCAGGAGAGTCTTTGTTTTAGGAAACAGTTTGTTTTTGAACTTCCTTTTGAAATTTCACATCCGAGTAGAAGTCATGAGGTGTACTGTCATTAAAGTGATAACAATTCCATTGACTTGGGTACTATTTACTGGATTTTTATGGTTAAAAATCCATAAAGGATTGTTGCCAGAAAGGTAGTTTAATTGTGTACTTTTTATCAAGCATGTTTTTTGGGGGTTGTTCCATAAGACTATTTAACTTTTATCTTGTGTGCTTAAGTCTTTTTTAAATCTTTTTTGGATAAATCTTTTAATTTTTAAAATTCTGGGGTTCTATACTTTTGAGGTCAGTAGCTCTTCCTCCTTTTTTCCACAATAAAAAAAATGGTTTATGATCGTCGAGACAGACTTCACTCTGGGGTCTGGCTTGCTCAGCAATAACATCAGCTGTGATCGTAACAGGTTAATAACAGGAGGACCGTAGATAAACTGGTGAAATGGGCAGACACATGGCAGATGAAAATTAACAGAAGTATGGTGTGATACAATTTGGTGGGAAAAATCAGGTGAGGCAACGTAATATAAGATAATACAATTCTAAAGGGGGCGCAGAGACAGAGGGACCTGGGGACATTTAAAAAATGTTTTTTATTTGTTCACGGGATATGGGGGTCACTGGCTAAGCCAGCATTTATTGCCCATCCCTAATTGCCCTTGAGAAGGTAGTTATAAGCTGCCTTCTTGAACCGCTGTAGTCCATGTGGCGTAGCTACACCCACAGAGCTGTTAGGGAGGGAGTTTCAGGATTTTGGCCTAGCAACAGTGAAGGAACGGCAGTATATATTCAGGACAGGATGGTGAGTGACTTGGAGGGGGAATTCCAGGTTCCCTGGTGGTGAAGTTCCCATGTGTCTGCCAATTTTGGCCTTCTAGGTGACACTGGTCGTGGGATTGGAAGGTGCTTTCTAAGGAGCCTTGGTGAGCTTCTGCAATGCACCTTCTGGACACACTGCTGCCACTGTATGTGATGGTGGAGGGAGTGAATGTTTGTGGAAGGGGTGCCAATCAAGCGGGCTGCTTTGTCCTGGATGGTATCAAGCTTCTTGAGTGTTGTTGGAGCCGCATGCATCCAGGCAAGTGGAGAGCATTCCATCACACTCCTGACTTGTGCCTTGTAGATGGTGGACAGGCTTTGGTGAGTTACTCGCCACAAGATTCCTAGCTTCTGACCTACTCCTGTAGCCACAATATTTATATGGCTAGTCCAGTTCTGTTTCAGGTCAGTGGAATCCCAGTATGTTGATAGTGGGGGATTGAGAGAATTGTGATGCCACTGAATAAGGGGCAATGGTAAGATCCTCTATTATTAGAAATGGTCATTGCCTGGCACTAGTGTCCGTAAGCAAGTCATTGCTAAGCAAGTGCAGCTTGATAACACTGTTGATGATCCCGTCCATCACTTCACTGATGATCCAGGGTAGACTGATGAGGCAGTAACTGGTTGTGTTGGATTTGTCCTGCTTTTGTGTACAGGACAAACCTGGGCAATTTTCCACATTGCCGGGTAGATGCCAGTGTTGTAGCTGTACTGGAGTAGCTTGGCTAGGGGCGCAGCTAGTTCCGGAGCACAAGTCTTTTGCTGGAATATTGTCAGGGCCCATAGCTTTTGCAGTATTCAGTACCATCAGCTGTTTTTTGATATCAAGTGGAGCTGAAGACTGGCATCTATGATGCTGGGGACCTCCGGACAGGGGGAGGGGTGGCGTTCCGTGTATCATTGAAGGTGACAGAAGAAGCTGAAGAGACAGTTTTTTTTTAAAAAAAAGCACATGGGATCTTCAGCTTTATAAATAAAGAAATAGGGTACAAAAGTAAGGACGTTATGCTAAATCTTTCTAAAACACTAGTTTGGCATCAGCTGGATGATGATGTTCTGGGCACCTACACTTTAGGAAGGATGGAAAGGGTTTGGAGAAGGTGCAGAAAAGATTTACTAGTGTTCCAGGGATGGGGGAACTTCAGTTATGCTGAGACTGGGAAAGCTGGGATTGTTCTCCTGCTGCTCAACCTGTCTGACCACGTTATGAACACACCATCCCGTGGACATCAAGTCTTGGCATGGGACTCGAACCTGGAACTTCTGGTCCAGAGATAGGGACGCTACCTACTGTGCCACAAGACCTTCGGCTTAGTAGGTTAATAGGAGATTGATCGAGGTGTTCAAGTTCGTGAAGTTAAGGAGAAACTAATTCCACAGGAGGGCAAGTAACCAGTGGACACGGATTTAAGGTACTTGGCAAAAGCAGAGACAACATGAGGAAACTTGACTTGTATTCAGCAACACTGCGATTTGAAAATTCTCAACCTAGTGTTCAAATCCCACCACGGCCTCGTTCCACCCACCCCGCTCCCCATTTCTGCAATTTCCTCCCATCCTATAAGCCTGATGTGCATCCCTGCTTTTCATCACTTCACCATTGGCACCGTGGCTTCAGCTGGCTAGTCTCTAAACTCCGAAATTCCACCCCCCCCCCACAATCTCTTTTAAAATCTAAAAACCTACCTCTGGATTACCTATTGTAATCGGTGTATGTGGCTCATATTGGCCCTAAAGTGTGTAATCAGTATGTGGCTGAGTGTCAAATATATCGTTAATTGCACTGTCTTACCAAGTTAGAGGCGAGCTTTTATTGTTGCCCTGGTCTGTCTGTTCCTGCTTATGTGTCTGTGTCTCGGGGTGTCCATATGGCGGATGGGGGTGTGTGTGTGTGTGCACAGTGATTGTTTGTGACTTTTCCAAAAACTGCAAACAGAACGAAGCAAAGAACAGTTTTTATTTCATTTTCGAAAAAAGTCACACAAGTAATAAAATAGAGGGAGAGAGAAAAAAAAATAACCAACAGCCAAACCAGCATCTGCTGCAGAAATAACTCCCCGTATAAAGACCCTGACAATGTCAGCGACGCGAATACTTTTGTCTCCCAGTTACCGGAGACCTTGCTTCAAGTCACTTCTCCCCCCGCCGCCCCCAGAAGTTGAGGGGACCCGTGAAGAATACGCTTCCGCGGGCTACAATCTGATCAGAAGTTTGTGGAGGCAGAGGGAACCTGCAGCCTCATTTTGGTCAGTTCAAAGGTTGCCAGTCTTGGGGGCTTAGCAACTGACACCTTGTGAGAGTATGTGACAAACTCCACCACTACCCCCCACCACCTGCCCGGCCATCATTCACAACAGGCCTGTTTCCTGCAGTGCCCTCTTTGGTTCTTTGTCCTTTTAAGGACCTGGTTTTAAAAAGTTTCTCTTGTACAAAGGCAGTGTGGTTTTTTTTTTATATATAATTCTTTCCGGAATAAGAAACCGTGAGGGAACTCGGAACCAGGCTCCAGGGTGAAGATGAAGATCGAGGCAGCCTTAACCTTAGCCTATTCGCCTCCCCTCTGTCTCCCACCCCGCCCTCAGCAGAGGAATGGTGGAAACTCCAATGTTTAAAAAAAAAAAATCACCAAGGCCACATTATTCTCCCCTTGGGTTTCCTGCAGGTGTGGACTCCACATGTGCCGACTCTTCACTCACACCGCCCTCCTCTCCATCATCAAGCCGAGACGGCACCAGGTTAGAGAGCTATTCAACTTGGGTGGCTTCTCCTGACGCACACTTTCCAGCAGTGAACATCAGGAGCCGTGGGTGGGGTCGGGGGGGGGGGGGGGGGGGGGGGGGGTGTCGGGGGGAAGAGGTGCAAGTAGCCCAGCTGACTTTCTTCTTACACCCTCTATTCCAGTGGTATTGAGGTCAGATGTAGCCCTCTCCCCTAATACTTAACATCTCCCTGGAGGTCTGCCCTGGTCCCCAAGTCTCCATCCTGTCCTGGCTGCCACAGATAGTAACCCTCTGACCTAGAAACCTAGAGACACTCAGTACCCAATAACCAACCCACCTTCCCCAGTCGATTCAACCATTTGTCACTGTCAACTGGGTCAGGAAGAGCACGTTTGGTGGGAAATGCTCAGGAGGCCAGGGTTCCAGGCAAATGACCTGGAATGTGTGGCCCCACTGTTCTGTATCCACCCAAGCTGCTGCCTGACCTGCTGACCCAAGTGTCTGGAGGGTTGAATCTTTAAATTCCTGGAGACTCCCAAGGGGGGGGGAAATCCCGGCGGATTTGGCAACCGTCCGCATCGGAGAAAGGTGAGCTGCCATTCTGTAGCAGTGAGCTAATTCTGGACTGCAGCAGCTCCTGTCACCCAACCTGCCCCAAATCACCAATCACCCCAAGCGATACCCCCCTCACCCCCCGCCACAAAAAAAACCCGTCCGTCTCCTTTTTTTAAAAAAATAAGTTGGCTCAATAATATCTGCCATCTGTAAATTGCTGCAAGAATTCTCTTAACCCTGGTTAACCCCTTTGCCCTACCCATGCGCCCACACAAACACCCGCTCTCCACCATACCCCAATCACCTTGGTGTGCTCTCAGGAATACCTAGTGGGGGGGAGGGAGAGAGAGAGAGAGAAAAAAAAATACACTGTGATTCTCCCACCCATTCCCTTATTTGACGCATGCTGCCTTTCTAGCAAAACCCACCCCCTTCCCACCCCACCGAAAAATAGTTCCATTTAAATCCAGAGGGATTCATGTAAAATGTACAAACGTCTGTGTTTTTCATGGGATCAAAGCAAGTCAATCACAGCTTCGTCGCGGGAGAGAAAAAAAACCAAGTCACATGTTACAAACATCCCCGGTTTAGAAACAGATGCTGTATAAGATATAGATGTATATTTAAATTTATTTACAGCTGCTGCCATTTCCCCTCTGCCCTGTCCCCACACACTCTCTCAGGTGCGCCAAAGGGAAGTCTTTCCAGGGGCAAATTTGTCTTTTAAAAATAAAAAATAAGGTGATGGACATTGCTGGAAATAGAAGGTGGAGGTGGGGAACTGCACTCTCTGCTCATATATATGTATATATTCATAAAGTAAATATAAAAATCGCAGGGAGCTGTCAATCGTTGATCACCCTGTTATTTGGAGGGTTGGGTTGGGGTGGAAGGAGGAATTAGAATTGTTTTTTTTAAACACCCACAAGTGGTGGGAAGGATTTCTCCAGTGGATCCTTCACATTGCGGACGCTGGATGGGGTCTTGGTGAAAACGATCCTGGCTGCATTTCATTCACATTTAATGGGCGTCACATTATGTGCCAATCAGGTGCCCACCCGCCTGGGACACCCCCCCCCCCCCCCCCCCCCCCCCCGCCCCCCCCCACCCAACCAAAGCTGCTAAGGCGTCGGCTCCTGCCGTATCTTTCATTAAAACTTGCTGAAAGGCAGTTTCCGATTCGGAGGAGTGAGGTGACCATAATGGGGAACCTCTTGCATACTGTTGTCAAATGACAAGGACATCATGCTATGATTTAACTGGGATTTGGAGGAGGTGGTGGTGGTGGGGGGGGGGGGGTAGTGAAATAACTTATGATAGATGTACTGCCAGCCTCTGCAATTACTCTCTCCTTTAGCCTTAGAGTAGGTAATTTTTGGCTTCACCCTCTCCCTGGGCATTAAAAAATGTCTGGGTTGAGTGTCGGGGCTGGGGGAGGGGAGGGGAGGTGGGGCGCACACAGGAAATAAACCAAAGGAAAATTGGGTGGCTTCCACTCTCTGTATCAGGGAGGTGAAGGACCACTCCACTGTTTAAACCATTTCTACAGAAGTATTCCAACACCCCCACCCCACCCCTCCCCCTGGGCCAACCTGCGGTCTGATTGTGCTGGTACAGAGGAATTTCAGCTCCCTCTTCCTGTGGTTGTCTGAAAATGTCACTGTCGGGGTTCTTGGACGCTATCCCCATGGCAGTAACTGCACCACCACCCACTACCCCACCCCACCCTGCAACAGAGTGAGAAGCTCATTCTCACTTTGATACAGTTCTGCCCCCAGGCTAACATGATGCTGCAGGGCCAGAGGCTGAAGGCAGGGGGTTTAGGGGTGGGGTGGGGAGTCATTCAGGGTCGGGGTTAATGAGGACATTTAAAATCCACAGCAGCCAATGAGGCTCTGAGGCTGATCCTGACCCCCCCCCCGCCAAATCTCAGGTCAACCCTGCTCCCAACCCCCATGGCCATTTTGGCCGAATAAAGCTCTCAATTTAGTTGTTGGTCACTTGGACAGCCCCTTCCCCTTCCCCCTTCCCTCCCATGCAGGATTGTCAGTCTGAAGCCGCTCAAGTCAGATTCCTTTTCCCAGGCGGTGAGAGCATCTCGTTACCAGGGGCGCAGATCACACTGGTTCTGACCGCCAGTCAGCAATCTGTCTGCCAAGGATGTCCCCCTCCGTGCCCAGCTTTCTGACTTAGAGAGAGACAGAGGGGTTGGTTCGGTGTGGGGGGTGGCGGTTGGGGGGAGTCTTAGTGAAAAAAAAGTCCTGAAGGGCACAAGAGGCAGAAGGGGAGGTTGGCACGGGGCTAACTCCAGGAGGGGTCGTAGCCTGTCCAGTCTTTGGGGGGTGCCAAGTAGACCCTGCGGCCACGGTACATGAAGCTGACAATGCCGCGGTAGCCAGCTCGGGGCACGCCCGACTTGAGGTCGTCCATGACGCCCAGGGCTTTGGAGAAGGCTTTGAAAGTGTCCCGGGAGGAGTACTGGACCCGTACCTGGCGCAGCTCCGCCCGCTCATTGCGCTGCAGCTCCTCCACCCGCACGGCCGGCGCGCTGTACACCCGCTCGGGGAAGACCAGGTCGTAGTGCTCCTGCTTGAGGTAGGACAGATCCTGCTGGGTGAAAGGCACAAAGCGGTCGTTCAGCTTGATGAACTTGAGGTGCTGGTCGAAGAACTGGCCGTTGCTGACCCCCTTGCGGCCGAAGGTCATGGTGCGCGAGACCTCGGGCCGGACGCAGGATCGGCCGCGGCGCTGAGCAGGGCTGCGCATCCAGTCGTCCCAGAAGGCGCCGGGCCACTTGGGCTCCAGCTCCTCCCAGGTGGCCTTCAGCAGCATCCAGCCCAGGCCCGGAAAGAAGTCCGTGCGGTACAGGGCCTCGGGCTGCTTGGTGTCCACCATCTGCTCCTTGCCGTTGTCGTTCCAGGCTGAGGCGCACCAGAGGCTGGGGTCCTCCAGCAGCAGGGGGAAGAGGGCCCGGAAGTACTCGAAGAAGTCGGGTGCCACCTCCAGGTCGTCCTCCACGATGACGGCCGCCTGGTACTTGAAGGTGTGGAAGACCTGGTTGAGGGCCCAGCGGTAGTGCCGCGCGATCTTGTAGTAACCCTGGAACTTGCGGTGCTCGGGTGGCACCCGCAGGTCGGAAAGGTCAGGCTGCCGGATGTGCATCACCTGGTCGCCGTACGAGGCGATCACCTTGGCCGTCTCCTCGTGACCGCAGTCCTGACTCACCAGGATGGGGAAGAGATCCTTGGAGGGCCGGTAGTGCAGCAGCTTGTCCAGGCACCGCCGGATGGTGGGGCGGTCGCAGCCGATCACCAGCACTGGCAGCACCACGTCCTCGACCCGGAGGTCGCCGGCGGCGGTGACCCCTTCCACCGCCGGTGGCATCTTGCCCCGCTGCCAGAGGCCCCGGTGGTGCTGGATTTGCTGCAGCAGTTTCTTCTGGTTCTCCAGCTCCGTCTCCACCTCCTCAGCCACCTTGACCACCTCGCGGGTCAGCTGCTCGGGGTCGGGGTTCCCCCCGGCTGGCGGGCGGCCCAACAGGAAGAAGAGCAGGAGCAGGTTCCAACCAATGAAGAGCAGCACCCCCCAGACTATCACGCTGGTCCGCCGCAGCATTCTCTCCCGGTCCACGTGCTGCTCACCTCCCCCCCGCCGTCAGTCCAACTCCATCAACCTGTGGGAAGGAAGGTCTGGGGGGAATAAAGGCAAAAAAAAAAGCACTAGATCAGACAACACACATCAACGCCAGGAGTTGGTACATCAATTACACCAATCTTCAAGTGCACTCTGGAATGAGAGGGGGAGAGACAGCGACAGACGAGTGTGAGAGAGAGACACACAGACACTGACAAACGGGTTCGAGATACAGAGATAGCGACACCGAAAGACTGGAGTTGGAGAGAGAGAAACACTGACAGGCTGGAGTTGGAGAGAGAGAGACACTGACAGGATGGAGTTGGAGAGAGAGAGACACTGACAGGCTGGAGTTGGAGAGAGAGAGACACTGACAGGCTGGAGTTGGAGAGAGAGAGACACTGACAGACTGGAGTTGGAGAGACACTGACAGACTGGAGTTGAAGAGAGAGAGACACCGACAGACTGGAGTTCGAGAGAGAGAGAGAGGGGCATTGACAGACTGGAGTTCGAGAGAGAGACAGCGACAGACTGGAGTTGGAGAGAGAGACAGCGACAGACTGGAGTTGGAGAGAGAGACAGCGACAGACTGGAGTTGGAGAGAGAGACAGCGACAGACTGGAGTTGGAGAGGGAGAGAGACGCCAACAGGCTGGAGTTCGAGAAAGAGAGAGACACCGACAAACTGGAGTTGGAGAGACACCAACAAACTGAAATTGGAGAGAGAGAGACACTGACAGGCTGGAGTTCGAGAAAGAGAGAGACACCGACAAACTGGAGTTGGAGAGACACCAACAAACTGGAGTTGGAGAGAGACAGACACTGACAGGCTGGAGTTCAAGAGGGAGAGACACCGACAGGCTGGAGTTGGAGAGAGAGAAACACTGACAGGCTGGAGTTGGAGAGAGAGAAACACTGACAGGCTGGAGTTGGAGAGAGAGAGACACTGACAGGCTGGAGTTGGAGAGAGAGAGACACTGACAGGCTGGAGTTGGAGAGAGAGAGACACTGACAGGCTGGAGTTGGAGAGAGAGAGACACTGACAGGCTGGAGTTGGAGAGAGAGAGAGACACTGACAGGCTGGAGTTGGAGAGAGAGAGACACTGACAGGCTGGAGTTGGAGAGAGAGAGACACTGACAGGCTGGAGTTGGAGAGAGAGAGACACTGACAGGCTGGAGTTGGAGAGAGAGAGACACTGACAGGCTGGAGTTGGAGAGAGAGAGACACTGACAGGCTGGAGTTGGAGAGAGAGAGACACTGACAGGCTGGAGTTGGAGAGAGAGAGACACTGACAGGCTGGAGTTGGAGAGAGAGAGACACTGACAGGCTGGAGTTGGAGAGAGAGAGACACTGACAGGCTGGAGTTGGAGAGAGAGAGACACTGACAGGCTGGAGTTGGAGAGAGAGAGACACTGACAGGCTGGAGTTGGAGAGAGAGAGACACTGACAGGCTGGAGTTGGAGAGAGAGAGACACTGACAGGCTGGAGTTGGAGAGAGAGAGACACTGACAGGCTGGAGTTGGAGAGAGAGAGACACTGACAGGCTGGAGTTGGAGAGAGAGAGACACTGACAGGCTGGAGTTGGAGAGAGAGACACTGACAGGCTGGAGTTGGAGAGAGAGAGACACTGACAGGCTGGAGTTGGAGAGAGAGACACACTGACAGGCTGGAGTTGGAGAGAGAGAGACACTGACAGGCTGGAGTTGGAGAGACAGAGACACTGACAGGCTGGAGTTGGAGAGACACTGACAGGCGGGAGTTCGAGAGAGAGAGAGACACCGACAAACTGGAGTTGGAGAGACACCAACAAACTGGAGTTGGAGAGAGAGAGAGACACTGACAGACTGGAGTTCAAGAGAGAGAGAGAAAGACACCGATAGACTGGAGTTGGAGAGGGAGAGAGACACTGACAGGCTGGAGTTGGAGAGGGAGAGACACCAACAAACTGGAGTTGGAGAGACACCAACAAACTGAAGTTGGAGAGAGAGAGAGACACTGACAGGCTAGAGTTCGAGAAAGAGAGAGACACCGACAAACTGGAGTTGGAGAGACACCAACAAACTGGAGTTGGAGAGAGAGAAACACTGACAGGCTGGAGTTGGAGAGAGAGAGACACTGACAGGCTGGAGTTGGAGAGAGAGAGACACTGACAGGCTGCAGTTGGACAGAGAGAGACACTGACAGGCTGGAGTTGGAGAGACACTGACAGACTGGAGTTGAAGAAAGGGAGACACCGACAGACTGGAGTTGAAGAGAGAGAGACACCGACAAACTGGAGTTTGAGAGAGAGAGAGAGAGAGGGGCATCGACAGACTGGAGTTCGAGAGAGAGACACCGGCAGGCCAGAGTTCGAGAGAGAGAGACACCGACAGACTGGAGTTGGAGAGAGAGACACTGACAGACTGGAGTTGGAGAGAGAGAGAGACACCGACAGACTGGAGTCGGAGAGAGAGAGACACTGACAGGCTGGAGTTCGAGAAAGAGAGAGAGACACCAACAGACTGGAGTTGGAGAGAGAGAGAGAAACACTGACAGGCTGGAGTTGGAGAGAGAGAGAGAAACACTGACAGGCTGGAGTTGGAGAGAGAGAGACACTGACAGGCTGGAGTTGGAGAGAGAGAGACACTGACAGGCTGGAGTTGGAGAGACACTGACAGGCTGGAGTTGGAGAGACACTGACAGACTGGAGTTGGAGAGACACTGACAGACTGGAGTTGGAGAGACACTGACAGACTGGAGTTGAAGAGAGGTAGACACCGACCGACTGGAGTTGAAGAGAGGTAGACACCGACCGACTGGAGTTGAAGAGAGAGAGACACCGACAAACTGGAGTTTGAGAGAGAGAGAGAGAGAGAGAGAGGGGCATCGACAGACTGGAGTTCGAGAGAGAGACACCGGCAGACTGAAATTGGAGAGAGAGAGACACCAACAGACTGGAGTTGGAGAGAGAGAGAGGGGCATCGACAGACTGGAGTTCGAGAGAGAGACACCAACAGACTGGAATTCGAGAGAGAGAGAGAAAAAGAGACACTGAAAGACTGTGGAGTTGGAGAGAAGAGAGAGACACCGACAGTCTGGGGCTCGAGAGAGAGACACCAACAGACTGGAATTGGAGAGAGAGAGACACTGACAGGCTGGAGTTAGAGAGAGAGAGAGAGAGACACCGACCGACTGGAGTTGAAGAGAGAGAGACACCGACAAACTGGAGTTTGAGAGAGAGAGAGAGAGAGAGAGAGGGGCATCGACAGACTGGAGTTCGAGAGAGAGACACCGGCAGACTGAAATTGGAGAGAGAGAGACACCGACAGACTGGAGTTGGAGAGAGAGAGAGGGGCATCGACAGACTGGAGTTCGAGAGAGAGACACCAGCAGACTGAAATTGGAGAGAGAGAGACACCGACAGACTGGAGTTGAAGAGAGAGAGAGACACTGACAGACTGGAGTTGTAGAGAGAGAGACACCGACAGACTGGAGTTGGAGAGAGAGAGACACCAACAGACTGGAGTTGGAGAGAGAGAGGGGGGCATCGACAGACTGGAGTTCAAGAGAGAGACACCAACAGACTGGAATTCCAGAGAGAGAGAGAAAAAGAGACACTGAAAGACTGTGGAGTTGGAGAGAAGAGAGAGACACCGACAGTCTGGGGCTCGAGAGAGAGACACCAACAGACTGGAATTGGAGAGAGAGAGACACTGACAGGCTGGAGTTAGAGAGAGAGAGAGAGAGACACCGACCGACTGGAGTTGAAGAGAGAGAGACACCGACAAACTGGAGTTTGAGAGAGAGAGAGAGAGAGGGGCATCAACAGACTGGAGTTCAAGAGAGAGAGACACCGGCAGACTGAAATTGGAGAGAGAGAGACACCGACAGACTGGAGTTGGAGAGAGAGAGGGGCATCGACAGACTGGAGTTCAAGAGAGAGACACCAGCAGACTGAAATTGGAGAGAGAGAGACACCGACAGACTGGAGTTAAAGAGAGAGAGAGACACTGACAGACTGGAGTTGTAGAGAGAGAGACACCGACAGACTGGAGTTGGAGAGAGAGAGACACCAACAGACTGGAGTTGGAGAGAGAGAGGGGGGCATCGACCGACTGGAGTTCAAGAGAGAGACACCAACAGACTGGAATTCCAGAGAGAGAGAGAAAAAGAGACACTGAAAGACTGTGGAGTTGGAGAGAAGAGAGAGACACCGACAGTCTGGGGCTCGAGAGAGAGACACCAACAGACTGGAATTGGAGAGAGAGAGACACTGACAGGCTGGAGTTGGAGAGAGAGAGAGAGAGAGACACCGACAGGCTGGAGTTGGAGAGAGAGAGAGAGACACCGACAGACTGGAGTTGGAGTGAGAGAGAGAGAGAGACACACCGACAGACTGGAGTTGGAAAGAGTGACACCAAAAGACTGGGTTTCGAGAGAGAGTGAGACACTGACAGACTGGAATTTGAGAGTGACAGAGATACCAAAAGACTGGAATTCGAGAGAGACAGAGACACAGACAGACTGGAGTTCAAGAAAAAGTGACACCAACAGACTGGAGTTCGAGAGACAGACAAACTGACAGACTGGAGTTGGAGAGAGAGAGAGAGACACACACTGACAGACTGGAGTTGGAGAGAGCGAGAGACACCAACAGACTGGAGTTGGAGGGAGAGAGACCGACAGACTGGAGTTGGAGAGAGAGATACACCGACAGACTGGAGTTGGAGAGAGAAAGACACTGACAGACTGGAGTTGGAGAGAGAGAGACACCGACAGAATGGAGTTGGAGAGAGAGAGACACCGACAGACCAGTTGGAGAGAGAGACACCGACTGACTGGAGTTGGAGAGAGAGAAACCGACAGACTGGAGTTGGAGAGAGAGAGAGAGACACCGACAGACTGGAGTTGGAGAGAGAGAGACACCGACAGACTGGAGTTTGGAGAGAGAGAGAGACACCGACAGACTGGAGTTGGAGAGAGAGACACCGATAGACTGATGTTGGAGAGAGAGACACCGACAGACTGAAGTTGGAGAGAGAGAGACACCGACAGAGTGGAGTTGGAGAGAGAGAGACACCGACAGAGTGGAGTTCGAGAGGGGGAGCGCGAGAGAGACACCGACAGACTGGGTTTCGAGAGAGAGACAGACACCGGCAGACTGGGGTTGGAGAGAGAGGGACACCGGCAGACTGGAGTTGGAGAGAGAGAGAGAGAGACACTGACAGACTGGAGTTGGAGAGAGAGAGACACCGACAGACTGGAGTTGGAGAGAGAGAGACACCGACAGACTGGAGTTGGAGAGAGAGAGACACCGACAGACTGGAGTTGGAGAGAGAGAGACACCAACAGACTGGAGTTGGAGAGTGAGAGACACTGACAGACTGGAGTTCGAGAGAGAGAGAGACACCAACAGACTGGAGTCAGAGAGAGAGAGACACCAGCAGACTAGAGTTGGAGGGAGAGAGACACCAACAAACTGGAGTTGGAGGGAGAGAAAGACACCGACAGACTGGAGTTGGAGAGAGAGAGAGAGACCGAAAGACTGGGGTTGG
Organism: Carcharodon carcharias; assembly: GCF_017639515.1. Lineage (NCBI taxonomy): Eukaryota > Metazoa > Chordata > Chondrichthyes > Lamniformes > Lamnidae > Carcharodon > Carcharodon carcharias. The sequence continues at coordinate 91,918,433 of NC_054485.1, forward strand.
AGAGAGAGAGGCAGAGACACCGACAGACTGGGGTTGGTGGGAGAGAAAGACACCGACAGACAGGAGTTGGAGAGAGAGAGACCGAAAGACTGGAGTTGGAGAGAGAGAGAGACAGAGACACCGACAGACTGGAGTTGAAGAGAGAGAGACACACCGACAGACTGGAGTTGGAGAGACAGAGAGAGAGAGACACTAACAGACTGGAGTTCGAGTGAGAATGTGAAACCCACGGATTGGATAATGAGAGAGGGAGAGAGACACACAGACAGACTGGAGATCGAGAGAGAGAGACACCAACAGACTGGAGTTCGAGAGAGGGAGAGACCCACAGACTGGAATTAGAGAGTGAGGGAGAGAAACAGAGAGACTAGTTCGAGAGAGAGATATGCCGCTAGACTGGAATTCAAGAGAGAGAGAGACGATGGCAGACTGGAGTTCAAGAGAGAGACCGACAGACTGGAGTTAAAGAGAGAGAGACACCAACAGACTGGAGTTCAAGAGAGAGAGACACCAACAGATTGGAGTTCAAGAGAGAGAGGGACACCGGCAGAGTGGAGTTCAAGAGAGAGACACTGACAGACTGGATTTCGAGAGAGAGTTAGAGAGACACTGACAGACTCGAGTTTGAGAGGGTGAGACACACCGCTAGTCTGGAGTTCGAGAGAAAGAGGGACACCGACAGCCTGCAGTTCGAGCGGGGGAAAGAGACAGAGAGAGATACACTTGTAGACTTGAGTTCTAGAGTGAGGGGGACACCAATGACTGGAGTTCAAGAGAGTGAGAGACACCGACAGACAGGAGTTCAAGAGGGGGAAAGAGAGAGAAATACCCTGACAGACTGGAGTTCGAGAGGGTGAAACCAAATTACTGGAATGAGAGAGTGAGGGAGAGAAACAGAGAGACTGGAGTTCAAGAGAGAGAGAGAGACACCGACAGACTGGAATTCAAGATAGAGGGAGACACTGACAGAGTGGAGTTTGAGAGGAAGAGAGAGAGAGAGAACGACAAACTAGAGTTCAAGAGAGAGGCATCAAAAGACTGGAGTTCAAGAGAAAAAGAGAGAACCACCGATAGACTGAAGCTTGAAAGAGAGACACACCGACATTTCAGAATTTGAAACACACCAACAGTTTGGAGTGCTGTGTGCAAACTGGCTGCTGCGTTTCTTACATTAGAACAGTGACTACACTTAAAAAGCTGCTTCATAGGCTGTAAAGCACTTTGGAACAATCTGTGGTTGTGAAAGGCGCTAAACAAATGCAAGTTGTTTCTTTTGAAAAAACAAGAAAAGAAACGGCTATTCACCATTCCATGCTACTTTTCTGTCCAATAATCATGGCAGCAGAACCTCTGGCATCAGATAAGACTGTAGGTAATTCTCTGCCTTTCAGCAGAGCATAATGATGGGTGAATATAGCTTTGATGCAGCACAGAAAGGAGGCCATTCAGCCCATCATGCCTGTGATGGCTCTTTGAAAGGGCCATCCAATTAGTCCCACTTCCCTGCTCTTAGCTGATAACCCTGCAAAAAACATTTTTTCCCCTTTAAATATTTATCCAATTCCCTTTTGAAAGTCATTATTAAATCTGCTTCATCACCCTTTCATGCAGTGCATTTTGGATCATAACACATCTGTGCATAAAGCTATTCCTCACTCCCTCTCTGTGTCCTCTGATGGCTGACCCTCCTGCCACAGTAACACAGTAACTTAGATTTCTGCAAAGCCTTTAACATAATGACTGCGTTTCACGGGAGCATTATAAAACAAAGCATGACACCTCAACACTTGTAGATACCAGATGACCAAAGGGTTGGTCAAAGAGATAGCTTTTAAAGGACGAAAGTGAGGCGGAGAGGAGTAGGGTAGTTATTCCAGAGCAAGGGGCTGAGGCAACTGAAAGCACATTCACCAATGGTGCAGCAGTTGTAATTGGGAATTCGCAAGAGGCCAGAGTTAAAAGAGTGCAGATATCTGCCACCGAAAACAGCACTGCTTATTTACTCTATCAAAACCCTTCATGATTTTGAACACTCTCAATTGGATCTTCTCTCTTAGCCTTCTCTAAAGGAGAGCCTTGCAAATCCCAAATCCATCCCATTCTCTGTCTCAAATTCATGCTGACCTGGGACTGTGTGTGTTTGTTCAAAGTGGGAAGTGTGGGGTCATCCAAATGTGGAATTTGAAACATTTTCTTAGTGTCAAGAGACAAGACGTTGTGGAGGTGCACAAGGTATTTGGGCATCTATGTACACACAGGTTACTAAAAGTGAGTACTTAGGCAAAGGAAGTCTTGCAGAGCAGTTGGTAGTGTCCCAATCTCTGGGCCAGAAGCTCTGGGTTCAAGTCCCACTTTAGGTCTTGATAGCCAAAGATGGTGTGTTCATAACATGGCCAAGCAGGCTGATTATCAGCCTGTAAATCCTTCCAATATGCCTGATAGCGGATGGTAAGAATGGGAGAGCTTCCTGGTCAGTCATACTGCAGAAGGCAATGGCAAACCACTTTGCAGTACTTTGCCAAGTATAATCACGGACCAATCCAATGGAAGCCTATGTTGCCAATGCCCTCTTCGGGCATTGTATCTGACAGAAGAGGAGGGACATAGATTCAAGATAAGTGGTAAGTGGTAGAAGATGAGGGGGGAACATGAGGAAGAACTTTTTTACGCAGAGGGTAGAGAGTGTCTGGAATTCACTGCCCTAGTTGGTGGTAGAGGCAAAAACTCTAAACTCTGGTAAAAAGTACCTGGATCTGCACTTTAAGTGTTGTAAGCTCCAGGGCTATGGGCTGGGTGCAGGAAGGTGGGATTAGAAAGGACATCTGGGTGTCCTTGGGCTGGCATGGACAAGATGGGCCGAATGGCCTCCTCCTGTGCTGTAACTTTTCTATGGTTCTATAGGGATAAAGTAATCCAAAGTTAGTCTTTATCTCAAAAGGGACTGGAACACAAGGGATTCAGTTGTATTGAGTCTTGGCCAGAGCCCATCTGGATCTGCGATCAATTCTGGGCACCACATCTCCCAAAGAATGTAGTGGGGCTGGGTGGTTAATTTAGAACTAAGCTATTTGGAAGGGAAATGAATGACTTTTTCACAAGCAGGGTAGTGGAAATCTGTAACTCTCTCCCCCAAAAAGCTGTGAATTCTGGGTCACTGAAATTTTCAAGACTGCGACTGATAGATTTTTATTAGGGAAGGGTATCAGGGCATATTGAAACAAAGGCGAATAAACGGAGTTGGGGCCACAGACCAGCCATGATCTAACTGAACGGCAGGAGCTGAGTAGCCTCCTCCTGTTCCCATGGCCCTATGTTAATGCCCTGGGGAGTTTTACTCTGTGTCTAACCCGTGATGTACCCAACCTGGGAGTTTGATGGGACGGTCTAGAGGCAACTTTTACTCTGCATCTAACCCAGGATGCCGACATAGGAGGCAGCAGCATTTAGAAGGAACTCTCACGCGTGCGTGCGATTTAAATGGGAGCAAACACAGCAACAGAGTTAGTCTCCTCAAACCGGAATCCTGCAACACACATTAAACCAGGGGCAGGGATAACCTTCATCTAACTGATTGGACCAGGTTGCAGTCAGTACATGAGGGTGGGAGAAGGACTAAGCCAGTTTCAATAGGAGTATGCTACACTCTAAGTGAATGACAGTGACAGGGTTAATATGGATGGACTCCGTGTTGAAGAAAGGCAGTGATGGGGGTTAATAGGCACAAGCAAATGGGAGAGTTGCATACACAGGGTTAATGGGGACACACTAGACTCAGCATAGAAGCTGTTACTAGATCTGAGCGCAGAGGCCATCAGATTATGCCAGTGTCAGACCCAGTCATTTCACAGCAAGTCATTGCAAGTCTGTAGTTTGTGTGGTGAGTTCCTTTATTTTGAACCACAATAACTGTTGTGCATCTCTGATAGTTCTCCTGATAACTGTTTTTACAAAGCAGCTGCATTTCAAACAACCAAGTCAGCAGATTAAGATTCACAAAAGAGATCAAAGGATGACATACAAATAATGCACAATTCAGGGAACAGCCTGTACAGGAAAACTGTGCCAGTAAACCCATGGGAATATCTTCAGCGAACCCACTTCCTTTGCCTCACCTTTGGTGACGGTGCCTTCGGCGATCCAGGACCTAAGGTCCGGAATTCTTCTGCTAAACCTCTCTGCCCTTTGCTTTCTCTCCCTTTACATTGTGCAACGCACAATAGACTGACCGTATGGGACAGGAGGCGGGGACATTTAGACCTGTTCCAGGTCGATGCTTAGCTCAGATACAGAAACAGCAAGTGGAAAGTTGAATGTGAGTCATGAGGTCGGCACAAGAGGTCCCTAGGACGTGAGGCAGCAATAATTGCCAGGCCATCGCCGCCCACCTCTCTGTTCACTCCGCCCTCAGCCTCCTGCCTCGAACTGTTCATCCGCCCCCTATCTTAGTCCCAGAGCTTACCAAGTAGAGCTCTCACATGCGCCTGACCCTCCCCACCAATACTCATATCCATCCACTGTTGCCAACCCTACAGGATTCGCAGACCAATACTCACGCCTGTCTGACCCTGCACACCAATACTCACCCCCGTCCGACCCTGCACACCAATACTCAACGCCCATCCGACCCTGCACACCAATACTCACCCCTGTCCGACCCTGCACACCAATACTCAACGCCTGTCCGACCCTGCACACCAATACTCAACGCCCGTCCGAACCTGCACACCAATACTCAACGCCCGTCCGACCCTGCACACCAATACTCAACGCCCGTCCGACCCTGCACAACAATACTCACGCCTGTCTGACCCTGCACAGCAATACTCACGTCCGTCCGACCCTGCAAACCAATACTCTCGTCCGTCCGACCCTGCACACCAATATTCACGCCTGTCCGACCCTGCACACCAATACTCACGTCCGTCCGACCCTGCACACCAATATTCAGGTCCGTCCGACCCTGCACAACTATATTCACGCCCGTCCGACACTGCACAACAATACTCACGCCAATCTGACCCTGCACACCAATACTCACGCCCGTCCGACCCTGCACACCAATAGTCACGCCTGTCTGACCCTGCACACCAATACTCACGCCTGTCTGACCCTGCACACCAATACTCATGCCCGTCCGACCCTGCACACCAATACTCACGCCTGTCTGACCCTGCACACCAATGCTCACGCCTGTCTGACCCTGCACACCAATACTCACGCCTGTCTGACCCTGCACAACAATACTCACACCTGTCTGACCCTGCACACCAATACTCACACCTGTCTGACCCTGCACACCAATACTCACACCTGTCTGACCCTGCACACCAATACTCACACCTGTCTGACCCTGCACACCAATACTCACACCTGTCTGACCCGGCACACCAATACTCACGCCTGTCTGACCCTGCACACCAATACTCACACCTGTCTGACCTGCACACCAATACTCACGTCTGTTCGAGTGCGCAGCAACACTCACGCCTGTCCGACCCTGCACAACAATACTCACGTCCTTCCGAGGACCCAGCACACCTGTACTCATGCCTGTCTGACCCTGCACACCAATACTCACTCCTGCTTGACTCTGCACACCAATACTCACGCCTGTCTGACTCTGCACACCAATACTCATGCCTGTCTGACTCTGCACACCAATACTCACGCCTCTGACCCTGCACACCAATACTCACGCCTCTGACCCTGCACACCAATACTCACGCCTGTCTGACCTTGCACACCAATATTCACGCCTGTCTGACCCTGCATACCAATATTCACGCCTGTCTGACCCTGCATACCAATACTCACGCCTGTCTGACCCTGCACACCAATACTCACGCCTGTCTGACCCTGCACACCAATACTCACGCCTGTCTGACCCTGCACACCAATAATCACGCCTGTCTGACCCTGCACACTAATACTCTCGTCCGTCCAACCTTGCACACCAATACTCACGCCCGTCTGACCCTGCACACCAATACTCACGCCTGTCTGACCCTGGACACCAATACGCACGCCCGTCCGACCTTGCACACCAATACTCACGCCTGTCCGACCCTGCATACCAATACTCACGCATGTCTGACCCTGCACACCAATACTCACGCCTGTTTGAGGACCTTGCACATCAATGCTCTCGTCTGTCCAAGTGCACACCAATACACACACCTGACCAACCCTGTTCACCAATACTCACGCCTGTCTGACTCTGCACACCAATACTCACGCCTGTCCGACCCTGCACACCAATACTCAAACCTGTTGACCCTGCACACCAATACTCACGCCTGTCTGACCCTGCACACCAATACTCACGCCTGTCTGACCCTGCACACCAATACTCACGCCTGTGCAACCCTGCACACCAATACTCACATCTGTCCGATGCTGCACACCAACACTCACATCTGTTCGATCGCACACCAAAACTCACGACCGTCCGGCCCTGCACACCAATACTCACGCCTGTCCAACCCTGCACACCAATACTCACGTCTGTCCAAATGCACACCAATAGTCACACCTATCCAACCCTGCACACCAACGCTCACGTCTGTCCGATGCTGCACACCAACACTCACATCTGTTCGAACGCACACCAATACTCACGACTGTCCGGCCCTCCACATCAATACTCACGCCTGTTCAACCCTGCACACCAATACTCACTTCTGTCCAACCTTGCACACCAAAACTCATGCCCGTCCGACCTTGCACACCGATACTCACGCCCGTCCGACCCTGCACACCGTTACTCACGCCCGTCCGACCCTGCACACCGTTACTCACGCCCGTCCGACCCTGCACAACGATACTCACGCCCGTCCGACCCTGCACACCGATACTCACGCCCGTCCGACCCTGCACACCGATACTCACGCCCGTCCGACCCTGCACACCGATACTCACGCCCGTCCGACCCTGCACACCGATACTCACGCCCGTCCGACCCTGCACACCGATACTCACGCCCGTCCGACCCTGCACACCGATACTCACGCCTGTCCGACCCTGCACACCGATACTCACGCCCGTCCGACCCTGCACACCGATACTCACGCCCGTCCGACCCTGCACACCGATACTCACGCCCGTCCGACCCTGCACACCGATACTCACGCCCGTCCGACCCTGCACACCGATACTCACGCCCGTCCGACCCTGCACACCGTTACTCACGCCGGTCCGACCCTGCACAACGATACTCACGCCCGTCCGACCCTGCACACCGATACTCACGCCGGTCCGACCCTGCACACCGACACTCACGCCCGTCCGACCCTGCACACCGACACTCACGCCTGTCCGACCCTGCACACCGACACTCACGCCCGTCCGACCCTGCACACCAACACTCACGCCCGTCCGACCCTGCACAACAATACTCACGTCTATCTGACCCTGCACACCAATACTCATGCCTGTCTGACACTGCACACCAATACTCATGCCTGTCTGACACTGCACACCAATAGTCACGCCTGTTCGAGGACCATGCACATCAACACTCTCGTCTGTCCAAGTGCACACCAATACACACACCTGACCAACCCTGCACAACAATACTCACGCCTGTCGGACCCTGCACACCAATACTCACGCCTGTCCGATGCTGCACACCAACACTCATGTTCGAACACACACCAATACGCACGACTGTCCGGCCCTGCACACCAATACTCACGACTGTCCAACCCTGCACAACAATACTCACGTCTGTCCAATGCTGTACACCAACACTCACATCTGTTCGAAGGCACACCAATACTAACAACTGTCCGGCCCTGCACACCAATACTCACGCCCGTCCGACCCGGCACACCAATACTCACGCCCGTGCGACCCTGCACACCAATACTCACGCCCGTGCGACCCTGCACACCAATACTCACGCCCGTCCGACCCTGCACACCAATACTCACGCCCGTCCGACCCTGCACACCAATACTCACGCCCGTCCGACCCTGCACACCAATACTCACGCCCGTCCGACCCTGCACACCAATACTCACGCCCGTCCGACCCTGCACACCAATACTCACGCCCGTCCGACCCTGCACACCAATACTCACGCTCGTCCGTCCCTGCACACCAATACTCACGCCCGTCCGACCCTGCACACCAATACTCACGCCCGTCCGACCCTGCACACCAATACTCACGCCCGTCCGACCCTGCACACCAATACGCACGCCCGTCCGACCCTGCACACCAATACTCACGCCCGTCCGACCCTGCACACCAATACTCACGCCCGTCCGACCCTGCACACCAATACTCACGCCCGTCCGACCCTGCACACCAATACTCACGCCCGTCCGACCCTGCACACCAATACTCACGCCCTTCCGACCCTGCACACCAATACTCACGCCCTTCCGACCCTGCACACCAATACTCACGCCCTTCCGACCCTGCACACCAATACTCACGCCCTTCCGACCCTGCACACCAATACTCACGCCCGTCCGACCATGCACACCAATACTCACGCCCGTCCGACCCTGCACACCAATACTCACGACCGTCCGACCCTGCACACCAATACTCACGCCCGTCCGACCCTGCACACCAATACTCACGCCCGTCCGACCCTGCACACCAATACTCACGCCCGTCCGACCCTGCGCACCAATACTCACGCCCGTCCGACCCTGCGCACCAATACTCACGCCCGTCCGACCCTCCGCACCAATACTCACGCCCGTCCGACCCTGCGCACCAATATTCACGCCCGTCCGACCCTGCGCACCAATATTCACGCCCGTCCGACCCTGCGCACCAATACTCACGCCCGTCCGACCCTGCGCACCAATACTCACGCCCGTCCGACCCTGCGCAACAACACTCACGCCCGTCCGACCCTGCGCAACAACACTCACGCGCGTCCGACCCTGCGCACCAATACTCACGCCCGTCCGACCCTGCGCACCAATACTAACGCCCGTCCGACCCTGCGCACCAATACTCAAGCCCGACCGACCCTGCGCACCAATAGTCAAGCCCGTCCGACCCTGCGCACCAATACTCAAGCCCGTCCGACCCTGCGCACCAATACTCAAGCCCGTCCGACCCTGCGCACCAATACTCAAGCCCGTCCGACCTTGCGCACCAATGTTCACTCCCGTCCGACCCTGCGCACCAATATTCACGCCCGTCCGGCCCTGCACACCAATACTCACGCCCGTCTGACCGTGCACACCAATACTCACAACTGTGTGACTCTGCACACCAATACTCACGCCTGTCTGACCCTGCACACCAATACTCACGCTTGTCTGACCCTGCACACCAATACTCACGCCTGTCTGATCCTACACACCAATACTCACGCCTGTCTGACCCTGCACACCAATACTCACGCCTGTCTGACCCTGAACACCAATACTCACGTCTGTCTGACCCTGTGCACCAATAGTCACGCCTGTACGAGGACCTTGCACATCAAGTCTCTCGTCTGTCCAAGTGCACACCAATACACACACCTGACAGACCCTGCCCTCGAAAACTCACGCCTGTCGGACCCTGCACACCAATACACACGCCTGTCCAACCCTGCAAACCAATACTCACGACTGTACGAGTGCACACCAATAGTCACACCTATCCAACCCTGCACACCAACGCTCACGTCTGTCCGATGCTGCACACCAACACTCATGTCTGTTCGAACTCACACCAATACTCACGCCCGTCCGACCCTGCACGCCAATACTCACGCCCGTCCGACCCTGCACGCCAATACTCACGCCCGTCCGACCCTGCACGCCAATACTCACGCCCGTCCGACCCTGCACGCCAATACTCACGCCCGTCCGACCCTGCACGCCTATACTCACGCCCGTCCGACCCTGCACGCCTATACTCACGCCCGTCCGACCCTGCACGCCAATACTCACGCCCGTCCGACCCTGCACGCCAATACTCACGCCCGTCCGACCCTGCACGCCAATACTCATGCCCGTCCGACCCTGCACGCCAATACTCACGCCCGTCCGACCCTGCACGCCAATACTCACGCCCGTCCGACCCTGCACGCCAATACTCACGCCCGTCCGACTCTGCACGCCAATACTCACGCCCGTCCGACCCTGCACGCCAATATTCACGCCCGTCCGACCCTGCACACCAATACTCACGCCCGTCCGACCCTGCACACCAATACTCACGCCCGTCCGACCCTGCACACCAATACTCACGCCCGTCCGACCCAGCACAACAATATTCACGCCCGGACGACCCTGCACACCAATACACACGCCCATCTGACCCTGCACACCAATACTCACGCCTGTTTGACCCTGCACACCAATACTCACACCTGTGTGACCCTGCACACCAATACTCATACCTGTCTGACCCTGCACACCAATACTAACGCCTGTCTGACCCTGCATACCAATACTCATGCCTGTCTGACGCTGCACACCAATACTCACGCCTGTCGGACCCTGCACAGCAATACTCACGCCTGTCTTACTCTGTACACCAATAGTCACGCCTGTTCGAGGACCTTGCACATCAAGACTCTCGTCTGTCCAAGTGCACAACAATACACACACCTGACAGACCCTGCCCTCCAATACTCACGCCTGTCGAACACTGCACACCAATACTCACGCCTGTCTTACCCTGTACACCAATAGTCACGCCTGTTTGAGGACCATGCATATCAATACTATCGTCTGTCCAAGTGCACACCAATACACACACCTGACCGACCCTGCCCACCAATACTCACGCCTGTCGGACCCTGCACACCAATACTCACGTCTGTCCAAACCTGCACACCAATACTCACGTCTGTCCGATGCTGCACACCAACACTCACATCTGTTTGAACGCACACCAATACTCACGCCTGTCCAACCCTGCAAACCAATACTCACGTCTGTCCGAGTGCACACCAACAGTCACACCTATCCAACCCTGCACACCAATACTCACGCCCGTCCGACCCTGCGCACCAATACTCACGCCCGTCCGACCCTGCGCACCAATACTCACGCCCGTCCGACCCTGCGCACCAATACTCACGCGCGTCCGACCCTGCGCACCAATACTCACGCCCGTCCGACCCTGCGCACCAACACTCACGCCCGTCCGACCCTGCGCACCAACACTCACGCGCGTCCGACCCTGCGCACCAATACTAACGCCCGTCCGACCCTGCGCACCAATACTAACGCCCGTCCGACCCTGCGCACCAATACTCAAGCCCGTCCGACCCTGCGCACCAATACTCAAGCCCGTCCGACCCTGCGCACCAATACTCAAGCCCGTCCGACCCTGCGCACCAATACTCACGCCCGTCCGACCCTGCGCACCAATATTCACGCCCGTCCGACCCTGCGCACCAATATTCACGCCCGTCCGGCCCTGCACACCAATACTCACACCTGTCTGACCGTGCACACCAATACTCACAACTGTGTGACTCTGCACACCAATACTCACGCCTGTCTGTCCCTGCACACCAATACTCACGCCTGTCTGACCCTGCACACCAATACTCACGCCTGTCTGATCCTGCACACCAATACTCACGCCTGTCTGACCCTGCACACGAATACTCATGCCTGTCTGACCCTGCACACCAATACTCACGCCTGTCTTACCCTGTACACCAATAGTCACGCCTGTTCGAGGACCTTGCACATCAAGATTCTCGTCTGTCCAAGTGCACACCAATACACACACCTGACAGACCCTGCCCTCGAAAACTCACGCCTGTCGGACCCTGCACACCAATACACAGGCCTGTCCAACCCTGCAAACCAATACTCACGACTGTCCGAGTGCACACCAATAGTCACACCTATCCAACCCTGCACACCAACGCTCACGTCTGTCCGATGCTGCACGCCAATACTCACGCCCGTCCGACCCTGCACGCCAATACTCACGCCCGTCCGACCCTGCACGCCAATACTCACGCCCGTCCGACCCTGCACGCCAATACTCACGCCCGTCCGACCCTGCACGCCAATACTCACGCCCGTCCGACCCTGCACGCCAATACTCACGCCCGTCCGACCCTGCACGCCAATACTCACGCCCGTCCGACCCTGCACGCCAATACTCACGCCCGTCCGACCCTGCACGCCAATATTCACGCCCGTCCGACCCTGCACGCCAATACTCACGCCCGTCCGACCCTGCACGCCAATACTCACGCCCGTCCGACCCTGCACGCCAATACTCACGCCCGTCCGACCCTGCACGCCAATACTCACGCCCGTCCGACCCTGCACACCAATACTCACGACCGTCCGACCCTGCACGCCAATACTCACGCCTGTCCGACCCTGCACACCAATACTCACGCCCGTCCGACCCAGCACAACAATATTCACGCCCGGACGACCCTGCACACCAATACACACTCCTGCTTGACTCTGCACACCAATACTCACGCCTGTCTGACTCTGCACACCAATACTCATGCCTGTCTGACTCTGCACACCAATACTCACGCCTCTGACCCTGCACACCAATACTCACGCCTCTGACCCTGCACACCAATACTCACGCCTGTCTGACCTTGCACACCAATATTCACGCCTGTCTGACCCTGCATACCAATATTCACGCCTGTCTGACCCTGCATACCAATACTCACGCCTGTCTGACCCTGCACACCAATACTCACGCCTGTCTGACCCTGCACACCAATACTCACGCCTGTCTGACCCTGCACACCAATAATCACGCCTGTCTGACCCTGCACACTAATACTCTCGTCCGTCCAACCTTGCACACCAATACTCACGCCCGTCTGACCCTGCACACCAATACTCACGCCTGTCTGACCCTGGACACCAATACGCACGCCCGTCCGACCTTGCACACCAATACTCACGCCTGTCCGACCCTGCATACCAATACTCACGCATGTCTGACCCTGCACACCAATACTCACGCCTGTTTGAGGACCTTGCACATCAATGCTCTCGTCTGTCCAAGTGCACACCAATACACACACCTGACCAACCCTGTTCACCAATACTCACGCCTGTCTGACTCTGCACACCAATACTCACGCCTGTCCGACCCTGCACACCAATACTCAAACCTGTTGACCCTGCACACCAATACTCACGCCTGTCTGACCCTGCACACCAATACTCACGCCTGTCTGACCCTGCACACCAATACTCATGCCTGTGCAACCCTGCACACCAATACTCACGTCTGTCCGATGCTGCACACCAACACTCACATCTGTTCGATCGCACACCAAAACTCACGACCGTCCGGCCCTGCACACCAATACTCACGCCTGTCCAACCCTGCACACCAATACTCACGTCTGTCCAAATGCACACCAATAGTCACACCTATCCAACCCTGCACACCAACGCTCACGTCTGTCCGATGCTGCACACCAACACTCACATCTGTTCGAACGCACACCAATACTCACGACTGTCCGGCCCTCCACATCAATACTCACGCCTGTTCAACCCTGCACACCAATACTCACTTCTGTCCAACCTTGCACACCAAAACTCACGCCCGTCCGACCTTGCACACCGATACTCACGCCCGTCCGACCCTGCACACCGTTACTCACGCCCGTCCGACCCTGCACACCGTTACTCACGCCCGTCCGACCCTGCACAACGATACTCACGCCCGTCCGACCCTGCACACCGATACTCACGCCCGTCCGACCCTGCACACCGATACTCACGCCCGTCCGACCCTGCACACCGATACTCACGCCCGTCCGACCCTGCACACCGATACTCACGCCCGTCCGACCCTGCACACCGATACTCACGCCCGTCCGACCCTGCACACCGATACTCACGCCCGTCCGACCCTGCACACCGATACTCACGCCCGTCCGACCCTGCACACCGATACTCACGCCCGTCCGACCCTGCACACCGATACTCACGCCCGTCCGACCCTGCACACCGATACTCACGCCCGTCCGACCCTGCACACCGTTACTCACGCCCGTCCGACCCTGCACAACGATACTCACGCCCGTCCGACCCTGCACACCGATACTCATGCCGGTCCGACCCTGCACACCGACACTCACGCCCGTCCGACCCTGCACACCGACACTCACGCCTGTCCGACCCTGCACACCGACACTCACGCCCGTCCGACCCTGCACACCAACACTCACGCCCGTCCGACCCTGCACAACAATACTCACGTCTATCTGACCCTGCACACCAATACTCATGCCTGTCTGACACTGCACACCAATACTCATGCCTGTCTGACACTGCACACCAATAGTCACGCCTGTTCGAGGACCATGCACATCAACACTCTCGTCTGTCCAAGTGCACACCAATACACACACCTGACCAACCCTGCACAACAATACTCACGCCTGTCGGACCCTGCACACCAATACTCACGCCTGTCCGATGCTGCACACCAACACTCATGTTCGAACACACACCAATACGCACGACTGTCCGGCCCTGCACACCAATACTCACGTCTGTCCAACCCTGCACAACAATACTCACGTCTGTCCAATGCTGTACACCAACACTCACATCTGTTCGAAGGCACACCAATACTAACAACTGTCCGGCCCTGCACACCAATACTCACGCCCGTCCGACCCGGCACACCAATACTCACGCCCGTGCGACCCTGCACACCAATACTCACGCCCGTGCGACCCTGCACACCAATACTCACGCCCGTCCGACCCTGCACACCAATACTCACGCCCTTCCGACCCTGCACACCAATACTCACGCCCTTCCGACCCTGCACACCAATACTCACGCCCTTCCGACCCTGCACACCAATACTCACGCCCGTCCGACCATGCACACCAATACTCACGCCCGTCCGACCCTGCACACCAATACTCACGACCGTCCGACCCTGCACACCAATACTCACGCCCGTCCGACCCTGCACACCAATACTCACGCCCGTCCGACCCTGCAAACCAATACTCACGCCCGTCCGACCCTGCGCACCAATACTCACGCCCGTCCGACCCTGCGCACCAATACTCACGCCCGTCCGACCCTCCGCACCAATACTCACGCCCGTCCGACCCTGCGCACCAATATTCACGCCCGTCCGACCCTGCGCACCAATATTCACGCCCGTCCGACCCTGCGCACCAATATTCACGCCCGTCCGACCCTGCGCACCAATACTCACGCCCGTCCGACCCTGCGCAACAACACTCACGCCCGTCCGACCCTGCGCAACAACACTCACGCGCGTCCGACCCTGCGCACCAATACTCACGCCCGTCCGACCCTGCGCAACAACACTCACGCCCGTCCGACCCTGCGCAACAACACTCACGCGCGTCCGACCCTGCGCACCAATACTCACGCCCGTCCGACCCTGCGCACCAATACTAACGCCCGTCCGACCCTGCGCACCAATACTCAAGCCCGTCCGACCCTGCGCACCAATAGTCAAGCCCGTCCGACCCTGCGCACCAATACTCAAGCCCGTCCGACCCTGCGCACCAATACTCAAGCCCGTCCGACCTTGCGCACCAATGTTCACTCCCGTCCGACCCTGCGCACCAATATTCACGCCCGTCCGGCCCTGCACACCAATACTCACGCCCGTCTGACCGTGCACACCAATACTCACAACTGTGTGACTCTGCACACCAATACTCACGCCTGTCTGACCCTGCACACCAATACTCACGCTTGTCTGACCCTGCACACCAATACTCACGCCTGTCTGATCCTACACACCAATACTCACGCCTGTCTGACCCTGCACACCAATACTCACGCCTGTCTGACCCTGAACACCAATACTCACGCCTGTCTGACCCTGAACACCAATACTCACGCCTGTCTGACCCTGTGCACCAATAGTCACGCCTGTACGAGGACCTTGCACATCAAGTCTCTCGTCTGTCCAAGTGCACACCAATACACACACCTGACAGACCCTGCCCTCGAAAACTCACGCCTGTCGGACCCTGCACACCAATACACACGCCTGTCCAACCCTGCAAACCAATACTCACGACTGTACGAGTGCACACCAATAGTCACACCTATCCAACCCTGCACACCAACGCTCACGTCTGTCCGATGCTGCACACCAACACTCATGTCTGTTCGAACTCACACCAATACTCACGCCCGTCCGACCCTGCACGCCAATACTCACGCCCGTCCGACCCTGCCCGCCAATACTCACGCCCGTCCGACCCTGCACGCCAATACTCACGCCCGTCCGACCCTGCATGCCAATACTCACGCCCGTCCGACCCTGCACGCCAATACTCACGCCCGTCCGACCCTGCACGCCAATACTCACGCCCGTCCGACCCTGCACGCCAATACTCACGCCCGTCCGACTCTGCACGCCAATACTCACGCCCGTCCGACCCTGCACGCCAATATTCACGCCTGTCCGACCCTGCACACCAATACTCACGCCCGTCCGACCCTGCACACCAATACTCACGCCCGTCCGACCCTGCACACCAATACTCACGCCCGTCCGACCCAGCACAACAATATTCACGCCCGGACGACCCTGCACACCAATACACATGCCCATCTGACCCTGCACACCAATACTCACGCCTGTTTGACCCTGCACACCAATACTCACACCTGTGTGACCCTGCACACCAATACTCATACCTGTCTGACCCTGCACACCAATACTAACGCCTGTCTGACCCTGCATACCAATACACATGCCTGTCTGACGCTGCACACCAATACTCACGCCTGTCGGACCCTGCACAGCAATACTCACGCCTGTCTTACTCTGTACACCAATAGTCACGCCTGTTCGAGGACCTTGCACATCAAGACTCTCGTCTGTCCAAGTGCACAACAATACACACACCTGACAGACCCTGCCCTCCAATACTCACGCCTGTCGAACACTGCACACCAATACTCACGCCTGTCTTACCCTGTACACCAATAGTCACGCCTGTTTGAGGACCATGCATATCAATACTATCGTCTGTCCAAGTGCACACCAATACACACACCTGACCGACCCTGCCCACCAATACTCACGCCTGTCGGACCCTGCACACCAATACTCACGTCTGTCCAAACCTGCACACCAATACTCACGTCTGTCCGATGCTGCACACCAACACTCACATCTGTTTGAACGCACACCAATACTCACGCCTGTCCAACCCTGCAAACCAATACTCACGTCTGTCCGAGTGCACACCAACAGTCACACCTATCCAACCCTGCACACCAATACTCACGCCTGTCCGACCCTGCGCACCAATACTCACGCCCGTCCGACCCTGCGCACCAATACTCACGCCCGTCCGACCCTGCGCACCAATACTCACGCCCGTCCGACCCTGCGCACCAATACTCACACCCGTGCGACCCTGCGCACCAACACTCACGCCCGTCCGACCCTGCGCACCAACACTCACGCGCGTCCGACCCTGCGCACCAATACTAACGCCCGTCCGACCCTGCGCACCAATACTAACGCCCGTCCGACCCTGCGCACCAATACTCAAGCCCGTCCGACCCTGCGCACCAATACTCAAGCCCGTCCGACCCTGCGCACCAATATTCACGCCCGTCCGACCCTGCGCACCAATATTCACGCCCGTCCGGCCCTGCACACCAATACTCACACCTGTCTGACCGTGCACACCAATACTCACAACTGTGTGACTCTGCACACCAATACTCACGCCTGTCTGTCCCTGCACACCAATACTCACGCCTGTCTGACCCTGCACACCAATACTCACGCCTGTCTGATCCTGCACACCAATACTCACGCCTGTCTGACCCTGCACACGAATACTCATGCCTGTCTGACCCTGCACACCAATACTCACGCCTGTCTTACCCTGTACACCAATAGTCACGCCTGTTCGAGGTCCTTGCACATCAAGACTCTCGTCTGTCCAAGTGCACACCAATACACACACCTGACAGACCCTGCCCTCGAAAACTCACGCCTGTTGGACCCTGCACACCAATACACAGGCCTGTCCAACCCTGCAAACCAATACTCACGACTGTCCGAGTGCACACCAATAGTCACACCTATCCAACCCTGCACACCAACGCTCACGTCTGTCCGATGCTGCACGCCAATACTCACGCCCGTCCGACCCTGCACGCCAATACTCACGCCCGTCCGACCCTGCACGCCAATACTCACGCGCGTCCGACCCTGCACGCCAATACTCACGCCCGTCCGACCCTGCACGCCAATACTCACGCCCGTCCGACCCTGCACGCCAATACTCACGCCCGTCCGACCCTGCACGCCAATACTCACGCCCGTCCGACCCTGCACACCAATACTCACGACCGTCCGACCCTGCACGCCAATACTCACGCCTGTCCGACCCTGCACACCAATACTCACGCCTGTCTTACCCTGTACACCAATAGTCACGCCTGTTCGAGGACCTTGCACATCAAGACTCTCGTCTGTCCAAGTGCACACCAATACACACACCTGACAGACCCTGCCCTCGAAAACTCACGCCTGTCGGACCCTGCACACCAATACACAGGCCTGTCCAACCCTGCAAACCAATACTCACGACTGACCGAGTGCACACCAATAGTCACACCTATCCAACCCTGCACACCAACGCTCACGTCTGTCCGATGCTGCACGCCAATACTCACGCCCGTCCGACCCTGCACGCCAATACTCACGCCCGTCCGACCCTGCACGCCAATACTCACGCGCGTCCGACCCTGCACGCCAATACTCACGCCCGTCCGACCCTGCACGCCAATACTCACGCCCGTCCGACCCTGCACGCCAATACTCACGCCCGTCCGACCCTGCACGCCAATACTCACGCCCGTCCGACCCTGCACGCCAATACTCACGCCCGTCCGACCCTGCACGCCAATACTCACGCCCGTCCGACCCTGCACACCAATACTCACGACCGTCCGACCCTGCACGCCAATACTCACGCCTGTCCGACCCTGCACACCAATACTCACGCCCGTCCGACCCAGCACAACAATATTCACGCCCGGACGACCCTGCACACCAATACACACGCCCATCTGACCCTGCACACCAATACTCACGCCTGTCTGACCCTGCACACCAATACTCACACCTGTGTGACCCTGCACACCAATACTCATACCTGTCTGACCCTGCACACCAATACTAACGCCTGTCTGACCCTGCATACCAATACTCATGTCTGTCTGACGCTGCACACCAATACTCACGCCTGTCGGACCCTGCACAGCAATACTCACGCCTGTCTTACTCTGTACACCAATAGTCACGCCTGTTCGAGGAACTTGCACACCAAGACTCCCGTCTGTCCAAGTGCACAACAATACACACACCTGACAGACCCTGCCCTCCAATACTCACGCCTGTCGAACACTGCACACCAATACTCACGCCTGTCTTACCCTGTACACCAATAGTCACGCCTGTTTGAGGACCATGCATATCAATACTATCGTCTGTCCAAGTGCACACCAATACACACACCTGACCGACCCTGCCCACGCATACTCACGCCTGTCGGACCCTGCACACCAATACTCACGCCTGTCCAAACCTGCACATCAATACTCACGTCTGTCCGATGCTGCACACCAACACTCACATCTGTTTGAACGCACACCAATACTCACGACTGTCCGGCCATGCACACCAATACTCACGCCTGTCCAACCCTGCAAACCAATACTCACGTCTGTCCGAGTGCACACCAACAGTCACACCTATCCAACCCTGCACACCAACGCTCACGTCTGTCCGATGCTGCACACCAACACTCATGTCTGTTCAAACGCACACCAATACTCACGCCCGTCCGAGCCTGCACACCAATACTCAACCCCGTCCGACCCTGCACACCAATACTCACGCCCGTCCGACCCTGCACACCAATACTCACGCCTGTCCGACCCTGCACACCAACACTCACGCCCGTCCGACCCTGCACACCAATACTCACGCCCGGCCGACCCTGCACAACAATACTCACCCCTCTCTGACCCCGCACGCCAATACTCATGCCTGTCTGACACTGCACACCAATACTCATGCCTGTCTTACCCTGTACACCAATAGTCACGCCTGTTCGAGGACCTTGCACATCAACACTCTCGTCTGTCCAAGTGCACACCAATACACACACTTGACCGACCATGCCCAACAATACTCAAGCCTGTCGGACCCTACACACCAATACTCACGCCTGTCTTACCCTGTACACCAATAGTCACGCCTGTTCGAGGACCATGCACATCAATACTCTCGTCTGTCCAAGTGCACACCAATACACACACCTGACCGACCCTGCCCACCAATACTCATGCCTGTCGGACCCTGCACACCAATACTCACGCCTGCCCAAACCTGCACACCAATACTCACGTCTGTCCGATGCTGAACACCAACACTCACATCTGTTCAAACGCACACCAATACTCATGACTGTCCGGCCCTGCACACCAATACTCAGGCCCGTCCGACCCTGCACACCAATACTCACGCCCGTCTGACCATGCACAACAATACTCACGCCCGTCCGACCCTGCACACCAATACTCACGCCCTTCCGACCCTGCACACCAATACTCACGCCCGTCCGACCCTGCACACCAATACTCACGCCCGTCCGACCCTGCACACCAATACTCACGCCCGTCCGACGCTGCACACCAATACTCACGCCCGTCCGACCCTGCACACCAATACTCACGCCCGTCCGGCCCTGCACACCAATACTCACGCCCGTCCGGCCCTGCACACCAATACTCACGCCCGTCCGACCCTGCACACCAATACTCACGCCCGTCCGACCCTGCACACCAATACTCACGCCCGTCCGACCCTGCACACCAATACTCACGCCCGTCCGACCCTGCACACCAATACTCACGCCCGCTCGACCCTGCACACCAATACTCACGCCCGTCCGACCCTGCACACCAATACTCACGACCGTCCGACCCTGCACACCAATACTCACGCCTGTCCGACCCTGCACACCAATACTCAAGCCCGTCCGAGCCTGCACACCAATACTCACGCCGGTCCGACCCTGCACACCAATACTCAAGCCCGTCCGAGCCTGCACACCAATACTCATGCCTGTCCGACCCTGCACAACAATACTCACGCCTGTCTGACGATGCACACCTATACTCACGCCTGTCCGACCCTGCATACCAATACTCACGACTGTCTGACCCTGCACACCAATACTCACGCCTGTTCGAGGACCTTGCACATCAATACTATCGTCTGTCCAAGTGCACAACAATACACACACCTGACAGACCCTGCACACCAATACTCACGCCTGTCCGACCCTGCACACCAATACTCACACCTAACCGACCCTGCACACCAATACTCACACCTGTCTGAACCCGCACACCAATACTCATGCCTGTCTTACCCTGTACACCAATATTCACGCCTGTTCGAGGACCTTGCACATCAATACTCTCGTCTGTCCAAGTGCACACCAATACACACACCTGACCGACCCTGCCCACGAATACTCACGCCTGTCGGACCCTGCACACCAATACTCACGCCTGTCCAAACCTGCACACCAATACTCACGTCTGTCCGATGCTGCACACCAACACTCACATCTGTTTGAACGCACACCAATACTCACGACTGTCCGGCCCTGCACACCAATACTCACGCCTGTCCAACCCTGCAAACCAATACTCACGTCTGTCCGAGTGCACACCAACAGTCACACCTATCCAACCCTGCACACCAATGCTCACGTCTGTCCGATGCTGCACACCAACACTCATGTCTGTTCGAACGCACACCAATACTCACGACTGTCCGGCCCTGCACACCAATACTCACGCCCGTCCGACCCTGCACAACAATACTCACGCCCGTCCGACCCTGCACACCAATACTCACGCCCGTCCGCCCCTGCACACCAATACTCACGCCCGTCCGCCCCTGCACACCAATACTCACGCCCGTCCGCCCCTGCACACCAATACTCACGCCCGTCCCCCCCTGCACACCAATATTCACGCCCGTCCGACCCTGCACACCAATACTCACGCCCGTCCGACCCTGCACACCAATACTCACGGCCGTCCGACCCTGCACACCAATACTCACGCTCGTCCGACCCTGCACACCAATACTCACGCCCGTCCGACCCTGCACACCAATAGTCACGCCCGTCCGACCCTGCACACCAATACTCACGCCCGTCCGACCCTGCACACCAATACTCACGCCCGTCCGACGCTGCACACCAATACTCATGCCCGTCCGACCCTGCACACCAATACTCACGCCTGTCCGACCCTGCACACCAACACTCACGCCCGTCCGACCCTGCACACCAATACTCACGCCCGTCCGACCCTGCACACCAATACTCACGCCTGTCTGACCCTGCACACCAATACTCACGCCTGTCTGACCCTGCACACCAATACTCATGCCTGTCTGACACTGCACACCAATACTCATGCCTGTCTTGCACTGTACACCAATATTCACGCCTGTTCGAGGACCTTGCACATCAACACTCTCGTCTGTCCAAGTGCACACCAATACACACACCTAACCGACCATGCCCAACAATACACAAGCCTGTCGGACCCTGCACACCAATACTCACGCCTGTCCAATCCTGCACACCAATACTCACGTCTGTCCGATGCTGCACATCAACACTCACATCAGTTCGAACGCACACCAATACTCATGACTGTCCGGCCCTGCACACCAATACTCACGCCTGTCCAACCCTGCAAACCAATACTCACATCTGTCCGAGTGCACACGAATAGTCACACCTATCCAACCCTGCACACCAACGCTCACATCTGTCCGATGCTGCACACCAACACTCATGTCTGTTCGAACGCACGCGAATGCACACCAACACTCATGTCTGTTCGAATGCACGCCAATACTCACGACTGTCTGGCCCTGCACACCAATACTCAGGCCAGTCCGACCCTGCACACCAATACTCACGCCCGTCCGACCCTGCACACCAATACTCACGCCCTTCCGACCCTGCACACCAATACTCACGCCCGTCCGACCCTGCACACCAATACTCACGCCCGTCCGACCCTGCACACCAATACTCACGCCCGTCCGACCCTGCACACCAATACACACGCCCGTCCGACCCTGCACACCAATACTCACGCCCGTCCGACACTGCACACCAATACTCACACCCGTCCGACCCTGCACACCAATACTCACGCCCGTCCGACCCTGCACACCAATACTCACGCCCGTCCGACCCTGCACACCAATACTCACGCCCGTCCGACCCTGCACACCAATACTCACGCCCGTCCGACCCTGCACACCAATACTCACGCCCGTCCGACCCTGCACACCAATACTCACGCCCGTCCGACCCTGCACACCAATACTCACGCCCGTCCGACCCTGCACACCAATACTCACGCCCGTCCGACCCTGCACACCAATACTCACGCCCGTCCGACCCTGCACACCAATACTCACGCCCGTCCGAACCTGCACGCCAATACTCACGCCCGTCCGACCCTGCACGCCAATACTCACGCCTGTCCGACCCTGCACACCAATACTCAAGCCCGTCCGAGCCTGCACACCCATACTCACGCCTGTCCGACCCTGCAGACCAATACTCACGCCTGTCCGACCCTGCACAACAATACCCATGCCTGTCCGACCCTGCACACCAATACTCACGCCTGTCTGACGATGCACACCTATACTCACGCCTGTCCGACCCTGCATACCAATACTCACGACTGCCTGACCCTGCACACCAATACTCACGCCTGTTCGAGGACCTTGCACATCAATACTATCGTCTGTCCAAGTGCACAACAATACACACACCTGACAGACCCTGCACACCAATACTCACGCCAGTCTGACGCTGCACAACAATACTCACGCCTGTCCGACCCTGCACACCAATACTCACACCTCACCGACCCTGCACACCAATACTCACACCTGTCTGACCCTGCACACCAATACTCATGCCTGTCTTACCCTGTACACCAATATTCACGCCTGTTCGAGGACCTTGCACATCAATACTCTCGTCTGTCCAAGTGCACACCAATACATACACCTGACCGACCATGCCCACCAATACTCGCGCCTGTCGGACCCTGCACACCAATACTCACGCCTGTCTTACCCTGTACACCAATAGTCAAGCCTGTTCGAGGACCATGCACATCAATACTCTCGTCTGTCCAAGTGCACACCAATACACACACCTGACCAAGCCTGCCCACCAATACTCACGCCTGTCGGACCCTGCACACCAATACTCACGACTGTCCAACACTGCACACCAATACTCATGTCTGTCCGATGCTGTACCCCAACACTCACATCTGTTCGAACGCACACCAATACTCACAACTGTCCGGGCCTGCACACCAATACTCACGCCCGTCCGACCCTGCACTCCAACACTCACGCCCGTCCGACCCTGCACACCAATACTCACGCCCGTCCGACGCTGCACACCAATACTCACGCCCGTCCGACCCTGCACACCAATACTCACGCCCGTCCGACCCTGCACACCAATACTCACGCCCGTCTGACCCTGCGCACCAATCCACACGCCCGTCTGACCCTGCACACCAATCCGCATGCCCGTCCGATCCTGCACACCAATACTCACGCCCGTCCGACCCTGCACACAAATAGTCACACCTGTTCGAGGACCTTGCACATCAACACTCTCGTCTGTCCAAGTGCACACCAATACACACACCTGACCGACCATGCCCAACAATAATCACGCATGTCGGACCCTGCACACCAATACTCACGCCTGTCTTACCCTGTACACCAATATTCACGCCTGTTCGAGGACCATGCACATCAATACTCTCTTCTGTCCAAGTGCACACCAATACACACACCTGACCGACCCTGCCCACCAATACTCACGCCTGTCGGACCCTGCACACCAATACTCACGCCTGTCTAAACCTGCACACCAATACTCACGTCTGTCCGATGCTGCACACCAACACTCACATCTGTTCGAACGCACACTAATACTCATGACTGTTTGGCCCTGCACACCAATACTCACGCCTGTCCAACCCTGCAAACCAATACTCACGTCTGTCCGAGTGCACACCAATAGTCACACCTATCCAACCCTGCACACCAACGCTCACGTCTGTCCGATGCTGCACACCAACAATCATGTCTGTTCGAACACACACCAATACTCACGACAGTCCGGCCCTGCACACCAATACTCACGTCCGTCCGACCCTGCACACCAACACTCATGTCCTGCCGAGGACCCAGCACACCTGTACTCATGCCTGTCTGACCCGGCACACCAATACTCACGCCTGTCCGACCCTGCACACCAGTACTCACGCCTATCCGACCTTGCACACCAATACTTACGCCTGTCTGTCCCTGCACACCAATATTCATGCCTGTCTGACCTTGCACACCAATACTCACGACTGTCCGGCCCTGCACACCAATACTCACGCCTGTCCAACCCTGCAAACCAATACCCACGTCTGTCCGAGTGCACACCAATAGTCACACCTATCCAACCCTGCACACTAACGCTCACATCTGTCCGATGCTGCACACCATCACTCATGACTGTTCGAACGCACACACCAATGCTCACGACTGTCCGGCCCTGCACACCAATACTCACGTCTGTCCAATGCTGTATACCAACACTCACATTTGTTCGAATGCACACCAATACTCACAACTGTCCAGCCCTGCACACCAATACTAACGCCCGTCCGACCCGGCACACCAATATTCACGCCAGTCCGACCCTGAACACCAACACTCATGTCCTGCCGAGGACCCAGCACACCTGTGCTCATGCCTGTCTGACCCTGCACACCAATACTCACGCCTGTCCGACACTGCACAACAATACTCACCCCTGTCTGTCCCTGCACACCAATACTCATGCCTGTCTGAACTTGCACACCAATACTCACGCCTGTCTGACCCTGCACACCAATACTCACACCTGTCTGACCCTGCACACCAATACTCACGCCTGTCTGACCCTGCACACCAATACTCATGCCTGTCTGACCCTGCACACCAATACTCATGCCTGTCTTACCCTGTACACCAATAGTCACGCCTGTTTGAGGACCATGCACATCAATACTCTCGTCTGTCCAAGTGCACACCAATACACACACCTGACCGACCCTGCCCACCAATACTCACGCCTGTCGGACACGGCACACCAATACTCACGCGTGTCGGACACTGCAAACCAATACTCACGCCTGTCCGAACCTGCATACCAATACTCACGCCTGTCCGACCCTGCACACCAATACTCAAGTCTGTCTGCCCCTGCACACCAATACTCACGCCTGTTCGAGGACCTTGCACATCAATACTCTCGTCTGTCCAAGTGCACACCAATACACACACCTGACCAACCCTGTCCACCAATACTCATGCCTGTCTGACTCCGCACACCAATACTCACGCCTGTCTGACCCTGCCCACCATTACTTGCGCCTGTCGGACCCTGCACACCAATACTCACGCCTGTCTTACCCTGTACACCAATAGTCAAGCCTGTTCGAGGACCATGCACATCAATACTCTCGTCTGTCCAAGTGCACACCAATACACACACCTGACCGACGCTGCCCACCAATACTCATGCCTGCCGGACCCTGCACACCAATACTCACGCCTGTCCAAACCTGCACACCAATACTCACGCCTGTCCAAACCTGCACACCAATACTCACGCCTGTCCAAACCTGCACACCAATATTCACGTCTGTCCGACCCTCCACACCAATACTCACGCCTGTCCGACCCGGCACACCAATACTCACGCCTGTCCGACCCTGCACACCAATACTCACGCCTGTCTGACCCTGCACACCAATACTCACACCTGTCTGACCCTGCACACCAATACTCATGCCTGTCTGACCCTGCACACCAATACTCATGCCTGTGTGACCCTGCACACCAATACTGACACCTGACTGACCCTGCACACCAATACTCACGTCTGTCCAATGCTGTACACCAACACTCACATTTGTTCGAACGCACACCAATACTCACAACTGTCCGGCCCTGCACACCAATACTCACGGCCGTACGGCCCTGCACACCAATACTCACGCCCATCCGACCAGGCACACCAATACTCACGTCCGTCCGACCCTGCACACCAATACTCATGTCCTGCCGAGGACCCAGCACACTTGTACTCACGCCTGTCTGACCCTGTACACCAATACTCAAGCCTGTCTGACCCTGCATACCAATACTCACGCCTGTCTGACCCTGCACACCAATACTCACGCCTGTCTGACCCTGCACACCAATACTCACGCCTGTCTGACCCTGCACACCAATACTCACGCCTGTCTGACCCTGCACACCAATACTCTCGTCCGTCCGACATTGCACACCAATGCTCACGACCGTCGGACCCTGCACACCAATACTCATGCCTGTCTGACCCTGCACACCAATACTCACGCCCGTCTGACCTTGCACACCAATACTCACGCCTGTCCGACCCTCCACACCAATACACACGCCGGTCCGACCCTCCACACCAATACTCATGACTGTCCGACCCTGCATACCAATACTCACGCCTGTCTGACCCTGCACACCAATACTCACGCCTGTTCGAGGACTTTGCACATCAATACTCTCGTCTGTCCAAGTGCACACCAATACACACACCTGACCAACCCTGTCCACCAATACTCACGCCTGTCTGACTCTGCACACCAATACTCACGCCTGTCCGACCCTGCACACCAATACTCAAAACTGTCTGACCTTGCACACCAATACTCACGCCTGTCTGACCCTGCCCACCAATACTCACGCCTGTCGGACCCTGCACACCAATACTCACGCCTGTCTTACCCTGTACACCAAAAGTCAAGCCTGTTCGAGGACCATGCACATCAATACTCTCGTCTGTCCAAGTGCACACCAATACACACACCTGACCGACCCTGCCCACCAATACTCATGCCTGTCGGACCCTGCACACCAATACTCACGCCTGTCCAAACCTGCACACCAATACTCACGTCTGTCTGACCCTCCACACCAATACTCACGCCTGTCCGACCCTGCACACCAATACTCACGCCTGTCTGACCCTGCACACCAATACGCATGCCTGTCTGACCCTGCACACCAATACTCACGACTGTCCAACCCTGCACACCAATACTCATGCCTGTCCGATGCTGCACACCAACACTCACATCTGTTCGATCGCACACCAATACTCACAACTGTCCGGGCCTGCACACCAACACTCACGCCCGTCCGACCCTGCACACCAATACTCACGCCCGTCCGACGCTGCACACCAATACTCACGCCCGTCCGACCCTGCACACCAATACACACGCCCGTCCGACCCTGTACACCAATACTCACGCCCGTCTGACCCTGCGCACCAATCCACACGCCCGTCTGACCCTGCACACCAATCCGCACGCCCGTCCGATCCTGCACACCAATACTCACGCCCGTCCGACCCTGCACACAAATAGTCACACCTGTTCGAGGACCTTGCACATCAACACTCTCGTCTGTCCAAGTGCACACCAATACACACACCTGACCGACCATGCCCAACAATAATCACGCATGTCGGACCCTGCACACCAATACTCACGCCTGTCTTACCCTGTACACCAATATTCACGCCTGTTCGAGGACCATGCACATCAATACTCTCTTCTGTCCAAGTGCACACCAATACACACACCTGACCGACCCTGCCCACCAATACTCACGCCTGTCGGACACTGCACACCAATACTCACGCCTGTCTAAACCTGCACACCAATACTCACGCCCGTCCGACCCTGTACACCAATACTCACGCCCGTCTGACCCTGCGCACCAATCCACACGCCCGTCTGACCCTGCACACCAATCCGCACGCCCGTCCGATCCTGCACACCAATACTCACGCCCGTCCGACCCTGCACACAAATAGTCACACCTGTTCGAGGACCTTACACATCAACACTCTCGTCTGTCCAAGTGCACACCAATACACACACCTGACCGACCATGCCCAACAATAATCACGCATGTCGGACCCTGCACACCAATACTCACGCCTGTCTTACCCTGTACACCAATATTCACGCCTGTTCGAGGACCATGCACATCAATACTCTCTTCTGTCCAAGTGCACACCAATACACACACCTGACCGACCCTGCCCACCAATACTCACGCCTGTCGGACCCTGCACACCAATACTCACGCCTGTCTAAACCTGCACACCAATACTCACGTCTGTCCGATGCTGCACACCAACACTCACATCTGTTTGAACGCACACTAATACTCATGACTGTTTGGCCCTGCACACCAATACTCACGCCTGTCCAACCCTGCAAACCAATACTCACGTCTGTCCGAGTGCACACCAACAGTCACACCTATCCAACCCTGCACACCAACGCTCACGTATGTCCGATGCTGCACACCAACAATCATGTCTGTTCGAACACACACCAAAACTCACGACAGTCCGGCCCTGCACACCAATACTCACGCCTGTCCGACCCTGCACACCAATACTCACGCCCGTCCGACCCTGCACACCAATACTCACGCCCGTCCGACCCTGCACACCAATACTCACGCCCGTCCGACCCTGCACACCAATACTAACGCCCGTCCGACCCTGCACACCAATACTCACGCCCGTCTGACCCTGCACACCAATACTCACACCTTTCTGACCCTGCACACCAATACTCACGCCTGTCTGACCCTGCACACCAATACTCACGCCTGTCTGACCCTGCACACCAATACTCACGCCTGTCTGACCCTGCACACCAACACTCATGCCTGTCTGACCCTGCACACCAATACTCACACCTGTCTGACCCTGCACACCAATACTCACGCCTGTCCAACCCTGCAAACCAATACTCACGTCTGTCCGAGTGCACACCAACAATCACACCTATCCAACCCTGCACACTAATGCTCACATCTGTCCGATGCTGCACACCAACACTCATGTCTGTTCAAATGCACACCAATACTCACGACTGTCCGGCCCTGCACACCAATACTCACGTCGGTTCAACCCTGCACACCAATACTCACGTCTGTCCAATGCTGTACACCAACACTCACATCTGTTCGAACGCACACCAATACTCACAACTGTCCGGCCCTGCACACCAATACTGACGGCCGTCCGGCCCTGAACACCAATACTCACGCCCGTCCGGCCTAGCACACAAATACTGACGCCCGTCCGGCCCGGCACACCAATACTCATGCCCGTCCGACCCGCCACACCAATACTCACGCCCGTCCGACCCTGCACACCAACACTCATGTCCTGCCGAGGACCCAGCACACCTGTACTCATGCCTGTCTGACCCGGCACACCAATACTCACGCCTGTCCGACCCTGCACACCAGTACTCACGCCTATCCGACCTTGCACACCAATACTTACGCCTGTCTGACCCTGCACACCAATATTCATGCCTGTCTGACCTTGCACACCAATACTCACGACTGTCCAGCCCTGCACACCAATACTCACGCCTGTCCAACCCTGCAAACCAATACCCACGTCTGTCCGAGTGCACACCAATAGTCACACCTATCCAACCCTGCACACTAACGCTCACATCTGTCCGATGCTGCACACCAACACTCATGACTGTTCGAACGCACACACCAATGCTCACGACTGTCCGGCCCTGCACACCAATACTCACGTCTGTCCAATGCTGTATACCAACACTCACATTTGTTCGAATGCACACCAATACTCACAACTGTCCAGCCCTGCACACCAATACTAACGCCCGTCCGACCCGGCACACCAATATTCACGCCAGTCCGACCCTGAACACCAACACTCATGTCCTGCCGAGGACCCAGCACACCTGTACTCATGCCTGTCTGACCCTGCACACCAATACTCATGCCTGTCCGACACTGCACAACAATACTCACCCCTGTCTGTCCCTGCACACCAATACTCATGCCTGTCTGAACTTGCACACCAATACTCACGCCTGTCTGACCCTGCACACCAATACTCACACCTGTCTGAACCTGCACACCAATACTCACGCCTGTCTGACCCTGCACACCAATACTCATGCCTGTCTGACCCTGCACACCAATACTCATGCCTGTCTTACCCTGTACACCAATAGTCACGCCTGTTTGAGGACCTTGCACATCAATACTCTCGTCGGTCCAAGTGCACACCAATACACACACCTGACCGACCATGCCCACCAATACTCACGCCTGTCGGACCCTGCACACCAATACTCACGCCTGTCTTACCCTGTACACCAATAGTCACGCCTGTTCGAGGACCATGCACATCAATACTCTCGTCTGCCCAAGTGCACACCAATACACACACCTGACCGACCCTGCCCACCAATACTCACGCCTGTCGGACCCTGCACACCAATACTCACGCCTGTCCAAACCTGCACACCAATACTCACGTCTGTCCGATGCTGCACACCAACACTCACATCTGTTCGAACGCACACCAATACTCACGACTGTCCGGCCCTGCACACCAATACTCACGCCTGTCCAACGCTGCAAACCAATACTCACGTCTGTCCGAGTGCACACCAATAGTCACACCTATCCAACCCTGCACACTAACGCTCACATCTGTCCGATGCTGCACACCAACACTCATGTCTGTTCGAACGCACACCAATACTCACGACTGTCCGGCCCTGCACACCAATACTCACGTCGGTCCAACCCTGCACACCAATACTCACGTCTGTCCAATGCTGTACACCGACACTCACATTTGTTCGAACGCACACCAATACTCACAACTGTCCGGCCCTGCACACCAATACTCACGGCCGTACGGCCCTGCACACCAACGCTCACGCCCACCCCGGCACACCAATACTGACGCCCGTCCGGCGCGGCACACCAATACTGACGCCCGTCCGGCGTGGCACACCAATACTGACGCCCGTCCGGCGCGGCACACCAATACTCATGCCGGTCCGACACTGCACACCAACACTCATGCCCTGCCGAGGACCGAGCACACCTGTACTCATGCCTGTCTGACCCTGCACACCAATACTAACGCCTGTCCGACACTGCACAACAATACTCACCCCTGTCTGTCCCTGCACACCAATACTCATGCCTGTCTGACCTTGCACACCAATACTCACGCCTGTCTGACCCTGCACACCAATACTCACGCCCGTTCGACCTTGCACACCAATACTCACGCCTGTCCGACCCTCCACACCAATACACAAGCCTGTCCGACCCTCGACACCAATACTCACGCCTGTCCGAACCTGCACACCAATACTCACGCCTGTCCGACCCTGCACACCAATACTGACACCTGTCCGACCCTGCACACCAATACTCACGCCTGTCTTACCATGTACACCAATAGTCAAGCCTGTTCGAGGACCATGCACATCAATACTCTCGTCTGTCCAAGTGCACACCAATACACACACCTGACCGACCCTGCCCACCAATACTCATGCCTGCCGGACCCTGCACACCAATACTCACGCCTGTCCAAACCTGCACACCAATACTCACGCCTGTCTGACCCTGCACACCAATACTCACACCTGTCTGACCCTGCACACCAATACTCACACCTGTCTGACCCTGCTCACCAATACTCATGCCTGTCTGACCCTGCACACCAATACTCATGCCTGTGTGACCCTGCACACCAATACTCACGCCTGTCCAAACCTGCACACCAATACTCACGCCTGTCTGACCCTGCACACCAATACTCACACCTGTCTGACCCTGCACACCAATACTCACACCTGTCTGACCCTGCTCACCAATACTCATGCCTGTCTGACCCTGCACACCAATACTCATGCCTGTGTGACCCTGCACACCAATACTGACACCTGACTGACCCTGCACACCAATACTCACGTCTGTCCAATGCTGTACACCAACACTCACATTTGTTCGAACGCACACCAATACTCACAACTGTCCGGCCCTGCACACCAATACTCACGGCCGTACGGCCCTGCACACCAATACTCACGCCCATCCGACCAGGCACACCAATACTCACGTCCGTCCGACCCTGCACACCAACACTCATGTCCTGCCGAGGACCCAGCACACCTGTACTCACGCCTGTCTGACCCTGTACACTAATACTCAAGCCTGTCTGACCCTGCATACCAATACTCACGCCTGTCTGACCCTGCACACCAATACTCACGCCTGTCTGACCCTGCACACCAATACTCACGCCTGTCTGACCCTGCACACCAATACTCACGCCTGTCTGACCCTGCACACCAATACTCTCGTCCGTCCGACATTGCACACCAATGCTCACGACCGTCGGACCCTGCACACCAATACTCATGCCTGTCTGACCCTGCACACCAATACTCACGCCCGTATGACCTTGCACACCAATACTCACGCCTGTCCGACCCTCCACACCAATACACACGCCGGTCCGACCCTCCACACCAATACTCATGACTGTCCGACCCTGCATACCAATACTCACGCCTGTCTGACCCTGCACACCAATACTCACGCCTGTTCGAGGACTTTGCACATCAATACTCTCGTCTGTCCAAGTGCACACCAATACACACACCTGACCAACCCTGTCCACCAATACCCACGCCTGTCTGACTCTGCACACCAATACTCACGCCTGTCCGACCCTGCACACCAATACTCAAACCTGTCTAACCTTGCACACCAATACTCACGCCTGTCTGACCCTGCCCACCAATACTCACGCCTGTCGGACCCTGCACACCAATACTCACGCCTGTCTTACCCTGTACACCAAAAG
The DNA here is from genome assembly GCF_017639515.1 of Carcharodon carcharias. NCBI lineage: Eukaryota > Metazoa > Chordata > Chondrichthyes > Lamniformes > Lamnidae > Carcharodon > Carcharodon carcharias. The sequence goes on from NC_054485.1 coordinate 91,952,328, forward strand.
TCAAGCCTGTTCGAGGACCATGCACATCAATACTCTCGTCTGTCCAAGTGCACACCAATACACACACCTGACCGACCCTGCCCACCAATACTCATGCCTGTCGGACCCTGCACACCAATACTCACGCCTGTCCAAACCTGCACACCAATACTCACGTCTGTCTGACCCTCCACACCAATACTCACGCCTGTCCGACCCTGCACACCAATACTCACGCCTGTCTGACCCTGCACACCAATACGCATGCCTGTCTGACACTGCACACCAACAATCACACCTGTCTGACCCTGGACACCAATACTCACACCTGTCTGACGCTGCACACCAATACTCACACCTGTCTGACCCTGCACACCAATACTCACACCTGTCTGACCCTGCACACCAATACTCACGCCTGTCTGACCTTGCACACCAATACTCACGACTGTCCGGCCCTGCACACCAATACTCACGCCTGTCCAACCCTGCAAACCAATACCCACGTCTGTCCGAGTGCACACCAATAGTCACACCTATCCAACCCTGCACACTAACGCTCACATCTGTCCGATGCTGCACACCAACACTCATGACTGTTCGAACGCACACACCAATGCTCACGACTGTCCGGCCCTGCACACCAATACTCACGTCTGTCCAATGCTGTATACCAACACTCACATTTGTTCGAATGCACACCAATACTCACAACTGTCCAGCCCTGCACACCAATACTAACGCCCGTCCGACCCGGCACACCAGTATTCACGCCAGTCCAACCCTGAACACCAACACTCATGTCCTGCCGAGGACCCAGCACACCTGTACTCATGCCTGTCTGACCCTGCACACCAATACTCACGCCTGTCCGACACTGCACAACAATACTCACCCCTGTCTGTCCCTGCACACCAATACTCATGCCTGTCTGAACTTGCACACCAATACTCACGCCTGTCTGACCCTGCACACCAATACTCACACCTGTCTGACCCTGCACACCAATACTCACGCCTGTCTGACCCTGCACACCAATACTCATGCCTGTCTGACCCTGCACACCAATACTCATGCCTGTCTTACCCTGTACACCAATAGTCACGCCTGTTTGAGGACCTTGCACATCAATACTCTCGTCTGCCCAAGTGCACACCAATACACACACCTGACCGACCCTGCCCACCAATACACACGCCTGTCGGACACTGCAAACCAATACTCACGCCTGTCCAAACCTGCACACCAATACTCACGTCTGTCCGATGCTGCACACCAACACTCACATCTGTTCGAACGCACACCAATACTCACGACTGTTCGGCTCTGCACACCAATACTCACGCCTGTCCAACCCTGCAAACCAATACTCACGTCTGTCCGAGTGCACACCAATAGTCACACCTATCCAACCCTGCACACTAACGCTCACATCTGTCCGATGCTGCACACCAACACTCATGTCTGTTCGAACGCACACCAATACTCACGACTGTCCGGCCCTGCACACCAATACTCCCGTCGGTCCAACCCTGCACACCAATACTCACGTCTGTCCAATGCTGTACACCGACACTCACATTTGTTCGAACGCACACCAATACTCACAACTGTCCGGCCCTGCACACCAATACTCACGGCCGTACGGCCCTGAACACCAATGCTCACGCCCGCCCCGGCACACCAATACTGACGCCCGTCCGGCGCGGCACACCAATACTGACGCCCGTCCGGCGCGGCACACCAATACTGACGCCCGTCCGGCGCGGCACACCAACACTCATGCCCTGCCGAGGACCGAGCACACCTGTACTCATGCCTGTCTGACCCTGCACACCAGTACTAACGCCTGTCCGACACTGCACAACAATACTCACCCCTGTCTGTCCCTGCACACCAATACTCATGCCTGTCTGACCTTGCACACCAATACTCACGCCTGTCTGACCCTGCACACCAATACTCACGCCTGTCCGAACCTGCACACCAATACTCACGCCTGTCCGAACCTGCATACCAATACTCACGCCTGTCCGAACCTGCATACCAATACTCACGCCTGTCCGACCCTGCACACCAATACTCAAGTCTGTCTGCCCCTGCACACCAATACTCACGCCTGTTCGAGGACCTTGCACATCAATACTCTCGTCTGTCCAAGTGCACACCAATACACACACCTGACCAACCCTGTCCACCAATACTCACGCCTGTCTGACCCTGCCCACCATTACTTGCGCCTGTCGGACCCTGCACACCAATACTCACGCCTGTCTTACCCTGTACACCAAAAGTCAAGCCTGTTCGAGGACCATGCACATCAATACTCTCGTCTGTCCAAGTGCACACCAATACACACACCTGACCGACGCTGCCCACCAATACTCATGCCTGCCGGACCCTGCACACCAATACTCATGCCTGTCCAAACCTGCACACCAATACTCACGTCTGTCCAAACCTGCACACCAATACTCACGTCTGTCCGACCCTCCACACCAATACTCACGCCTGTCCGACCCTGCACACCAATACTCACGCCTGTCCGACCCTGCACACCAATACTCACGCCTGTCTGACCCTGCACACCAATACTCACACCTGTCTGACCCTGCACACCAATACTCACACCTGTCTGACCCTGCTCACCAATACTCATGCCTGTCTGACCCTGCACACCAATACTCATGCCTGTGTGACCCTGCACACCAATACTGACACCTGACTGACCCTGCACACCAATACTCACGTCTGTCCAATGCTGTACACCAACACTCACATTTGTTCGAACGCACACCAATACTCACAACTGTCCGGCCCTGCACACCAATACTCACGGCCGTACGGCCCTGCACACCAATACTCACGCCCATCCGACCAGGCACACCAATACTCACGTCCGTCCGACCCTGCACACCAACACTCATGTCCTGCCGAGGACCCAGCACACTTGTACTCATGCCTGTCTGACCCTGCACACCAATATTCACGCCTGTCCGACCCTGCACACCAATACTCACGCCTGTCTGTCCTTGCACACCAATACTCATGCCTGTCTGACCTTGCACACCAATACTCACGCCTGTCTGACCCTGTACACCAATACTCAAGACTGTCTGACCCTGCATACCAATACTCACGCCTGTCTGACCCTCCACACCAATACTCACGCCTGTCTGACCCTGCACACCAATACTCACGCCTGTCTGACCCTGCACACCAATACTCACGCCTGTCTGACCCTGCACACCAATACTCTCGTCCGTCCGACATTGCACACCAATGCTCACGACCGTCGGACCCTGCACACCAATACTCATGCCTGTCTGACCCTGCACACCAATACTCACGCCCGTCTGACCTTGCACACCAATACTCACGCCTGTCCGACCCTCCACACCAATACACACGCCGGTCCGACCCTCCAAACCAATACTCATGACTGTCCGACCCTGCATACCAATACTCACGCCTGTCTGACCCTGCACACCAATACTCACGCCTGTTCGAGGACTTTGCACATCAATACTCTCGTCTGTCCAAGTGCACACCAATACACACACCTGACCAACCCTGTCCACCAATACCCACGCCTGTCTGACTCTGCACACCAATACTCACGCCTGTCCGACCCTGCACACCAATACTCAAACCTGTCTGACCTTGCACACCAATACTCACGCCTGTCTGACCCTGCCCACCAATACTCACGCCTGTCGGACCCTGCACACCAATACTCACGCCTGTCTTACCCTGTACACCAAAAGTCAAGCCTGTTCGAGGACCATGCACATCAATACTCTCGTCTGTCCAAGTGCACACCAATACACACACCTGACCGACCCTGCCCACCAATACTCATGCCTGTCGGACCCTGCACACCAATACTCACGCCTGTCCAAACCTGCACACCAATACTCACGTCTGTCTGACCCTCCACACCAATACTCACGCCTGTCTGACCCTGCACACCAATACGCACGCCTGTCTGACCCTGCACACCAACAATCACACCTGTCTGACCCTGGACACCAATACTCACACCTGTCTGACGCTGCACACCAATACTCACACCTGTCTGACCTTGCACACCAATACTCACACCTGTCTGACCCTGCACACCAATACTCACGCCTGTCTGACCTTGCACACCAATACTCACGACTGTCCGGCCCTGCACACCAATACTCACGCCTGTCCAACCCTGCAAACCAATACCCACGTCTGTCCGAGTGCACACCAATAGTCACACCTATCCAACCCTGCACACTAACGCTCACATCTGTCCGATGCTGCACACCAACACTCATGACTGTTCGAACGCACACACCAATGCTCACGACTGTCCGGCCCTGCACACCAATACTCACGTCTGTCCAATGCTGTATACCAACACTCACATTTGTTCGAATGCACACCAATACTCACAACTGTCCAGCCCTGCACACCAATACTAACGCCCGTCCGACCCGGCACACCAATATTCACGCCAGTCCGACCCTGAACACCAACACTCATGTCCTGCCGAGGACCCAGCACACCTGTACTCATGCCTGTCTGACCCTGCACACCAATACTCACGCCTGTCCGACACTGCACAACAATACTCACCCCTGTCTGTCCCTGCACACCAATACTCATGCCTGTCTGACCTTGCACACCAATACTCACGCCTGTCTGACCCTGCACACCAATACTCACGCCTGTCCGAACCTGCACACCAATACTCACGCCTGTCCGAACCTGCATACCAATACTCACGCCTGTCCGAACCTGCATACCAATACTCACGCCTGTCCGACCCTGCACACCAATACTCAAGTCTGTCTGACCCTGCACACCAATACTCACGCCTGTTCGAGGACCTTGCACATCAATACTCTCGTCTGTCCAAGTGCACACCAATACACATACCTGACCAACCCTGTCCACCAATACTCACGCCTGTCTGACCCTGCCCACCATTACTTGCGCCTGTCGGACCCTGCACACCAATACTCACGCCTGTCTTACCCTGTACACCAAAAGTCAAGCCTGTTCGAGGACCATGCACATCAATACTCTCGTCTGTCCAAGTGCACACCAATACACACACCTGACCGACGCTGCCCACCAATACTCATGCCTGCCGGACCCTGCACACCAATACTCACGCCTGTCCAAACCTGCACACCAATACTCACGTCTGTCCAAACCTGCACACCAATACTCACGTCTGTCCGACCCTCCACACCAATACTCACCCCTGTCCGACCCTGCACACCAATACTCACGCCTGTCCGACCCTGCACACCAATACTCACGCCTGTCTGACCCTGCACACCAATACTCACACCTGTCTGACCCTGCACACCAATACTCACACCTGTCTGACCCTGCTCACCAATACTCATGCCTGTCTGACCCTGCACACCAATACTCATGCCTGTGTGACCCTGCACACCAATACTGACACCTGACTGACCCTGCACACCAATACTCACGTCTGTCCAATGCTGTACACCAACACTCACATTTGTTCGAACGCACACCAATACTCACAACTGTCCGGCCCTGCACACCAATACTCACGGCCGTACGGCCCTGCACACCAATACTCACGCCCATCCGACCAGGCACACCAATACTCACGTCCGTCCGACACTGCACACCAACACTCATGTCCTGCCGAGGACCCAGCACACTTGTACTCATGCCTGTCTGACCCTGCACACCAATATTCACGCCTGTCCGACCCTGCACACCAATACTCACGCCTGTCTGTCCTTGCACACCAATACTCATGCCTGTCTGACCTTGCACACCAATACTCACGCCTGTCTGACCCTGTACACCAATACTCAAGACTGTCTGACCCTGCATACCAATACTCACGCCTGTCTGACCCTGCACACCAATACTCACGCCTGTCTGACCCTGCACACCAATACTCACGCCTGTCTGACCCTGCACACCAATACTCTCGTCCGTCCGACATTGCACACCAATGCTCACGACCGTCGGACCCTGCACACCAATACTCATGCCTGTCTGACCCTGCACACCAATACTCACGCCCGTCTGACCTTGCACACCAATACTCACGCCTGTCCGACCCTCCACACCAATACACACGCCGGTCCGATCCTCCACACCAATACACACGCCGGTCCGACCCTCCACACCAATACTCATGACTGTCCGACCCTGCATACCAATACTCACGCCTGTCTGACCCTGCACACCAATACTCACGCCTGTTCGAGGACTTTGCACATCAATACTCTCGTCTGTCCAAGTGCACACCAATACACACACCTGACCAACCCTGTCCACCAATACCCACGCCTGTCTGACTCTGCACACCAATACTCACGCCTGTCCGACCCTGCACACCAATACTCAAACCTGTCTGACCTTGCACACCAATACTCACGCCTGTCTGACCCTGCCCACCAATACTCACGCCTGTCGGACCCTGCACACCAATACTCACGCCTGTCTTACCCTGTACACCAAAAGTCAAGCCTGTTCGAGGACCATGCACATCAATACTCTCGTCTGTCCAAGTGCACACCAATACACACACCTGACCGACCCTGCCCACCAATACTCATGCCTGTCGGACCCTGCACACCAATACTCACGCCTGTCCAAACCTGCACACCAATACTCACGTCTGTCTGACCCTCCACACCAATACTCACGCCTGTCTGACCCTGCACACCAATACGCACGCCTGTCTGACCCTGCACACCAACAATCACACCTGTCTGACCCTGGACACCAATACTCACACCTGTCTGACGCTGCACACCAATACTCACACCTGTCTGACCCTGCACACCAATACTCACACCTGTCTGACCCTGCACACCAATACTCACGCCTGTCTGACCTTGCACTCCAATACTCACGACTGTCCGGCCCTGCACACCAATACTCACGCCTGTCCAACCCTGCAAACCAATACCCACGTCTGTCCGAGTGCATACCAATAGTCACACCTATCCAACCCTGCACACTAACGCTCACATCTGTCCGATGCTGCACACCAACACTCATGACTGTTCGAACGCACACACCAATGCTCACGACTGTCCGGCCCTGCACACCAATACTCACGTCTGTCCAATGCTGTATACCAACACTCACATTTGTTCGAATGCACACCAATACTCACAACTGTCCAGCCCTGCACACCAATACTAACGCCCGTCCGACCCGGCACACCAATATTCACGCCAGTCCGACCCTGAACACCAACACTCATGTCCTGCCGAGGACCCAGCACACCTGTACTCATGCCTGTCTGACCCTGCACACCAATACTCACGCCTGTCCGACACTGCACAACAATACTCACCCCTGTCTGTCCCTGCACACCAATACTCATGCCTGTCTGAACTTGCACACCAATACTCATGCCTGTCTGACCCTGCACACCAATACTCACACCTGTCTGACCCTGCACACCAATACTCACGCCTGTCTGACCCTGCACACCAATACTCATGCCTGTCTGACCCTGCACACCAATACTCATGCCTGTCTTACCCTGTACACCAATAGTCACGCCTGTTTGAGGACCTTGCACATCAATACTCTCGTCGGTCCAAGTGCACACCAATACACACACCTGACCGACCATGCCCACCAATACTCACGCCTGTCGGACCCTGCACACCAATACTCACGCCTGTCTTACCCTGTACACCAATAGTCACGCCTGTTCGAGGACCATGCACATCAATACTCTCGTCTGCCCAAGTGCACACCAATACACACACCTGACCGACCCTGCCCACCAATACTCACGCCTGTCGGACATTGCAAACCAATACTCACGCCTGTCGGACCCTGCACACCAATACTCACGCCTGTCCAAACCTGCACACCAATACTCACGTCTGTCCGATGCTGCACACCAACACTCACATCTGTTCGAACGCACACCAATACTCACGACTGTCCGGCCCTGCACACCAATACTCACGCCTGTCCAACCCTGCAAACCAATACTCACGTCTGTCCGAGTGCACACCAATAGTCACACCTATCCAACCCTGCACACTAACGCTCACATCTGTCCGATGCTGCACACCAACACTCATGTCTGTTCGAACGCACACCAATACTCACGACTGTCCGGCCCTGCACACCAATACTCACGTCGGTCCAACCCTGCACACCAATACTCACGTCTGTCCAATGCTGTACACCAACGCTCACATTTGTTCGAACGCACACCAATACTCACAACTGTCCGGCCCTGCACACCAATACTCACGGCCGTACGGCCCTGCACACCAATGCTCACGCCCGCCCCGGCACACCAATACTGACGCCCGGCCGGCGCGGCACATCAATACTGACGCCCGTCCGGCCCGGCACACCAATACTCATGCCGGTCCGACACTGCACACCAACACTCATGCCCTGCCGAGGACCCAGCACACCTGTACTCATGCCTGTCTGACCCTGCACACCAATACTCACGCCTGTCCGACCCTGCACACCAATGCTCACGCCTGTCCGACCCAGCACACCAATGCTCACGCCTGTCTGTCCCTGCACACCAATACTCATGCCTGTCTGACCTTGCACACCAATACTCATGCCTGTCTGACCCTGTACACCAATACTCAAGCCTGTCTGACCCTGTACACCAATACTCAAGCCTGTCTGACCCTGCATACCAATACTCACGCCTGTCTGACCCTGCACACCAATACTCACACCTGTCTGACCCTGCACACCAATACTCACGCCTGTCTGACCGTGCACACCAATACTCACGCCTGTCTGACCCTGCACACCAATACTCTCGTCCGTCCGACCTTGCACACCAATACTCACGCCCGTCCGACCCTGCACACCAATACTCACGCCTCTCTGACCCTGCATACCAATACTCATGCCTGTCTGACACTGCACACCAATATTCATGCCTGTCTGACCCTGCACACCAATACTCATGCCTGTCTGACCCTGCACACCAATACTCACGTCTGTCCAATGCTGCACACCAACACTCACATTTGTTCGAACGCACACCAATACTCACAACTGTCCGGCCCTGCACACCAATACTCACGGCCGTACGGCGCTGCACACCAATACTCACGCCCGTCCGACCCTGCACACCAACACTCACGCCCGTCCGACCCTGCACACCAACACTCATGTCCTGCCGAGGACCCAGCACACCTGTACTCATGCCTGTCTGACCCTGCACACCAATACTCACGCCTGTCCGACCCTGCACACCAATACTCACGCCTGTCTGACCCTGCACACCAATACTCATGCCTGTCTGGCCTTGCACACCAATACTCACACTTGTCTGACCCTGTACACCACTACTCACGCCTGTCTGACCCTGGACACCAATACTCACGCCTGTCTGACCCTGCACACCAATACTCACGCCTGTCTGACCCTGCACACCAATACTCATGCCTGTCTGACCCTGCACACCAATACTCTCGTCCATCCGACCTTGCACACCAATACTCACGACCGTCTGACCCTGCACACCAATACTCATGCCTGTCTGACCCTGCACACCAATACTCACGCCAGTCTGACCTTGAACACCAATACTCACGACTGTCCGACCCTCCACACCAATACACACGCCGGTCCGACCCTCCACACCAATACTCACGCCTGTCCGACCCTGCATACCAATACTCACGCCTGTCCGACCCTGCACACCAATACTGACGCCTGTTCGAGGACCTTGCACATCAATACTCTCGTCTGTCCAAGTGCACACCAATACACACACCTGACCAAACCTGTCCACCAATACTCACGCCTGTCCGACCCTGCACACCAATACTCAAACCTGTCTAACCTTGCACACCAATACTCACGCCTGTCTGACCCTGCCCACCAATACTCACGCCTGTCGGACCCTGCACACCAATACTCACGCCTGTCCAAACCTGCACACCAATACTCACGCCTGTCTGACCCTGCACACCAATACTCACGCCTGTCCGACCCTGCACACCAATACTCACGCCTGTCCGACCCTGCACACCAATACTCACGCCTGTCTGACCCTGCACACCAATACTCACGCCTGTCTGACACTGCACATCAATACTCACGCCTGTCTGTCCCTGCACACCAATACTCACACCTGTCTGACCCTGCACACCAATACTCACGCCTGTCTGACCCTGCACACCAATACTCATGCCTGTCTGACCCTGCACACCAATACTCACGCCTGTCTGACCCTGCACACCAATACTCACGCCTGTCTGACCCTGCACACCAATACTCATGCCTGTCTGACCCTGCACACCAATACTCACGCCTGTCTTACCCTGTACACCAATAGTCACGCCTGTTCGAGGACCTTGCACATCAATACTCTCGTCTGTCCAATTGCACACCAATACACACACCTGACCGACCCTGCCCACCAATGCTCACGCCTGTCGCAGCCTGCACACCAATACTCACGCCGGTCCAAACCTGCACACCAAGACTCACGTCTGTCCGATACTGCACACCAAGACTCACATCTGCTCGAACGCACACCAATACTCACGACCGTCCGACCCTGCACACCAATACTCACGCCTGTTCAACCCTGCAAACCAATACTCACGTCTGTCCAAATGCACACCAATAGTCACACCTATCCAACCCCGCACACCAACGCTCACATCTGTACGATGCTGCACACCAACACTCACGTCTGTTCGAACGCACACCAATACTCACGTCTGTCCAACCATGCACACCAATACTCACGTCTGTCCAATGCTGTACACCAACACTCATCTGTTCGAACACACACCAATACTCACAACTGTCCGGCCCTGCACACCAATACTCACGCCCGTCCGACCCTGCACACCAATACTCATGCCTGTCTGACCCTGCACACCAATACTCACGCCTGTCTGACCCTGCACACCAATACTCATGCCTGTCTGACCCTGCACACCAATACTCACGCCTGTCTTACCCTGTACACCAATAGTCACACCTGTTCGAGGACCTTGCACATCAATACTCTCGTCTGTCCAAGTGCACACCAATACACACACCTGACCGACCATGCCCACCAATACTCACGCCTGTCGGACCCTGCACACCAATACTCACGCCTGTCTTACCCTGTACACCAAAAGTCAAGCCTGTTCGAGGACCATGCACATCAATACTCTCGTCTGTCCAAGTGCACACCAATACACACACCTGACCGATCCTGCCCACCAATACACATGCCTGTCGGACCCTGCACACCAATACTCACGCCTGTCCAAACCTGCACATCAATACTCAGGTCTGTCCAACCCTCCACACCAATACTCACGCCTGTCCGACCCTGCACACCAATACTCACGCCTGTCTGACCCTGCACACCAATACTCACGCCTGTCTTACCCTGTACACCAAAAGTCAAGCCTGTTCGAGGACCATGCACATCAATACTCTCGTCTGTCCAAGTGCACACCAATACACACACCTGACCGATCCTGCCCACCAATACACATGCCTGTCGGACCCTGCACACCAATACTCACGCCTGTCCAAACCTGCACATCAATACTCAGGTCTGTCCAACCCTCCACACCAATACTCACGCCTGTCCGACCCTGCACACCAATACTCACGCCTGTCTGACCCTGTACACCAATACTAACGCCTGTCGGACCCTGTACACCAATACTCACACCTGAGTAACCCTGCACACCAATACTCACACCTGTCTGACCCTGTACACCAATACTCACACCTGTCTGACCCTGCACACCAACAATCACGCCTGTCTGACCCTGCACACCAATACTCTTGTCCATCCGACCTTGCACACCAATACTCACGACCGTCTGACCCTGCACACCAATACTCATGCCTGTCTGACCCTGCACACCAATACTCACGCCCGTCTGACCTTGAACACCAATACACACGACTGTCCGACCCTCCACACCAATACTCACGCCTGTCCGACCCTGCATACCAATACTCACGACTGTCCGACCCTGCACACCAATACTGACACCTGTTCGAGGACCTTGCACATCAATACTCTCGTCTGTCCAAGTGCACACCAATACACACACCTGACCAAACCTGTCCACCAATACTCACGCCTGTCTGACTCTGCACACCAATACTCACGCCTGTCCGACCCTGCACACCAATACTCAAACCTGTCTGACCTTGCACACCAATACTCACGCCTGTCTGACCCTGCCCACCAATACTCACGCCTGTCGGACCCTGCACACCAATACTCACGCCTGTCTTACCCTGTACACCAAAAGTCAAGCCTGTTCGAGCACCATGCACATCAATACTCTCGTCTGTCCAAGTGCACACCAATACACACACCTGACCGACCCTGCCCACCAATACACATGCCTGTCGGACCCTGCACACCAATACTCACGCCTGTCCAAACCTGCACACTTATACTCACACCTGACTGACCCTGCACACCAATACTCACGCCTGTCTGACCCTGCACATCAATACTCACGCCTGTCTGACCCTGCACATCAATACTCACGCCTGTCTGACCCTGCACATCAATACTCACGCCTGTCTGACCCTGTACACCAATACTCACACCTGTCTGACCCTGCACACCAATACTCACGCCTGTCTGACCCTGCACACCAATACTCACGCCGTCTGACCCTGCACACCAATACTCACGCCTGTCTGACCCTGCACACCAATACTCATGCCTGTCTGACCCTGCACACCAATACTCACGCCTGTCTTACCCTGTACACCAATAGTCACGCCTGTTCGAGGACCTCGCACATCAATACTCTCGTCTGTCCAATTGCACACCAATACACACACCTGACCGCCCTGCCCACTAATGCTCACGCCTGTCGGACCCTGCAAACCAATACTCACGCCTGTCCAAACTTGCACACCAATACTCACGTCTGTCCGATACTGCACACCAAGACTCACATCTGCTCGAACGCACACCAATACTCACGACTGTCCGACCCTGCACACCAATACTCACGCCTGTTCAACCCTGCAAACCAATACTCACGTCTGTCCAAATGCACACCAATAGTCACACCTATCCAACCCCGCACACCAACGCTCACATCTGTACGATGCTGCACACCAACACTCACGTCTGTTCGAATGCACACCAATACTCACGTCTGTCCAACCATGCACACCAATACTCACGTCTGTCCAATGCTGTACACCAACACTCATCTGTTCGAACACACACCAATACTCACAACTGTCCGGCCCTGCACACCAATACTCACGCCCGTCCGACCCTGCACACCAATACTCATGCCTGTCTGACCCTGCACACCAATACTCATGCCTGTCTGACCCTGCACACCAATACTCACGCCTGTCTTACCCTGTACACCAATAGTCACACCTGTTTGAGGACCCTGCACATCAATACTCTCGTCTGTCCAAGTGCACACCAATACACACACCTGACCGACCATGCCCACCAATACTCACGCCTGTCGGACACTGCACACCAATACTCACACCTGTCTTACCCTGTACACCAATAGTCACGCCTGTTCGAGGACCATGCACATCAATACTCTCGTCTGTCCAAGTGCACACCAATACACACACCTGACTGACCCTGCCCACCAATACTCACGCCTGTCGGACACTGCAAACCAATACTCACGCCTGTCCAAACCTGCACACCAATACTCACGTCTGTCCGATGCTGCACACCAACACTCACATCTGTTCGAACGCACACCAATACTCACGACTGTCCGGCCCTGCACACCAATACTCACGCCTGTCCAACCCTGCAAACCAATAATCACGTCTGTCCGAGTGCACACCAATAGTCATACCTATCCAACCCTGCACACTAACGCTCACATCTGTCCGATGCTGCACACCAACACTCATGCCTGTTCGAACGCACACCAATACTCACGACTGTCCGGCCCTGCACACCAATACTCACGTCGGTCCAACCCTGCACACCAATACTCACGTCTGTCCAATGCTGTACACCAACACTCACATTTGTTCAAACGCACACCAATACTCACAACTGTCCGGCCCTGCACACCAATGCTCACGCCCGCCCCGGCACACCAATACTGACGCCCGTCCGGCGCGGCACACCAATACTGACGCCCGTCCGGCGCGGCACACCAATACTGACGCCCGTCTGGCGCGGCACACCAATACTCACGACCGTCCGACCCGGCACACCAATACTCATGCCCGACCGACACTGCACACCAACACTCATGCCCTGCCGAGGACCCAGCACACCTGTACTCATGCCTGTCTGACCCTGCACACCAATACTCACGCCTGTCCGACCCTGCACACCAATGCTCACGCCTGTCTGTCCCTGCACACCAATACTCATGCCTGTCTGACCTTGCACACCAATACTCACGCCTGTCTGACCCTGTACACCAATACTCAAGCCTGTCTGACTCTGCATACCAATACTCACGCCTTTCTGACCCTGCACACCAATACTCACACATGTCTGACCCTGCACACCAATACTCACGCCTGTCTGACCCTGCACACCAATAATCACGTCTGTCTGACCCTGCACACCAATACTCTCGTCCGTCCGACCTTGCACACCAATACTCACGCCCGTCCGACCCTGCACACCAATACTCACCCCTCTCTGACCCTGCATACCAATACTCACGCCTGTCTGACCCTTCACACCAATATTCATGGCTGTCTGGCCCTGCACACCAATACTCACGTCTGTCCAATGCTGTACACCAATAGTCACGCCTGTTCGAGGACCTTGCACATCAATACTCTCGTCTGTCCAATTGCACACCAATACACACACCTGACCGACCCTGCCCACCAATACTCACACCTGTCTGACCCTGCTCACCAATACTCATGCCAGTCTGACCCTGCACACCAATACTCATGCCTGTGTGACCCTGCACACCAATACTGACACCTGACTGACCCTGCACACTAATACTCACGTCTGTCCAATGCTGTACACCAACACTCACATTTGTTCGAACGCACACCAATACTCACAACTGTCCGGCCCTGCACACCAATACTCACGGCCGTACGGCCCTGCACACCAATACTCACGCCCATCCGACCAGGCACACCAATACTCACGTCCGTCCGACACTGCACACCAACACTCATGTCCTGCCGAGGACCCAGCACACTTGTACTCATGCCTGTCTGACCCTGCACACCAATATTCACGCCTGTCCGACCCTGCACACCAATACTCACGCCTGTCTGTCCTTGCACACCAATACTCATGCCTGTCTGACCTTGCACACCAATACTCACGCCTGTCTGACCCTGTACACCAATACTCAAGACTGTCTGACCCTGCATACCAATACTCACGCCTGTCTGACCCTGCACACCAATACTCACGCCTGTCTGACCCTGCACACCAATACTCACGCCTGTCTGACCCTGCACACCAATACTCTCGTCCGTCCGACATTGCACACCAATGCTCACGACCGTCGGACCCTGCACACCAATACTCATGCCTGTCTGACCCTGCACACCAATACTCACGCCCGTCTGACCTTGCACACCAATACTCACGCCTGTCCGACCCTCCACACCAATACACACGCCGGTCCGATCCTCCACACCAATACACACGCCGGTCCGACCCTCCACACCAATACTCATGACTGTCCGACCCTGCATACCAATACTCACGCCTGTCTGACCCTGCACACCAATACTCACGCCTGTTCGAGGACTTTGCACATCAATACTCTCGTCTGTCCAAGTGCACACCAATACACACACCTGACCAACCCTGTCCACCAATACCCACGCCTGTCTGACTCTGCACACCAATACTCACGCCTGTCCGACCCTGCACACCAATACTCAAACCTGTCTGACCTTGCACACCAATACTCACGCCTGTCTGACCCTGCCCACCAATACTCACGCCTGTCGGACCCTGCACACCAATACTCACGCCTGTCTTACCCTGTACACCAAAAGTCAAGCCTGTTCGAGGACCATGCACATCAATACTCTCGTCTGTCCAAGTGCACACCAATACACACACCTGACCGACCCTGCCCACCAATACTCATGCCTGTCGGACCCTGCACACCAATACTCACGCCTGTCCAAACCTGCACACCAATACTCACGTCTGTCTGACCCTCCACACCAATACTCACGCCTGTCTGACCCTGCACACCAATACGCACGCCTGTCTGACCCTGCACACCAACAATCACACCTGTCTGACCCTGGACACCAATACTCACACCTGACTGACGCTGCACACCAATACTCACACCTGTCTGACCCTGCACACCAATACTCACACCTGTCTGACCCTGCACACCAATACTCACGCCTGTCTGACCTTGCACACCAATACTCACGACTGTCCGGCCCTGCACACCAATACTCACGCCTGTCCAACCCTGCAAACCAATACCCACGTCTGTCCGAGTGCACACCAATAGTCACACCTATCCAACCCTGCACACTAACGCTCACATCTGTCCGATGCTGCACACCAACACTCATGACTGTTCGAACGCACACACCAATGCTCACGACTGTCCGGCCCTGCACACCAATACTCACGTCTGTCCAATGCTGTATACCAACACTCACATTTGTTCGAATGCACACCAATACTCACAACTGTCCAGCCCTGCACACCAATACTAACGCCCGTCCGACCCGGCACACCAATATTCACGCCAGTCCGACCCTGAACACCAACACTCATGTCCTGCCGAGGACCCAGCACACCTGTACTCATGCCTGTCTGACCCTGCACACCAATACTCATGCCTGTCTGAACTTGCACACCAATACTCATGCCTGTCTGACCCTGCACACCAATACTCACACCTGTCTGACCCTGCACACCAATACTCACGCCTGTCTGACCCTGCACACCAATACTCAAGCCTGTCTGACCCTGCACACCAATACTCATGCCTGTCTTACCCTGTACACCAATAGTCACGCCTGTTTGAGGACCTTGCACATCAATACTCTCGTCGGTCCAAGTGCACACCAATACACACACCTGACCGACCATGCCCACCAATACTCACGCCTGTCGGACCCTGCACACCAATACTCACGCCTGTCTTACCCTGTACACCAATAGTCACGTCTGTTCGAGGACCATGCACATCAATACTCTCGTCTGCCCAAGTGCACACCAATACACACACCTGACCGACCCTGCCCACCAATACTCACGCCTGTCGGACATTGCAAACCAATACTCACGCCTGTCGGACCCTGCACACCAATACTCACGCCTGTCCAAACCTGCACACCAATACTCACGTCTGTCCGATGCTGCACACCAACACTCACATCTGTTCGAACGCACACCAATACTCACGACTGTCCGGCCCTGCACACCAATACTCACGCCTGTCCAACCCTGCAAACCAATACTCACGTCTGTCCGAGTGCACACCAATAGTCACACCTATCCAACCCTGCACACTAACGCTCACATCTGTCCGATGCTGCACACCAACACTCATGTCTGTTCGAACGCACACCAATACTCACGACTGTCCGGCCCTGCACACCAATACTCACGTCGGTCCAACCCTGCACGCCAATACTCACGTCTGTCCAATGCTGTACACCAACGCTCACATTTGTTCGAACGCACACCAATACTCACAACTGTCCAGCCCTGCACACCAATACTCACGGCCGTACGGCCCTGCACACCAATGCTCACGCCCGCCCCGGCACACCAATACTGACGCCCGGCCGGCGCGGCACATCAATACTGACGCCCGTCCGGCACGGCACACCAATACTCATGCCGGTCCGACACTGCACACCAACACTCATGCCCTGCCGAGGACCCAGCACACCTGTACTCATGCCTGTCTGACCCTGCACACCAATACTCACGCCTGTCCGACCCTGCACACCAATGCTCACGCCTGTCCGACCCAGCACACCAATGCTCACGCCTGTCTGTCCCTGCACACCAATACTCATGCCTGTCTGACCTTGCACACCAATACTCATGCCTGTCTGACCCTGTACACCAATACTCAAGCCTGTCTGACCCTGCATACCAATACTCACGCCTGTCTGACCCTGCACACCAATACTCACACCTGTCTGACCCTGCACACCAATACTCACGCCTGTCTGACCGTGCACACCAATACTCACGCCTGTCTGACCCTGCACACCAATACTCTCGTCCGTCCGACCTTGCACACCAATACTCACGCCCGTCCGACCCTGCACACCAATACTCACGCCTCTCTGACCCTGCATACCAATACTCATGCCTGTCTGACACTGCACACCAATATTCATGCCTGTCTGACCCTGCACACCAATACTCATGCCTGTCTGACCCTGCACACCAATACTCACGTCTGTCCAATGCTGCACACCAACACTCACATTTGTTCGAACGCACACCAATACTCACAACTGTCCGGCCCTGCACACCAATACTCACGGCCGTACGGCCCTGCACACCAATACTCACGCCCGTCCGACACTGCACACCAACACTCACGCCCGTCCGACCCTGCACACCAACACTCATGTCCTGCCGAGGACCCAGCACACCTGTACTCATGCCTGTCTGACCCTGCACACCAATACTCACGCCTGTCCGACCCTGCACACCAATACTCACGCCTGTCTGACCCTGCACACCAATACTCATGCCTGTCTGGCCTTGCACACCAATACTCACACTTGTCTGACCCTGTACACCAATACTCAAGCCTGTCTGACCCTGGACACCAATACTCACGCCTGTCTGACCCTGCACACCAATACTCACGCCTGTCTGACCCTGCACACCAATACTCATGCCTGTCTGACCCTGCACACCAATACTCTCGTCCATCCGACCTTGCACACCAATACTCACGACCGTCTGACCCTGCACACCAATACTCATGCCTGTCTGACCCTGCACACCAATACTCACGCCAGTCTGACCTTGAACACCAATACTCACGACTGTCCGACCCTCCACACCAATACACACGCCTGTCCGACCCTCCACACCAATACTCACGCCTGTCCGACCCTGCATACCAATACTCACGCCTGTCCGACCCTGCACACCAATACTGACGCCTGTTCGAGGACCTTGCACATCAATACTCTCGTCTGTCCAAGTGCACACCAATACACACACCTGACCAAACCTGTCCACCAATACTCACGCCTGTCCGACCCTGCACACCAATACTCAAACCTGTCTAACCTTGCACACCAATACTCACGCCTGTCTGACCCTGCCCACCAATACTCACGCCTGTCGGACCCTGCACACCAATACTCACGCCTGTCCAAACCTGCACACCAATACTCACGCCTGTCTGACCCTGCACACCAATACTCACGCCTGTCCGACCCTGCACACCAATACTCACGCCTGTCCGACCCTGCACACCAATACTCACGCCTGTCTGACCCTGCACACCAATACTCACGCCTGTCTGACACTGCACATCAATACTCACGCCTGTCTGTCCCTGCACACCAATACTCACACCTGTCTGACCCTGCACACCAATACTCACGCCTGTCTGACCCTGCACACCAATACTCATGCCTGTCTGACCCTGCACACCAATACTCACGCCTGTCTGACCCTGCACACCAATACTCACGCCTGTCTGACCCTGCACACCAATACTCATGCCTGTCTGACCCTGCACACCAATACTCACGCCTGTCTTACCCTGTACACCAATAGTCACGCCTGTTCGAGGACCTTGCACATCAATACTCTCGTCTGTCCAATTGCACACCAATACACACACCTGACCGACCCTGCCCACCAATGCTCACGCCTGTCGCAGCCTGCACACCAATACTCACGCCGGTCCAAACCTGCACACCAAGACTCACGTCTGTCCGATACTGCACACCAAGACTCACATCTGCTCGAACGCACACCAATACTCACGACCGTCCGACCCTGCACACCAATACTCACGCCTGTTCAACCCTGCAAACCAATACTCACGTCTGTCCAAATGCACACCAATAGTCACACCTATCCAACCCCGCACACCAACGCTCACATCTGTACGATGCTGCACACCAACACTCACGTCTGTTCGAACGCACACCAATACTCACGTCTGTCCAACCATGCACACCAATACTCACGTCTGTCCAATGCTGTACACCAACACTCATCTGTTCGAACACACACCAATACTCACAACTGTCCGGCCCTGCACACCAATACTCACGCCCGTCCGACCCTGCACACCAATACTCATGCCTGTCTGACCCTGCACACCAATACTCACGCCTGTCTGACCCTGCACACCAATACTCAAGCCTGTCAGACCCTGCACACCAATACTCACGCCTGTCTTACCCTGTACACCAATAGTCACACCTGTTCGAGGACCTTGCACATCAATACTCTCGTCTGTCCAAGTGCACACCAATACACACACCTGACCGACCATGCCCACCAATACTCACGCCTGTCGGACCCTGCACACCAATACTCACGCCTGTCTTACCCTGTACACCAAAAGTCAAGCCTGTTCGAGGACCATGCACATCAATACTCTCGTCTGTCCAAGTGCACACCAATACACACACCTGACCGATCCTGCCCACCAATACACATGCCTGTCGGACCCTGCACACCAATACTCACGCCTGTCCAAACCTGCACATCAATACTCAGGTCTGTCCAACCCTCCACACCAATACTCACGCCTGTCCGACCCTGCACACCAATACTCACGCCTGTCTGACCCTGTACACCAATACTAACGCCTGTCGGACCCTGTACACCAATACTCACACCTGAGTAACCCTGCACACCAATACTCACACCTGTCTGACCCTGTACACCAATACTCACACCTGTCTGACCCTGCACACCAACAATCACGCCTGTCTGACCCTGCACACCAATACTCTTGTCCATCCGACCTTGCACACCAATACTCACGACCGTCTGACCCTGCACACCAATACTCATGCCTGTCTGACCCTGCACACCAATACTCACGCCCGTCTGACCTTGAACACCAATACACACGACTGTCCGACCCTCCACACCAATACTCACGCCTGTCCGACCCTGCATACCAATACTCACGACTGTCCGACCCTGCACACCAATACTGACACCTGTTCGAGGACCTTGCACATCAATACTCTCGTCTGTCCAAGTGCACACCAATACACACACCTGACCAAACCTGTCCACCAATACTCACGCCTGTCTGACTCTGCACACCAATACTCACGCCTGTCCGACCCTGCACACCAATACTCAAACCTGTCTGACCTTGCACACCAATACTCACGCCTGTCTGACCCTGCCCACCAATACTCACGCCTGTCGGACCCTGCACACCAATACTCACGCCTGTCTTACCCTGTACACCAAAAGTCAAGCCTGTTCGAGCACCATGCACATCAATACTCTCGTCTGTCCAAGTGCACACCAATACACACACCTGACCGACCCTGCCCACCAATACACATGCCTGTCGGACCCTGCACACCAATACTCACGCCTGTCCAAACCTGCACACTTATACTCACACCTGACTGACCCTGCACACCAATACTCACGCCTGTCTGACCCTGCACATCAATACTCACGCCTGTCTGACCCTGCACATCAATACTCACGCCTGTCTGACCCTGCACATCAATACTCACGCCTGTCTGACCCTGTACACCAATACTCACACCTGTCTGACCCTGCACACCAATACTCACGCCTGTCTGACCCTGCACACCAATACTCACGCCGTCTGACCCTACACACCAATACTCACGCCTGTCTGACCCTGCACACCAATACTCATGCCTGTCTGACCCTGCACACCAATACTCACGCCTGTCTTACCCTGTACACCAATAGTCACGCCTGTTCGAGGACCTCGCACATCAATACTCTCGTCTGTCCAATTGCACACCAATACACACACCTGACCGACCCTGCCCACTAATGCTCACGCCTGTCGGACCCTGCAAACCAATACTCACGCCTGTCCAAACTTGCACACCAATACTCACGTCTGTCCGATACTGCACACCAAGACTCACATCTGCTCGAACGCACACCAATACTCACGACTGTCCGACCCTGCACACCAATACTCACGCCTGTTCAACCCTGCAAACCAATACTCACGTCTGTCCAAATGCACACCAATAGTCACACCTATCCAACCCCGCACACCAACGCTCACATCTGTACGATGCTGCACACCAACACTCACGTCTGTTCGAATGCACACCAATACTCACGTCTGTCCAACCATGCACACCAATACTCACGTCTGTCCAATGCTGTACACCAACACTCATCTGTTCGAACACACACCAATACTCACAACTGTCCGGCCCTGCACACCAATACTCACGCCCGTCCGACCCTGCACACCAATACTCATGCCTGTCTGACCCTGCACACCAATACTCATGCCTGTCTGACCCTGCACACCAATACTCACGCCTGTCTTACCCTGTACACCAATAGTCACACCTGTTTGAGGACCCTGCACATCAATACTCTCGTCTGTCCAAGTGCACACCAATACACACACCTGACCGACCATGCCCACCAATACTCACGCCTGTCGGACACTGCACACCAATACTCACACCTGTCTTACCCTGTACACCAATAGTCACGCCTGTTCGAGGACCATGCACATCAATACTCTCGTCTGTCCAAGTGCACACCAATACACACACCTGACTGACCCTGCCCACCAATACTCACGCCTGTCGGACACTGCAAACCAATACTCACGCCTGTCCAAACCTGCACACCAATACTCACGTCTGTCCGATGCTGCACAGCAACACTCACATCTGTTCGAACGCACACCAATACTCACGACTGTCCGGCCCTGCACACCAATACTCACGCCTGTCCAACCCTGCAAACCAATAATCACGTCTGTCCGAGTGCACACCAATAGTCATACCTATCCAACCCTGCACACTAACGCTCACATCTGTCCGATGCTGCACACCAACACTCATGCCTGTTCGAACGCACACCAATACTCACGACTGTCCGGCCCTGCACACCAATACTCACGTCGGTCCAACCCTGCACACCAATACTCACGTCTGTCCAATGCTGTACACCAACACTCACATTTGTTCAAACGCACACCAATACTCACAACTGTCCGGCCCTGCACACCAATGCTCACGCCCGCCCCGGCACACCAATACTGACGCCCGTCCGGCGCGGCACACCAATACTGACGCCCGTCCGGCGCGGCACACCAATACTGACGCCCGTCCGGCGCGGCACACCAATACTCACGACCGTCCGACCCGGCACACCAATACTCATGCCCGACCGACACTGCACACCAACACTCATGCCCTGCCGAGGACCCAGCACACCTGTACTCATGCCTGTCTGACCCTGCACACCAATACTCACGCCTGTCCGACCCTGCACACCAATGCTCACGCCTGTCTGTCCCTGCACACCAATACTCATGCCTGTCTGACCTTGCACACCAATACTCACGCCTGTCTGACCCTGTACACCAATACTCAAGCCTGTCTGACTCTGCATACCAATACTCACGCCTTTCTGACCCTGCACACCAATACTCACACATGTCTGACCCTGCACACCAATACTCACGCCTGTCTGACCCTGCACACCAATAATCACGTCTGTCTGACCCTGCACACCAATACTCTCGTCCATCCGACCTTGCACACCAATACTCACGCCCGTCCGACCCTGCACACCAATACTCACCCCTCTCTGACCCTGCATACCAATACTCACGCCTGTCTGACCCTTCACACCAATATTCATGGCTGTCTGGCCCTGCACACCAATACTCACGTCTGTCCAATGCTGTACACCAATAGTCACGCCTGTTCGAGGACCTTGCACATCAATACTCTCGTCTGTCCAATTGCACACCAATACACACACATGACCGACCCTGCCCACCAATGCTCACGCCTGTCGGACCCTGCAAACCAATACTCACGCCTGTCCAAACCTGCACACCAATACTCACGTCTGTCCGATACCGCACACCAAGACTCACATCTGCTCGAACGCACACCAATACTCACGACCGTCCGACCCTGCACACCAATACTCACGCCTGTTCAACCCTGCAAACCAATACTCACGTCTGTCCAAATGCACACCAATAGTCACACCTATCCAACGCCGCACACCAACGCTCACATCTGTACGATGCTGCACACCAACACTCACGTCTGTTCGAACGCACACCAATACTCAGTCTGTCCAACCATGCACACCAATACTCACGTCTGTCCAATGCTGTACACCAACACTCATCTGTTCGAACACACACCAATACTCACAACTGTCCGGCCCTGCACACCAATACTCACGCCCGTCCGACCCTGCACACCAATACTCATCCCTGTCTGACCCTGCACACCAATACTCACGCCTGTCTGACCCTGCACACCAATACTCATGCCTGTCTGACCCTGCACACCAATACTCACGCCTGTCTTACCCTGTACACCAATAGTCACACCTGTTCGAGGACCTTGCACATCAATACTCTCGTCTGTCCAAGTGCACACCAATACACACACCTGACCGACCATGCCCACCAATACTCACGCATGTCGGACACTGCACACCAATACTCACACCTGTCTTACCCTGTACACCAATAGTCACGCCTGTTCGAGGACCATGCACATCAATACTCTCGTCTGTCCAAGTGCACACCAATACACACACCTGACCGACCCTGCCCACCAATACTCACGCCTGTCGGACCCTGCACACCAATACTCACGCCTGTCTTACCCTGTACACCAAAAGTCAAGCCTGTTCGAGGACCATGCACATCAATACTCTCGTCGGTCCAAGTGCACACCAATACACACACCTGACCAACCCTGCCCACCAATACACATGCCTGTCGGACCCTGCACACCAATACTCACGCCTGTCCAAACCTGCACACCAATACTCAGGTCTGTCCAACCCTCCACACCAATACTCACGCCTGTCCGACCCTGCACACCAATACTAATGCCTGTCGGACCCTGTACACCAATACTCACACTGAGTAACGCTGCACACCAATACTCACACCTGTCTGACCCTGTACACCAATACTCACACCTGTCTGACCCTGCACACCAATACTCACGCCTGTCTGACCCTGCACACCAATACTCATGCCTGTCTGACCCTGCACACCAATACTCACGTCTGTCTGACCCTGCACACCAATACTCATGCCTGTCTGACCCTGCACACCAATACTCACGCCTGTCTTACCCTGTACACCAATAGTCACGCCTGTTCGAAGACCTTGCACATCAATACTCTCGTCTGTCCAATTGCACACCAATACACACACCTGACCGACCCTGCCCACCAATGCTCACGCCTGTCGGACCCTGCACACCAATACTCACGCCTGTCCAAACCTGCACACCAATACTCACGTCTGTCCGATACTGCACACCAAGACTCACATCTGCTCGAACGCACACCAATACTCACGACCGTCCGACCCTGCACACCAATACTCACGCCTGTTCAACCCTGCAAACCAATACTCACGTCTGTCCAAATGCACACCAATAGTCACACCTATCCAACCCTGCATACCAACGCTCACATCTGTACGATGCTGCACACCAACACTCACGTCTGTTCGAACGCACACCAATACTCACGTCTGTCCAGCCATGCACACCAATACTCACGTCTGTCCAATGCTGTACACCAACACTCATCTGTTCGAACACACACCAATACTCACAACTGTCCGGCCCTGCACACCAATACTCACGCCCGTCCGACCCTGCACACCAATACTCATGCCTGTCTGACCCCGCACACCAATACTCATGCCTGTCTGACCCTGCACACCAATATTCACGCCTGTCTTACCCTGTACACCAATAGTCACGCCTGTTCGAGGACCTTGCACATCAATACTCTCGTCTGTCCAAGTGCACAGCAATACACACACCTGACCGACCATGCTCACCAATACTCACGCCTGTCGGACCCTGCACACCAATACTCATGCCTGAATACCCTGTACACCAATAGTCACGCCTGTTCGAGGACCATGCACATCAATACTCTCGTCTGTCCAAGTGCACACCAATACACACACCTGACCGACCCTGCCCACCAATACTCACGCCTGTCGGACACTGCACACCAATACTCACGCCGGTCCGATGCTGCACACCAATACTCACGCCTGTCCGACCCTGCACAGCAATACTTACGCCTGTCTGTCCCTGCACACCAATACTCATGCCTGTCTGACACTGCACACCAATACTCACGCCTGTCTGACCCTGCACACCAATACTCACGCCTGTCTGACCCTGCACACCAATACTCACGCCTGTCTGACCCTGCACACCAATACTCATGCCTGTCTGACCCTGCACACCAATAATCACGCCTGTCTGACCCTGCACACCAATACTCTCGTCCGTCCGACCCTGCACACCAATACTCACGCCCGTCCGACCCTGCACACCAATACTCACACCTGTCTGACCCTGCACACCAATACTCACGCCCGTCCGACCTTGCACACCAATACTCACGCCTGTCCGACCCTCCACACCAATACACACGCCTGTCCGACCCTCCACACCAATACTCACGCCTGTCCGACCCTGCATACCAATACTCACGCCTGTCCGACCCTGCACACCAATACTCACGCCTGTTCGAGGACCTTGCACATCAATACTCTCGTCTGTCCAAGTGCACACCAATACACACACCTGACCAACCCTGTCCACCAATACTCACGCCTGTCTGACTCTGCACACCAATACTCAAACCTGTCTGACCCTGCACACCAATACTCACGCCTGTCTGACCCTGCACACCAATACTCACGCCTGTCTTACCCTGCACACCAATACTCAAACCTGTCTGACCCCGCACACCAATATTCACGCCTGTCTTACCCTGCACAACAATAGTCAAGCCTGTTCGAGGACCTTGCACATCAATACTCTCGTCTGTCCAGGTGCACACCAATACACACACCTGACCGACCCTGCCCACCAATACTCACGCCTGTCGGACCCTGCAAACCAATACTCACGCCTGTCCAAGCTGCACACCAATACTCACGTCCGTCCGATGCTGCAGACCAAGACTCACATCTACACGAACGCACACCAATACTCACGACTGTCCGACCCTGCACACCAATACTCACGCCTGTTCAACCCTGCACACCAATACTCACGTCTGTCCAAATGCACACCAATAGTCACACCTATCCAACCCTGCACACCAACGCTCACATCTGTACGATGCTGCACACCAACACTCACGTCTGTTCGAACGCACACCAATACTCACGACTGTCCGGCACTGCACACCAATACTCAAGTCTGTCCAACCCTGCACACCAATACTCATGTCTGTCCAACCATGCACACCAATACTCACGTCTGTCCAATGCTGTACACCAACACTCATCTGTTCGAACACACACCAATACTCACAACTGTCCGGCCCTGCACACCAATACTCACGTCAGTCCGACCCTGCACAGCAATACTTACGCCTGTCTGTCCCTGCACACCAATACTCATGCCTGTCTGACACTGCACACCAATACTCACGCCTGTCTGACCCTGCACACCAATACTCACGCCTGTCTGACCCTGCACACCAATACTCACGCCTGTCTGACCCTGCACACCAATACTCATGCCTGTCTGACCCTGCACACCAATAATCACGCCTGTCTGACCCTGCACACCAATACTCTCGTCCGTCCGACCCTGCACACCAATACTCACAACTGTCCGGCCCTGCACACCAATACTCACGTCAGTCCGACCCTGCACACCAATACTCACGCCCGTCCGACCCTGCACATCAATACTCACGCCCGTCCGACCCTGCACACCAATACTCACGCCCGTCCGACACTGCACACCAATACTCACGCCCGTCCGACACTGCACACCAATACTCACGCCCGTCCGACCCTGCACACCAATACTCACGCCCGTCCGACCCTGCACACCGATACTCACGCCCGTCCGACCCTGCACACCGATACTCATGCCCGTCCGACCCTGCACACCAATACTCACGCCCGTCCGCCCCGGAAAACCAATACTCACGCCCGCCCGACCCTGCACACCGAAATTCACGCCCGTCCGACCCTGCACACCGATACTCACGCCCGTCCGACCCTGCACACCAATACTCACGCCCGTCCGACACTGCACACCAATACTCACGCCTGTCTGACCCTGCACACCAATACTCATGCCTGTCTGACCCTGCACACCAATACTCATGCCTGCCTGACCCTGCACACCAATACTCATGCCTGTCTGACCCTACACACCAATAGTCACGCCTGTTCGAGGACTTTGCACATAAATACTCTCGTCGGTCCAAGTGCACACCAATACACACACCTGACCGACCATGCCCACCAATACCCACGCCTGTCGGACCCTGCACACCAATACTCACGCCTGTCTTACCCTGTACACCAATAGTCACGCCTGTTCGATGACCATGCACATCAATACTCTCGTCTGTCCAAGTGCACACCAATACACACACCTGACCGACCCTGCCCAACAATACTCACGCCTGTCGGAAACTGCACACCAATACTCACGCCTGTCCGATGCTGCACACCAACACTCACATCTGTTCGAACGCACATCAATACTCACGACTGTCCAGCCTTGCACACCAATACTCACGCCTGTCCAACCCTTCAAACCAATACTCACGTCTGTCCGAGCGCACACCAATAGTCACAACTATCCAACCCTGCACACTAACGCTCACGTCTGTCCGATGCGGCACACCAACACTCATGTCTGTTCGAACGCACACCAATACTCACGACGGTCCGGCCCTGCACACCAATACTCACGTCGGTCCGACCCTGCACACCAATACTCACGTCTGTCCGACCCTGGACACCGATACTCACGCCCGTCCGACCCTGGACACCGATACTCACGCCCGTCCGACCCTGGACACCGATACTCACGCCCGTCCGACCCTGGACACCGATACTCACGCCCGTCCGACCCTGGACACCGATACTCACGCCCGTCCGACCCTGGACACCGATACTCACGCCCGTCCGACCCTGCACACCGATACTCACGCCCGTCCGACCCTGCACACCGATACTCACGCCCGTCCGACCCTGCACACCGATACTCACGCCCGTCCGACCCTGCACACCGATACTCACGCCCGTCCGACCCTGCACACCGATACTCACGCCTGTTCAACCCTGCAAACCAATACTCACGTCTGTCCAAATGCACACCAATAGTCACACCTATCCAACCCTGCATACCAACGCTCACATCTGTACGATGCTGCACACCAACACTCACGTCTGTTCGAACGCACACCAATACTCACGTCTGTCCAGCCATGCACACCAATACTCACGTCTGTCCAATGCTGTACACCAACACTCATCTGTTCGAACACACACCAATACTCACAACTGTCCGGCCCTGCACACCAATACTCACGCCCGTCCGACCCTGCACACCAATACTCATGCCTGTCTGACCCCGCACACCAATACTCATGCCTGTCTGACCCTGCACACCAATATTCACGCCTGTCTTACCCTGTACACCAATAGTCACGCCTGTTCGAGGACCTTGCACATCAATACTCTCGTCTGTCCAAGTGCACACCAATACACACACCTGACCGACCATGCCCACCAATACTCACGCCTGTCGGACCCTGCACACCAATACTCATGCCTGAATACCCTGTACACCAATAGTCACGCCTGTTCGAGGACCATGCACATCAATACTCTCGTCTGTCCAAGTGCACACCAATACACACACCTGACCGACCCTGCCCACCAATACTCACGCCTGTCGGACACTGCACACCAATACTCACGCCGGTCCGATGCTGCACACCAATACTCATGCCTGTCCGACCCTGCACAGCAATACTTACGCCTGTCTGTCCCTGCACACCAATACTCATGCCTGTCTGACCCTGCACACCAATACTCACGCCTGTCTGACCCTGCACACCAATACTCACGCCTGTCTGACCCTGCACACCAATAATCACGCCTGTCTGACCCTGCACACCAATACTCTCGTCCGTCCGACCCTGCACACCAATACTCACGCCCGTCCGACCTTGCACACCAATACTCACGCCTGTCTGACCCTCCACACCAATACACACGCCTGTCCGACCCTCCACACCAATAGTCATGCCTGTCCGACCCTGCATACCAATACTCACGCCTGTCCGACCCTGCACACCAATACTCACGCCTGTTCGAGGACCTTGCACATCAATACTCTCGTCTGTCCAAGTGCACACCAATACACACACCTGACCAACCCTGTCCACCAATACTCACGCCTGTCTGACTCTGCACACCAATACTCAAACCTGTCTGACCCTGCACACCAATACTCACGCCTGTCTGACCCTGCACACCAATACTCACGCCTGTCTTACCCTGCACACCAATACTCAAACCTGTCTGACCCCGCACACCAATATTCACGCCTGTCTTACCCTGCACAACAATAGTCAAGCCTGTTCGAGGACTTTGCACATCAATACTCTCGTCTGTCCAGGTGCACACCAATACACACACCTGACCGACCCTGCCCACCAATACTCACGCCTGTCGGACCCTGCAAACCAATACTCACGCCTGTCCAAGCTGCACACCAATACTCACGTCAGACCGATGCTGCAGACCAAGACTCACATCTACACGAACGCACACCAATACTCACGCCTGTCCGACCCTGCACACCAATACTCACGCCTGTTCAACCCTGCACACCAATACTCACGTCTGTCCAAATGCACACCAATAGTCACACCTATCCAACCCTGCACACCAACGCTCACATCTGTACGATGCTGCACACCAACACTCACGTCTGTTCGAACGCACACCAATACTCACGACTGTCCGGCACTGCACACCAATACTCAAGTCTGTCCAACCCTGCACACCAATACTCATGTCTGTCCAACCATGCACACCAATACTCACGTCTGTCCAATGCTGTACACCAACACTCATCTGTTCGAACACACACCAATACTCACAACTGACCGGCCCTGCACACCGATACTCACGTCAGTCCGACCCTGCACACCGATACTCACGCCCGTCCGACCCTGCACACCGATACTCACGCCCGTCCGACCCTGCACGCCGATACTCACGCCCGTCCGACCCTGCACACCGATACTCACGCCCGTCCGACCCTGCACACCGATACTCACGCCCGTCCGACCCTGCACACCGATACTCACGCCCGTCCGACCCTGCACACCGATACTCACGCCCGTCCGACCCTGCACACCGATACTCACGCCCGTCCGACCCTGCACACCGATACTCACGCCCGTCCGACCCTGCACACCGATACTCACGCCCGTCCGACCCTGCACACCGATACTCACGCCCATCCGACACTGCACACCGATACTCACGCCTGTCTGACCCTGCACACCAATACTCACGCCTGTCTGACCCTACACACCAATAGTCACGCCTGTCTGACCCTACACACCAATAGTCACGCCTGTTCGAGGACTTTGCACATAAATACTCTCGTCGGTCCAAGTGCACACCAATACACACACCTGACCGATGCTGCACACCAACACTCACATCTGTTCGAACGCACACCAATACTCACGACTGTCCGGCACTGCACACCAATACTCAAGTCTGTCCAACCCTGCACACCAATACTCATGTCTGTCCAACCATGCACACCAATACTCACGTCTGTCCAATGCTGTACACCAACACTCATCTGTTCGAACACACACCAATACTCACAACTGTCCGGCCCTGCACACCGATACTCACGTCAGTCCGACCCTGCACACCGATACTCACGCCCGTCCGACCCTGCACACCGATACTCACGCCCGTCCGACCCTGCAC
Organism: Carcharodon carcharias; assembly: GCF_017639515.1. Taxonomy (NCBI): domain Eukaryota; kingdom Metazoa; phylum Chordata; class Chondrichthyes; order Lamniformes; family Lamnidae; genus Carcharodon; species Carcharodon carcharias. The sequence goes on from NC_054485.1 coordinate 91,984,289, forward strand.
ACCGATACTCACGCCCGTCCGACCCTGCACACCGATACTCACGCCCGTCCGACCCTGCACACCGATACTCACGCCCGTCCGACCCTGCACACCGATACTCACGCCCGTCCGACCCTGCACACCGATACTCACGCCCGTCCGACCCTGCACACCGATACTCACGCCCGTCCGACCCTGCACACCGATACTCACGCCCGTCCGACCCTGCACACCGATACTCACGCCCGTCCGACCCTGCACACCGATACTCACGCCCGTCCGACCCTGCACACCGATACTCACGCCCGTCCGACACTGCACACCGATACTCACGCCTGTCTGACCCTGCACACCAATACTCACGCCTGTCTGACCCTACACACCAATAGTCACGCCTGTCTGACCCTACACACCAATAGTCACGCCTGTTCGAGGACTTTGCACATAAATACTCTCGTCGGTCCAAGTGCACACCAATACACACACCTGACCGATGCTGCACACCAACACTCACATCTGTTCGAACGCACATCGATACTCACGCCCGTCCGACCCTGCACACCGATACTCACGCCCGTAGGACCCTGCACACCGATACTCACGCCCGTAGGACCCTGCACACCGATACTCACGCCCGTAGGACCCTGCACACCGATACTCACGCCCGTAGGACCCTGCACACCGATACTCACGCCCGTAGGACCCTGCACACCGATACTCACGCCCGTAGGACCCTGCACACCGATACTCACGCCCGGCCGACCCTGCACACCGATACTCACGCCCGGCCGACCCTGCACACCGATACTCACGCCCGGCCGACCCTGCACACCGATACTCACGCCCGGCCGACCCTGCACACCGATACTCTCGCCCGGCCGACCCTGCACACCGATACTCACGCCCGGCCGACCCTGCACACCGATACGCACGCCCGGCCGACCCTGCACACCGATACGCACGCCCGGCCGACCCTGCACACCGATACTCACGCCCGGCCGACCCTGCACACCGATACTCACGCCCGGCCGACCCTGCACACCGATACTCACGCCCGGCCGACCCTGCACACCGATACGCACGCCCGGCCGACCCTGCACACCGATACGCACGCCCGGCCGACCCTGCACACCGATACGCACGCCCGGCCGACCCGGCACACCGATACTCACGCCCGGCCGACCCGGCACACCGATACTCACGCCCGGCCGACCCGGCACACCGATACTCACGCCCGGCCGACCCGGCACACCGATACTCACGCCCGGCCGACCCGGCACACCGATACTCACGCCCGGCCGACCCGGCACACCGATACTCACGCCCGGCCGACCCGGCACACCGATACTCACGCCCGGCCGACCCGGCACACCGATACTCACGCCCGGCCGACCCGGCACACCGATACTCACGCCCGGCCGACCCGGCACACCGATACTCACGCCCGGCCGACCCGGCACACCGATACTCACGCCCGGCCGACCCGGCACACCGATACTCACGCCCGGCCGACCCGGCACACCGATACTCACGCCCGGCCGACCCGGCACACCGATACTCACGCCCGGCCGACCCGGCACACCGATACTCACGCCCGGCCGACCCGGCACACCGATACTCACGCCCGGCCGACCCGGCACACCGATACTCACGCCCGGCCGACCCGGCACACCGATACTCACGCCCGGCCGACCCGGCACACCGATACTCACGCCCGGCCGACCCGGCACACCGATACTCACGCCCGGCCGACCCGGCACACCGATACTCACGCCCGGCCGACCCGGCACACCGATACTCACGCCCGGCCGACCCGGCACACCGATACTCACGCCTGTCTGACCCTGCACACCGATACTCACGCCTGTCTGACCCTGCACACCCATACTCACGCCTGTCTGACCCTGCACACCAATACTCACGCCTGTCTGACCCTGCACACAAATACTCATGCCTGTCTGACCCTGCACACCAATACTCATGCCTGCCTGACCCTGCACACCAATACTCATGCCTGTCTGACCCTACACACCAATAGTCACGCCTGTTCGAGGACTTTGCACATAAATACTCTCGTCGGTCCAAGTGCACACCAATACACACACCTGACCGACCATGCCCACCAATACCCACGCCTGTCGGACCCTGCACACCAATACTCACGCCTGTCTGACCCTGTACACCAATAGTCACGCCTGTTCGATGACCATGCACATCAATACTCTCGTCTGTCCAAGTGCACACCAATACACACACCTGACCGACCCTGCCCAACAATACTCACGCCTGTCGGAAACTGCACACCAATACTCACGCCTGTCCGATGCTGCACACCAACACTCACATCTGTTCGAACGCACATCAATACTCACGACTGTCCAGCCTTGCACACCAATACTCACGCCTGTCCAACCCTTCAAACCAATACTCACGTCTGTCCGAGCGCACACCAATAGTCACAACTATCCGACCCTGCACACTAACGCTCACGTCTGTCCGATGCGGCACACCAACACTCATGTCTGTTCGAACGCACACCAATACTCACGACGGTCCGGCCCTGCACACCAATACTCACGTCGGTCCGACCCTGCACACCAATACTCACGTCTGTCCGACCCTGGACACCGATACTCACGCCCGTCCGACCCTGGACACCGATACTCACGCCCGTCCGACCCTGGACACCGATACTCACGCCCGTCCGACCCTGGACACCGATACTCACGCCCGTCCGACCCTGGACACTGATACTCACGCCCGTCCGACCCTGGACACCGATACTCACGCCCGTCCGACCCTGCACACCGATACTCACGCCCGTCCGACCCTGCACACCGATACTCACGCCCGTCCGACCCTGCACACCGATACTCACGCCCGTCCGACCCTGCACACCGATACTCACGCCTGTTCAACCCTGCAAACCAATACTCACGTCTGTCCAAATGCACACCAATAGTCACACCTATCCAACCCTGCATACCAACGCTCACATCTGTACGATGCTGCACACCAACACTCATGTCTGTTCGAACGCACACCAATACTCACGTCTGTCCAGCCATGCACACCAATACTCACGTCTGTCCAATGCTGTACACCAACACTCATCTGTTCGAACACACACCAATACTCACAACTGTCCGGCCCTGCACACCAATACTCATGCCTGTCTGACCCCGCACACCAATACTCATGCCTGTCTGACCCTGCACACCAATATTCACGCCTGTCTTACCCTGTACACCAATAGTCACGCCTGTTCGAGGACCTTGCACATCAATACTCTCGTCTGTCCAAGTGCACACCAATACACACACCTGACCGACCATGCCCACCAATACTCACGCCTGTCGGACCCTGCACACCAATACTCATGCCTGAATACCCTGTACACCAATAGTCACGCCTGTTCGAGGACCATGCACATCAATACTCTCGTCTGTCCAAGTGCACACCAATACACACACCTGACCGACCCTGCCCACCAATACTCACGCCTGTCGGACACTGCACACCAATACTCATGCCGGTCCGATGCTGCACACCAATACTCATGCCTGTCCGACCCTGCACAGCAATACTTACGCCTGTCTGTCCCTGCACACCAATACTCATGCCTGTCTGACCCTGCACACCAATACTCACGCCTGTCTGACCCTGCACACCAATACTCACGCCTGTCTGACCCTGCACACCAATACTCATGCCTGTCTGACCCTGCACACCAATAATCACGCCTGTCTAACTCTGCACACCAATACACTCGTCCGTCCGACCCTGCACACCAATACTGACGCCCGTCCGACCTTGCACACCAATACTCACGCCTGTCTGACCCTCCACACCAATACACACGCCTGTCCGACCCTCCACACCAATACTCACGCCTGTCCGACCCTGCATACCAATACTCACGCCTGTCCGACCCTGCACACCAATACTCACGCCTGTTCGAGGACCTTGCACATCAATACTCTCGTCTGTCCAAGTGCACACCAATACACACACCTGACCAACCCTGTCCACCAATACTCACGCCTGTCTGACTCTGCACACCAATACTCAAACCTGTCTGACCCTGCACACCAATACTCACGCCTGTCTGACCCTGCACACCAATACTCACGCCTGTCTTACCCTGCACACCAATACTCAAACCTGTCTGACCCCGCACACCAATATTCACGCCTGTCTTACCCTGCACAACAATAGTCAAGCCTGTTCGAGGACTTTGCACATCAATACTCTCGTCTGTCCAGGTGCATACCAATACACACACCTGACCGACCCTGCCCACCAATACTCACGCCTGTCGGACCCTGCAAACCAATACTCACGCCTGTCCAAGCTGCACACCAATACTCACGTCAGACCGATGCTGCAGACCAAGACTCACATCTACACGAACGCACACCAATACTCACGACTGTCCGACCCTGCACACCAATACTCACGCCTGTTCAACCCTGCACACCAATACTCACGTCTGTCCAAATGCACACCAATAGTCACACCTATCCAACCCTGCACACCAACGCTCACATCTGTACGATGCTGCACACCAACACTCACGTCTGTTCGAACGCACACCAATACTCACGACTGTCCGGCACTGCACACCAATACTCAAGTCTGTCCAACCCTGCACACCAATACTCATGTCTGTCCAACCATGCACACCAATACTCACGTCTGTCCAATGCTGTACACCAACACTCATCTGTTCGAACACACACCAATACTCACAACTGTCCGGCCCTGCACACCGATACTCACGTCAGTCCGGCCCTGCACACCGATACTCACGTCAGTCCGACCCTGCACACCGATACTCACGCCCGTCCGACCCTGCACACCGATACTCACGCCCGTCCGACCCTGCACACCGATACTCACGCCCGTCCGACCCTGCACACCGATACTCACGCCCGTCCGACCCTGCACACCGATACTCACGCCCGTCCGACCCTGCACACCGATACTCACGCCCGTCCGACCCTGCACACCGATACTCACGCCCGTCCGACCCTGCACACCGATACTCACGCCCGTCCGACCCTGCACACCGATACTCACGCCCGTCCGACCCTGCACACCGATACTCACGCCCGTCCGACCCTGCACACCGATACTCACGCCCGTCCGACCCTGCACACCGATACTCACGCCCGTCCGACACTGCACACCGATACTCATGCCTGTCTGACCCTGCACACCAATACTCATGCCTGCCTGACCCTGCACACCAATACTCATGCCTGTCTGACCCTACACACCAATAGTCACGCCTGTTCGAGGACTTTGCACATAAATACTCTCGTCGGTCCAAGTGCACACCAATACACACACCTGACCGACCATGCCCACCAATACCCACGCCTGTCGGACCCTGCACACCAATACTCACGCCTGTCTTACCCTGTACACCAATAGTCACGCCTGTTCGATGACCATGCACATCAATACTCTCGTCTGTCCAAGTGCACACCAATACACACACCTGACCGACCCTGCCCAACAATACTCACGCCTGTCGGAAACTGCACACCAATACTCACGCCTGTCCGATGCTGCACACCAACACTCACATCTGTTCGAACGCACATCAATACTCACGACTGTCCAGCTTGCACACCAATACTCACGCCTGTCCAACCCTTCAAACCAATACTCACGTCTGTCCGAGCGCACACCAATAGTCACAACTATCCAACCCTGCACACTAACGCTCACGTCTGTCCGATGCGGCACACCAACACTCATGTCTGTTCGAACGCACACCAATACTCACGACGGTCCGGCCCTGCACACCAATACTCACGTCGGTCCGACCCTGCACACCAATACTCACGTCTGTCCGACCCTGGACACCGATACTCACGCCCGTCCGACCCTGGACACCGATACTCACGCCCGTCCGACCCTGGACACCGATACTCACGCCCTTCCGACCCTGGACACCGATACTCACGCCCGTCCGACCCTGGACACTGATACTCACGCCCGTCCGACCCTGGACACCGATACTCACGCCCGTCCGACCCTGCACACCGATACTCACGCCCGTCCGACCCTGCACACCGATACTCACGCCCGTCCGACCCTGCACACCGATACTCACGCCCGTCCGACCCTGCACACCGATACTCACGCCTGTTCAACCCTGCAAACCAATACTCACGTCTGTCCAAATGCACACCAATAGTCACACCTATCCAACCCTGCATACCAACGCTCACATCTGTACGATGCTGCACACCAACACTCATGTCTGTTCGAACGCACACCAATACTCACGTCTGTCCAGCCATGCACACCAATACTCACGTCTGTCCAATGCTGTACACCAACACTCATCTGTTCGAACACACACCAATACTCACAACTGTCCGGCCCTGCACACCAATACTCATGCCTGTCTGACCCCGCACACCAATACTCATGCCTGTCTGACCCTGCACACCGATACTCACGCCCGTCCGACACTGCACACCGATACTCACGCCTGTCTGACCCTGCACACCAATACTCATGCCTGTCTGACCCTACACACCAATAGTCACGCCTGTCTGACCCTACACACCAATAGTCACGCCTGTTCGAGGACTTTGCACATAAATACTCTCGTCGGTCCAAGTGCACACCAATACACACACCTGACCGATGCTGCACACCAACACTCACATCTGTTCGAACGCACATCAATACTCACGCCCGGCCGACCCGGCACACCGATACTCACGCCCGGCCGACCCGGCACACCGATACTCACGCCCGGCCGACCCGGCACACCGATACTCACGCCCGGCCGACCCGGCACACCGATACTCACGCCCGGCCGACCCGGCACACCGATACTCACGCCCGGCCGACCCGGCACACCGATACTCACGCCCGGCCGACCCGGCACACCGATACTCACGCCCGGCCGACCCGGCACACCGATACTCACGCCCGGCCGACCCGGCACACCGATACTCACGCCCGGCCGACCCGGCACACCGATACTCACGCCCGGCCGACCCGGCACACCGATACTCACGCCCGGCCGACCCGGCACACCGATACTCACGCCCGGCCGACCCGGCACACCGATACTCACGCCCGGCCGACCCGGCACACCGATACTCACGCCCGGCCGACCCGGCACACCGATACTCACGCCCGGCCGACCCGGCACACCGATACTCACGCCCGGCCGACCCGGCACACCGATACTCACGCCCGGCCGACCCGGCACACCGATACTCACGCCCGGCCGACCCGGCACACCGATACTCACGCCCGGCCGACCCGGCACACCGATACTCACGCCCGGCCGACCCGGCACACCGATACTCACGCCCGGCCGACCCGGCACACCGATACTCACGCCCGGCCGACCCGGCACACCGATACTCACGCGTGTCCTACCCTGTACACCAATAGTCACGCCTGTTCGAGGACCATGCACATCAATACTCTCGTCTGTCCAAGTGCACAATACACACACCTGACTGACCCTGCACACCAATACACACACCTGACTGACCCTGCACACCAATACTCACGCCTGTCTGACCCTGCACACCAATACTCACACCTGTCTGACCCTGCACACCAATACTCACGCCTGTCTGACCCTGCACACCAATACTCACGCCTGTCTGACCCTGCACACCAATACTCACGCCTGTCTGACCCTGCACACCAATACTCACACCTGTCTGACCCTGCACACCAATACTCACGCCTGTCTGACCCTGCACACCAATACTCACGCCTGTCTGACCCTGCACACCAATACTCACGCCTGTCTGACCCTGCACACCCATACTCACGCCTGTCTGACCCTGCACACCAATACTCACGCCTGTCTGACCCTGCACACCCAGACTCACACCTGTCTGACCCTGCACACCAATACTCACGCCTGTCTGACCCTGCACACCAATACTCACACCTGTCTGACCCTGCACACCAATACTAACGCCTGTCTGACCCTGCATACCAATACTCACGCCTGTCTGACCCTGCACACCAATACTCATGCCTGTCTTACCCTGTACACCAATAGTCACGCCTGTTCGAGGACCATGCACATCAATACTCTCGTCTGTCCAAGTGCACACCAATACACACACCTGACCGACCATGCCCACCAATACTCACGCCTGTCGGACCCTGCACACCAACACTCACGCGTGTCCTACCCTGTACACCAATAGTCACGCCTGTTCGAGGACCATGCACATCAATACTCTCGTCTGTCCAAGTGCACACCAATACACACACCTGACCGACCCTGCACACCAATACTCACACCTGTCTGACCCTGCACACCAATACTCACGCCTGTCTGACCCTGCACACCAATACTCACTCCTGTCTGACCCTGCACACCAATACTCACGCCTGTCTGACCCTGCACACCAATACTCACACCTGTCTGACACTGCACACCAATACTCACGCCTGTCTGACCCTGCACACCAATACTCATGCCTGTCTGACCCTGCACACCAATACTCACGCCTGTCTGACCCTGCACACCCATACTCACGCCTGTCTGACCCTGCACACCAATACTCACGCCTGTCTGACCCTGCACACCCAGACTCACACCTGACTGACCCTGCACACCAATACTCAAACCTGTCTGACCCTGCACACCAATACTCACGCCTGTCTGACCCTGCACACCAATACTCACGCCTGTCTTACCCTGCACACCAATACTCAAACCTGTCTGACCCCGCACACCAATATTCACGCCTGTCTTACCCTGCACAACAATAGTCAAGCCTGTTCGAGGACTTTGCACATCAATACTCTCGTCTGTCCAGGTGCACACCAATACACACACCTGACCGACCCTGCCCACCAATACTCACGCCTGTCGGACCCTGCAACCCAATACTCACGCCTGTCCAAGCTGCACACCAATACTCACGTCAGACCGATGCTGCAGACCAAGACTCACATCTACACGAACGCACACCAATACTCACGACTGTCCGACCCTGCACACCAATACTCACGCCTGTTCAACCCTGCACACCAATACTCACGTCTGTCCAAATGCACACCAATAGTCACACCTATCCAACCCTGCACACCAACGCTCACATCTGTACGATGCTGCACACCAACACTCACGTCTGTTCGAACGCACACCAATACTCACGACTGTCCGGCACTGCACACCAATACTCAAGTCTGTCCAACCCTGCACACCAATACTCATGTCTGTCCAACCATGCACACCAATACTCACGTCTGTCCAATGCTGTACACCAACACTCATCTGTTCGAACACACACCAATACTCACAACTGTCCGGCCCTGCACACCGATACTCACGTCAGTCCGGCCCTGCACACCGATACTCACGTCAGTCCGACCCTGCACACCGATACTCACGCCCGTCCGACCCTGCACACCGATACTCACGCCCGTCCGACCCTGCACACCGATACTCACGCCCGTCCGACCCTGCACACCGATACTCACGCCCGTCCGACCCTGCACACCGATACTCACGCCCGTCCGACCCTGCACACCGATACTCACGCCCGTCCGACCCTGCACACCGATACTCACGCCCGTCCGACCCTGCACACCGATACTCACGCCCGTCCGACCCTGCACACCGATACTCACGCCCGTCCGACACTGCACACCGATACTCATGCCTGTCTGACCCTGCACACCAATACTCATGCCTGTCTGACCCTACACACCAATAGTCACGCCTGTCTGACCCTACACACCAATAGTCACGCCTGTTCGAGGACTTTGCACATAAATACTCTCGTCGGTCCAAGTGCACACCAATACACACACCTGACCGATGCTGCACACCAACACTCACATCTGTTCGAACGCACATCAATACTCACGCCCGGCCGACCCGGCACACCGATACTCACGCCCGGCCGACCCGGCACACCGATACTCACGCCCGGCCGACCCGGCACACCGATACTCACGCCCGGCCGACCCGGCACACCGATACTCACGCCCGGCCGACCCGGCACACCGATACTCACGCCCGGCCGACCCGGCACACCGATACTCACGCCCGGCCGACCCGGCACACCGATACTCACGCCCGGCCGACCCGGCACACCGATACTCACGCCCGGCCGACCCGGCACACCGATACTCACGCCCGGCCGACCCGGCACACCGATACTCACGCCCGGCCGACCCGGCACACCGATACTCACGCCCGGCCGACCCGGCACACCGATACTCACGCCCAGCCGACCCGGCACACCGATACTCACGCCCGGCCGACCCGGCACACCGATACTCACGCCCGGCCGACCCGGCACACCGATACTCACGCCCGGCCGACCCGGCACACCGATACTCACGCCCGGCCGACCCGGCACACCGATACTCACGCCCGGCCGACCCGGCACACCGATACTCACGCCCGGCCGACCCGGCACACCGATACTCACGCCCGGCCGACCCGGCACACCGATACTCACGCCCGGCCGACCCGGCACACCGATACTCACGCCCGGCCGACCCGGCACACCGATACTCACGCCCGGCCGACCCGGCACACCGATACTCACGCGTGTCCTACCCTGTACACCAATAGTCACGCCTGTTCGAGGACCATGCACATCAATACTCTCGTCTGTCCAAGTGCACAATACACACACCTGACTGACCCTGCACACCAATACACACACCTGACTGACCCTGCACACCAATACTCACGCCTGTCTGACCCTGCACACCAATACTCACACCTGTCTGACCCTGCACACCAATACTCACGCCTGTCTGACCCTGCACACCAATACTCACGCCTGTCTGACCCTGCACACCAATACTCATGCCTGTCTGACCCTGCACACCAATACTCACACCTGTCTGACCCTGCACACCAATACTCACGCCTGTCTGACCCTGCACACCAATACTCACGCCTGTCTGACCCTGCACACCAATACTCACGCCTGTCTGACCTGCACACCCATACTCACGCCTGTCTGACCCTGCACACCAATACTCACGCCTGTCTGACCCTGCACACCCAGACTCACACCTGTCTGACCCTGCACACCAATACTCACGCCTGTCTGACCCTGCACACCAATACTCACACCTGTCTGACCCTGCACACCAATACTAACGCCTGTCTGACCCTGCATACCAATACTCACGCTTGTCTGACCCTGCACACCAATACTCATGCCTGTCTTACCCTGTACACCAATAGTCACGCCTGTTCGAGGACCATGCACATCAATACTCTCGTCTGTCCAAGTGCACACCAATACACACACCTGACCGACCATGCCCACCAATACTCACGCCTGTCGGACCCTGCACACCAACACTCACGCGTGTCCTACCCTGTACACCAATAGTCACGCCTGTTCGAGGACCATGCACATCAATACTCTCGTCTGTCCAAGTGCACACCAATACACACACCTGACCGACCCTGCACACCAATACTCACACCTGTCTGACCCTGCACACCAATACTCACGCCTGTCTGACCCTGCACACCAATACTCACTCCTGTCTGACCCTGCACACCAATACTCACGCCTGTCTGACCCTGCACACCAATACTCACACCTGTCTGACACTGCACACCAATACTCACGCCTGTCTGACCCTGCACACCAATACTCACGCCTGTCTGACCCTGCACACCAATACTCACGCCTGTCTGACCCTGCACACCCATACTCACGCCTGTCTGACCCTGCACACCAATACTCACGCCTGTCTGACCCTGCACACCCAGACTCACACCTGACTGACCCTGCACACCAATACTCAAACCTGTCTGACCCTGCACACCAATACTCACGCCTGTCTGACCCTGCACACCAATACTCACGCCTGTCTTACCCTGCACACCAATACTCAAACCTGTCTGACCCCGCACACCAATATTCACGCCTGTCTTACCCTGCACAACAATAGTCAAGCCTGTTCGAGGACTTTGCACATCAATACTCTCGTCTGTCCAGGTGCACACCAATACACACACCTGACCGACCCTGCCCACCAATACTCACGCCTGTCGGACCCTGCAAACCAATACTCACGCCTGTCCAAGCTGCACACCAATACTCACGTCAGACCGATGCTGCAGACCAAGACTCACATCTACACGAACGCACACCAATACTCACGACTGTCCGACCCTGCACACCAATACTCACGCCTGTTCAACCCTGCACACCAATACTCACGTCTGTCCAAATGCACACCAATAGTCACACCTATCCAACCCTGCACACCAACGCTCACATCTGTACGATGCTGCACACCAACACTCACGTCTGTTCGAACGCACACCAATACTCACGACTGTCCGGCACTGCACACCAATACTCAAGTCTGTCCAACCCTGCACACCAATACTCATGTCTGTCCAACCATGCACACCAATACTCACGTCTGTCCAATGCTGTACACCAACACTCATCTGTTCGAACACACACCAATACTCACAACTGTCCGGCCCTGCACACCGATACTCACGTCAGTCCGGCCCTGCACACCGATACTCACGTCAGTCCGACCCTGCACACCGATACTCACGCCCGTCCGACCCTGCACACCGATACTCACGCCCGTCCGACCCTGCACACCGATACTCACGCCCGTCCGACCCTGCACACCGATACTCACGCCCGTCCGACCCTGCACACCGATACTCACGCCCGTCCGACCCTGCACACCGATACTCACGCCCGTCCGACCCTGCACACCGATACTCACGCCCGTCCGACCCTGCACACCGATACTCACGCCCGTCCGACCCTGCACACCGATACTCACGCCCGTCCGACCCTGCACACCGATACTCACGCCCGTCCGACCCTGCACACCGATACTCACGCCCGTCCGACCCTGCACACCGATACTCACGCCCGTCCGACACTGCACACCGATACTCATGCCTGTCTGACCCTGCACACCAATACTCATGCCTGTCTGACCCTACACACCAATAGTCACGCCTGTCTGACCCTACACACCAATAGTCACGCCTGTTCGAGGACTTTGCACATAAATACTCTCGTCGGTCCAAGTGCACACCAATACACACACCTGACCGATGCTGCACACCAACACTCACATCTGTTCGAACGCACACCGATACTCACGCCCGGCCGACCCGGCACACCGATACTCACGCCCGGCCGACCCGGCACACCGATACTCACGCCCGGCCGACCCGGCACACCGATACTCACGCCCGGCCGACCCGGCACACCGATACTCACGCCCGGCCGACCCGGCACACCGATACTCACGCCCGGCCGACCCGGCACACCGATACTCACGCCCGGCCGACCCGGCACACCGATACTCACGCCCGGCCGACCCGGCACACCGATACTCACGCCCGGCCGACCCGGCACACCGATACTCACGCCCGGCCGACCCGGCACACCGATACTCACGCCCGGCCGACCCGGCACACCGATACTCACGCCCGGCCGACCCGGCACACCGATACTCACGCCCGGCCGACCCGGCACACCGATACTCACGCCCGGCCGACCCGGCACACCGATACTCACGCCCGGCCGACCCGGCACACCGATACTCACGCCCGGCCGACCCGGCACACCGATACTCACGCCCGGCCGACCCGGCACACCGATACTCACGCCCGGCCGACCCGGCACACCGATACTCACGCCCGGCCGACCCGGCACACCGATACTCACGCCCGGCCGACCCGGCACACCGATACTCACGCCCGGCCGACCCGGCACACCGATACTCACGCCCGGCCGACCCGGCACACCGATACTCACGCCTGTTCAACCCTGCAAACCAATACTCACGTCTGTCCAAATGCACACCAATAGTCACACCTATCCAACCCTGCATACCAACGCTCACATCTGTACGATGCTGCACACCAACACTCATGTCTGTTCGAACGCACACCAATACTCACGTCTGTCCAGCCATGCACACCAATACTCACGTCTGTCCAATGCTGTACACCAACACTCATCTGTTCGAACACACACCAATACTCACAACTGTCCGGCCCTGCACACCAATACTCATGCCTGTCTGACCCCGCACACCAATACTCATGCCTGTCTGACCCTGCACACCAATATTCACGCCTGTCTTACCCTGTACACCAATAGTCACGCCTGTTCGAGGACCTTGCACATCAATACTCTCGTCTGTCCAAGTGCACACCAATACACACACCTGACCGACCATGCCCACCAATACTCACGCCTGTCGGACCCTGCACACCAATACTCATGCCTGAATACCCTGTACACCAATAGTCACGCCTGTTCGAGGACCATGCACATCAATACTCTCGTCTGTCCAAGTGCACACCAATACACACACCTGACCGACCCTGCCCACCAATACTCAAGCCTGTCGGACACTGCACACCAATACTCATGCCGGTCCGATGCTGCACACCAATACTCACGCCTGTCCGACCCTGCACAGCAATACTTACGCCTGTCTGTCCCTGCACACCAATACTCATGCCTGTCTGACCCTGCACACCAATACTCACGCCTGTCTGACCCTGCACACCAATACTCACGCCTGTCTGACCCTGCACACCAATACTCATGCCTGTCTGACCCTGCACACCAATAATCACGCCTGTCTGACTCTGCACACCAATACACTCGTCCGTCCGACCCTGCACACCAATACTGACGCCCGTCCGACCTTGCACACCAATACTCACGCCTGTCTGACCCTCCACACCAATACACACGCCTGTCCGACCCTCCACACCAATACTCACGCCTGTCCGACCCTGCATACCAATACTCACGCCTGTCCGACCCTGCACACCAATACTCACGCCTGTTCGAGGACCTTGCACATCAATACTCTCGTCTGTCCAAGTGCACACCAATACACACACCTGACCAACCCTGTCCACCAATACTCACGCCTGTCTGACTCTGCACACCAATACTCAAACCTGTCTGACCCTGCACACCAATACTCACGCCTGTCTGACCCTGCACACCAATACTCACGCCTGTCTTACCCTGCACACCAATACTCAAACCTGTCTGACCCCGCACACCAATATTCACGCCTGTCTTACCCTGCACAACAATAGTCAAGCCTGTTCGAGGACTTTGCACATCAATACTCTCGTCTGTCCAGGTGCACACCAATACACACACCTGACCGACCCTGCCCACCAATACTCACGCCTGTCGGACCCTGCAAACCAATACTCACGCCTGTCCAAGCTGCACACCAATACTCACGTCAGACCGATGCTGCAGACCAAGACTCACATCTACACGAACGCACACCAATACTCACGACTGTCCGACCCTGCACACCAATACTCACGCCTGTTCAACCCTGCACACCAATACTCACGTCTGTCCAAATGCACACCAATAGTCACACCTATCCAACCCTGCACACCAACGCTCACATCTGTACGATGCTGCACACCAACACTCACGTCTGTTCGAACGCACACCAATACTCACGACTGTCCGGCACTGCACACCAATACTCAAGTCTGTCCAACCCTGCACACCAATACTCATGTCTGTCCAACCATGCACACCAATACTCACGTCTGTCCAATGCTGTACACCAACACTCATCTGTTCGAACACACACCAATACTCACAACTGTCCGGCCCTGCACACCGATACTCACGTCAGTCCGGCCCTGCACACCGATACTCACGTCAGTCCGACCCTGCACACCGATACTCACGCCCGTCCGACCCTGCACACCGATACTCACGCCCGTCCGACCCTGCACACCGATACTCACGCCCGTCCGACCCTGCACACCGATACTCACGCCCGTCCGACCCTGCACACCGATACTCACGCCCGTCCGACCCTGCACACCGATACTCACGCCCGTCCGACCCTGCACACCGATAATCACGCCCGTCCGACCCTGCACACCGATACTCACGCCCGTCCGACCCTGCACACCGATACTCACGCCCGTCCGACCCTGCACACCGATACTCACGCCCGTCCGACCCTGCACACCGATACTCACGCCCGTCCGACACTGCACACCGATACTCATGCCTGTCTGACCCTGCACACCAATACTCATGCCTGTCTGACCCTACACACCAATAGTCACGCCTGTCTGACCCTACACACCAATAGTCACGCCTGTTCGAGGACTTTGCACATAAATACTCTCGTCGGTCCAAGTGCACACCAATACACACACCTGACCGATGCTGCACACCAACACTCACATCTGTTCGAACGCACATCAATACTCACGCCCGGCCGACCCGGCACACCGATACTCACGCCCGGCCGACCCGGCACACCGATACTCACGCCCGGCCGACCCGGCACACCAATACTCACGCCCGGCCGACCCGGCACACCGATACTCACGCCCGGCCGACCCGGCACACCGATACTCACGCCCGGCCGACCCGGCACACCGATACTCACGCCCGGCCGACCCGGCACACCGATACTCACGCCCGGCCGACCCGGCACACCGATACTCACGCCCGGCCGACCCGGCACACCGATACTCACGCCCGGCCGACCCGGCACACCGATACTCACGCCCGGCCGACCCGGCACACCGATACTCACGCCCGGCCGACCCGGCACACCGATACTCACGCCCGGCCGACCCGGCACACCGATACTCACGCCCGGCCGACCCGGCACACCGATACTCACGCCCGGCCGACCCGGCACACCGATACTCACGCCCGGCCGACCCGGCACACCGATACTCACGCCCGGCCGACCCGGCACACCGATACTCACGCCCGGCCGACCCGGCACACCGATACTCACGCCCGGCCGACCCGGCACACCGATACTCACGCCCGGCCGACCCGGCACACCGATACTCACGCCCGGCCGACCCGGCACACCGATACTCACGCCCGGCCGACCCGGCACACCGATACTCACGCCCGGCCGACCCGGCACACCGATACTCACGCCCGGCCGACCCGGCACACCGATACTCACGCCCGGCCGACCCGGCACACCGATACTCACGCGTGTCCTACCCTGTACACCAATAGTCACGCCTGTTCGAGGACCATGCACATCAATACTCTCGTCTGTCCAAGTGCACAATACACACACCTGACTGACCCTGCACACCAATACACACACCTGACTGACCCTGCACACCAATACTCACGCCTGTCTGACCCTGCACACCAATACTCACACCTGTCTGACCCTGCACACCAATACTCACGCCTGTCTGACCCTGCACACCAATACTCACGCCTGTCTGACCCTGCACACCAATACTCACGCCTGTCTGACCCTGCACACCAATACTCACACCTGTCTGACCCTGCACACCAATACTCACGCCTGTCTGACCCTGCACACCAATACTCACGCCTGTCTGACCCTGCACACCAATACTCACGCCTGTCTGACCCTGCACACCCATACTCACGCCTGTCTGACCCTGCACACCAATACTCACGCCTGTCTGACCCTGCACACCCAGACTCACACCTGTCTGACCCTGCACACCAATACTCACGCCTGTCTGACCCTGCACACCAATACTCACACCTGTCTGACCCTGCACACCAATACTAACGCCTGTCTGACCCTGCATACCAATACTCACGCCTGTCTGACCCTGCACACCAATACTCATGCCTGTCTTACCCTGTACACCAATAGTCACGCCTGTTCGAGGACCATGCACATCAATACTCTCGTCTGTCCAAGTGCACACCAATACACACACCTGACCGACCATGCCCACCAATACTCACGCCTGTCGGACCCTGCACACCAACACTCACGCGTGTCCTACCCTGTACACCAATAGTCACGCCTGTTCGAGGACCATGCACATCAATACTCTCGTCTGTCCAAGTGCACACCAATACACACACCTGACCGACCCTGCACACCAATACTCACACCTGTCTGACCCTGCACACCAATACTCACGCCTGTCTGACCCTGCACACCAATACTCACTCCTGTCTGACCCTGCACACCAATACTCACGCCTGTCTGACCCTGCACACCAATACTCACACCTGTCTGACACTGCACACCAATACTCACGCCTGTCTGACCCTGCACACCAATACTCACGCCTGTCTGACCCTGCACACCAATACTCACGCCTGTCTGACCCTGCACACCCATACTCACGCCTGTCTGACCCTGCACACCAATACTCACGCCTGTCTGACCCTGCACACCCAGACTCACACCTGACTGACCCTGCACACCAATACTCAAACCTGTCTGACCCTGCACACCAATACTCACGCCTGTCTGACCCTGCACACCAATACTCACGCCTGTCTTACCCTGCACACCAATACTCAAACCTGTCTGACCCCGCACACCAATATTCACGCCTGTCTTACCCTGCACAACAATAGTCAAGCCTGTTCGAGGACTTTGCACATCAATACTCTCGTCTGTCCAGGTGCACACCAATACACACACCTGACCGACCCTGCCCACCAATACTCACGCCTGTCGGACCCTGCAAACCAATACTCACGCCTGTCCAAGCTGCACACCAATACTCACGTCAGACCGATGCTGCAGACCAAGACTCACATCTACACGAACGCACACCAATACTCACGACTGTCCGACCCTGCACACCAATACTCACGCCTGTTCAACCCTGCACACCAATACTCACGTCTGTCCAAATGCACACCAATAGTCACACCTATCCAACCCTGCACACCAACGCTCACATCTGTACGATGCTGCACACCAACACTCACGTCTGTTCGAACGCACACCAATACTCACGACTGTCCGGCACTGCACACCAATACTCAAGTCTGTCCAACCCTGCACACCAATACTCATGTCTGTCCAACCATGCACACCAATACTCACGTCTGTCCAATGCTGTACACCAACACTCATCTGTTCGAACACACACCAATACTCACAACTGTCCGGCCCTGCACACCGATACTCACGTCAGTCCGGCCCTGCACACCGATACTCACGTCAGTCCGACCCTGCACACCGATACTCACGCCCGTCCGACCCTGCACACCGATACTCACGCCCGTCCGACCCTGCACACCGATACTCACGCCCGTCCGACCCTGCACACCGATACTCACGCCCGTCCGACCCTGCACACCGATACTCACGCCCGTCCGACCCTGCACACCGATACTCACGCCCGTCCGACCCTGCACACCGATACTCACGCCCGTCCGACCCTGCACACCGATACTCACGCCCGTCCGACCCTGCACACCGATACTCACGCCCGTCCGACCCTGCACACCGATACTCACGCCCGTCCGACCCTGCACACCGATACTCACGCCCGTCCGACACTGCACACCGATACTCATGCCTGTCTGACCCTGCACACCAATACTCATGCCTGTCTGACCCTACACACCAATAGTCACGCCTGTCTGACCCTACACACCAATAGTCACGCCTGTTCGAGGACTTTGCACATAAATACTCTCGTCGGTCCAAGTGCACACCAATACACACACCTGACCGATGCTGCACACCAACACTCACATCTGTTCGAACGCACATCGATACTCACGCCCGGCCGACCCGGCACACCGATACTCACGCCCGGCCGACCCGGCACACCGATACTCACGCCCGGCCGACCCGGCACACCGATACTCACGCCCGGCCGACCCGGCACACCGATACTCACGCCCGGCCGACCCGGCACACCGATACTCACGCCCGGCCGACCCGGCACACCGATACTCACGCCCGGCCGACCCGGCACACCGATACTCACGCCCGGCCGACCCGGCACACCGATACTCACGCCCGGCCGACCCGGCACACCGATACTCACGCCCGGCCGACCCGGCACACCGATACTCACGCCCGGCCGACCCGGCACACCGATACTCACGCCCGGCCGACCCGGCACACCGATACTCACGCCCGGCCGACCCGGCACACCGATACTCACGCCCGGCCGACCCGGCACACCGATACTCACGCCCGGCCGACCCGGCACACCGATACTCACGCCCGGCCGACCCGGCACACCGATACTCACGCCCGGCCGACCCGGCACACCGATACTCACGCCCGGCCGACCCGGCACACCGATACTCACGCCCGGCCGACCCGGCACACCGATACTCACGCCCGGCCGACCCGGCACACCGATACTCACGCCCGGCCGACCCGGCACACCGATACTCACGCCCGGCCGACCCGGCACACCGATACTCACGCCCGGCCGACCCGGCACACCGATACTCACGCCCGGCCGACCCGGCACACCGATACTCACGCCCGGCCGACCCGGCACACCGATACTCACGCCCGGCCGACCCTGCACACCGATACTCACGCCCGTCCGACCCTGCACACCGATACTCACGCCCGTCCGACCCTGCACACCGATACTCACGCCCGTCCGACCCTGCACACCGATACTCACGCCCGTCCGACCCTGCACACCGATACTCACGCCCGTCCGACCCTGCACACCGATACTCACGCCCGGCCGACCCGGCACACCGATACTCACGCCCGGCCGACCCGGCACACCGATACTCACGCCCGGCCGACCCGGCACACCGATACTCACGCCCGGCCGACCCTGCACACCGATACTCACGCCCGGCCGACCCTGCACACCGATACTCACGCCCGGCCGACCCTGCACACCGATACTCACGCCCGGCCGACCCTGCACACCGATACTCACGCCCGGCCGACCCTGCACACCGATACTCACGCCCGGCCGGCCCTGCACACCGATACTCACGCCCGGCCGGCCCTGCACACCGATACTCACGCCCGGCCGGCCCTGCACACCAATACTCACGCCCGGCCGACCCTGCACACCGATACTCACGCCCGGCCGACCCTGCACACCGATACTCACGCCCGGCCGACCCTGCACACCGATACTCACGCCCGTCCGACCCTGCACGCCGATACTCACGCCCGTCTGACCCTGCACACCAATAATCACGCCCGTCTGACCCTGCACACCAATACTCATGCCCGTCCGACCCTGCACACCAATACTCACGCCTGTCCAACCCTGCACACCGATACTCACGCCTGTCCGACCCTGCACACCAATACTCACGCCTGTTCGAAGACCTTGCACATCAATACTCTCGTGTGTCCAAGTGCACAACAATGCTCACGCCTGTCCGACCCTGCACAACAATACTCACACCTTTTCGACCCTGCACACCAATACACACACCTGTCTGACCCTGCAAACCAATACTCATGCCTGTCTTACCCTGTACACCAATAGTCACGCCTGTTCGAGGACCTTGCACATCAATACTCTCGTCGGTCCAAGTGCACGCCAATACACACACCTGACCGACCATGCCCACCAATACTCACGCCTGTCGGACCCTGCACACCAATACTCACGCCTGTCCTACCCTGTACATCAATAGTCAAGCCTGTTCGAGGACCATGCACATCAATACTCTCGTCTGTCCAAGTGCACACCAATACACACACCTGACTGACCCTGCCCACCAATACTCACGCCTGTCGTACCGTGCTTAGCAATACTCACGACTGTCTGACCCTGCACACCAATACTCACGCCTGTTCGAGGACCGTGCACATCAATACTCTCGTCTGTCCAAGTGCACAATACACACACCTGACTGACCCTGCACACCAATACTCACGCCTGTCTGACCCTGCACACCAATACTCACGCCTGTCTGACCCTGCACACCAATACTCACGCCTGTTCAACCCTGCACACCAATACTCACGTCTGTCCAAATGCACACCAATAGTCACACCTATCCAACCCTGCACACCAACGCTCACATCTGTACGATGCTGCACACCAACACTCACGTCTGTTCGAACGCACACCAATACTCACGACTGTCCGGCACTGCACACCAATACTCAAGTCTGTCCAACCCTGCACACCAATACTCATGTCTGTCCAACCATGCACACCAATACTCACGTCTGTCCAATGCTGTACACCAACACTCATCTGTTCGAACACACACCAATACTCACAACTGTCCGGCCCTGCACACCGATACTCACGTCAGTCCGGCCCTGCACACCGATACTCACGTCAGTCCGACCCTGCACACCGATACTCACGCCCGTCCGACCCTGCACACCGATACTCACGCCCGTCCGACCCTGCACACCGATACTCACGCCCGTCCGACCCTGCACACCGATACTCACGCCCGTCCGACCCTGCACACCGATACTCACGCCCGTCCGACCCTGCACACCGATACTCACGCCCGTCCGACCCTGCACACCGATACTCACGCCCGTCCGACCCTGCACACCGATACTCACGCCCGTCCGACCCTGCACACCGATACTCACGCCCGTCCGACCCTGCACACCGATACTCACGCCCGTCCGACCCTGCACACCGATACTCACGCCCGTCCGACCCTGCACACCGATACTCACGCCCGTCCGACCCTGCACACCGATACTCACGCCCGTCCGACACTGCACACCGATACTCATGCCTGTCTGACCCTGCACACCAATACTCATGCCTGTCTGACCCTACACACCAATAGTCACGCCTGTCTGACCCTACACACCAATAGTCACGCCTGTTCGAGGACTTTGCACATAAATACTCTCGTCGGTCCAAGTGCACACCAATACACACACCTGACCGATGCTGCACACCAACACTCACATCTGTTCGAACGCACATCAATACTCACGCCCCGGCCGACCCGGCACACCGATACTCACGCCCGGCCGACCCGGCACACCGATACTCACGCCCGGCCGACCCGGCACACCGATACTCACGCCCGGCCGACCCGGCACACCGATACTCACGCCCGGCCGACCCGGCACACCGATACTCACGCCCGGCCGACCCGGCACACCGATACTCACGCCCGGCCGACCCGGCACACCGATACTCACGCCCGGCCGACCCGGCACACCGATACTCACGCCCGGCCGACCCGGCACACCGATACTCACGCCCGGCCGACCCGGCACACCGATACTCACGCCCGGCCGACCCGGCACACCGATACTCACGCCCGGCCGACCCGGCACACCGATACTCACGCCCGGCCGACCCGGCACACCGATACTCACGCCCGGCCGACCCGGCACACCGATACTCACGCCCGGCCGACCCGGCACACCGATACTCACGCCCGGCCGACCCGGCACACCGATACTCACGCCCGGCCGACCCGGCACACCGATACTCACGCCCGGCCGACCCGGCACACCGATACTCACGCCCGGCCGACCCGGCACACCGATACTCACGCCCGGCCGACCCGGCACACCGATACTCACGCCCGGCCGACCCGGCACACCGATACTCACGCCCGGCCGACCCGGCACACCGATACTCACGCCCGGCCGACCCGGCACACCGATACTCACGCCCGGCCGACCCGGCACACCGATACTCACGCGTGTCCTACCCTGTACACCAATAGTCACGCCTGTTCGAGGACCATGCACATCAATACTCTCGTCTGTCCAAGTGCACAATACACACACCTGACTGACCCTGCACACCAATACACACACCTGACTGACCCTGCACACCAATACTCACGCCTGTCTGACCCTGCACACCAATACTCACACCTGTCTGACCCTGCACACCAATACTCACGCCTGTCTGACCCTGCACACCAATACTCACGCCTGTCTGACCCTGCACACCAATACTCACGCCTGTCTGACCCTGCACACCAATACTCACGCCTGTCTGACCCTGCACACCAATACTCACGCCTGTCTGACCCTGCACACCAATACTCACGCCTGTCTGACCCTGCACACCAATACTCACGCCTGTCTGACCCTGCACACCAATACTCACGCCTGTCTGACCCTGCACACCAATACTCACGCCTGTCTGACCCTGCACACCAATACTCACGCCTGTCTGACCCTGCACACCCAGACTCACACCTGTCTGACCCTGCACACCAATACTCACGCCTGTCTGACCCTGCACACCAATACTCACACCTGTCTGACCCTGCACACCAATACTAACGCCTGTCTGACCCTGCATACCAATACTCACGCCTGTCTGACCCTGCACACCAATACTCATGCCTGTCTTACCCTGTACACCAATAGTCACGCCTGTTCGAGGACCATGCACATCAATACTCTCGTCTGTCCAAGTGCACACCAATACACACACCTGACCGACCATGCCCACCAATACTCACGCCTGTCGGACCCTGCACACCAACACTCACGCGTGTCCTACCCTGTACACCAATAGTCACGCCTGTTCGAGGACCATGCACATCAATACTCTCGTCTGTCCAAGTGCACACCAATACACACACCTGACCGACCCTGCACACCAATACTCACACCTGTCTGACCCTGCACACCAATACTCACGCCTGTCTGACCCTGCACACCAATACTCACTCCTGTCTGACCCTGCACACCAATACTCACGCCTGTCTGACCCTGCACACCAATACTCACACCTGTCTGACACTGCACACCAATACTCACGCCTGTCTGACCCTGCACACCAATACTCACGCCTGTCTGACCCTGCACACCAATACTCACGCCTGTCTGACCCTGCACACCCATACTCACGCCTGTCTGACCCTGCACACCAATACTCACGCCTGTCTGACCCTGCACACCCAGACTCACACCTGACTGACCCTGCACACCAATACTCAAACCTGTCTGACCCTGCACACCAATACTCACGCCTGTCTGACCCTGCACACCAATACTCACGCCTGTCTTACCCTGCACACCAATACTCAAACCTGTCTGACCCCGCACACCAATATTCACGCCTGTCTTACCCTGCACAACAATAGTCAAGCCTGTTCGAGGACTTTGCACATCAATACTCTCGTCTGTCCAGGTGCACACCAATACACACACCTGACCGACCCTGCCCACCAATACTCACGCCTGTCGGACCCTGCAAACCAATACTCACGCCTGTCCAAGCTGCACACCAATACTCACGTCAGACCGATGCTGCAGACCAAGACTCACATCTACACGAACGCACACCAATACTCACGACTGTCCGACCCTGCACACCAATACTCACGCCTGTTCAACCCTGCACACCAATACTCACGTCTGTCCAAATGCACACCAATAGTCACACCTATCCAACCCTGCACACCAACGCTCACATCTGTACGATGCTGCACACCAACACTCACGTCTGTTCGAACGCACACCAATACTCACGACTGTCCGGCACTGCACACCAATACTCAAGTCTGTCCAACCCTGCACACCAATACTCATGTCTGTCCAACCATGCACACCAATACTCACGTCTGTCCAATGCTGTACACCAACACTCATCTGTTCGAACACACACCAATACTCACAACTGTCCGGCCCTGCACACCGATACTCACGTCAGTCCGGCCCTGCACACCGATACTCACGTCAGTCCGACCCTGCACACCGATACTCACGCCCGTCCGACCCTGCACACCGATACTCACGCCCGTCCGACCCTGCACACCGATACTCACGCCCGTCCGACCCTGCACACCGATACTCACGCCCGTCCGACCCTGCACACCGATACTCACGCCCGTCCGACCCTGCACACCGATACTCACGCCCGTCCGACCCTGCACACCGATACTCACGCCCGTCCGACCCTGCACACCGATACTCACGCCCGTCCGACCCTGCACACCGATACTCACGCCCGTCCGACCCTGCACACCGATACTCACGCCCGTCCGACCCTGCACACCGATACTCACGCCCGTCCGACCCTGCACACCGATACTCACGCCCGTCCGACCCTGCACACCGATACTCACGCCCGTCCGACCCTGCACACCGATACTCACGCCCGTCCGACCCTGCACACCGATACTCACGCCCGTCCGACACTGCACACCGATACTCATGCCTGTCTGACCCTGCACACCAATACTCATGCCTGCCTGACCCTGCACACCAATACTCATGCCTGTCTGACCCTACACACCAATAGTCACGCCTGTTCGAGGACTTTGCACATAAATACTCTCGTCGGTCCAAGTGCACACCAATACACACACCTGACCGACCATGCCCACCAATACTCACGCCTGTCGGACCCTGCACACCAATACTCACGCCTGTCTTACCCTGTACACCAATAGTCACGCCTGTTCGAGGACCTCGCACATCAATACTCTCGTCTGTCCAATTGCACACCAATACACACACCTGACCGACCCTGCCCACTAATGCTCACGCCTGTCGGACCCTGCACACCGATACTCACGCCCGTCCGACCCTGCACACCGATACTCACGCCCGTCCGACCCTGCACACCGATACTCACGCCCGTCCGACACTGCACACCGATACTCATGCCTGTCTGACCCTGCACACCAATACTCATGCCTGTCTGACCCTACACACCAATAGTCACGCCTGTCTGACCCTACACACCAATAGTCACGCCTGTTCGAGGACTTTGCACATAAATACTCTCGTCGGTCCAAGTGCACACCAATACACACACCTGACCGATGCTGCACACCAACACTCACATCTGTTCGAACGCACATCAATACTCACGCCCGGCCGACCCGGCACACCGATACTCACGCCCGGCCGACCCGGCACACCGATACTCACGCCCGGCCGACCCGGCACACCGATACTCACGCCCGGCCGACCCGGCACACCGATACTCACGCCCGGCCGACCCGGCACACCGATACTCACGCCCGGCCGACCCGGCACACCGATACTCACGCCCGGCCGACCCGGCACACCGATACTCACGCCCGGCCGACCCGACACACCGATACTCACGCCCGGCCGACCCGGCACACCGATACTCACGCCCGGCCGACCCGGCACACCGATACTCACGCCCGGCCGACCCGGCACACCGATACTCACGCCCGGCCGACCCGGCACACCGATACTCACGCCCGGCCGACCCGGCACACCGATACTCACGCCCGGCCGACCCGGCACACCGATACTCACGCCCGGCCGACCCGGCACACCGATACTCACGCCCGGCCGACCCGGCACACCGATACTCACGCCCGGCCGACCCGGCACACCGATACTCACGCCCGGCCGACCCGGCACACCGATACTCACGCCCGGCCGACCCGGCACACCGATACTCACGCCCGGCCGACCCGGCACACCGATACTCACGCCCGGCCGACCCGGCACACCGATACTCACGCCCGGCCGACCCGGCACACCGATACTCACGCCCGGCCGACCCGGCACACCGATACTCACGCCCCGGCCGACCCGGCACACCGATACTCACGCGTGTCCTACCCTGTACACCAATAGTCACGCCTGTTCGAGGACCATGCACATCAATACTCTCGTCTGTCCAAGTGCACAATACACACACCTGACTGACCCTGCACACCAATACACACACCTGACTGACCCTGCACACCAATACTCACGCCTGTCTGACCCTGCACACCAATACTCACACCTGTCTGACCCTGCACACCAATACTCACGCCTGTCTGACCCTGCACACCAATACTCACGCCTGTCTGACCCTGCACACCAATACTCACGCCTGTCTGACCCTGCACACCAATACTCACACCTGTCTGACCCTGCACACCAATACTCACGCCTGTCTGACCCTGCACACCAATACTCACGCCTGTCTGACCCTGCACACCAATACTCACGCCTGTCTGACCCTGCACACCCATACTCACGCCTGTCTGACCCTGCACACCAATACTCACGCCTGTCTGACCCTGCACACCCAGACTCACACCTGTCTGACCCTGCACACCAATACTCACGCCTGTCTGACCCTGCACACCAATACTCACACCTGTCTGACCCTGCACACCAATACTAACGCCTGTCTGACCCTGCATACCAATACTCACGCCTGTCTGACCCTGCACACCAATACTCATGCCTGTCTTACCCTGTACACCAATAGTCACGCCTGTTCGAGGACCATGCACATCAATACTCTCGTCTGTCCAAGTGCACACCAATACACACACCTGACCGACCATGCCCACCAATACTCACGCCTGTCGGACCCTGCACACCAACACTCACGCGTGTCCTACCCTGTACACCAATAGTCACGCCTGTTCGAGGACCATGCACATCAATACTCTCGTCTGTCCAAGTGCACACCAATACACACACCTGACCGACCCTGCACACCAATACTCACACCTGTCTGACCCTGCACACCAATACTCACGCCTGTCTGACCCTGCACACCAATACTCACTCCTGTCTGACCCTGCACACCAATACTCACGCCTGTCTGACCCTGCACACCAATACTCACACCTGTCTGACACTGCACACCAATACTCACGCCTGTCTGACCCTGCACACCAATACTCACGCCTGTCTGACCCTGCACACCAATACTCACGCCTGTCTGACCCTGCACACCCATACTCACGCCTGTCTGACCCTGCACACCAATACTCACGCCTGTCTGACCCTGCACACCCAGACTCACACCTGACTGACCCTGCACACCAATACTCAAACCTGTCTGACCCTGCACACCAATACTCACGCCTGTCTGACCCTGCACACCAATACTCACACCTGTCTTACCCTGCACACCAATACTCAAACCTGTCTGACCCCGCACACCAATATTCACGCCTGTCTTACCCTGCACAACAATAGTCAAGCCTGTTCGAGGACTTTGCACATCAATACTCTCGTCTGTCCAGGTGCACACCAATACACACACCTGACCGACCCTGCCCACCAATACTCACGCCTGTCGGACCCTGCAAACCAATACTCACGCCTGTCCAAGCTGCACACCAATACTCACGTCAGACCGATGCTGCAGACCAAGACTCACATCTACACGAACGCACACCAATACTCACGACTGTCCGACCCTGCACACCAATACTCACGCCTGTTCAACCCTGCACACCAATACTCACGTCTGTCCAAATGCACACCAATAGTCACACCTATCCAACCCTGCACACCAACGCTCACATCTGTACGATGCTGCACACCAACACTCACGTCTGTTCGAACGCACACCAATACTCACGACTGTCCGGCACTGCACACCAATACTCAAGTCTGTCCAACCCTGCACACCAATACTCATGTCTGTCCAACCATGCACACCAATACTCACGTCTGTCCAATGCTGTACACCAACACTCATCTGTTCGAACACACACCAATACTCACAACTGTCCGGCCCTGCACACCGATACTCACGTCAGTCCGGCCCTGCACACCGATACTCACGTCAGTCCGACCCTGCACACCGATACTCACGCCCGTCCGACCCTGCACACCGATACTCACGCCCGTCCGACCCTGCACACCGATACTCACGCCCGTCCGACCCTGCACACCGATACTCACGCCTGTCCGACCCTGCACACCGATACTCACGCCCGTCCGACCCTGCACACCGATACTCACGCCCGTCCGACCCTGCACACCGATACTCACGCCCGTCCGACCCTGCACACCGATACTCACGCCCGTCCGACCCTGCACACCGATACTCACGCCCGTCCGACCCTGCACACCGATACTCACGCCCGTCCGACCCTGCACACCGATACTCACGCCCGTCCGACACTGCACACCGATACTCATGCCTGTCTGACCCTGCACACCAATACTCATGCCTGTCTGACCCTACACACCAATAGTCACGCCTGTCTGACCCTACACACCAATAGTCACGCCTGTTCGAGGACTTTGCACATAAATACTCTCGTCGGTCCAAGTGCACACCAATACACACACCTGACCGATGCTGCACACCAACACTCACATCTGTTCGAACGCACATCAATACTCACGCCCGGCCGACCCGGCACACCGATACTCACGCCCGGCCGACCCGGCACACCGATACTCACGCCCGGCCGACCCGGCACACCGATACTCACGCCCGGCCGACCCGGCACACCGATACTCACGCCCGGCCGACCCGGCACACCGATACTCACGCCCGGCCGACCCGGCACACCGATACTCACGCCCGGCCGACCCGGCACACCGATACTCACGCCCGGCCGACCCGGCACACCGATACTCACGCCCGGCCGACCCGGCACACCGATACTCACGCCCGGCCGACCCGGCACACCGATACTCACGCCCGGCCGACCCGGCACACCGATACTCACGCCCGGCCGACCCGGCACACCGATACTCACGCCCGGCCGACCCGGCACACCGATACTCACGCCCGGCCGACCCGGCACACCGATACTCACGCCCGGCCGACCCGGCACACGATACTCACGCCCGGCCGACCCGGCACACCGATACTCACGCCCGGCCGACCCGGCACACCGATACTCACGCCCGGCCGACCCGGCACACCGATACTCACGCCCGGCCGACCCGGCACACCGATACTCACGCCCGGCCGACCCGGCACACCGATACTCACGCCCGGCCGACCCGGCACACCGATACTCACGCCCGGCCGACCCGGCACACCGATACTCACGCCCGGCCGACCCGGCACACCGATACTCACGCCCGGCCGACCCTGCACACCGATACTCACGCCCGTCCGACCCTGCACACCGATACTCACGCCCGTCCGACCCTGCACACCGATACTCACGCCCGTCCGACCCTGCACACCGATACTCACGCCCGTCCGACCCTGCACACCGATACTCACGCCCGGCCGACCCTGCACACCGATACTCACGCCCGGCCGACCCTGCACACCGATACTCACGCCCGGCCGACCCTGCACACCGATACTCACGCCCGGCCGACCCTGCACACCGATACTCACGCCCGGCCGACCCTGCACACCGATACTCACGCCCGGCCGACCCTGCACACCGATACTCACGCCCGGCCGACCCTGCACACCGATACTCACGCCCGGCCGACCCTGCACACCGATACTCACGCCCGGCCGACCCTGCACACCGATACTCACGCCCGGCCGGCCCTGCACACCGATACTCACGCCCGGCCGGCCCTGCACACCGATACTCACGCCCGGCCGGCCCTGCACACCAATACTCACGCCCGGCCGACCCTGCACACCGATACTCACGCCCGGCCGACCCTGCACACCGATACTCACGCCCGGCCGACCCTGCACACCGATACTCACGCCCGTCCGACCCTGCACGCCGATACTCACGCCCGTCTGACCCTGCACACCAATAATCACGCCCGTCTGACCCTGCACACCAATACTCATGCCCGTCCGACCCTGCACACCAATACTCACGCCTGTCCAACCCTGCACACCGATACTCACGCCTGTCCGACCCTGCACACCAATACTCACGCCTGTTCGAAGACCTTGCACATCAATACTCTCGTGTGTCCAAGTGCACAACAATGCTCACGCCTGTCCGACCCTGCACAACAATACTCACACCTTTTCGACCCTGCACACCAATACACACACCTGTCTGACCCTGCAAACCAATACTCATGCCTGTCTTACCCTGTACACCAATAGTCACGCCTGTTCGAGGACCTTGCACATCAATACTCTCGTCGGTCCAAGTGCACGCCAATACACACACCTGACCGACCATGCCCACCAATACTCACGCCTGTCGGACCCTGCACACCAATACTCACGCCTGTCCTACCCTGTACATCAATAGTCAAGCCTGTTCGAGGACCATGCACATCAATACTCTCGTCTGTCCAAGTGCACACCAATACACACACCTGACTGACCCTGCCCACCAATACTCACGCCTGTCGTACCGTGCATAGCAATACTCACGACTGTCTGACCCTGCACACCAATACTCACGCCTGTTCGAGGACCGTGCACATCAATACTCTCGTCTGTCCAAGTGCACAATACACACACCTGACTGACCCTGCACACCAATACTCACGCCTGTCTGACCCTGCACACCAATACTCACGCCTGTCTGACCCTGCACACCAATACTCACGCCTGTCTGACCCTGCACACCAATACTCACGCCTGTCTGACCCTGCACACCAATACTCACGCCTGTCTGACCCTGCACACCAATACTCACACCTGTCTGACCCTGCACACCAATACTCACGCCTGTCTGACCCTGCACACCAATACTCACGCCTGTCTGACCCTGCACACCAATACTCACGCCTGTCTGACCCTGCACACCAATACTCACGCCTGTCTGACCCTGCACACCCAGACTCACACCTGTCTGACCCTGCACACCAATACTCACGCCTGTCTGACCCTGCACACCAATACTCACACCTGTCTGACCCTGCGCACCAATACTAACGCCTGTCTGACCCTGCACACCAATACTCACGCCTGTCTGACCCTGCACACCAATACTCACGCCTGTCTGACCCTGCACACCAATACTCATGCCTGTCTTACCCTGTACACCAATAGTCACGCCTGTTCGAGGACCATGCACATCAATACTCTCGTCTGTCCAAGTGCACGCCAATACACACACCTGACCGACCATGCCCACCAATACTCACGCCTGTCGGACCCTGCACACCAATACTCACGCGTGTCCTACCCTGTACACCAATAGTCACGCCTGTCTGACCCTGCACACCAATACTCACGCCTGTCTGACCCTGCACACCAATACTCACGCCTGTCTGACCCTGCACACCAATACTCACACCTGTCTGACACTGCACACCAATACTCACGCCTGTCTGACCCTGCACACCAATACTCACGCCTGTCTGACGCTGCACACCAATACTCACACCTGTCTGACCCTGCTAACCCAGACTCACACCTGTCTGACCCTGCTAACCCAGACTCACACCTGTCTGACCCTGCACACCAATACTCACGCCTGTCTGACCCTGCACACCAATACTCACACCTGTCTGACCCTGCATACCAATACTAACGCCTGTCTGACCCTGCACACCAACACTCACGCCTGTCTGACCCTGCACACCAATACTCATGCCTGTCTTACCCTGTACACCAATAGTCACGCCTGTTCGAGGACCATGCACATCAATACTCTCGTCTGTCCAAGTGCACACCAATACACACACCTGACCGACCATGCCCACCAATACTCACGCCTGTCGGACCCTGCACACCAATACTCACGCGTGTCCTACCCTGTACACCAATAGTCACGCCTGTTCGAGGACCATGCACATCAATACTCTCGTCTGTCCAAGTGCACAATACACACACCTGACTGACCCTGCACACCAATACACACACCTGACTGACCCTGCACACCAATACTCACGCCTGTCTGACCCTGCACACCAATACTCACACCTGTCTGACCCTGCACACCAATACTCACGCCTGTCTGACCCTGCACACCAATACTCACGCCTGTCTGACCCTGCACACCAATACTCACGCCTGTCTGACCCTGCACACCAATACTCACACCTGTCTGACCCTGCACACCAATACTCACGCCTGTCTGACCCTGCACACCAATACTCACGCCTGTCTGACCCTGCACACCAATACTCACGCCTGTCTGACCCTGCACACCCATACTCACGCCTGTCTGACCCTGCACACCAATACTCACGCCTGTCTGACCCTGCACACCCAGACTCACACCTGTCTGACCCTGCACACCAATACTCACGCCTGTCTGACCCTGCACACCAATACTCACACCTGTCTGACCCTGCACACCAATACTAACGCCTGTCTGACCCTGCATACCAATACTCACGCCTGTCTGACCCTGCACACCAATACTCATGCCTGTCTTACCCTGTACACCAATAGTCACGCCTGTTCGAGGACCATGCACATCAATACTCTCGTCTGTCCAAGTGCACACCAATACACACACCTGACCGACCATGCCCACCAATACTCACGCCTGTCGGACCCTGCACACCAACACTCACGCGTGTCCTACCCTGTACACCAATAGTCACGCCTGTTCGAGGACCATGCACATCAATACTCTCGTCTGTCCAAGTGCACACCAATACTCACACCTGTCTGACCCTGCACACCAATACTCACGCCTGTCTGACCCTGCACACCAATACTCACTCCTGTCTGACCCTGCACACCAATACTCACGCCTGTCTGACCCTGCACACCAATACTCACACCTGTCTGACACTGCACACCAATACTCACGCCTGTCTGACCCTGCACACCAATACTCACACCTGTCTGACCCTGCTAACCCAGACTCACACCTGTCTGACCCTGCACACCAATACTCACGCCTGTCTGACCCTGCACACCAATACTCACACCTGTCTGACCCTGCACACCAATACTAACGCCTGTCTGACCCTGCACACCAATACTCACAACAAAAACAGAATTACCTGGAAAAACTCAGCAGGTCTGGCAGCATCGGCGGAGAAGAAAAGAGTTGACGTTTCGAGTCCTCATGACCCTTCGACAGAACTTGTACTCACGCCTGTCTGACCCTGCACACCAATACTCATGCCTGTCTTACCCTGTACACCAATAGTCACGCCTGTTCGAGGACCATGCACATCAATACTCTCGTCTGTCCAAGTGCACACCAATACACACACCTGACCGACCATGCCCACCAATACTCACGCCTGTCGGACCCTGCACACCAATACTCACGCGTGTCCTACCCTGTACACCAATAGTCACGCCTGTTCGAGGACCATGCACATCAATACTCTCGTCTGTCCAAGTGCACACCAATACACACACCTGACCGACCCTGCCCACCAATACTCACGCCTGTCGGACCCTGAATACCAATACTCACGCCTGTCCAAACCTGCACATCAATACTCACGTCTGTCCGATGCTGCACACCAACACTCACATCTGTTCGAACGCGCACCAATACTCACGACCGTCCGGCCCTGCACACCAATACTCACGTCTGTCGAACCCTGCACACCAATACTCACGTCTGTCCGATGCTGTACACCAACACTCACATCTGTTCAAACGCACACCAATACTCACAACTGTCCGGCCCTGCACACCAATACTCACGGCCTTCCGGCCCTGCACACCAATACTCACGGCCGTCCGGCCCGGCACAACAATACTCACGCCCGTCCGACCCTGCACACCAATACTCACGCCCGTCCGAGCCTGCACAACAATAATCACGCCCGTCCGAGCCTGCACAACAATAATCACGCCCGTCCGAGCCTGCACACCAATACTCACGCCCGTCCGACCCTGCACACCAACACTCACGCCCGTCCGACCCTGCACACCAACACTCACGCCCGTCCGACCCTGCACACCAACACTCACGCCCGTCCGACCCTGCACACCAACACTCACGCCCGTCCGACCCTGCACACCAACACTCACGCCCGTCCGACCCTGCACACCAACACTCACGCCCGTCCGACCCTGCACACCAACACTCACGCCCGTCCGACCCTGCACACCAACACTCACGCCCGTCCGACCCTGCACACCAACACTCACGCCCGTCCGACCCTGCACACCAACACTCACGCCCGTCCGACCCTGCACACCAACACTCACGCCCGTCCGACCCTGCACACCAACACTCACGCCCGTCCGACCCTGCACACCAACACTCACGCCCGTCCGACCCTGCACACCAACACTCACGCCCGTCCGACCCTGCACACCAACACTCACGCCCGTCCGACCCTGCACACCAACACTCACGCCCGTCCGACCCTGCACACCAACACTCACGCCCGTCCGACCCTGCACACCAACACTCACGCCCGTCCGACCCTGCACACCAACACTCACGCCCGTCCGACCCTGCACACCAACACTCACGCCCGTCCGACCCTGCACACCAACACTCACGCCCGTCCGACCCTGCACACCAACACTCACGCCCGTCCGACCCTGCACACCAACACTCACGCCCGTCCGACCCTGCACACCAACACTCACGCCCGTCCGACCCTGCACACCAACACTCACGCCCGTCCGACCCTGCACACCAACACTCACGCCCGTCCGACCCTGCACACCAACACTCACGCCCGTCCGACCCTGCACACCAACACTCACGCCCGTCCGACCCTGCACACCAACACTCACGCCCGTCCGACCCTGCACACCAACACTCACGCCCGTCCGACCCTGCACACCAACACTCACGCCCGTCCGACCCTGCACACCAACACTCACGCCCGTCCGACCCTGCACACCAACACTCACGCCCGTCCGACCCTGCACACCAACACTCACGCCCGTCCGACCCTGCACACCAACACTCACGCCCGTCCGACCCTGCACACCAACACTCACGCCCGTCCGACCCTGCACACCAACACTCACGCCCGTCTGACCCTGCACACCAACACTCACGCCTGTCCGACCCTGCACACCAACACTCACGCCCGTCCGACCCTGTACACCAATACTCACGTCTGTCCGATGCTGCACACCAACACTCACATCTGTTTGAACGCACACCAATAATCACGACTGTGCGGCCCTGCAAACCAATACTCACGCCTGTCCAACCCTGCAAACCAATACTCACGTCTGTCCGAGTGCACACCAATTGTCACACCTATCCAACCCTGCACACTAACGCTCACATCTGTCCGATGCTGCACACCAACACTCATGTCTGTTCGAACGCACACCAATACTCACGACTGTCCGACCCTGCACACCCATACTTACGTCCGTCCGACCCTGCACACCCATACTCACGTCCGTCCGACCTTGCACACCCATACTCACGTCCGTCCGACCTTGCACACCCATACTCACGTCCGTCCGACCATGCACACCCATACTCACGCCCGTCCGACCCTGCACACCAATACTCACGCCCGTCCGACCATGCACACCCATACTCACGCCCGTCCGACCCTGCACACCAATACTCACGTCTGTCCGACCCTGCACACCAATACTCACATCTGTCCAAGCCTGCACAGCAATACTCACATCTGTCCGAGCCTACACACCAATACTCACATCTGTCCGAGCCTGCACACCAATACTCACATCTGTCCGAGCCTGCACACCAATACTCACATCTGTCCGAGCCTGCACACCAATACTCACATCTGTCCAAGCCTGCACACCAATACTCACATCTGGCCGAGCCTGCACACCAATATGCACATCTGGCCGAGCCTGCACACCAATACTCTCGTCCGTCCTACCCTGTCTTGCACTACTCCCATGCCCACCTAAGGGTTGGGCAAGTTTTTACACAGAGGAACTCGCCTGCCCAGAACATCCCCTGCTCAGCTGGCAGGATGTTGGTAATCTGCATGCAACCTCTTGTTAGATGTTCGGGGTTTGGGGTTGGGGGGGGGGGGGGGGGGGGGGGCGGCGGCGGCAGCTGGTACTGATCCCCTGCTCTCTTTAAAGTGTCATTCCAGTGAATTTTCTCTAGGAAATGCAGTTGAATTGTGAGTGCCGCCTCGAATTGGGCCTCCGGGGTGACTGGCCTCTCTCGCTGATCACAGCTGTTCTGCATCATTTCCAAACCCTTTCTCACTTCACCCAGGGACTAGCCAGCTGTTTCCCTTCCAAAAGCTCTGACTCATACAACTCTCAGTGTGGGCACAATATGTCTCCAGCCGCGTTACTTATAGATGTGGAGCATTAGAGCTTCACAACACAGGGAAATTCCTTGCAAGGGTATGTCACATCCGCCTCTCAGACAAGTAAGGCACCGTATAACACTTGTATTCACAGTCACCCCTAACACACCCTCCCTTTCGTGCGGCATCTTTCCACGCAAGCACAAGTGATGCAATGTTGACTCTGAACTCCATTAAATCTCCTGGCATCAAGTCAAACATGACCAGGAATCTTTGTACTGATTACCACGTCCCTTAGCCGGTGGATCAGTAATCCTCCATGCTGAACACTTTTGGAGGAAGCATTGAGAGTACCAAGGGCATAGAATTATTCTGGCATGGAAAATGCCAAAGCAGCATGTGATAAGAGTTATGAATGGTGGTGAACAATTGAACAACTAACAGTTGGAGGGAGCTCCATCAATATTCCCATCCTCAAATGACCAGGTCATCTGTGCAAAACACAAGGTTGAAGCATTTGCAACCAGCTTCAGCCAGAAGTGACAAGTAGATGATCCATCTCAGCCTCCTCCTGAACTCCACAGCATCACAGATCCTAATCTTCAGGCAATTTCATTCACTCCACATGATGTCAAGAAATGGCTGAAGGCACTGGATAATGCAAAGGCTATGAGCCCTGACAATATTCTGGCAATAATACTGAAGGCTTAAGCTCTTAATTAGCTGTGCCCCTAGCCAGACTGTTCCAATACAGCTACAACACTGGCATCTACCCAACAATGTGGAAATTTGCCCTGGTACGTCCTGACCATGAAAAACAGGACAAATCTAACACGGCCAATTACCACCCCATCAGCCTCCTCTCAATCGTCAGCAAGGTGTCATCAACAGTGCTACCAAGCAGCACTTACTCAGCAATAGCCTGCTCACTGATGCTCAGCGTGGGTTCCACCAGGGCCACAGAACTTATTGCAGCCTTGGTCCAAATGTGGTCAAAAGTGCTGAATTCCAGAGGTGAGATGAAAGTGAATGCCCTTGACGTCAAGGCAGCATTTGACTGAGTGTGGTATCAAGGAGCCTGGCAAAATTGAAGTCAGTTGGACTGGGGGAGAGAACTCTCCACTGGTTGAAGTCATACCTAGCACAAAGGAAGAAAGCTGTGGTTGTTGGAGGC
Source organism: Carcharodon carcharias (assembly GCF_017639515.1). NCBI lineage: Eukaryota > Metazoa > Chordata > Chondrichthyes > Lamniformes > Lamnidae > Carcharodon > Carcharodon carcharias. Next base: position 92,022,915 of record NC_054485.1, read on the forward strand.
CAATCATTTCAGTCCCAGGACATTGCTACAGGAGTTCCTCGGGATAGTGTCCTGGGCCCAACCATCTTCAGCTGCGTCATCAATGACCTTCCCCTCATCATAAGGTCAGAAGTCGGGTGTTCACTGCATAGTTGATTGCACAATGCTCAGTGCCATTCACTACTCCTTAGATACTGAAGCAGGCCGAATCCATATGCAGCAAGACCAGAACAATATTCAGACCTGGGCTGATAAATGGCAAGTCACATTCGCAACACACAGGTGCCAGGCAATGAGCTTCTTCAACAAGCAAATTCAACTATCTCCCCATGGCATTGAATGACATTCCCATTGCTGAATCCCCCAATATCAACATGCTGGGGCTTACCATTGTCAAAAACTGAGCTGAACCAGCCAAATAAATATTGTGGCTACAAGAGCAGGTCAGAGGTTGGGAGTCCTGAGGTGAGTAACTCACCTCCTGACTCCCGAAAGTCTGCCCACCATCTACAAGGCAAAAGACAGGAGTCAAAGACTCCTGGTTGAATACTCTACACTTGGCTGGATGCGTGCAGCTCCAAAATCATTCAAGAAGCCAAACACGATCCCAGATAAAGCAGCCCACTTGATCGGCACTCCCTCCACCATTGATGCACAGTAGCAGCAGTGTGCACCATCTACAAGATGCACTGCAGCAACTCACCAAGGCTCCTTCAACAGCATTTTCCAAACCTATGACGTCTACCACCTAGAAGGACAAGGGAAGCAGACCCATGGGAGCACCACCACCTGCAAGCTTCCCCTCCCAGCCACACACCATCCTGACTTGGAACTATATCGGCATTCCTTCATTGTCGCTGGGTCAAAATTTTAGCCTGGTGGGTGCACCTACACTCTGCAACGATTCAAGATCATGGCTCATCGTCACTTTCTCAAGGGCAGTCAGGGAAGGGCAACAGACACTGCCGTTGCCAACAACCACCATCCCCCACACCCCACCCTGTCAAGGAATAAAAAAAGTTCTTCTAGTCCTATAGATCTCCAAGATATCTGTGCTCCTCTAATTTCGGCCTCTTGAGCATCCCCGATTTTAATTGCTCCACCATTGGTGGTTGTACCTTCAGCTGCCTGTGCCCTAAACTTTGGAAATCCCTCCGTAAACCTCTCTTAAATGAGGAAAGTGAGGTAGACACAACTTAAAACGGAGCCCTTTGGATCATCTGATCTAACATCTCCTTATGTGGCCATGAGGTTAGAGATTGTGTTCGAGGACACTTCTGCTGCTCCTGCTGATCGGCCACAGCGCCTCATGGATGTCAAGTTTTGAGCTGCTAGATCTGTTCTGAATCTATCCCTGAATCTAGCAATGTGGTAGTGAACCACAACATGATGGAGAGCATCCGCGATGTGAAGACGGGACCTCATCTCCATAAGAACTATTCGGTGGTTACTCCTACCCATTCCTTCATGGACAGATGCATCTGTGACAGCTAGTTGTTTAGGACAAGGTCTAGTAGGTTTTCTCCTCTTGTTGCTTCCCATACAACTTGCCGCAGGGCCAGTCTGGCAGCTACGGCCTTCAGGTGTTGGCCAGGCCAGTCACTAGTGATACTACCGCGTTACTCCTGGTGACAGACACTGAAGTTTCCAAGCCATAATAATCCTATGCCCTTGGCACTCTCAGTGCTTCTTCCAATCATGTTCAATATGGAGGAGTACTGATTCATCAGCTGAGGGAAGGCAATAGGCGGTAATCAGTACAAAGATTCCTGGCCATGTTTGACCTGATACCAGGAGGCTTCATGGAGCTCAGAGTCAATGTTGAAGACCCCCCCAAGGCATCTCCCTCTCGACTTTATACTACTGTACCACTGCCTCTGCTGAGGCTGTCCTGCCAATGGGAACAGACATAGCCAGGGATGGTGATGGTAGTGTTTGGGGTTTTGGCTGTTAAGGTATGATTCTGTAAATATAACGACGTCACGCTGTTGCTTGACTAGTCTGTCTGTGGGACAGCTCTCCAAATTTTGGACAAGCCCCCAGATATTATTAAGAAGGACTTTGCAGGGTTGACAGGGCTGGTGGTGCCATTGTCATTTCCGGTTCCTAAGTCGGTGCCAGATGCTCAGTCCGGTTTTATTCCTTTCTGACATTTCTGTAGCAGTACAGCTGCGTGGCTAACTAGACCATTTCAGAGGGCAGTTAAGAGTCAAACATATTGACAGAGATAGGGAGGAGTGAGGCCATGGAGGGCTATGAAAACAGGGATGAGAATTTTAAAATCACGGCATAGCTTCACCAGGTGCCAGTGTATGTCAGTGAGCACAGAGGTGAAGAACTAACAGGACGTTGTGCATGTTAGAACATGGGCAGCAGAGTTTGTAGCGAGCGCTGAACACTATGGATTCAGTCTTCCCAATATTTAGTTGGCAGAAATTTCTGCTCATCCAGTACTGGATGTTGGATAAGTAGTCTGATAATTTAGCGACTCAAGCAGTGCATGGAGTCTTACCATGTGTTCCACATCTAGTGCAGTGCAGTGCCTTTCACAACTTCAAGACGTGCAATGCAGGAATCAAGGAAACCAATTTGTGCACAGCAAGCTCCCACAAAAAACCATGATAATGGCCAGATCTTTTTTTTTTGGTGACCTTGATTGAGGGATAATTATTTGCCGAGACATCGGTGATAGCTTCCCTGTTCTTCTTCATAATAATGACGTGGGATCTGTCACCTGAGAGGGCAGAATGAGCCTCAGTTTAATGCCTCATCTAAAAGATAGCACCTCCAACTGTGCAGCACTTCCTCGGCACGGTCCCTCTGACAGTGCAGCCTCACATCGATACTAGCACTAGAATGTCAACCTAGATTTTGTGCTCAGAACCCAGGAGTGGGACTTCAATCCCACCCCCTCTCACCACCCCCACCCATCACCTGACTCAGAGATGAGAGTGGCTACCCACCGAGCCATGGCTGACACTGAGCACCAAGCAACCAGATGCTCTCCTATCAGGGATGGTGTCTCAAGCTGTCTGGGGTCACATGTACCCTTATCAGCTTCAACTGGACCACACTCTCAGCCTGCCAGTCAGTCAAGGGGACAAGATCCTCCTACAGCAGGCCCTACGCTAAACCCATTCCCAGGAGGGAGACTGCACAAGAGAATCAGTGCCTTCTGATCAAAGACCCTCACCCAGGACAAAAATTGATCTTGAATGCTAGTTACAGCTCACTTGGGTTGCTGCAAGCTGCTTCCACCAGCTGAGAGGTATTGGTATAACAATCCTGTTGACTCAAGGGGGCTTAAACAGGTCAGCGTTTGCTGAGTGCAGAACTATTTCAACCTTTTTCGTGTGTCTGACAGCTGACTGGACACAGCGCAAAGTCCCTGCAGTCACAAATTATTCAGGGGGTTTTGAACACTGCAATTGACATCCTCTGAATCAACCTTCCGAGAACTCTATTCTCTAACAACCAAGGCCTCTTTTGCACCCAACAGCTTATTTTGCCCCGCCATTGGCGGCTGTGCCTTCAGTCATTTAGGCTCTAAGCTCTGAAATTCCCTCCGTAAACCTCGCCGTCCTTCTATACCTCCCTCCTCCTTTACAACATTGTTTAAAGCTACGTCTTTTCCTGCTCTGCTATCTCCTCAACGTTCCTGGGATGTTTTGCTATGATTAAGGTGCTATATAAATGCAAGTTGTTGTTCTGAATCATTTCAAACAAATAGGTATGATTGACAGTTATATCGGAGATTAAGCAGGAGCTGGGCTATGGTGGGGTATATCTGATGGACATGCAGCTCTCATAACCTGAGCTGCCAGCAGTGGAATTTCCCCCCCTTTCACCCATCTCTGCCAGTCTGAAGCAGTTAGGGACATGAAAGTTAAATCACAATCTAACAGGCTGAATATTCCCATGCAACGTGTGAGTGACTGTATTGCAACAGAACAATTCTACACTGGCGGTTAGTGTTTTGACATCGAGAAGATTTGTAATAACTCATCTACACCATAAATACAGTCTGTACTGAATGCTGTTTATTTGCCCATTCATTCATGAGTGCTCTACTCGAAGGCAAGTTCTTGGCTCATTGTCTGCTGATGCCTCATTCTGACTGTTTTCTTGACACTTTTTGTCAATGAGGATTTGCCGTTGCCTCCTACTCTCAGGAGCAAGTCAAGGAGGGAAGTCCCAAGTGTAGGTCACTTGGAACGGGAACTGAATCCACATTGTTGGCGTTATTCTGAACCACATGCTAGCCATCCAGCCAACCGAGCTAACTGGCTCCCATTTTATCCTCTTAATGACCAATAAATTTGTCAGTTAGTTCATCACCTGATCTATGTTGCGATGCTTTTGTTTTCCTATCTACAGAAGATGAGGAGATCAAGCAATACATTCCACCAAGTCAATTCAGAACTCTCTATTCCGTCCTCTGGACCTCACTCATATCCGCTGAGACTCAGTGGGTAGCAATCTCACCTCTCTGAGTCAGAACATCATGGGTTCGAATCCAGCTCCATACACTTGAGCCTATAATCTAAGATGGTGCTGTCTTCCAACAGATTATGTCAGGCTTCTTGAGTGTTGTTGGAGCTACTCTCATCCAGGCAAGGGAAAAGTATTCCGTAGATGGTGGTCAGGCTTTGGGGGGTCAGGAGATGAGTTACTCGCCGCAGAATACCCAGCCTCTGACCTTTGTAGCCACAGTATTTATATGGCTGGTCTAGTTCAGTTTCTGGTCAATGGTAACCCTCAGGATGTTGATAGTGAAGGTAATGCCATTGAACATCAAGGGGCAAAGGTTGGATTCTCTCTTGTTGGAGATGATCATTGCCTGGCACTTGTGAAGTGCAAATGTTACTTGCCACTCGTCAGTCCAAGCCTGAATGTTGCCCAGGTCTTGCTGCATGTGGGCATGAACTGCTTTAGTATCTGAGGAGTCGAGAATGATACTGAACATTGTGCAATCATCAGCGAATATCCCCACTTCTGACTTTATGATGGAGGGAAGGTCATTGGTGAAGCAGCTGAAGATAGTTGGGCTGAGGACGCAACCCTGAGGGACTCCTGCAGTGATGACCTGGGACTGAGATGACTGACCTCCAACAACCACAAGTATCTTCCTGTGTTCTAGATATGACTCAAACCAGTGGAGAGTTTTCCCTCCAATTCCCATTGACTCTAGTTTTGCTAGGGCTCCTTGTGCCACACTCAGTCAAATGCTGCTTTGATGTCAAGGGCAGTCATTCTCACCTCACCACTTGAGTTCAGCTCTTTTGTCCATGTTTGGACAAAGGCTGTAATGTGTTCTGCAGCTGAGTGACCCGGGCGAAACCCAAACTGGGCGTCAGGGAGCAGGTTATTGCTTAGCAAGAACCGCTTGATAGCGCTGTTGATGACCCATTTCATCGCTTTATTGATGACTGAGAGTAGAGTGATGGGGCGGTAATTGGTGAGGTTGGATCTGTCCTGCTTTTTGTGTACAGAACATGCCTGGGCAATTTTCCACATTGCCAGGTTGATGCCATTGTACTAGAACAGCTTGGTTAGGGGCGTGACAAGTTCTGGAGCATAAGTCTCAGTACTATTTCCAGAATGTCGTCAGGGCCCATAACCTTTGCAGTATCCAGTGCTTTCAGCTGTTTTTTGATATTACAGGGAGTGAATTGAATTGTCTGAAGTTTGACATCTGTGACACTGGGAACCTCCGGAGAAGGCCAGGTTGGATCGTCCACCTGGCACTTCTGACTGAAGATTGTTGCAAATGCTTCAGCTTTGTCCTTTGCACTGATGTGCAGGGCTCACCACCACCTTCTCAAAAGCAATTAGGGATAGGCAATAAACGCTGGCCTAGCCAGCGACACCAACATCCCATGAATTAATAAAAAAACATGTTCATAAGGCAGGCTTTGCAGGGTCGACAGGATTTGGCATTGTTGTTTCCTGTGGCTTGTTCGATGCTGGGTGATCCATCCGGTTTCATTCCTTTAAGGCTTTGTAGCGGGTTTGATACAACTAAGTGTCTTGCTAGGCCATTTCAGAGGACATTTAAGAGTCACCCATAATGCTGTGGGTCTGGAATCGCATGTAGGCCACATCAGGTAAGGACAGCAGATTTCCTTCCTTAAAGGGCATTAGTGAATCAGATGGGTTTTTACGACAATTGACAATAGTTTCATGGTGACACCTCCATGCGTAAATCCCCTTTTTGGTCCCTAATTTGCTCTACTCCTCCTTTTACTGCCTTTGTATGATTTATATGCCTATAAGACTTTGGGATTCCCTTTTATGTTGGGTACTAGTCTCTTCTCATACTCCCTCTTTGTTTCTCTTATTTACTTTTTCACCTCCTCTCTGAACCTTCTATATTCAGCCTGGTTCTCAATCGTGTTCCCAACCTGACACCTGTCATAAGCACACTTTTTCTTCTTTATCTTAATTACTCTCCCTTTTGTCCTCTGGGGAGCTGACTTTGTTTGCCCCACCTTTCCTTTTTGAGGGAATTCACCTTGACTGTTCTCGAACTCTCTCTTCTTTGAAGATAGCCCATTGTTCAGCTACTGTTTCTCCTGCCAACCTTTGATGCCAATTTGTTTGGTCCAGGTCTGTTCTTACCCCACTGAAGTTGGCTTTTCCCCAGTTAATTATTCTTAGTCGGGGTTGTTCTTTGTCCTTATCCATAGCCAACCTAAACCTAATGATACAATGATCACTGTCCCCTACATGTTCTCCTACTGACGCTATTTTGAAGAGCTCTTCCCAATTTTGTTTCCGATACTTATCCCTTAACTAAATCAGTAAAGTAGATTAACGGCCATTATTGCTGTTTGTGGGGGATTGCTCTGCACTGCCATATTTCCTATATGACAACACTGACTACATTTCAAAACTATGAAGAAGAGTCAGCCGGACTCGAAACGTTAACTGTATTCCTCTCCGCGGATGCTGTCAGACCCGCTGAGTTTTTCCAGCTATTTTTGTTTTTGTTTCAAAAGTACTTCACTGGCTATGAAACACTTTGGAACATCCTGAGGTCTTGAAAGGTGCTGTAAAAATACAATTTCTTTTGTTCATTCATTGCTTTCAACAACGTTAAGTCTAAGGAATATACTGGACACAAAAGCCTAAAACTCAATCAAAGCCCACTCTAAAGAAGAGTCGCCAATGATTTGCTGCAGAGAATCTCTAGGTCCATCAGCCAAATTCTCAGTAGCAGTGGCCAGTGACAGTCTAAGCTGAATATGCTAAACAGTTGAGCATCATGAGGGGAGTAGAAGCAGAATACAGTTACAGAACCTAAAACATTTCCATGGGCAGCCAACAAGTTAGATAATTAAAAACACACACACACACATACCAACACAGAACCAAAAACATACCCAGTGCCACACACACCAAAAACATACCCAGTGCCACACACACCAAAAACATACCCAGTGCCACACACACCAAAAACATACCCAGTGCCACACACACCAAAAACATACCCAGTGCCACACACACCAAAAACATACCCAGTGCCACACACACCAAAAACATACCCAGTGCCACACACATCACCACAGAACCAAAAACATACCCAATGCCACACAACCCAACACAGAACCAATGCCACACACACCAACACAGAGCCAAAAACAAAGCCAGGGCCACACACACCAAACACATACCCAGTGCCACACACACACCACAGAGCCGAAAACATACCCAGTGCCACACACACACCAACAGAGCCGAAAACATACCCAGTGCCACACACACACCAACAGAGCCGAAAACATACCCAGTGCCACACACACACCAACAGAGCCGAAAACATACCCAGTGCCACACACACACCAACAGAGCCGAAAACATACCCAGTGCCACACACACACCAACAGAGCCGAAAACATACCCAGTGCCACACACACACCAACAGAGCCAAAAACATACCCAGTGCCACACACACACCAACAGAGCCAAAAACATACCCAGTGCCACACACACACCAACAGAGCCAAAAACATACCCAGTGCCACACACACACCAAAAACATACCCAGTGCCACACACACACCAAAAACATACCCAGTGCCACACACACACCAAAAACATACACAGTGCCACACACACACCAAAAACATACACAGTGCCACACACACACCAAAAACATACACAGTGCCACACACACACCAAAAACATACACAGTGCCACACACACACCAAAAACATACACAGTGCCACACACACACCAAAAACATACACAGTGCCACACACACACCAAAAACATACACAGTGCCACACACACACCAAAAACATACACAGTGCCACACACACACCAAAAACATACACAGTGCCACACACACACCAAAAACATACACAGTGCCACACACACACCAAAAACATACACAGTGCCACACACACACCAAAAACATACACAGTGCCACACACACACCAAAAACATACACAGTGCCACACACACACACCAAAAACATACACAGTGCCACACACACACACCAAAAACATACACAGTGCCACACACACACACCAAAAACATACACAGTGCCACACACACACACCAAAAACATACACAGTGCCACACACACACACCAAAAACATACACAGTGCCACACACACACACCAAAAACATACACAGTGCCACACACACACACCAAAAACATACACAGTGCCACACACACACCAAAAACATACACAGTGCCACACACACACACCAAAAACATACACAGTGCCACACACACACACCAAAAACATACACAGTGCCACACACACACCAAAAACATACACAGTGCCACACACACACACCAAAAACATACACAGTGCCACACACACACACCAAAAACATACACAGTGCCACACACACACCAAAAACATACACAGTGCCACACACACACCAAAAACATACACAGTGCCACACACACACCAAAAACATACACAGTGCCACACACACACCCAAAAACATACACAGTGCCACACACACACCAAAAACATACACAGTGCCACACACACACCAAAAACATACACAGTGCCACACACACACCAAAAACATACACAGTGCCACACACACACCAAAAACATACACAGTGCCACACACACACCAAAAACATACACAGTGCCACACACACACCAAAAACATACACAGTGCCACACACACACCAAAAACATACACAGTGCCACACACACACCAAAAACATACACAGTGCCACACACACACCAAAAACATACACAGTGCCACACACACACCAAAAACATACACAGTGCCACACACACCACCAAAAACATACACAGTGCCACACACACACCAAAAACATACACAGTGCCACACACACCACCAAAAACATACACAGTGCCACACACACACACCAAAAACATACACAGTGCCACACACACACCAAAAACATACACAGTGCCACACACACACCCAAAAACATACACAGTGCCACACACACCCCAAAAACATACACAGTGCCACACACACCCCAAAAACATACACAGTGCCACACACACACCAAAAACATACACAGTGCCACACACACCCCAAAAACATACACAGTGCCACACACACACCCAAAAAACATACACAGTGCCACACACACCCCAAAAACATACCCAGTGCCACACACACACCCAAAAACATACCCAGTGCCACACACACACCCAAAAACATACCCAGTGCCACACACACCCCAAAAACATACCCAGTGCCACACCACACCCAAAAACATACACAGTGCCACACCCACACCAAAAACATACCCAGTGCCACACACACACCAAAAACATACACAGTGCCACACACACACCCAAAAACATACCCAGTGCCACACACACACCAAAAACATACACAGTGCCACACACACACCAAAAACATACACAGTGCCACACACACACCCAAAAACATACCCAGTGCCACACACACACCCAAAAACATACACAGTGCCACACACACACCAAAAACATACACAGTGCCACACACACACCAAAAACATACACAGTGCCACACACACCACCAAAAACATACACAGTGCCACACACACACCAAAAACATACACAGTGCCACACACACACCAAAAACATACACAGTGCCACACACACACCAAAAACATACACAGTGCCACACACACACCAAAAACATACACAGTGCCACACACACCACCAAAAACATACACAGTGCCCACACACACACCAAAAACATACACAGTGCCACACACACACCCAAAAACATACCCAGTGCCACACACACCCCAAAAACATACACAGTGCCCAACCACCACCCAAAAACATACACAGTGCCACACCACCCAAAAACATACACAGTGCCACACACACCCCAAAAACATACACAGTGCCCAACACCACACCCAAAAACCATACCCAGTGCACACCACACCCAAAAACATACCCAGTGCCACACACACCCCAAAAACATACCCAGTGCACACACCACCCCAAAAACATACACCAGTGCCACACCACACCCAAAAACATACCCCAGTGCCACACACACCCCAAAAACATACACAGTGCCCACACACACCCCAAAAACATACACAGTGCCACACACACCACACCCCAAAAACATACCCGTGCACACACACACACCCAAAAAACATACCCAGTGCCACACACACACCAAAAACATACACAGTGCCACACACACACCAAAAACATACACAGTGCCACAAACACCCAAAAACATACACAGTGCCACACACACCCAAAAACATACCCAGTGCCACACACACACCAAAAACATACCCAGTGCCACACACACCAAAAACATACCCAGTGCCACACTTCACCCAAAAAACATACCCAGTGCCACACCACACCAAAACATACACAGTGCCACACACACCCAAAAACATACCCAGTGCCACACACACCCAAAAACATACCAGTGCCACACACACACCCAAAAACATACCCAGTGCCACACACACCCCAAAAACATACCCAGTGCCACACACACCCCAAAAACATACCAGTGCCACACACACCCAAAAACATACCAGTGCCACACACACCCCAAAAACATACCCAGTGCCACACACACACCCCAAAAACATACCCAGTGCCACACACACCAAAAACATACCCAGTGCCACACACACACCCCAAAAACATACCAGTGCCACACACACACCAACAAAAACATACCCAGTGCCACACACACACACCAAAAAACATACCCCAGTGCCACACACACACACCAAAAACATACACAGTGCCACACACACACACCAAAAACATACACAGTGCCACACACACACACAAAACATACACAGTGCCACACACACACACCAAAAACATACACAGTGCCACACACACACACCAAAACTACACAGTGCCACACACACACACCAAAAACATACACAGTGCCACACACACACACCAAAAACATACACAGTGCCACACACACACCAAAAACATACACAGTGCACACACACACACCAAAAACATACACAGTGCCACACACACACACAAAAACATACCCAGTGCCACACACACACCAAAAACATACCCAGTGCCACACACACACCAAAAACATACACAGTGCCACACACACACCAAAAACATACCCAGTGCCACACACACACCAAAAACATACCCAGTGCCACACACACCAAAAACATACACAGTGCCACACACACCAAAAACATACACAGTGCCACACACACCAAAAACATACACAGTGCCACACACACACCAAAAACATACACAGTGCCACACACACACCAAAACATACACAGTGCCCCACACACACCAAAAACATACCCAGTGCCACACACACACCAAAAACATACCCAGTGCCACACACACACCAAAAACATACACAGTGCCACACACACACCAAAAACATACCAGTGCCACACACACACACCTAAAACATACACAGTGCCTACACACACTCACCAAAAACATTACACAGTGCCACACACACACACCAAAAACATACACAGTGCCACAAGCACACACCCAAAAACATACACAGTGCCACACACACACACCTCAAAACATACACAGTGCCACACACACACACCAAAACATACACAGTGCCACACACACCACCAAAAACATACACAGTGCCACACACACACACCAAAAACAACACAGTGCCACACACACACACCAAAAACATACACAGTGCCACACACACACCAAAAACATACACAGTGGCCACACACACACCAAAAACATACACAGTGCCACACACACACCAAAAACATACACAGTGCCACACACACACACCAAAAACATACACAGTGCCACACACACACCAAAAACATACACAGTGCCACACACACACACCAAAAACATACACAGTGCCACACACACACCAAAAACATACACAGTGCCACACACACACACCAAACACATACACAGTGCCACACACAACACCAAAAACATACACAGTGCCACACACACACCAAAAACCTCCACAGTGCACACACACACCAAAAACATACACAGATGCCACAACACACACCAAAAACATACACAGTGCCACACACACACCAAAAACATACACAGTGCCACACAACACACCAAAAACATACACAGTGCCACACCACACCAAAAACATACACAGTGCCCACACACACACACCAAAAACATACACAGTGCCACACACACACACCAAAAACATACACAGTGCCACACACACACACAGGCCAAAAAAAACATACACAGGTGACCACACACACACACCAAAAACATACACAGTGCCCACACACACACAACCAAAAACATACACAGTGCCACACACACACACCAAAAACATACACAGTGCCACACACACACACCAAAAACATACACAGTGCCACACACACACACCAAAAAACATACACAGTGCCACACACACACACCAAAAACATACACAGTGCCACACACACACACACCAAAAACATACACAGTGCCACACACACACACCAAAAACATACACAGTGCCACACACACACACCAAAAACATACACAGTGCCACACACACACACACCAAAAACATACACAGTGCCACACACACACACCAAAAACATACACAGTGCCACACACACACACCAAAAACATACACAGTGCCACACACACACACCAAAAACATACACAGAGTGCCACACACCACACCCACACACCAAAAACATACACAGTGCCACACACAACACACCAAAAACATACACAGTGCCACAACACACACCAAAAACATACACAGTGCCACACACACACCAAAAACATACACAGTGCCACACACACCCAAAAACATACACAGTGCCACACACACACCAAAAACATACCACAGTGCCACACACACACCAAAAAACATACACAGTGCCACACACACACCAAAAACATACACAGTGCCACACACACACCAAAAACATACACAGTGCCACACACACACCAAAAACATACACAGTGCCATCACACACACCAAAAACATACACAGTGCCACACACACACCAAAAACATACACAGTGCCACACACACACCAAAAACATACACAGTGCCACACACACACCAAAAACATACACAGTGCCACACACACACCAAAAAACATACACAGTGCCACACACCACACCAAAAACATACCCAGTGCCACACACACACCAAAAACTACCCAGTGCCACACACACACCAAAAAACATACCCAGTGCCACACACACACCAAAAACATACACAGTGCCACACACAACCCAAAAACATACACAGTGCCACACACACACCAAAACATACCCAGTGCCACACACACCCCAAAAACATACCCAGTGCCACACACACCCCAAAAACATACCCAGTGCCACACACACCCCAAAAACATACCCAGTGCCACACACACCCCAAAAACATACCCAGTGCCACACGCACCCCGAAAACATACCCAGTGCCACACGCACCCCGAAAACATACCCAGTGCCACACGCACCCCAAAAACATACCCAGTGCCACACGCACCCCAAAAACATACCCAGTGCCACACGCACCCCAAAAACATACCCAGTGCCACACACACCCCAAAAACATACCCAGTGCCACACACACCCCAAAAACATACCCAGTGCCACACACACCCCAAAAACATACCCAGTGCCACACACACCCCAAAAACATACCCAGTGCCACACACACCCCAAAAACATACCCAGTGCCACACACACCCCAAAAACATACACAGTGCCACACACACCCCAAAAACATACCCAGTGCCACACACACCCCAAAAACATACCCAGTGCCACACACACACCAAAAACATACCCAGTGCCACACACACCCCAAAAACATACCCAGTGCCACACACACCCCAAAAACATACCCAGTGCCACACACACCCCAAAAACATACCCAGTGCCACACACACCCCAAAAACATACCCAGTGCCACACACACCCCAAAAACATACCCAGTGCCACACACACCAAAAACATACCCAGTGCCACACACACACCAAAAACATACCCAGTGCCACACACACCAAAAACATACACAGTGCCACACACACCAAAAACATACACAGTGCCACACACACACCAAAAACATACACAGTGCCACACACACACCAAAAACATACACAGTGCCACACACACCAAAAACATACCCAGTGCCACACACACACCAAAAACATACCCAGTGCCACACACACACCAAAAACATACCCAGTGCCACACACACCAAAAACATACCCAGTGCCACACACACCAAAAACATACCCAGTGCCACACACACCAAAAACATACCCAGTGCCACACACACCAAAAACATACACAGTGCCACACACACCAAAAAACATACCCAGTGCCACACACACCAAAAACATACACAGTGCCACACACACCAAAAACATACACAGTGCCACACACACCAAAAACATACACAGTGCCACACACACCAAAAACATACACAGTGCCACACACACCAAAAACATACCCAGTGCCACACACACCAAAAACATACCCAGTGCCACACACACCAAAAACATACCCATTGCCACACACACCAAAAACTTACCCAGTGCCACACACACCAAAAACATACACAGTGCCACACACACCAAAAACATACACAGTGCCACACACACACCAAAAACATACCCAGTGCCACACACACACCAAAAACATACCCAGTGCCACACACACCAAAAACATACCCAGTGCCACACACACCAAAAACATACCCAGTGCCACACACACCAAAAACATACCCAGTGCCACACACACCAAAAACATACCCAGTGCCACACACACCAAAAACATACCCAGTGCCACACACACCAAAAACATACCCAGTGCCACACACACCAAAAACATACCCAGTGCCACACACACCAAAAACATACCCAGTGCCACACACACCAAAAACATACCCAGTGCCACACACACCAAAAACATACCCAGTGCCACACACACCAAAAACATACCCAGTGCCACACACACCAAAAACATACCCAGTGCCACACACACCAAAAACATACCCAGTGCCACACACACCAAAAACATACCCAGTGCCACACACACCAAAAACATACCCAGTGCCACACACACCAACAGAGAACCAAAATCATAACCAGTGCCCTACACACCAACACAGAGCCAAAAACATACCCAGTGCCACACACACCGACACAGAGCCAAAAACATACCCGGTGCCACACACACCGACAGAGCCAAAAACATACCCAGTGTCACACACACCATCACAGAACCAAAAACATATCCAGTGCCACACACACCACAGAAAACGAAAAACATACCTAGTGCCACACACACCAGAGAACCAAAAACACACCCAGATATTCAAAATTAAAATACGCATACACACACAACCAAAGACACATTCAGTGGCACTTCAGCAAAAACAACCAAAACATATCCAGCAAGATTCAAACACAGAGCCACAAACAGAATAAGAGCAAGAGAGCACATTAGAAATGAGAGAATAGGAAATAGAAAACCATGTACACACACATGGCCATGAAAACTATTGACATTTGAATTGGACTGGTTTCTAGGGAAATGCAAGTCGTTAAAGATCTAATTAAATCAAGGGGCGGCAGAAAGATACGTTAGAAAATAGGAACTGAAACTGTTGTAGTTTGAGAGCGATTATTTTACCATCTGGCAAACTCCAAACCCACAGAACCTGCTCCTGTTAAATAAGCAGCTTCTGCTCAAAGGTGTTAGATTACCTCAATGGCCTGATAAAAGGAGACTGTCCTGCTAAAGGAGATGCCTGCCAAATATCTACGTCAGTTTGCAGAACGAAAGATAATGTTGTCTGAGTTTAGGGGCCACGCTACAAGCAGTCTCCACAGGGCTGGGACAAACTTATTACTTACCAGGCACCTGGGAAAGAGCACCGAGAAGCTTTGTTGAACAAACTACCACCGAGCGACATTAACATAGAAACCTCTGGTTTTGATCTGCTCTCACTGTGTGCATTTCAACATGGACCCACGTAGCCCTTTCAGTGAATAACAAGCCAGGGCTGGACTGGCAACACATCACAGGGGAATCCAAATGATGGACAAGGTAGTCTCAAACCCTCACTCCGTGCTGGGTGAACGGGCCAGGTTAAAGACTGTGCTTTCCATGACTCAGCGGGGAGTGCTCCTGCCTCCAAGTCAGAAGGTTGCAGGTTCGAGCCCCAATTCCAGAGACTCGAGCACCAAAGATCCGGCCTGACACTCCAGTGCCAGTGCTGGGATGATGCTGCATTGCGTCCTTCAGATGAGACGTTAAACCCAGGTCCTGTCTGCCCTTTCAACTGGATGCAAAAGATCGCATGGACAATCTCCTTTTATCAGCCCAATTATTTCTGGACCAAGATCACTGAAAAAAAAAATTGCTGTTTGTGGGATCTTGCTGTGTGCAAGCTGGCTGCAGTGTTCCTTAATTACAACAACAACAACTACACTTCCAAAAGTACTTCATTGGCTCTAAAGCGCTTTATGTCGCCCCGAGGTCATGAAAAATGCTACATCAATGCAAGTCTTTCTTTCAAAGGGCGTTAACCTTTTAGATTTCGGGCAAGGCCACTGCTAGGCTATCACAAGAGTCCAGTCCATTGTGGAAACGCACAGCATCATCTGTGCAGAATTGCTCATACACATTTTTGTTTGGCAGAATCCTCTCTCGCACTGAAGGAGGTGCCGGGACCATCGAGCTGCAGACAGTCAGTCTGTGCTCTCTCCCTACGCCCAACTGTTGCTTCCAAAGCAGAAAGGACAGCAGCGGCAGGCTCGCCAGCCCAGTCACTCCGGCGCAATCTCCGGTCTCACCAGCAGAGTGTGGGGCAGTGACAGGCTCAACGCTGGAAGGGTGACCGGCACTTGCCTGGAGGCTATTCAACTGTGGGAAGCATCACAGAAGAGAAAGTTCCTGTTCATACCACAAAGTGGCTTTCTTGCAGATCTCAGTACATGGTGACCAGGAGGCAGGGCCCTTATCTTCTCCAACCCTGCAGCACCAACACAAATTGTAGTGCGTGGCTACCCAAGTCTAATGCGATTGGGGAGTGTCTAGTTTCCGTTCCCTCCCACCCCCACCTTACTTTACAAGTGACGGGTTAAAAGGCAGTAGCTACTAGAGAGCAGAAAAATGATTTACTTTCAAAGGACGTAAATTCGAAAGGTCTATTACATTAGCATCACAAATGAAAGAAATTTGGAACACACCTCATAGAATACAGAAACAGAGGGAGGGTAGGGCGATTAAGCTGTTAAAAGCTGACATACATTCATGTTTCTATACCACCCTCTTCTTTGAGAGGAAGTGCAATTTTACACACTGGCTGCCAACTCGATCACAATCCAACGATCACAGCTCTCTCCTCATTCCCTGCTCCCGGCCGATCTGAAAGCTTGCCCAACTATCAAGAGGAATAAAACATTTGGAAGCAGACGAGAAGTTCGGCGAGGGGTTGTGGAGGAAGCAGATTCAGACTCAGTGCCTTACTTCTTGACGTCAGACTTTGTGCTATGAACAACTTTGGATCAGCCACTCCCTGTCTGGGGTGAGCAGAACTGCCTGGTCAGCTCAATGAAGGTGCACAGCATTCCAGCAGTTCCCAATTCCCAACACTGCCTCAGCCTTCCTTGCTGCACCTACTACCCAATTTCCACCCCCACCCAAGTCGCAAATCACCCCAACAACAACTTGCATTTACATAGCACCTTTAACATAAAAAGAGAGGTAAAGATTTTCAGCAGCGGCGACAACACAATGTCTGGTTGTGGTAAAACTGGAGGGAAAGGGCACGCTAAGGCCCAGGCCCACTCCTCCAGAGCTGCTCTCCAACTTCCTGTCAGCTGCATCCACTAGGCTGCTGCGCAGGAGTCACTATGCTTAATATGTCGGGGCCAGAGCCCCTTATCTACTTGGCTGCTGTCCTCGAGCACCTGACCGACAAGATCCTTGAGCTGGCTGGCAACGCGGCCCAGGACAACAAGATGGCCTGCATCACCCCCTGCCACCTGCAGCTCCGCCATCCGCAATGACAAGGAGCTCAACAAGCTGCCGGGAGGGGTCACTGTAGTTCAGGGTGGGGTCCTGCCCAGCATCAGGCCGTGCTGCTGCCCAAGAACACCGAGCACGCCCAGCAAGGTTTATGCCTCAAGGGGGCGGGACAAGAAAAAGCTATAGAGGACCAACTGGAAGCAGTTCAGAGAAGGTTTACCAGACTAATACCTGGAATGGGAGGGTTGTCTTATAAGGAAAGGTTGGACAGGCTAGACTCGTATCCGCTGGAGTTCAGAAGAGTAAGAGGCAACTTGATTGTAACTTTTAAGATCCTGGGGGAGTCTTAACAGGGTGGATGTGGAGAGGATGTTTCCTCTTTTGGGAGAATCTAGAACTAGGGGTCACTCTGTAAAAATAAGGGGGCGCCCCTTTGGGACAGAGATAAGGAAAATATTTTCTGAGGTTCGTCAGTCTTTGGAACTCTTCCTCAAAAGGCAGTGGAAACAGAGTCTTTGAATATTTTTAAGGCAGAGCAAGATAGATTCTTGATACAATCAGATCAGCCATGATCTTACTGTACGGCAGAACAGGCTCGAAGGGCCGAGTGGCCTACTCCTGCTCCTAATTTGTATGTTGTATGGATGTTCGTATGACGCTTACTGACGTTGGGTTTTTTTGAGATTTGGGAGTTAGGAGCTGTACACCAGTAATGTTTCACATTGTGAATTAATCTAAAACTGAGGTAAAGACTGACTTCAGCTCTCCTACTTCACCAACTGGCTGTCAGGAGTTTAACACAAGGCGCTTCACAGGAGGGAGGTCAAACAGAACAATAGACACCCCACCAAAGATGGAGATCTGGTCACAATCACATTGCTATAATGTGGGATCTTGCTGTTTGCAAATTGGCTGCCTCGTCTCCTATATTACAACACTTCAAAAAAAAAGTACTTCCTTGGCTGCACAGTGCTTTGGAACGTCCTGTGAAAGGTGCTATAGAAATGCAAGTCTTTCTCCCCCACAACCTCCCCCCCCGCCCCCAAGTCTTTTTATTAGGACAATGAATGAAAGCTGGGTTAAAGGGTCAGGCTTTAAGCCAGGTCTTAAAGGAGGAGATGGAGGTGAGAGGTTTAGGGAAGTAATTTCAGAGCCTGAACCCTAGACTGCTGAAGACACAGCAGCGAAGGAAATAGGGGACACGTAAAAGGCCGGGACTGGAGGAGCGCAGTGTTCTTGGAGGGTTATAGATCGCGGCGAGAACATACAAAATAGGAGGAGGAGTAGGTCACTCGGCTCCTCGAGCCTGCTCCGCCATATAATTAGATCATGGTTGATCTGACTGTAGCCTCAATCACACATTCCTGTCCACCCCCAATAACCTTTCACCCCCTTGCTTATCAACAACCTATCTACCCCTGCCTTAAAAATATTCAAAAACTCTGCTTCCACCACCTTTTGGGGAGAATTCCAAAGGCTGCAGGGAGGCGGTGGCGTAACGGGGGTGGGGGGTCCCTTGGGTGTAGCGATTGGATAACCCACCCTTCCCAGGGTTGGGAGAAATATGGGACAGTGCGAAACTGTGGTTGTAATCTCCAATCACGAAACGAGTAAACCTGGAGTGGGTGTAACCAAAGAGACCCCAGGTTTGTGCTCCTGATCATAATCCAGTCGCCCCCGCTGTAAAGTGTGTGCGTTGGCTGAGGGCAGGATCAGGCCTGTCCAGCTGTCTCTACCTGCAGTTTAAGGCCTGCATATGAAGTTAAGGGCACAGTGGGTGAGGTTGTAGATGCTGACTGGCATCTTTGGACCTATTCCTACTGTTTGGGGAATCATCAACAAGGCAATATAAAGTCAGGATTAGCACATCAGACTGAGGCTAAAGAAGGAGCTGCAAAGGGTTAAACGAGTGTGGAATACATTATAAGTGACTATGAAACTCAAAAGTCAATCATTGCATTTGAGAAAAAATTTATCTGACTCCCCCTTAAATGTCACAATCATCTTGGAGAAAATAATGATGAAAGGGATCAAAGAAAAGAGATATTATGGACTCAATTGCTCTAGTGGATGAGCTGGTAACAGCATGGGGGTCCAAACAACAACAACCATATGTTCTTAATTGCTCTGATTCATTGTGGTCATTGTACACAGATGTACACATCCATCGTAATGTAACAGGGTGGGACCAGTAAGTGACCAGATGTTTCTGAGCAGTTCCTTGAAATAGCAGAGGACCATTCAGCCCCTCTAGCCTGTTCCGCCATTCATTTAGATCATGGCTAATGCATATCTCAACTCCATTTGCCAACCTTGGATCTCTAACTCTTAATATACCCTTACCCACCCCAAAAAAATGATCTATCAATCTCAGTTTGGATATTTCCAATTAACCTCCATCCTCTAGTCTCCATCCTCCATCTCTACAAGATTATGAGGGGCAGGGACAGGGTGGATAGGGAGCAGCTGTTCCCCTTAGTTGAAGGGTCATCACGAGGGGGCATAAGTTCAAGGTGAGGGGCAGGAGGTTTAGGGGGGATGTGAGGAAAAACTTTTTACCCAGAGGGTGGTGACGGTCTGGAATGCGCTTGCATGGGAGGGTGTTGGAGGCGGGTTACCTCGCATCCTTTAAAAAGTACCTGGATTAGCACTTGGCACGTTATAACATTCAAGGCTATGGACCAAGTGCTGGTCAATGGGATTAGGTAGGTAGGTCAGCTGTTTCTCACATATCGGTGCAGACTCAATGGGCCGATTGTACTGTGATTCGGTGATTCGACAGCTTTTTGGGGGAAAGAGTGTTCCAGATTTCCACTGGCCTCTGCATGAAGAAGTGCTACCTGACTTCAGCCTTAAACGGCCCAACTTTAATTTTCATAAAATTACAGAGTCACATTATTGCTACAGTGCAGAGAAGGTCGTTTGGCCCATCGCAGCTGCACCGACTCTCTGATTGAGCAATTCACCTGGTGCCATTCTCCCACCGTAACCCTGCACATTGTTTATTTTCTGATAACAGTCTAATTCCCTCTTGAATACTCTGATTGAACCTGCCTCCGTCACGCTCTCAGACAGTGCAGTCCAGGCCCTGGCCACTCGCTGCATAAAAGAAGTTTTACCTCAGATCGCTTTTGCTTCTTTTACCGACTGCTTTAAATCTGTGCACTCTTGTCCTTGATCCCTTCATGCATGGGAACAGTTTCTCCCCATCTAGGTTATCCGGACCCTCAAAATTTTGAACACCTCTATCAAACCTCCTCTCAGTATTCTCTTTTGACCCCTTGTTCTGGGCTTCCTGCTCCTCCCTCAGGAAGAAATAGTTCCTCCCTATCCACCCCTACCAAATTCTTTAATCACCTTAATTACATCACCCTATGGTTTACCGTACTGAAGGGATTATAATCATAGGTTATGCAACCTGCCCTTGTAATTAACCCCTTTAAGCCCTGGTACCATTCCAGTGAAACATGCTTCACTGCAAGCCATTGATTGAGAGAAGGAAGACGACAGCCCGCGTCACAATTTCCACACCAGGATGTCCCGAATTTTGTTTGTCCTGTCACCTGGTGGTGGTGGCTGGGGGCGGGGGGGGGTGGGTGGGTGGGTGTGTGAAGTGAAGGGGGGGGTTGGTGGGTGTGATGGGAGGGGGGTGGAGGAAGGTGGGGGGGGAAAACAGCCAGGCTAGTTTCCTAGTGGTCTAACAGGTACACCTGCAGCGGCCTGTGAACGCTAGCATTCTCTGAGCCAGTATGTGACGCAGGGAGAGACCAAAAGGCAGACAGGCTCGAATTTACAAGGCACCTCAGGCTGTTGCCAAGTACTTTTTGAAGCAGACCAATGTGCTCAGGGACAAGAGTGCTACCCCAAGCCATTGTATCTCAGTGACAGTCAGGAAGGTGCAGCGAGGAAGGGCAGGGCCCAGATATCACAAGCTGGATAGCCAGGGTGACAAGGGCTTTTGTTGAGGGGGTGGGGGGGGGGGGGTGGCGGCAAGCCCACAGACCCAGTTTGGAGATTTTTTTAATGCAGATGGCGCCATCACAAAGTATGCTTTTTAGAATCACTCAGCCAATAGGCTACTCAAAGGGGGAAAATAAATCACAGGGATATGAAGAAAGAGCCGGACCAGTGGTACAACCCTGAAAGAGCCAGTGCAGGCTTGACAGGCTGAATGGCCTCCTGTGTGGTACTATTCTAAGATTTTATTTCACCCCATCGTCCTCCTAGTCCTGTGATGTGGAGCCGTGCATTGAACGTTTTCAAGCTGCGATCCAGCTTGCCCAATTCGTTCCTGTTCCACAAGGGTCTCAAAAGAGGGAGCGGCAGCCCTAGGCTGAGGATTCAGATATCTATCTCCCCACGTGTCAAGCGTCCTCACCTGCTGTGCCTCCTCTGTGCCCACCCAATGAATATATAGAGAGAAAGGAATAAAAACAAACACTCCCTCTCCAGATTGGTCCCACACAGCAGCTGGCAGAAAACCCTGGGAAGCAGATGTCCTGCTACCAAAAACAGTACCAGGGGGAAATCATGACCCCAAGGGGCTGAATAATCTATTTTCTATGCGCAAATACCGAAAGGAGATAGTTACCTATGTTCCTGCTGCGGATTCCACTGACTGATGGGCAATGTTTTAAAGCTTTGAAGGGTGGTCATAAGCCACAAATGCTCCAGTACATGGCCTTGGAGAGTTGCATCAGCCCCTTTACACAGTCACCAGATCGTCCGCAACAACAACAACAACAACAGAAAAGCAATGCCCTGGGAATAGTACACAGACTCCATCTGCTACCTACTCAGTGCAATACATTGTCCAGGTTCAGTTTAACTAATCCAAGCAAAGTCCACACCATTGATGACTGGTCACTTTACAATTGGCTAACCTTCTAGTCAGTGGACACAGGACTAAAAGTCCAACTCCTTTACATATTAACTCAGCGGAGGAGTGGAACACAATGGTCCCTGAACAGTGGTTGTTGAGGGAATTACAACAGAAGCTGGTTGCCGTTACAATCGACAGAGGTAATCGCCCCAGTACCAAAAACAAAATGAAGAACTACAGCATCTACGCTGAATATTTAGACTTTACAGGCGATTAAGTACTTTTATCTTTTTAAAAAGTGGTGTCATTGTTGTAACTTAGCAATGGGGAGATGGTGGCATAGTAAGTAATGTCACTGGACTACTAATCCAGAGGCCCAGACTCTGGGGGTTTGAATTAATTAATAAATCTGGAATTGAAAGCTAGTCTCAGTAATGGTGACCATGAAACCATCATCAATTGTTGTAAAAACCCATCTGGATCACTAATGTTCTTCAGAGGAGGAAACCTGTCATCCTTCCTGGTCTGGGCTACATGTGACTCCAGATCCACAGCAATGTGGTTGGTTCTTAAATGGCCTAGCAAGCCACTCAGTTCAAGGACAAGTAGGGATGGGTAACAAATACTGGCTTTGCCAGTGGTGCCCACATCTCATGAAAGAATAAGGAAAACACAGCAGCCAATATGCGCAGAAAGGTTTCGGAAACAGCATTTCTTTTCAAAAGGTGATGTTGTTGGAAGGATAAATATTGTCCCAGGAGACTTCTCCTCTGCTTGTCTTCGAAACAGTGGCCAAAGAACCTTTTACTTCCATCCTAGAGGGCAGACATGGCCTCGGTTTAACGTCTCATCTGAAAGACGGCACCTCTGAAAGTGCAGCACTCCCTCGCTACTGCACTGAAGCGTCAGACTAGGGAGCCTCCTTTTGGCTAAAGATGCTTACAGGCACCATTCAAGCTGCTGTCATGGGAACCATAGGCCTGAATTTTCACGATTGGCAGGCCCAGGAGCAGTCGAGAAGTGGACCCTCCCCTGACCGCGATCGGCCCCCAACCGCGATTTCATGCTGGCTGGCCAACTAACAGCCAGCCAGCATGAAAACGTGGGCTGAAAAGCTCAGCGCTGCCGGGGTTGGGGGGCAGGAGGCAGACGATGACGTTCCCAGCAGCGTGGGAGAGCGCTGAGAGAAAGCTCCCTGAAGGCAGAGAGCTGCCTCAGGGAGCTGCAGACCCCAAAACCATGAAATAAGGTTTCGAAAATCAGGCAAAAAAAAAAATGTCCAAGCATCACATTCAGGCATCTGAACATATAGATGATAAAAATGCTGCCCACAGATTTTTATTTCGTTTAATAACGGAAGCCTCATCCCACCCTTGGACGAGGTTTGATGAAAAATGCAAAGTCTGCCTGGCCAGTTCGCCCATCCGCCAACCATAAGGGCCACAAACAATCGGAGACAATTGCGCCGTTAACGGGCTTAATTGCCCTCTTAATTGTCGGCGGGTGCGCTTCTGATTTTTGCACATGCCCGCCCAGCAAAATATTGTGCGAGTGTGGGATGACATTGGGACACTCGCCCGACGTCTTCTCGCGCGATTTTACACCCGATCGGGTCCGGCACGCGAGACATAAAATTCTGCCCATTGACTCAGCAGCTTAACATCGATGTTGGGGGATTGAATGGAATGTCTACTAAAGGAAAATATAGAGCAAAATCTAGAAACCACAAATACAATAATGAATAGTCAGCTTGGATTTCAAAAGGGAAATTCTTGCGGGAGCAAACGCTTCAATTTTTGTGAAGCAGCACGAGAGAGATTAGAGGAGAGTAACACAGTAGATGTATTTATCCAAATTTCCGAAAGGCTTTTGGTAAGATGTGACATCACAGATTAATGAGTAAGGGGAGAGAATGCAGAGTCACGATCTGAGTAGCAGAATGGATAACTTTTGTTTAAATTCTTTCACGGGATGTGGGGGTTGCTGGCAAGGAGCATTTGTTGCCCCTCCTTAATTGCCCTTGAACTGACCTTGTTGGTCATTTCAGAGGGCAGTTAAGAGTCAACCACATAGCTGTGGGTCTGGAGTCACACGTAGGCCAGGCCAGGTAAGAATGGGCAGATTTCCTTCCCTAAAGGACATGGTGAACCAGATGGGTTTTTACGACAATCGATAATAGTTTTGTGGTCCCCATTACTGAGACTCGCTTTACATTCCAGATTCATTAACTTAATTCAATTTTCACCAGCTGCCCTGGTGGGATTTGAACCCTTGTCTCCAGAGCATTAGCCTGGGTCTCTGGATTACCAGTTGGTTTCAAGACAGAAAGAAGGGAGTAGGGGTAAAAGGAGTAGTTTTTCAGGGTGGCAGAAGTGGTGTCCCACAAGGATCACACTGTCCACATTTATATTAACAATATAGGCTTTGAAATGAAAAACACAATTCCTTAATTTGCAGGTGACATCAAACTAGCAGGGGAGGGGGAATGGAAATAAATTACCAGACGACATTAATAAGCTTGCAAAATGGGAACATAATTGTCAAATGAGTTTCAAAACAGCTAACAGAGAAACTGAATTTTGGCAAGAAAAATAAGGAGGTCACATCCTACTTGAAAAATAAATGCGGTAGAGGAACGAAGGAATCTCAGAGTACAATTGGACAAAACACTGAAAGTAATGACACAGGTTAATAAAGCCTTAACAAAAGTTAAATCAAGGAACAGACTGGGTGCTGTAAAGAGGTAGAATTGAAAAGCAAAGAGACACTAATTTAACCAAGGTTAGACCACGCTTGGAATGCCATGTACAATTCTGGTCACTCCATTATAGAAGGATGTAACTCTTTTGAGTACAAACACGTTTCCATCTGTTCCTATTCAGATGAAGTTACATTGTTTCATAGTTTGCCATTGTGAGATTTGAACTCTTGATCTTAGGGTTACAAACCCAGTACCATAACCACTTGGCCATTTAGGCCAAGCCTAGAAGGATGTAGAGGCACTGGAGGGAGAGCAAAAGATTTACAAGGACAGCACCAGAAATACAAAATTATATCTATCAGGAGAGGATGAGTAAACTGGGTCTCTTTTCTCTTGAAAAGGGAAGGCTGGGGGGTCGTGTAATAGAAGCCCTTAAAATCATGAAAGGTTCCGACAGAGTACACTCCGCACTTGTGGGTTAGATCAAAACCAGAGGCATCAATGCAAGAAGCACAGTGAAATCAAATCTGGAATTCAGAAGAAACATCTCTGTCCAGAGAGTGGTGAGAATGTGGAACTCACTACCACAGGGAGTGGCTGACAAGAATAGTATAGGTACATTTAACGACAAGCTGCATGGAGAAAGGAACAGGGAAGTGATACTGACAGAGTTAGATGAGGAAAGATGGAAGGAGGCCAAAGTGGAGCCTAAATGCCGGTATGGACTGGTTGGGTAGAGCAACTCATTTCAGTGCTGTATATTTAAAGTAATTCTATGTAATTTGTACTGCTTTCCAGCCCCAGTCATCTCCCTTTCAACACAGGCATACACCCAATCTACTTGCTTCATGTATTTTTTCTGAACATACAAACTCTCTTATTGTTATCAACTAACTTCCTGTTATGCTACGAAGCAGCTTGCAAATTATTCAACCCTTTAGCGTCCTCTTTGGTGATTAGAGAGGCAGCTGGTTTGGTTCCATCTCCCTTTTCTCTCTCCTCTGATGAAATGTTTCCTTGCTCATCAGCTCCCAGGAAGGATTCCTCTCCTCAAAATGTTAACCTACCTTTCCCCGCCATTAGTGATGACAGAGCCACTATGCACTTTCTGTTTACGTTTCAGATCTCCAGCATTAGCCTTTTGCTTCCTGTTTATTGGCGATAAACATACAGCCACCAGCTATGTAATGGCGCAGTTGCTAATTGTCCGCCACCAAATGCCAGCATCTACTCAACCACATGGAGCAGGTCGGCAACCTTGGCCCCACACTGGCACAGTCCAGAAAGAAGGGCAAGGCTGCAGAACATTGTCCTGCAAAACCATCGAGCGACAGTTCAAACCCAATACATCATCAATTTCTGAATGCCTCGATTAGATTCTAGTCTATAACTCACTCTCAGGTATCCATTATCCTAGATATAAACCAGCTAAACCCCTCGATTAGATTCCAGTCTGTAACTCACTCCCTGATATCCATTATTCTACATTAATACATCTGCCCTCTCAGGTGAATGCAAAAGATCCCACAACCCTATTTCGAAGACGAGCTGGTGAGCTATCCTCAGGGTTCCTGACCCAATATTAATCCTTCAAGCAACATTAATAAAACAGATTACCTGGTCATTATTGCCTTATAAGGCCCTATAGAAATGCAAGTCTATTTTTTAAACATACAAATCATTTGAACATTTCAGTTAGATTGCAGTCCGTGTGCACTTACTATCAGGCATGAGTCTCTCAAACATTTTCTATTCGTGAACCCCCCATGCGGTGAAAGGAATATTTCTCAGTAGTAGACCCAGGTTCCAAACCACTTTGCTGGAATGTAATGAATGCCAGCAGTGGGAGGCTTAAGATGCTGAATCACCGTTATCAAGCCTGTGCTGCGACCATGTGTTTGCTGTGCAGCAAGACTGCTGAGCTGTTCAGCGGGGTCTGCACAGTTCGAAAAGGCGGCTTCACTGACATGAGGTTCCTGTGAGCTCAAGAATGGCAAAAATACACACGCACTCGCACACAGATACACACTCGCACACACCCAGCGCAGCCCAAAGTGACCTGGACAACCATTCAAGAGAAACAGCGGAGACAGAAAGAAGAACCCATCAGGGAAAGGTATTAACTTAAGCCAAAGACACAAAGGTTAGGAAGTGTGGGGTGGGGCGAAGGGAATACGGGACAGGAAGCACAGCAGCAGCTCAGCAGAGCAAGACAGGGCACCCTGCAAGCTGCCTGCTGCAGATTGGAAGATTTAGACCCTCACCCCAGTCTTGCCAGGCCAGTTCCAGCTGGAAACAGCAAAACAACCCAACACGTTACCTTTTTAGGAAACAGAAGTGCAATTTGAGAGGGAATTTGGATTAAAAAATGGTCAAAAACTTGGAATAACAATATTTTGGCTAGACGTGGTTTCTTCCCCTCCCAGGTCTGCAGGCTGTAATAAAGAGCAAATGGTACAAAATGGCACCTTTCCAAGAGTATAGGGGGAAAAGAAAACATGAGGTTAAAAGGTCTCCCAATGCCTTTAATCTGCCACAGACATACAAATATAAAAAAGGGACAATCAAGGTCGTGCTGGACTCAGTTTAGGAAAAAAAAACCCAGCTTGTTGAAACTAGACTCTTTAAAATAAAAGGACTTTTGCAGAAAAAAGAAAAAACATCGACAGATTAGTTTCATTATTAATACTCTTCCCTCTCACCCAAATACCATGTGGCGATGCCTGTGAACAGAGGCTCTCCTTTGCACTGTAACAAGTACAGTTTCGCACCCTGGGAAACTTTTAACAAGCATAATGTTCATGGAATTAAAAAGCACAGTCAGTCCTACCAGGAGAAGCGGCTTCAATCCTATCTGCCCATTTTGTCCTCGGAGGGGGTCGCACCAAGTGTGAAGCGGAGGGCAGGTTGAGCCCTCGGGTCCAGACTGTGCAGTGGATTATCAGAGATTCTGCCTGGATTCCCAGTTATTCCTCCTTCTCTGTCTCCTTTATTTCTGTGCTCAGAGAGCTGACTTTGCTTTCTGTACTTTGGCAGCCTTGGGTGCTAGCCACTCACCCTCGGCTAAGAGGAAATGTGTCACTTTCGGGTAGGCCCCCCAGTCAGGAAATCTCTTGCACTGATTGTTCGGAGCATGAGCCAGCCTTCTCTGCACTGGGTTCTTTTTTTTTTAAATAAAAAAAAAGGTTCCACTCCTGACAGAAGTCAGTCACTCCTGTTCCCGGACGCCCTGGTTTGCTCGCAGGATGAGATTCAGTCCGAGCAGAGAGTTCGAAACGGAGGCGGGCTCTGATTCTGCGGCGGGTTTGTGCGGTCGCTCAGCTGGTGAAGTGCCCGGCATCAACATTCATCCTCTCTCGGGGAGCGCGGTCCGTCCCGCAAGGTGTGGCCGGCCACTTCGGAGAACTGCCAGTCCTCGGTCACCAGGAGTTCGCCTGTTACAACTTGCTGCTGTCGCTCTTTGCTGTTTGTCGTGTCTTACAGGCAGGCGAGGATAGAGTCAGTCTGAGTGATCAGAAGCGGATAGGCTCACCACGCCAGGCTCAGGTCGGGTGCTCCTTAATTTACAACATTGTGCTCACAGCGAAACAGAATATCCAGCACTATCTACAGGATAGGGTGGTGTCTCCGCCGCACTGGTTCACACGCGCTCTCCTCTTCTGCACACGAGGGTCTCACTGTGGGATTGAGAAAAAACAAAGCAAGAATAAATCTGCTGCTCCCTTCCAATCAATGCCAAAGGCTACCTGCTTTTTTTCATTCATTCACGGGATGTGGGCGTCACTGGTTGGGCCAACATTTATTGCCCATCCCTAATTGCCCTTGAGAAGCTGGTGGTGAGCTGTCTTCTTGAACCGCTGCAGTCCATGTGGTGTAGGTACACAATACTTTTAGGATGGGAGTTCCAGGATTTTGACCCAACGACAGTGAAGGAATGGCAATACATTTCCAAAACAAAAACAGAATTACCTGGAAAAACTCAGCAGGTCTGGCAGCATCGGCGGAGAAGAAAAGAGTTGACGTTTCGAGTCCTCATGACCCTTCGACATGAGGACTCGAAACGTCAACTCTTTTCTTCTCCGCCGATGCTGCCAGACCTGCTGAGTTTTTCCAGGTAATTCTGTTTTTGTTTTGGATTTCCAGCATCCGCAGTTTTTTGTTTTTAATACATTTTCAAGTCAGGATGGCAAGTGACTTGGGAGGGGAACTTCCAGGTGGTGGTGTTCCCATGTGTCTGATGCCCTTGTCCTTCTAGATGGTTGTGGTCGTGGGTTTGGAAGGCGCTGTCTATCTAAGGAGCCTTGCAAAATTCTTGCAGTGCACCTTGTAGATGGTACACACTGCTGCCATTGTGCTTTGGTGGTGGAGGGAATGAGTGTTTGTGGATGGGGTGCCAATCAACCGGGCTGCTTTGTCCTGGACAATGTCAGGTTTCTTGAGTGTTGTGGGAGCTGCACTCATCCAAGTGAGGAGTATTCCATCATACTCCTGACTTGTGCCTTAGATGGTGGACAGGCTTTGGGGAGTCAGGAGATGAGTTACTTGTTGCAGGATTCCTAGCCTCTGACCTACTCTTGTAGCCACAGTATTTATATGGGTAATGCAGTTCAGTTTCTGGTCAATGGTAACCCCCAGGGGGATTCAGTGATAGTAATGCCATTGAAAGTCATGGGGCGATGGTGACATTCTCTCTTGTTGGAGATAGTCATTGCCTGGCATTTGTGTGGTGCGAATGTTACATGCTACTTGTCAGCCCAAGCCTAAAGTCTGAGTTTATCATTCTCATCCTCATGTGCAACCCCTGCATGGCATCGCTCCCTTCCTATCTCTGTAACCACCTCCAGCCCCACAATCCTCCAATATCTCTGTGCTCCTCCAATACTGGCCTCTTTACCATCCCAGATTTCCTCTGCCCCACCTTTAGCTGCCTAGACCCTAAGCTTTGAAGTTCTCTCCATAAACCTCTCCGCCTCTCTTTTTAAGATGCTCCTTAAAATCCTTAAAAAGAGAGAGAGCCTAGAGAAAACAAAGGCCTGTGAATCCTACATCTCAGCCCGCCATCTCAGAGATATTCAAACAGGGAGTTCTGAAGGATGGGATGCTTGAGGATCTTTGCTCTTGAATGATCCGTTGGCTAAAGACGAGGGTGATAAATGGAAAGGATGAATGGATTCGGGGCAATGGGCTTTACTTGAGGAAGGGGCTGATGACAGCAGTTTTTGAAAGAGTCAGCACTGCGCCCCCTGTACAACACAAGTTTTCAAGCCTGCTGTGCGTGGGTCTGTCAGATTTCTGTCTGGGGCCAGGTGTACTGTGAAAACACTGACTCCATAATTCAATAATCCATAACTTGTGCAGGATAATGGAAATGTCAATTCTGTTCCTATAAACAAAAGACAAAATGTTTCCAGCAATCACGGCACAGCAAGTAATTAGGAAGGCAAATGGAACGTTGGCCTTTATTGCCAGAGAGATGGAGTATAAAAGTAGGGAAGTCTTGCTACAACCGGACAGGGCATTGGTGAGATTGCACCTAGAGTACTGTGGACAGTTTTGGTCTCCTTACTTAAAGAGGGATATACTTGCAGTGGGGGCAGTTCAGAGAAGGTTGATTCCTGAGATGAAATGGCAGAGGAACTGAATAGGTACTTTGCGTCAGTCTTCACAGTGGAAGACACGAGTAACATCCCCAAAGTTTAAGAGAGTCGGGAGGCAGAGGTGAGTATGGTGGCCGTTACCAAGGAGGAGGTGCTGGGAAAACTGAAAGGTCTGAACGTGGATAAATCACCTGGGCCAGATGGATTACACCCCAGAGTTCTGAAGGAGATAGCTGAAGAGATAGTGGAGGCGTTAGTGGTGATCTTTCAGGAATCACTGGATCAGGGAGGGTCCCAGAGGACTGGAAAATCGCTAATGTAACCCACCCCCCACCCGCGTTTAAGAAGGGAGTGAGGCAAAAGACGGGAGATTACAGGCCGATAAGCCTGACCTCAGTCGTTCGTAAGATTTTAGAGTCTATTATTAAGGATGAGATTTCAAAATGCTTGGAAGTGCATGGTAAAATCGGGCAAAGTCAGCATGGTTTCAGCAAGGGGAGGTCATGCCTGACAAATCTGTTAGAATTCTTTGAGGAGGCAATGAGTAGGTTAGACAAAGGAGAGCCAATGGATGTTATCTACTTAGACTTCCAGGAGGCCTTTGACAAGGTGCCGCACAGGAGGTTGCTCAGTAAGATAAGAGCCCATGGTGTTAGAGGCAAGGTACTAGCATGGATAGAAGATTGGCTGTCTGGCAGGAGAGTTCCAGAGTTCTGAAGGAGATAGCTGAAGAGATAGTGGAGGCGTTAGTGGTGATAGTGGGTTAGGGATAAGGGGGTCCTTCTCAGGATGGCGGCCGGTGACTGGTGAAGTTCCGCAGGGGTCAGTGTTGGGACCACAACTTTTCACTTTATACATTAATGATCTAGATGAAGGAACTGAGGGCATTCTGGCTAAATTTGCAGATGACACAAAGATAGGTGGAGGGACAGGTAGTATTGAGGAAGCGGGGAGGCTGCAGAAGGATTTATTCAGGTTAGGAGAATGGGTAAAGAAGTGGCAGATGGAATACAACATGGGGAAGTGTGAGGTCATGCACTTTGGTAGGAAGAAGAGGCATAGACTATTTTCTAAATGGGGAGAGAATTCAGAAATCTGGAGTGCAAAGGGGCTTAGGAGTCCTAGTCCAGGATTCTCTTAAGGTTAACTTGCAGGTTGAGTCGGTAGTTAGGAAGGCAAATGCAATGTTGGCATTTATTTCGAGAGGAATAGAATATAAAAGCAGGGATGTGTTGCTGAGGCTTTATAAGGCTCTGCTCAGACCACATTTAGAATATTGTGAGCAATTTTGGGCCCCGTATCTCAGGAAGGATGTGCTGGCCCTGGAGAGGGTCCAGAGGAGGTTCACAAGAATGATCCCAGGAATGAAAGGCTTAACATATGAGGAATGTTTGAGGACTCTGGGTCTATACTCGATGGAGTTTAGAAGGATGAGGGGGAATCTGATTGAAACTTACAGAATACTGAAAGGCCTGGATAGAGTGGACGTGGGGAAGATGTTTCCATTAGTAGGAGAGACAAGGACCTGAGGGCACAGCCTCACAGTAAAGGGAAGACCTTTTAGAACAGAGATGAGGCGAAATTTCTTTAGCCAGAGGATGGTGAATCTATGGAATTCATTGCCACAGAAGGCTGTGGAGGCCAGGTCATTGAGTGTATTTAAGACCGAGATAGATGGGTTCTTGATTGGTAAGGGGATCAAAGGTTACTGGGAGAAGGCGGGATAATGGGGTTGAGAAACCTATCAGCCATGATTGAATGGCAGAGCAGGCTCAATGGGCTGAATGGCCTAATTTCTGCTCCTATGTCTTATGGTCTTACGAAGGGGTTTGTCTTATGAGGAACGGTTGAGCAGGTTGGGTCTTTACTCACTGGAGTTCAGAAGAGCTAGAGCTGATCTTATTGAAACATATAAGATTCTGGGGCGGGGGGGGGACTTAACAGGGTGGATGCTGAGAGCATGTGTCCCCTCACGGGAGAAACTAGAACCAGAGGACACAGTTTCAAAATAAGGGGACTCCCATTTCAGATGGAGATGAAGAAGGATTTCTTCTCTCAGAGGGTCATGAAGCTTTGGAATTCTCTTCCAGAGAGCAGTGGAGGCTTGGTCTTTGGGTATATTCAAAGCTCAGTTAGGTAGATTATTGCATTACGTGGGAGTTATGCTGAACAGGCAGGAATGTGGAGTTGAGGCCAAGATCAGATCAGCCGTCATCTAATGAAGGGCAAAGCAGACTTAAGGGGCCTACTTCTGCTCCTTTTTTTTAATGGTTTTATGCTCTTATGTAATCCTTTGGGTAGCTGATACATTTCTAAGTTAAGACAGGTTGACTGACAAATAGAAAGCCATAAATCACAAATAGGCGCAATCACCAATGCCTTTCCTCCATCTCGATGCAACAGAGAGATCACCAACTTTTTCCCTTCATGTATGTATAATCGCCCGTGACACAGCTATTGCTAAATGTGCACATCTAGTTCTGAATATTCCACTCAACCCTCAAGTGTGAGCATCAACATCACCTTTCCAACACCGTTGCTTCCCCGGCCAAGGGCAATCACTGACCTCCAGTTCAAACTCTTAAATCCAAACAACACTGACACAAAGTTCTCCCATCCATCCAGACATACCCATTTCAACACAGCCATTTTTCAACTTTGCCCACATCTCCTTATGACGTTTATATATCGATTATAATATCTCTCTGCTCTCTCCTTGGGATATTTATATATTGATTATAGAATCTTCCTCTTGCTCCGTGGGATATTTATATATCGATATCGAATCTCTTTCCCCCCCTGCCCTTCTATGTGATATTTATATATTGGCTAAAGAGTCTCCCCCTCTCTCCCTGTGATATTTAAATATCGATTATAGAATCTCACCGTGGGATATTTATATTTTGATTGTAGAGTCTCTCTCACTCTCGCTGGGATATTTATATATCAATGATAGAATCTCTGTCCTCTGTCCATGTGATATTTATATTGATTATAGAATCTCCCCATCTCTCGGTATGATATTTATATGCAGAATTATATAATTTCTCCCTCTCTCTCCATGTGATATTTATATATCGATTATAGTACCTCTCTCACTTTCTCCATGTGATATCTATATATTGATTATTGAATCTCTCCCCTCTCCATGTGATATTTATATATTGATTATAGACTCTCCCCCTCTCTCCACATGATATTTATATATCAGTTATAGAATCTCCCTCTCGCCGTGTGATATTTAAATATCGATTATAGAATCAGCCCCTCTGTGTGATATTTATATATCGATTATAGAAGCTCCCATCTCTCTGTGGGATATTTATATATTGGTTATAGAATATGTCCCTCTCTCCATGCGATATTTATATATGGATTATAGAATCTCTCCTTCTCTCCGTGTGATATTTATATATCGGTTATAGAATCTCTCCATGTGATATTTATATATCGATCATAGAATCTCCCCCTCTCTCTCTCTGGGATATTTATGCATCAATTATAGAAGTTGCCATCTCTCTGTGAGTATTGATGTATCGATTATCAAATCTTTCCCTTTGTGTGAGATATTTACATATTGATAATAGAATATGTCCCTCTCTCCATGTGACATTGATATATCAATTGTCGAATCTTTTGTCTCTGTGGGATATTTGTATATCGATCATAGAATCTCTCCCTCACTCCGTGGGACATTTATATATTAATTATAGAATTTCCCCACTCTCCGTGGGATATTAATATATTGATCATGGAAATCCCCCCTCGCCTCTCCGTGGGATATTTGTACATCGATTATAGAATCTCCCTCTCCGTGGGACGTTTATATATCAATTACAGGATCTTCCTTCTCATTGTGGTACATTTACATATTGATTAGGGACTATCTTGGTTCTCAGCTCTGTGTTTCTCACTTCTCGGTTTATTTATATGTTGATTATGAAGTTTGTCACCTCTCAGTTGTATATTAATGTACTGATTATGGAGATTGTCACCTCTCAGTTGTATATTTATATACTGATTATGGAGATTGTCACCTCTCAGTTACATGTTTATATATTGATTTTGAAGTTTGCCACCTCTCAGCTGCATACTGATTCTAGAGTTTCTCGCCTCTCAGTTGTACATTTATATATTGATTATGGAGTTTCTCACCTCTCAGTGGTATTATAGACTCTGATACCCCCTCTCTCCCTGTTGAAGCTGCTGCCTGGGACACTTGTTCTCTCTCT
Organism: Carcharodon carcharias; assembly: GCF_017639515.1. NCBI lineage: Eukaryota > Metazoa > Chordata > Chondrichthyes > Lamniformes > Lamnidae > Carcharodon > Carcharodon carcharias. The sequence goes on from NC_054485.1 coordinate 92,058,696, forward strand.
GCTGTCACCAGGGTGACTGAGAACCCGGGACCCGGCCTGGTCCCCATGGTGACGAGTCCCTGGGGTCTCCATGGCGACGGGTCCTCCCTCCCCGCGCCCAGCTCGCCTTCCTCCCCAGCGCAGTGGGTGCCCCCTGTCTCCATGGTTACTCACCCTCTCCCCCATGGTTCCAGCTCTCGCGCTTCCTCTCTTCCTGCTCCAGCCGGGCTCGGCGCGGCGCCCGCGCGCACAAAATAGACGTCAACGCGTCTGCGCGCCGTGCGCTCGCGCGTTCAAAGCGCCGCGTGGGGAAGTGGGGGAGGCGAGGGACTGTCGGGGAGGCCGACCCTAATTGGCCGCTCCGGCGTCAGGTGACAAACAGCAGACGTGGTCAACACCCGTTCGGCTCTGACTGGCTGACCTTGAGCACGTGCTGCGCGCCTATTCTGTGAATGAATGATCAGGACTGAAGTTGGTAGTGGCATTGACGTCCCAGTTGCCAACCCTCCCGTATTACCTTGAAATACTCTCAAGGGAGGGGGAAAAAAATGTCATAGCGGCTTTGGAAAAGTGAGTTCCCCACCCCCCCCCCCCCCCAAAAAAAATGTCTATTTATTGTGAAACAAAAAAGTCTGTTTCACTGGCTTTTAGTATTTATTTTTATGGTAATTAGCCATAGTCCAACAAAGGACCATAGACATTTCTCTCCATCAGAGGGAGAGACAATTGGTGTTGCAGACAGGAGGGTGTTTAATTTAAACAGCCCCAATTTCGCCTCTCACCACTTATCTGTAAACAGAGAGGTGTTTTTTGATTTCCCCCTCAATACATGGTAGCGTATTTTCCCAACACCTCAGTTTTGATGTGATCCAATTCTCTATTCATCACCCCACAGCAAACTTCAGCTTGGATGAACTAAAAAGGTTAGTTTATTTTACAGATTCAAGATGCTGAATGGGGAGCTGTCACTACTCAAGACCCGGTACATTCCATACAATAAAAAAAGGGGATAAGGGGAAAGAGGTACAGGGCAATGACCACTGAGAAGATAATTATTGTTTCACATGAGGCCAGAGTCACGAATCAAAGTCCAATGATGTACTTTTTCACAGAGTCAGTCAGCAGACTGAAGGTGGATGCTGGATAATCCACTTTTTAAAGTAGAGATGACTTCCACGATGGGATAGGCACATAGAGATGAATTAGTCTTGTAGGCACTGGCACAGAAGTTTAGTAGTTCCAGTAGAAAAGTGTAGGTGGGGAGCCAGATACTGAAGAAGCTGGACAGAGCCCTTTACTGCTGCTGCCAGGTAGATGGAAAATAGCAGTCTGTTATTTCTCAGCTCCACAAGGCAATATTACAGGTTCTAGCAAAGTGGTAAGCAACCTGCATGCAGCCCAACAGGGTTCTAAGTGCAGCCCATGAGATATTTTGTTGATCGTTGTCCACATGCAGGGCAGCCAGATTCCACTGGTTTCTGCCCGGGTAGCTTTTTTCCTACCGGTATTAAAGCGATACTCACGCAAAGCAAGGGCACATGAAGTGAGGTGCATGCTGATTGCAAACATTGGCTGCGAGAGTCGAGAGCTCCCTCTACGTCCAAAGTGCTGCATTGGTTCAAACGGCATGCCCCACAAATTCTGATTCATGAGGTCATGGTTAGAACACATGCCCGATTTCAATCTTGCAGCCCACTGAGATGGAGGGTGACTCATGCAGCCCACTCACTAGCTTCGGTTGCCCATCACTGTTCCAGCAGCTTGGGAAGGGTGTCATGTGACATGATTCCCACTTCACCTTGGTTTGGACAAAGGATGTTTATTCCTTGTCTCGATTCTTGAGATAGTTAATGTTTCAACAATTAATAATTTCAACAGAGGTTTCTGGGTTCTTTCACACCTGCCCCTGCCCTCCTGCAGACAGATCATCTCCAGTGGCCAAGAGCCTGGCCTTAGAAATGGAAGGGCCTTTGTACAAGTCTTGAGGATTTGATCTCTGCAGTCACAGGGGCATTCACGCCTGTTTAAAGATAATGAGGTTGCTGCCGTTCTGAAGGACAAAAAAATCATTTCGGATGAGTCATAGCCCAACATGGCTTCAGTCAGTTTAAAGCCTTTGTCCAGTGTATATATGAGCCTACCACTCCACAAGCATGGGGCAAGACGAGGAGGCAGGCCTACATGAACTACCACAGCTGGTACAGGGATCGAACACATGTGGTTGGCAGAGTCACCATCTCGCAGGGAAAAAATTAAGGGACACTGATGTGGGGAACCGTATAAGCAGGGGGTTGGGGGGGGGAATGTGCTGGTGAATCTGTCCAATCAGGCAGCCAGGACCACTGCAACTGTGATGCCTGCTGCACATGCACAAAATTTAAATGCAGTGAAATACAATCCGGGGCACAGGTCAATCACCTCTATTACAGGACAAACCCGTTAAACCCAGGACGGTTGGCCATCCTGGCACTTGGTGACATTGTTTAGATGGCTAAAGTGTGATGTACAATCATTCACCACCACACACTTTTTCTTGCCACTCAGCCAAATTTGTATCTATGCTGCCACTATCCCTTTTATTCCATGGGCTTCAATTTGTGGCACTTTATCAAAAAACTTTTAGTAGTCCGTATATACCACATCAAACAACTCAGTAAAGTTAAAAACAATTTGCCTTTAACCAATCTGTGACGACTTTTCTAGTTAATCCACACTTGCTCGAGTGACTACATACATACGAACATACAAATTAGGAGTAGGCAAGCCTTCTCTATTTGATAAGATTGTGTCTGATCTGATTGTGGCCTGAACTTCATTTTCCTATTTACCCCTACACCCTTTGACCCCCACTTGTCAATCAAGAATCTATCCAACTCAGCCTTGAAAATATACAATGACTCTGCCTCCACTGCTCTCTGGGCAAGAGGATTCCATAGAGTAACAACCCTCAGAGAAAAAAATTCTCATCTCCATCTTAAATAGGAGACGCCTTATTTTTAAACTGTGTCCCCTAGTTTTAGTCTCTCCCACAGAGATAAACATCCTCTCAGCATACATCCTGTCAATTACCCTCAGGATCTTACATGTTTCAATAAGATTCTTTTCTTTTCTTTCCAATCATATTCTTTTGAACTCCAATGGATACAGGCTCAGCCTATCAAACCTTTCCTCATAAGTTTACCCTCCTCCGTCCCAGGAACAAGTCGAGTGAACCTTCTCTGAATTGCTTCTAATGGAATTATATCCTTAGGGTCAAAGCTGTACACTGTACTCCAGATGTGGTCTCACTAACAACTGTAGCATAACATCCCTACTTTTATATTCCATTCCCCCTGGCAATAAATGGCAACATTCCACTCGCCTTCCTAATCACTCGCACTGTTAATTTTGTCCTGGAATATCGGCTCTAAAAGCTTTCCCACCACTGAGGTTGATCTGACCAGCCTGTTGTTGCTGGGTCTATCTTTACATTCCTTTTTGAACAAGTGTAACATCTGCATTTCTGAAGTCCTCTAGCACACACCCATATGACTGAAGAAGAGTCATACGGACTGGAAACGTTAACTCTATTTCTCTCTCTACGGATGCTGCCAGACCGGCTGAGTTTCTCCAGCATTTTTCTGTTTTTATTGCAGTGCTCAACTGGTGGTTGTCTCAACTTTACTCTTTACTCTTTCGTAACATTCTTGCATTTTTCTGTAAATAGCATCGAAAGTTTTGCTCTACCTACTGGCCCTAGGAATTCCATTTCACACGTGACTCAGCAATGTTGCCTCAAACACTTCTTGTGCAACTAAATGACAGCCTACATAAAACAAACAAAGACTTGTTCAAGGCCTTTGGAGAGGATCAATAATATGGCAAAACAGGATCACATTGTTCCAAGACATTATAAAGAAACTAGTGTACTAAATGCCACAACTGATCACAGGCAATGTTGAATATAAGCTGAACAGTGGCACTCTATCCCTCGCAGAAATACAATTGAACTGCCCCGCAAGAGTACCATTCAGCCCCCGGTCCAAACTTGACAACACTGCAAAACAGTGGACCAGGTCCTCTTGCATCAGATTGGACTTCTATCCAAGTTTCAAAGTCATTTCTCAATTGAATTAAATAAGTCCTGTTCTCCGGCAGATCAGAAAAGACTGCTGCAGGTGGCAGAAGGTGGGGAACGAAGAATTAAATGAAAGGGATTCTCTCCCATTCCTTAATAGTTGCAAGATATGATTCCTGCTGCCTCCTTGAATTTGGCTTTGGGTGGATTTGAGATTCATCTGCCAATAGATTATAAAGGTAAGCAGGCAGGAACCGCCAGTAGGAAGCACTTTCCTCCCAGGAAATTTGTCCTCAGTTCCGGGAGACTCCTGGTCGTCACATTCGTTCAGGAGATTTCACCGTGAAATTATTACATTCCTCAGTGACTATTTTACTCATGGGTATAATGTGGAAAAAGATGGCACTTCTGACAGTGCAGCACTCCATCAGTACTGCAGTGTCAGCCAGCATAAACCCTTACTTATTTTTCTCAGCCAGTGCGGAGAGCCAGGTTGGAACTCTGGAGTGGCACATCAGCCTCTGACATGTCACTTTCAGGAGAGTTGGGCAGGAAATTATCGAAAGGAAAAACGAACCGGAGGAAAAGTCAAGGTCATTCAACATTTGACTACAAACAAAAACCTTTACAAAGAGCATTAATAGTTAATGGTTATGTAGGCTGTAATTCAGTGAACAGCAATGCCTCAACGTGCAGGGAGCACCCAAGGTAAGAAAGCAGACGAGACCATCAGGGAGTGATGGTTCAGTGGCTTCAAAGACAAAGGAATGTGAGAGCGTTTAGAAATTCCACGAGTTTGAGTGACGAGGAGACCTGAGGAGGAGCAGTCAGACCACACAGGAGTGATCCTACAGAGATGGATGGTATGACCAGCAGACTCTCCATTCTGGCTGATGTGACCGACCAGTCACGTGCTGGGTGCGTCTGTCTGGTTAAGTGTCTGACGCAGCTCTGTTAAATCTACGCTGACGTGTCCCTGTTTTTGAGTCGTTAACAAGCCCTGCCTTACCTCCACCCATGCCACACAACCTCCTCCGGGTCCCAGCCCCCATTCTGCAATGCCTTCAGCACCTGTATGGCGGGGGGGGGGGCCTCTTGCTTTACAACAGCCGGACTCTTACCCAGTGCCCCGCACACGACCCAAGCAGGGCCGTGCTGCCCGCTTTCTCAATGAGGGTGTGGGGATTTCGACTGCCAACATCCCTGTGAAGCATCTTGGACATTTTTACTATGTTAAAGGCAACACGTGTAAATGCAAGTTCCTGACGCTATAACGCGTTGTGCTTTGTTTATTTCTCATGGATCCTGGTTTAAGCCACCATCGCGTGAATGTTCCAAAAACTCTTGACAATCTGAATTTGGTTCGTTTATTTACATAATCTGCAACTGAATATCGTACAGGGCTGGGGGTGGTGGGGTGGAGAAAGAGAGAGAGAGCCCTCGCCCTGCAATCGGCCCATTAGTTGCAAGAAGTAATGCACATTCCGACCGCACTCACAGCCCAGCTGCCACCATGTCCCATCTAACAGTCAGTCTCAGAGGCTTCATGCTGGGGCGAGGCACCATCAAACCAGCTCCTTTAAACCAGTCCAAGCTCCTGCCACACACTTTGAGCTCTCCTGCGATTAGGAGTCCTCCTTTTCTTGGTACCTGAAAGGATGAGATACAACATCAATGCGTTGCAAAGCCAAGATTATGGTTACAGGAGAAACGGTGGTGCAGTGGTCATGTCACTGCACTTGTAATTCAGAGGCCCAGCCTAATGGCTCTGGGGACATGGGTTCAAATCCCATCATGGCAGCCGGTGTCATTTAAAATCAAATAATGTAAAGCTAGTCTCAGTAATGGTGACCGTGAAACCATCATCAATTGGCATAAAAACCCATCTGGTTCACTAATGCCCCTTTTAGTGAAGGAAATCTGGTGTCCTTACCTGGTCTGGTATACATGTGATTCCAGACACCATGTGATTGACTCTGAACTGCCCTCTGCAATGGCAAGTCACTCAGTTCAGAGGCAATTAGGGATGGGCAACAAATGCTGGCTTTGCCAGCGACTCCCACATCCCATGAAGGAATTAAAAACAAAAACACCATTGGTTGAATCTATTGACCAACTGCACCTCGCTCCCACCCTTCCCTGAAACCAGCCAACTCGCCCCACCACCCCCCCCAAATTCCTGGAGACACGTCTCACATAGCCTTAACCGCACTCCACCTCCGCTCCCCCTCCCGAACCTTCCCCACAGCCCCCCAAAACAGGTCTGCGCCACTCTCCGCGAATTCCTCCGTCGACCCCCACCCAACCCTGTACCCACCTGCAATTCATGCACGTGTAGAACACAGTCTGTCCTTCATCTGCTGAGCGGGTCTGCCGTGTGTGATACACCATCCCGTCGTGTCCACAGCGTGAGCACTTCCGGTCCACCTGGAGGCAGAACACACTCTGGTTTGAAAGCAGCAAATATCACCACTCCACACCCACGCCCCCCATCCCCCCCCCCACCGCCCCCTCCTTTAGTGTCTGAGACTGGGGAGCCACCACCGATAGTTTGCACCCTCAAGCCCCTGCGCCTCTTCCACCTCTTCCACCTTCCCACAAGTGGGTCTTAACCTGTTCGCACAATTCCACACACCTCCGCCCCCCGCCCCCCCATTCACCACCTAACACACCATCCCCTCCATTCACATGGAACAGGAGATGGGAATGAGGAGAAACTCTCTCTCTCAAGAGGGTCGTGAGCCTTTGGGACTCTCCTCCCCAGCGAGTGGCAGAGGCAGGGTCAGTGAATATTTTTAAGGCAGAGGTAGACAGATTCTTGACTAACAAGGAAGTCAAAGGTTATCAGGGGGTGGGGGGGTGGTGAGGAGAGTGGACTTGAGGCCACAGGTAGATCATGTGGCAAAGCAGGCTTGAGGGGCTGAATGGCCTACTCCTGCTCCTAATTTGTATGTTTGTATATACGTCATTTAAGTCTCCTCCTGAGACTCTTCCGCCATTCTTGGCTGATCTTTGACCCAAATCCATTTACCCTCTGTTGCCGGATATCCCTTAATACCGTTGGTTGACAAAGCTTTATCAATCACAAATTTAAAATTATCAATTGACTTCACAGAAGAGTGGTCCAAACTACCACAACACTTTGTATGTAGAGGTGTTTCCTAACTTCACTCTTGAAAAGTCTGGCTCTTAGTTTGTAGACCAGAGCTCCTTTGTCCTAAAGCAATGCCCCACCCCTCCCTCTGCCATCCCCATTTCCCCCAAAAACAGGTAGAGGAAATAGTTTCTATCTACCCAATTAGTGTCCCTAAATATCTTGAAAACTTTGATCAAATCATCAATAATCTTCTAAATCACAGGGAATACCACCCGAGTTTGTGTAGTCTCTCTTCATAATTTAACCCTTGCAAGTCCAGATTTCATTCTGCTGAATCTCTGCTGCACTCCCCTCCAAGGCCAATATATCCAGGATTCCCTTTCAGGGAATCAAGGGATTTGGGGAGCGGGCAGGAATGTGAAGTTGAGGCCTCAGTTGACCCTCCCACTCACCGCCTATCTAGCCTCTCCCACACTGCGCTCCTCCTACTGCCTCGTTCGCTTCTTTGCTCACTTCCTCCACCCGCGAGCCTCTCACAAGCCCAGAGCCACAGCAAAGAAAACACAACAAGAGAAGGGGCAGATCTTGATTTTAAGGGAACGAGGATGGGCAGGTGGAAGAGGTCATCAATGGGAGCGCACAATTCAGAATTCAGTTAGATTTAGCACACTTATGGAAAGAGAATTGGCAAATGGAAGCGAGCGGTTGGGAAAGGCAGCGCTGTGTTTAAAAAGACAAACCGAGCATGCACAGTTGCCACGTGGCTCCCGGCACACACGTAGTAACAACGCTAAAACGTAAAAGGGGACAGCGGTATTGGGGTAAGTTCCACAATTTACAAATCCCGCTTAAGTGAAAATGCGTTATTAGAATGCGCTTTAAACGGGGGTATTCCCCTATAAATATAGGTGCGAAATTAAAAATTAAATTAGGAAAACAAAGAGGGGGCTTGAAAAAATATTGGCAAATAAGATCATGGAAAATCCAAAGGTGTTTTATAAACACTGGACATTGCGTCTCCTGCCAACGCAAGACGGCCCCGAAGATGGCTCCTGCCAACAACAAAAATGGCTGCCGATAGCTGTCCGCACACGCTCAGAAAACCAATGATGTCATTCCGCTGCGCCCGGCCTGCCAAGGAACTTGAGATAGAAACTTAAGCCTGATTTCATTGCCCTGCTGCCCATCCACTTTTCGGGATGATGGCGAGAACTCTGGGTTGTGCATTTACATCCAAAAACACATCTCCTCCCGTTTCATTAGGTTTTACATGTTTTGGGAACGGGCTGTCAAAACATTTTATGTAACTCCGGGTAAGCCCCTTAAAGTGTCCACTAGATCCGGGCGATGAGGGAATACCAGTTAAAGAAGCAGAAGTTGCAAAATACCGCCCTGCAACTCCAATAACTGTTTGATAAGCACCTCTGCTCCTCCTGGCCGCTGCCTACTCTGTCGCTCGCGGTGACATCACGGAACAAAACACCAGAGCTGCGCATGCACGGCATTGGCCACAAACGCAGCCAACTCTTAAAGAGCAAGAGGACAACGAAGGCAAGTGTAGAGCCTATTCAAGGAAATCATTATCGTGACCTGTGTGCGGAGGTGCAAAACGTGGGCATGGTTCCAAATTAATACTTTGTGACTGTCATCACAAAAAGAGGAGGAAGGTACGGGAATTGCAGTTCAGGAGGAGTGTGAAATATTGGATGGGGTAAACACAGTGAGAGGGGAAATATTAAAGGAGTTTAGCATCTTTGAAATCGGATAAACAACTAGGCCTGAATGAAGTGTATCCCGAGCCATTCAGAGAAGCCAAGGCAGAAATAGCAAAGTCTCTGGCCATTTTCCAATTCTCTCGTCAACAGTCCTGCTAACATCGTGCAGTTGCTTAAGCAAGGGAGGAAGGGATAAACCGAGCAACGACTGGCCAGTCAGCCTAACCTTGGGTGGTAGGCAAATTATTAGAAACAATTTTGAGACAGGATAAATCTTCATTTAGAAAAGCACAGATTAGTCAGGGCCAGTCAGCGTGGATTTGTTAAAGGAAGATCACATCTGACTAACTTAACTGAATTTTTTGACAGAGATCACATGGTGTGTCGGTGAGGGTAGAGTGTTTGACATGGCCTGCATGGGCTTCTAGCAAGGCTTTTGACATGGTCTGACATGACAGACTGGTCAGAGAAGTAAAAGCTCATGGGTCCCAAGGTAAAATGGCAAGCGGGTCTAAAACTGGCTCAGTATGCTGGGAAACTGTTTCCACCGATTGGGGAATTGAAAACATGGGGGCAGTGTCTCAGGATATGTGGTCGATCATTTAGGACTGGGATGAGGAGAAATTACTTCACTCAAAAAATGGTTACAAATCTTTGGAATTCTCTACCCCAGAGGGTTGTGGATGCTCCATCGTTGAATACATCTACGGCTGGGATAGGCAGATTTTTGGTCTCTCGGGGATATGGGAAGCAGACAGGAAAATGGAGTTGAAGTCCAAGATCAGCCACGATTGTACTTCATTGCAGAGCAGGCATGTTGGGGCATGTCGTCTATGCCTGCCCCTATTTCTTTTGCTCTTACGTTCAGTGGCAGGAAGCCCCATCTGGTGGATGGGGGTTTCTATGACTGGCAGGCAGTTTGCAGTGGGGTTCCACACGGTTCAATACTAGGCCTCTTGCTCTCCGTGGCATATATCAACAACGTCGATTTAAATGTAAGAAGCACAATTTAGAAGTCTGCAGTTGATAGAAAAATTGTCAATTTATCCCCTTGAGCCTGTTCTGCCATTCAATAAGATCATGGTTAATCTGCGACGCAGCTCCACATACCCACCTTTGCCCCTTATCCCTTAACACCTTAATGCCCAAATTTAAAATTATAACTGATCAACTACAGTCCGTCGAAGAGAGTTCCAAACTTCTCCCGCCCTTTGTGTTTCCTCATTTCACTCCTGAAGGGTCTGGCTCTAATTTTTTACACCGTGTCCCGTTAGTCTTAGATTCCCCGGCCAGCAGAAATAGTTTCTATTGACCCCATTTGTTCCTCTTAATGTCCTAAAGTCTTTAATCAAAACACCCCTTAACCATTTAAATTCCACTGGATACAATCCTAGTCTGTGTAATCTCTCTCTGTAATTTAACCCTTGGAGTCCAGGTATCATTCTGGTAAATCTATGCTGCCCCAAAAGGCCAATATATCCTTCTTACAGAGATATAAAGGACAGCATTCTATTGGCCTTTTTATGTTACTTTCTGTACCTGTTCCTGACACTTTAGTGATCTGTGTAGAAGGGCACCCACCACAACCCCAGTCTCTTTGGATAGTCACTGTTTCTAGCTTTTCAGCATTTAGAATGTATTCTATCTTTTTAAGTCTAGTGAATGGCCTCACATTAGACTCTATATTGATAACCATTTACTATAGATCTGCCCATTCACTTAACCTATCAATGGCCCTGTAATTTTAAACTTCTATTGACACTTACAATACTGCCTATCTTTGTGTCAACGCTTCCCCCAACACATTTAAATTGCTCAACACACCTGTCATTACAACGTCCCAAAGTTCCCTTCTATTATGCCTCCTGATTAAAGGGCTCTTTTAATAAGTCCTCCCATTCAAAGACTGTTCCAAAATGGTCTCCCAAAGCCCACAGTGCCCCCACCACCCTGCCCGCGCCAGCCACATTTAAGTGTCTCCCTTCCGGTTGTCTCTGATTCACAAAAGCTCACGGCATCCCTGGTAACTCCATCATGGCCACTCACCACAGGTCCTTTCAGTTCTCCTTCCTCAACTGCAGCTGCCATGTTTAACTGCATAACTTCTGGATTGTTAAACACCATCTCCGAGCAGACCTCAGTTCCTTCAAACACTGCAAAAGAACAAAGGTAGCAACATGGAGCTCAGATTTAAAATACAGGCCATGGGCCTCAAGCCACTTCCAGACCAGTTGAAATCTAGGTCAAAATCAAACCCATCCCAACCTGGGGCCCTCAAACTGAAGGCGGCCTGAACCAGGGCCCTTAAACTAAACTCAGCCCCAAATAGGCCTCATATTAAACCAAACCCAGACTGTCAAACTAAACTCACCTCAAATCCAGGCCAACAAACCAAACCTGGCTCAGAGGGAGGCTTGCAAACAAAAACTTGACACCTCAAACTAAACCCAGTTCAAACTTGCCTTGGTTTCATGGGACAGAGTTGATAGCGGTGTCACTCTGTAACCATCCCTGTGCTCTATCTGCCCTGGGAGTGTTTGATGGGACAGTGTAGAGGGAGTTTTACTCTGTATCTAACCCCGTGCTGTACCTGTCCTGGGAGTGTTTGATGGGGACAGTGCGGAGGGAGCTTTACTCTGTATCTAACCCATGCTGTACCTGCCCAGGCAAGGTTTAATGGGACAGGACAGAAAGTTTTACTGTGCGCACAGCTCCTGTAACATTTACCCAAACAATCTTAAACACTCACTGTGAATACTGATTTGGAAATCACACTTGCGACAAACGACGTACTCCTCAAGGCCAGGCAGTGGCAGGATCGTTCCGCACTCAGGGCAGAAATCCGGGTCAGACTGGAAGCAAGAATCAGCCATGGTACTTCTGGAGAGGCCGAAAGAATTAGATTTTTAGTGCACATGGGACATGAGCTGCATGTACCCTCGTCTCCAGCAATGCAGCCTCTACCTCTCAGCTTCTAAATACTCTTGTTACCCAAAATCATTGCAAACTGTCTCTCCTCTCCCTCCATATTGCCGATGACTAATTTGGATTTCATGGTTCGCTTGGGGCTCCGGAATCGAGACTGCCATTCTCCAATGTCTCAGCCTCCACATGCCACAGAATCCCGAGTACACAGGTTTACAGTTAGTAGAAGATCCCATGCTGATGTACAGCAGGGGAGTTCTTCCTGGTGTCCTGGGCTAATACTTGCGGCTCAACCAACATCACAAAAACAGATTACACGGTCATTATCACATGGCTGTTAGTGGGAGCTTGCTGTGCGCAAATTGGCTGCCGCGCTGCCTACATTAGGGCAGTGACCGCGCTTGAGAGGGGCTCCAGTGGCTGAAAAACACTTTGAGACGTTGTGAAAGGCGCTATAGAAATGCAATATCTTCCTTTTCCCTTCGCTCCCCCCCCCCCCCCCCCCCCGCCAAATCTGCTGTTCAAATTCATTCCCTCTTCCTTCTCCAGCTGCTCCCATCGGGGCCAACCCAGCCCCATTAACCCGAACTGAAACATGAAAATCTGCGCCCCGGACAAAATCACCTTCGGCCTGCGACTCAGGCGCTGGGCCCAGAAATAGGAAACATCGCCCCCCTCCTCCTCCTCCTCCCTACCCACTCCGCCCCGCTCCAGGCGCAGCGCCACCGGGCGGTGGGGAGGAGGAGCCGCCAGCGACTGCGCCACCGGGCCGAGGGGAGGAGCCGCCAGCAACAGCGCCACCGTCCGAGGGGAGGAGCTGCCGCCAGCGGCGGCGCCGCCGTACGGAGGAGAGGAACCGCCAGCGACAGCGCCACCGCGCGGGAGGGGAAGAGCCGCCAACCACAGCGCCACCTGGAGGAAAGGAGAGAGGAGCCGCCAGAGACAGCGCCACCCGGCGGAGGGGAGGAGCCGCCAGGGACAGCGCCAAACGGCGGAGGAAACCCGAGAGAAATGATGGGGATTGTTGGATCAGTTATTTTGGTGAATGGCTGGTATTACGATCCCAGCTGATATTACTACTGAACAATTCCGTTCCCAGAGGCGAACCCTCGATAAATCCAAGCCTTTTTTTTAAAGAAATCGCGGAGGAAAGTTATTCAACAAATTCACTGGAATCTGGTGAATTTTTAAGCAAAAAATAAAATATTTATTAAACAAGAAAAATGAACTATATTACACCAGACAAAAATGTTAGAAAGATCTTAATACAAACATAAGAAAACGATTCAAATATTCACTATTCCCTCACCCAGCTATACCTTTGCAGACACATACAAACTCGGAACGAGAGAACATACCATATCTATCTTATACTATAATATTTGTGTTACATATGAACCAACTGTTGAAGTGTGGACAGATGCAACACGCTCCAAAGTAAATGACAGATGTGACCAAAGCCGAGTCTATGGATTTCTCAACAACCCACCCGGCAGCTTGTCGCACCGTGAACCAACCGGTCTCCCTGAAACTCTTGTTTTTCTCATGAGGGTTTCCAATCTCCACATTTGAGGAGCTCGCTCACCCGGGAATGCTCCTCACTGCCGCTCCCACTTGGACAACTTCAACAAGGGCCCACCCCGCCAGGGTTTCAATCCTGCCTTCCGAGATTCCTTTCCCTTGGACCTCCGAGGACACTCACGCTTCACCTTCCAAAGCACACTTCCAGATCTTTGGCCGTGCCAAACAGAGCACCACTGCTCCAAAAGGGTACCTTTGCCCCTAATGGCCCGCAGCACGTGGTCACCAACCTTCGGCCGCCTCCTTGGATCTCAACCCCGCTTCGCTTCAAATCTACTCCTCACAGCTCTTTCTTTAACTTGGAGCCTTTTTCCCAGTTCCTTTACCTTGACTCAGTGGGTGCTTTCTTTGATCTCCGTCTTTAACCCTGCCTGGGACTTTCTTCTGGGGCCTTTTTCTGTCACACTCCCTGGTTTGGGACTTCCTCCTTGATTTAAAATTTTTTTTCCCTAACTCCCCCCTCCATGTCCTGCTCCCTGGGACACTTTCTCTCTAATGGTGTTCCAGTTCCAGGTCACCTGACCTGCACTTTCGCACTGTTTCACTTCTGTGTAACTCTTTTCGCGATCAGAGTTTCCGAACACTGGAAATAGATAAAACGTGTGGCTGCAATTTTTTTTTAAACGATCTGTTCTCACCAACAACTTATATTGATATAGCTCCTTCACTGTAATAAAATGTCCCAAGGTGCTTAACAGAAGCATTATAAAACAATTTTTCTAAATTCATTCATGGGATGTGGGTTTCGCTGCCTGGGCCAGCATTTATTGCCCATCCCTAAATGCCCTTGAGAAGGTGGTGGTGAGCTGCCTCCTTGAACCGCTGCAATCTACGAGGTGTAGGTACACCCACAATGCTTGCTAGATAGGGAGTTCCAGGATTTTGACCCAGCCACAGTGAAGGAATGGTGATATATTTCCAAGTCAGGATGGTGAGTGACTTGGAGGGCAACTTGCAGGTGGTGGTGTTCCCATCTATCTGCTGCCCTTGTCCTTCTACATGGTAGTGGTTGTGGGTTTGGAAGGTGCTGTCGAAGGAGCCTTGGTGAATTCCTGCAGTGCATCTTGTAGATGGTACACACTGCTGCTACTGTGCGTCAGTGGTGGAGGGAGTGAATGTGGATGGGGTGCCAGTCAAGCGGGCTGCTTTGTGCTGAACGGTGTCAAGCTTCTTGACTGTTGTGGGAGCTGCATTCATCCAGGCAAGTGGGGAGTATCCCACCACACTCCTGACTTGCGCCTTGTCAATGGTGGACAGGCTTTGGGGAGGTGAGTTACTCATCGCACTATTCCTAGCCTCTGACCTGCTCTTGTAGCCACAGTATTTATATGGCTAGTCCAGTTCAGTTTCTGGTCAACGGTAACCCCCAGGATGTTGATAGTGGGGGATTCAGTGATGGTAATGCCATTGAACGTCAAGGGGTGATGACAACAAGCCACATAAGATGATAGTAAGGTCAGATGACTAAATGCTGGGTCAAAGAGAGAGGTTTGAAGGAGCATTTTGAAATAGGAGAGAGAGGTGTATGGAGGATATACCAAAGGTTAGAAACTTGGCAGCTGAAAGCACAGCCACCAATGATGGAGCAATTAAAATCGGGGATGCGCAAGAGACCAGAATCAGATGAGCACAGAGATCCTGGAGGACTGTCGATCAGAGATAGGGAGGGATGAGGGATTGGAAAGCTTTAAAAACAAGGTTGAGAATTTTAAAAACGAGGCCTTGCTTGGCCGAGAGTCAGTGCAGGTCAGCGAGTGCCGGGGGGTGATGGGTGAAGTGGAATTGATGCGAGTAAGGACATGGGAAGCTGCTGCCAGGATTTCCTCACAAAGTCACGTTTATCCATGTACCTTGTCCTTACTGACCTCCTTGGCTCTGCATTCCTCAGTGCGTTAACTATCAAGTTCTCGCCATCGCTTTACAAATCTCTCCATAATCTCAATGTTCCCTAATCTCGTCCACTGTATTCGCCACCACCTCCCCGCCCCCACCCCAAACCCCTCCTTCAGACCCTCTGTGGCACATAAGCCCTGCTGCCTCACCACATCTCTCTCCTACCACTGTCCTAAATTCCACCTTAACATCACTGCTTTCAGCCTCCACATCACCCCCCAGCCCCCTGTACCGTGTCCATGCTGTCAAGGAAGCATCTGCATTCAGGGTACAGCGTACAGACATTGGCAGTAATCACATGAATATCGTTCTGACTGTGAAGGATCCTCACACCTTCTATTAGGGGTCACTGACTGCAGTACTGAAGGAGCCCAGTGATGGGAGCCTCCCTGTCCTGGTTCACTGACGGCTGGGAGATCCTTGGTCTTCTAGCACTGAGGATAGCTGAGGCCGCTGTGTTAATAGTCACCAACTACAGCTCGTGAGGGAATCCAGTGGCAAGGCCTCTCAGTCCCGTCACTGAGATACTTTGACTTTAGGCCCCTGAGGGAATCCAGTGGCGAGGCCTCTCAGTCCTGTCAGAGACACACTGGCTTTAGGCTGCTGAAGGAATTAACGGATTTGTTTAGTAGTAAATTCCTCCCAGGGGCGAGAGGGGGTCGTTCCATTAGTAAAAGCTCCATTGCAAGTATTCTACACGAGCTACAGATATTAACAAACGAAAGACCGAGCTTTAACGGGAAGACAAGAGCATTTTTTTTTACACAAGTGGCAAACTTTATTTAAAACCTCAATAATCAGCAAGTCCAGGCTGCCGAGACACCCCGTGCTGCAGAAACTACACAGGTACAAAAGTGAACGAGTCCTGAGAATCAGTCACTGCTGCTGACTGAAGCTGAGCCCGGCTCTGTGATACCTGCTCCTGCGCCAGGCTCCCAAAACCACTGGGTTTTTGTCCCCGGTAACTCGCCCCGCTTGGTTATCTCGACCCAGTGCCTCTGATCCACCAGGGTGATTGCGGCATGGTGCCACAAGAGACTGCCAGGCCGCGGCCTGGTTATGGTGGGAGCCACCGTTGGTCGCGGGCCTTCTTCGCCCAGCCCCGAGCTGCCGCCTGCTGGGGCGAGGTAGAGTCCTCCCAGGGGCAAGAGGGGGGTCGCTCCAATTCAATCTGACCTAGGCATTGGACGCAATCCCGGGAACGTCAGTGGAACCCGTATTCAAGGTTATCTTCCATACGATAGTCAGTCTGTGCATAATGAACGACCAAGAACATTGACAGTGGTCCAAGGGTGACATGGAACTGCCCTGGGAGAGGGTGGGTGGGGGGGTGGGGGGGAGGGGAGGGTAGGACACACACGGCTCATGTTCCTGGCACAATAGGTTTGACCTCTGGGAAGCGCTGTCACCCTCAGCCCAGCTCCTCCCGGGTCTTCCCCACCTTCTTGGGCATCTTCTTGCTGGCCGCATCCTGCAGCTCTTTGGACTTGTAGTAATGGGGAGCAACCTCCAACAGCCATCCACTGTCGATCTCAATCACCTGCAACAGAAGGGCAGATTGAGATGGGTTGCGCGGAGTTAAAAGGTACCCGGCGTGCTGCGCAGACAGAGATACAGAAGGTGGTATGCTCAGTGAAGGGCTGGAGGGGGGGGTGGGCTGACTCATTACAAACCGAAAAGGCGCCAACACCATCATCAGGCTCCATCCATAAGATGGGGAACCCTTCCTCATTGGCCAGGTGTCGGTTGTGGCTCGGTGGGGGGTGCTCTCCGACTGAGTCGGGAGGTTGTGGGTTCAGGTCCCACTCCAGGGGCTTCTCCTGGTTGACACACCCAGCGCGGTGCTGAGGGAGTGCTCTTTTAGGAAGAGACATTAAACGGAGGCCCTGTCAGCCTTCTCGGGTGGGGAGGCCCTGTCAGCCTTCCCGGCTGGGGAGGCCCTGTCAGCCTTCCCGGGTGCGGAGGCCCTGTCAGCCTTCCCGGGTGCGGAGGCCCTGTCAGCCTTCCCGGGTGCGGAGGCCCTGTCAGCCTTCCCGGGTGCGGAGGCCCTGTCAGCCTTCCCGGGTGGGGAGGCCCTGTCAGCCTTCTCGGGTGCGGAGGCCCTGTCAGCCTTCCCGGGTGCGGAGGCCCTGTCAGCCTTCCCGGGTGCGGAGGCCCTGTCAGCCTTCCCGGGTGCAGAGGCCCTGTCAGCCTTCCCGGGTGCGGAGGCCCTGTCAGCCTTCCCGGGTGCGGAGGCCCTGTCAGCCTTCTCGGGTAGATGTAAGATCCCATGTAGCCACTACTTTGAAGAGCAACAGGGCGATTTCTCTCGCATCCACTGATTCTTCGTCAACCAATACCACAAAATATATATTTAGACCGGCTGAGCTAAACGGCCTCTTTGTGTGTTGTCTGAACATAAGAAACAGGAGGAGTAGGCCATTCAGCCCCTTGAACCTGCTCTGTCATTCAATAAGATCATAGCTGATATGATATGATTGCGGCTTTAACTCCACTTTCGGTCTGCACCCACTCCAAAACAACCCTTAATTCCCTTGTCAATCAAAAATCTGACAACCTCTGCCCTGATTATATTCAGCAGCCCATGCAGTCCATGTCTTAATGCAGCAAGACCCTGAACAATATCCAGGCTTGGGCTGACAATCGGCAAGGAACATTTGTGCCACACAAGTGCCAGGCAATGACCATCTCCAACAAAGGAGAATCTAACCATCTCCTCTTGACATTCAATGGCATTACCATCGCTGAATCCCCCACTATCAACATCCTGGGGGGTTACCATTGACCAGAAACTGAACTGGACTAGCCATAGAAATACTGTGGCTATAAGAGGTCAGAGGCTGGGAATCCTGTGGCGAGTAACTCACCTCCTGACTCCACAAAGTCTGTCCATTATCTACAAGGCACAAGTCAGGAGTGTGATGGAGTACTCTCCACTTGCCTGGATGAGTGCAGCTCCAACAACACTCAAGAAGCTCAACATTGTCCAGGACAAAGCAGCCCGGCTGAGTGGCACCCTTTCCACAAACACTCATTCCCTCCACCACTGACGAACAGTGGCAGCAGTGTGTGTACCATCTCCAAGATGCACTGCAGAAATTCACCAAGGCTCCTTCGACAGCACTTTTGAAACCCTTGACCTCTACCACCTAGAAGGACAAGGGAAGCAGATGCATGGGAACATCACCAGCTGCAAGTTCCCCTCCAAGCCACACACCATCCTGACTTGGAAATATATCATCATTCCTTCACTGTCGCTGGGTCAAAATCCTGGAACTCCTTCCCTAACAGCACTGGGGGTGTACCTACACTGCATGGACTGCAGCTATTCAAGGTGGCAGCTCACCACCACCTTCTCAAGGGTAATTAGGGATGGGTAATAAACACTGGCCTAGCCAGCGATGCCCACATCCCATAAATGGAAAAAAAACAGCCTCCACTGTTCTTTAGAGTAGAGAATTCCACAAGCTAACGACTCTGAGAGAAAGAATTCCTCACTTCCCTCTTAAAAGGGTTAGGCCTTATTTTCAAACTGTGCCCTCTAGAGGAAACATCCTCTCAGCATCTAGCCTGTCAAGTCCCCTCAGGGTCTTGTGTGTTTCAATACGATCACCTCTCATTCTTCTAAACTCCAATGAGTATAGGCCCGACCTGGTCAGCCTTTCCTCATAAGACAAGCCCTTCCTTCATCCCTCTCTGTGCT
This sequence comes from Carcharodon carcharias, assembly GCF_017639515.1. Lineage (NCBI taxonomy): Eukaryota > Metazoa > Chordata > Chondrichthyes > Lamniformes > Lamnidae > Carcharodon > Carcharodon carcharias. The sequence continues at coordinate 92,077,646 of NC_054485.1, forward strand.
TCTGAAGTTGCCTCGGTGTGGGGATTGAGTTTGGGTTGGGGGGGTTGGGGAAGATGAGAGGGCAGGCTGGCCTGGCAATGCCCTCCACAGGTGAATAGCTGCCAATTCTCACTGGGCTGGGCTTATGCCCCAGGGTACTCAGGATGAGGCACCAGAGTCAACCAGCGCCCTGAAGGCTCCTGCAGAAGAAGCAGGAAATAGTAATGTAGAGAGAGAGAGAGAGAGAGAGAGAGAGAGAGAGGGAGGGAGGGAGGGAGAGAGAGAGAGAGAGGATAGAGGGAGAGAGAGAGAGGGAGGGAGAGAGAGAGCGAGAGAGAGGGGGAGAGGGAGAGAGAGGGAGAGAGAGAGGGAGGGAGGGAGAGAGAGGGAGAGAGAGAGGGAGAAAGAGAGAGAGGGAGGGAGGGAGGGAGAGAGAGAGAGAGATAAGGGGAAACCATACCTGTCTCATGAACTCCTTAGTAGTGAAGACGAGCTCGTGGTAGATGAGCCATCGGGGTTGCTCCTCGAACAGGCTGCTATTGGGGTGGATGTAGACCGCTTGCTGGTGCTTCACCGTCTTGTAGCCAGTGCGTGTGAGCCGGGCCGTGTGATAGAAGAAGCCAGCGGTGATGGCCTTGAGGCAGGGGAGTGAAGAACTGTATGTAAGGACACTGTCTGAACGCACCATCTACCCAACTGGTTCCAGTCACTGGGAGCCCATTACCCAGACCGGCTAATGTCCAGAATCAGCTATTCCCCCCTCATTCCCACTCGCAAATGACCACATCCGTTGAATAAAATTTCAAACAGCTGGACGTGGCGGGATTTCACAGAAAAATATACCAAAGAGGCCATTTGGCCCCTCGTACTCGTGCCGGCTCTTTAGCAGATCTATCCAATTAGCCTCACTGCCTCCGGCTCTTTCTCCGCCATCCTGCAAAAATGTTTCCTTTTCAAGTATTTATCCAAATCTCTTTTGAAAGTTAAGATTGAATCTGCTCCCCCCCTGCCCTTTCAGGCAGTGCATTCCAGGTAAAACAAAATGATCATCTCTCCCTCTAGTTCTTTAGCCATTCACCTTAACTTTACCAAACCCTCCTGCCACTGGAAACAGTGTCTCCTCATTTACTCAGTCCAAACCCCTCATAATTTTGAACAGCTCGATCATATCTTGCCGGAACCTTCTCCACTCTAAGGAGAGCAATCACCACTTCTCCAATACCTACACATAACTGAAGCCCCTCATCCCTGGCACCATTCAGGACTGGCCAATTTGAATTCACATCTAGCTGACACTATAATCACTGCACAACTGTATCCAATGCTCAACTCCAGTCAGACTGCTGTAGGATACAAAATCAACACCGGAATTGGTGCAAGAAATTTCATAACAGTTTCCCAACCAGAGTAATATGACCAGTCCCGTGTGCGGTTAGACAGATCTGGGGTAGGCAGCCTGGCTAGAGATGAGCACATTCAATGGTCCCCCAACTCTGCACAAACACGAGCAGCAGCCTCACTCTACCTGAATGTGACCACACTCCACAGTTTGTCACAGTCTGGGCCCACACAATGTGGGCTGAGGAGATAGGGAGGCCCCCACAGCTGCTTCCACCACCAAGTAGACTGGAGCAGGCTTCTGCATGCCCTTCGTTCACAGTAGCACCTCCTACTGATTCCCCATCCTCAATAACAGAACCACCTCCTCCCGACTCCCCACACCCTCAATAACAGGACCACCTCCTCCTGACTCCCCACACCCTCAATAACAGGACCACCTCCTCCCAACTCCCCACACCCTCAATAACAGGACAACCTCCTCCCGACTCCCCACACCCTCAATAACAGGACCACCTCCTCCCGACTCCCCACACCCTCAATAACAGGACCACCTCCTCCCGACTCCCCACACCCTCAATAACAGGACCACCTCCTCCTGACTCCCCATACCCTCAATAACAGGACCACCTCCTCCTGTCTCCCCACACCCTCAATAACAGGACCACCTCCTCCCAACTCCCCACACCCTCAATAACAGGACAACCTCCTCCCGACTCCCCACACCCTCAATAACAGGACCACCTCCTCCCGACTCCCCACACCCTCAATAACAGGACCACCTCCACCCGACTCCCCACACCCTCAATAACAGGACCACCTCCTCTCGACTCCCCATCCTCAATAACAGAACCACCTCCGCCCGACTCCCCACACCCTCAATAACAGGACCACCTCCTCCTGTCTCCCCACACCCTCAATAACAGGACCACCTCCACCCGACTCCCGACACCTTCAATAACAGGACCACCTCCTCTCGACTCCCCATCCTCAATAACAGGACCACCTCCTCCTGTCTCCCCACACCCTCAATAACAGGACCACCTCCACCCGACTCCCCACACCCTCAATAACAGGACCACCTCCTCCCAACTCCCCACACCCTCAATAACAGGACCACCTCCACCCGACTCCCCACACCCTCAATAACAGGACCACCTCCTCCTGTCTCCCCACACCCTCAATAACAGAACCACCTCCACCCAACTCCCCACACCCTCAATAACAGGACCACCTCCACCCGACACCCTCAGTAACAGGACCACCTCCTCCCAACTCCCCACACCTTCAATAACAGGACCACCTCCACCCGACTCCCCACACCCTCAATAACAGGACCACCTCCTCCTGTCTCCCCACACCCTCAATAACAGAACCACCTCCACCCGACTCCCCACACCCTCAATAACAGGACCATCTCCTCCTGTCTCCCCACACCCTCAATAACAGGACCACCTCCATCCTGACTCCCCATCTTCAATAACAGGAACACCTACCCCCTTTCCCCCAGTACCGGGACCAACTCCCACTACCCCCCGCAATACCTAGACAAGCTCCCCCTCCACCCCTCAATACAGGCAGCAGCACCCTTCCCCCCATACTGAGACCAGCCCCCCAATACCGAGACCAGTTCCACCTGCCCCCGATACCGAGACCAGCTCCCCTCCCCTGAAACGGAGACCAGCTCCCCTCCCCACAATACCGAGACCAGCTCCTCCTGCCCCCGATAGCGAGACCAGCTCCTCCTCCCCCTCAATACCAAGACCAGCTCCCTCCCGATAACGAGACCAGCTCCCCCTCCCCTGACACTGAGACCAGCTCCCCCTCCCCCTCAATACAGAGACCAGCTCCCTCCCCCACCGATACTGAGACCAGCTCCCCATCCCCCCTGATACCGATACCAGCTCCCCCACCCCTCAACACTGAAACCAGCTCCCCCTCCCCTCAACACTGAGACCAGCTCCCCCTCCCCTCAACACTGAGACCAGCTCCCCCTCCCCCTCAATACCGGGACCAGCTCCCCTGCCCCCTCAATACCGGGACCAGCTCCCCTGCCCCCTCAATACCGAGACCAGCTCCCCCTCCCCCTCAATACCGATACCAGCTCCCCCTCCCCTCAACACTGAGACCAGCTCCCCCTCCCCTCAACACTGAGACCAGCTCCTTCACCCCCCATCCGATGCCGAGACCAGCTCCCCCTCCCCCTCAATACTGAGACCAGCTCCCCCCACCCAATACTGAGACCAGCTCCCCCTCCCCCTCAATACTGAAACCAGCTCCCCCTCCCCCTCAATACTGAAACCAGCTCCCCCTCCCCCTCAATACTGAGACCAGCTCCTCCTCCCCCTCAATACTGAGACCAGCACCCCCTCCCCCTCAATACTGAGACCAGCTCCCCCTGCCCCTGATACCGAGACCAGCTTCCCCTGCCCCCGATACCGAGACCAGCTTCCTCTGCCCCCGATACCGAGACCAGCTTCCCCTGCCCCCGATACCGAGACCAGCTTCCCCTGCCCCTGATAACGAGACCAGCTCCCCCTCCCCTGATACGAAGACCAGCTCCCCTCCCCACAATACCGAGACCAGCTCCTCCTGCCCCCGATAGCGAGACCAGCTCCCCCTCCCCCTCAATACCAAGACCAGCTCCCTCCCGATAACGAGACCAGCTCCCCCTCCCCCGACACTGAGACCAGCTCCCCCTCCCCCTCAATACAGAGACCAGCTCCCTCCCCCACCGATACCGATACCAGCTCCCCCTCCCCTCAACACTGAGACCAGCGCCCCCTCCCCCCTCAATACGGAGACCAGCTCCCCCTCCCCCCTCAATACGGAGACCAGAACCCGCTCCCCCCGATACCGAGAAAAGCTCCCCATCCCCCTAATACAGAGACCAGCTCACCCTTCCCCTCCCCCAATACCGAGACCAGCTACCCCTCCCCCTCCAATACCGAGACCAGCTCCCCCTCCTCCCGATACAGAGACCAGCTCCCCTTACCCCTCCCTCTCTCAATACCGAAACCAACTCCCCCTACCCCCCGATAACGAGACCAACTCCCCCTCCCCCCCGATACCGAGACCAAAACCCCCTCCCCACCAATACCGAGACCGGCTCCCCCTCTCCTCCCCGCCCCCCCTCCCCCCCGATACCGAGACCAGCTCCCAATCCCCCCGATACCAGCTCCCCCTTCCCCCTCAATACTGAGACCAGCTCCCCCTCCCCCTCAATACCGAGACCAACTCCCCCTCCCCCTCAATACCGAGACCAGCTACCCCTCCCCCTCAATACTGAGACCAGCTCCCCCTCCCCCTCAATACTGAGACCAGCTCCCCCTCCCCCTCAATACCGAGACCAGCTCCCCCTCCCCCTCAATACCGAGACCAGCTCCCCCTCCCCCTCAATACCGAGACCAGCTCCCCTCATCCTCAACGCTGAGACCAGCTCCTTCGCCGCCCCCCCCACCGATACCGATACCTGCTACCCCTCCCCCTCAATACCGAGACCAGATCCCCCTGCCCCTGATACCGAGACCAGCTCCCCCTCCCCTGATACGGAGACCAGCTCCCCTCCCTACAATACCGAGACCAGCTCCTCCTGCCCCCGATAGCGAGACCAGCTCCTCCTCCCCCTCAATACCAAGACCAGCTCCCTCCCGATAATGAGACCAGCTCCCCATCCCCCCCGATACCGATACCAGCTCCCCCTCCCCTCAACACTGAGACCAGCTCCCCCTCCCCTCAACAGTGAGACCAGCTCCCCCTCAATACTGAGACCAGCTCCCCCTCCCCCCAATACAGAAACCAGCTACCTCTCCCCCTAAATGCTGAGACCAGCTCCTTCACCCCCCATCCGATGCCGAGACCAGCTCCTCCTCCCCCTCAATACTGAGACCAGCTCCCCCTACCCAATACTGAGACCAGCTCCCCCTCCCCCTCAATACCGAGACCAGCTCCCCTCGCCCTCAATACTGAGACCAGCTCCCCCTCCCCCTCAATACTGAGACCAGCTCCCCCTCCCCCTCAATACTGAGACCAGCTCCCCCTCCCCCTCAATACTGAGACCAGCTCCCCCTCCCCCCCAATACTGAGACCAGCTCCCCCTCCCCCTCAATACTGAGACCAGCTCCCCCTCCCCCTCAATACTGAGACCAGCTCCCCCTCCCTCTCAATACCGAGACCAGCTCCCCTTCCCCCCCGATACCGAGACCAGCTTCCCCTCCCCCCCGATACCGAGACCAGCTTCCCCTGTCCCCGATACGGAGACCAGCTCCCTCTCCCCTGATACGGAGACCAGCTCCCTCTCCCCTGATATGGAGACCAGCTCCCTCTCCCCTGATATGGAGACCAGCTCCCTCTCCCCTGATACGGAGACCAGCTCCCTCTCCCCTGATACGGAGACCAGCTCCCTCTCCCCACAATACCGAGACCAGCTCCTCCTGCCCCCGATAGTGAGACCAGCTCCCCCTCCCCCTCAATACCAAGACCAGCTCCCTCCCGATAACGAGACCAGCTCCCCCTCCCCTGACACTGAGACCAGCTCCCCCTCCCCCTCAATACGGAAACCAGCTCCCTCCCCCACCGATACTGAGACCAGCTCCCCATCCCTCCGATACCGATACCAGCTCCCCCTCCCCTCAACACTGAGACCAGCTCCCCCTCCCCTCAACACTGAGACCAGCTACCCCTCCCCCGCAATACCGAGACCAGCTTCCCCTGCCCCCGATACCGAGACCAGCTCCCCTCCCCTGATACGGAGACCAGCTCCCCTCCCTACAATACCGAGACCAGCTCCTCCTGCCCCCGATAGCGAGACCAGCTCCTCCTCCCCCTCAATACCAAGACCAGCTCTCTCCCGATAACGAGACCAACTCCCCATCCCCCCCGATACCGATACCAGCTCCCCCTCCCCTCAACACTGAGACCAGCTCCCCCTCCCCTCAACACTGAGACCAGCTCCCCCTCCCCTCAACACTGAGACCAGCTCCCCCTCAATACTGAGACCAGCTCCCCCTCCCCCCAATACAGAGACCAGCTACCCCTCCCCCTAAATACTGAGACCAGCTCCCCCCACCCAATACTGAGACCAGCTCCCCCTGCCCCCGATACCGATACCAGCTTCCCCTGACCCCGATACGGAGACCAGCTCCCTCTCCCCTGATACGGAGACCAGCTCCCCTCTCCACAATATCAAGACCAGCTCCCCTCCCCACAATACTGAGACCAGCTCCTCCTGCCCCCGATAGCGAGACCAGCTCCCCCTCCCCCTCAATACCAAGACCAGCTCCCTCCCGATAACGAGACCAGCTCCCCTTCCCCTGACACTGAGACCAGCTCCCTCCCCCACCGATACTGAGACCAGCTCCCTCCCCCACCGATACTGAGACCAGCTCCCTCCCCCACCGATACCGAGACCAGCTCCCCCACCCCTCAACACCGAAACCAGCTCCCCCTCCCCCTCAATACGGACACCAGAACCCGCTCCCCCCGATACCGAGAAAAGCTCCCCATCCGCCTAATACAGAGACCAGCTCACCCTTCCTCTCCCCCAGTACAGAGACCAGCTACCCCTCCCCCTCCGATACAGAGACCAGCTTCCCTTCCCCCTCCCTCTCTCCTCAATACTGAGACCAACTCCCCCTCCCCCCCGATACCGAGACCAACTCCCCCTCCCCGCGATACCGAGACCGGCTCCCCCTCTCCTTCCCGCCCCCCCCCGATACCGAGACCAGCTCCCAATTCCCCCCAATACCAGCTCCCCCTTCCCCCCCCGATACCGAGACCAGCTCCCAATCCCCCCGATACCAGCTCCCCCTCCCCCCTCCCGATACCGAGAACAGTTCCTCCTCCCCCCAATATCGAGACTAACTCCCCCTCCCCCCGATACCGAGACCAGCTCCCTCAACCCCCGATACCGAAACCAGCTCCCTCAACCCCCGATACCGAAACCAGCTCCCTCAACCCCCGATACCGAAACCAGCTCCCTCAACCCCCGATACCGAAACCAGCTCCCCCTCCCCTGATACCGAGACCAGCTCCCCCTCCCCCGATACCGAGACCAGCTCCCCCTCCCCTGATACCGAGACCAGCTCCCCCGATACCGAGACCAGCTCCCCCTCCCCCCGATACCGAGACCAGCTCCCCCTCCCCCGATACCGAGACCAGCTCCCCCTCCCCCTGTCACCGAGACCGGCTGCCCCTCCCACCGATACCGAGACCGGCTTCCCCCCGCCACCGACACTGAGACCGGCTCCCCCTCCCCCCGACACCGAGACCAGCTCCCCTCCACCACCAATACCGAGACCAGCTCCCCCTCCCCCCGACACCGAGACCAGCTCCCCCTCCCCCCGATACCGAGACCAGCTCCCCCTCCCCCCGATACCGAGACCAGCTCCCCCTCCCCATCAATACCGAGACCAGCTCCCCCTCCCCCTCAATACCAATACCAGCTCCCCCTCCCCGATACTGAGACCAGCTCCCCCTCCCCCCTCAATACCGATACCAGCTCCCCCTCCCCCGATACCGAGACCAGCTCCCCCTCCCCCGATACCGAGACCAGCTCCCCCTCCCCCCACTCAATACCAAGACCAGCTCCCCTTCCCCCCAATAGAGACCAGCTCCCCCTCCCCCAATACCGAGACCAGCTCCCCCTCCCCCTCAATACCAATACCAGCTCCCCCTCCCCGATACTGAGACCAGCTCCCCCTCCCCCCTCAATACCGATACCAGCTCCCCCTCCCCCGATACCGAGACCAGCTCCCCCTCCCCCAACTCAATACCGAGACCAGCTCCCCTTCCCCCCAATACAGAGACCAGCTCCCCCTCCCCCAATACCGAGACCAGCTCCCCCTCCCCCGATACCGAGACCAGCTCCCCCTCCCCCAACTCAATACCGAGACCAGCTCCCCTTCCCCCCAATACAGAGACCAGCTCCCCCTCCCCCAATACCGAGACCAGCTCCCCCTCCCCCGATACCGAGACCAGCTCCCCCTCCCCCAACTCAATACCGAGACCAGCTCCCCTTCCCCCCAATACAGAGACCAGCTCCCCCTCCCCCAATACCGAGACCAGCTCCCCCTCCCCCTCCCCCAATACCGAGACCAGCTTCCCCTTGCCACCAGTAACAGAACCAGCCTCTCACCCTCCTCTCAATAACGGGGAATGCCCTCAGGATCTAATCGAGAAGTTTAGGACTATTAAAGGAATCGATAAGACAGATGGGAAAAATTTTCCTCTAGTGCCAGGGTCCAGAATCCGGGGGAAATGACCTTAAAGTCAAAGGATAGCCTTTCAGGGGCGATGTGAGGAAGTACTTATTCACACAAAAGGCTTGTGAAAATTTATACCTCTCTGGCCCCAAATAACTGTGTAGGCTGGAACTCAAGTGGAAATTTCAGAACTGAGATTGAATGATTGTTAATGGTTATGGGTATTAAGGGTTACAGGCCCAGATGGGGTTAAGGTACAGATCAGTCATGGTCTAACTGAATGTCTCAAAGGACTGAATGATCCTCTTCTATTCTGATGTTCTGGCTCTAACCCCCCCCACCCCTCCGATAATGGGAGCAGCTCCTGCACTCGCCGAGCTGCTTACAGCGAGGTCTTGAGATCCAGTGAGCCACTGCTTCAGATCCACACACCCACCTTGCGGATGAGGATGTTATCGCCAGCGGAAGATTTCATCTCAACCTCAATCCTTTCCATCAGCCCCTCAAGCTGTTCACGCACATCCCTGGCTCTCCGCATGGAACGAAACTGAATGAAGTTCTCATAACACCACTGCGTTGAATAGCCGCTTTCAACCCACTGTAGGGGAGGGGGTACAGTTGGGTTTGGTGGGGGGGGGGGGGGGGGGGGGGGCGGGGAACAGAAAGACAGGTTTACATAATCCCTGAATACGAAGACATTTACACAGTCCCCAAATACAGAGAGAAATAAACAGTCCCTGAACACAGGGCGAATTACACAGGCCCTGAATACAGGGAAGATTACAGTCCCCGAATGCAGGGAAGATTACAGTCCCCGAATACAGGGCAAATTACAGTCCCCAAATACAGGGCAAATTACAGGCCTCGAATACAGGGCAAATTACAGTCCCCGAATACAGGGAGAATTACACAGCCCCCTGAATACAGGGAGATTTACACAGAACCCTGAATACAGAGAGATTTATACAGCCCCCTGAATACAGAGATTCACCTAGCCCTTGAATGCAGGGATTTACACAGCCCCCTGAATACAGAAAGATTTACATAGTTCCCTGAATAAAGAAAGATTTATATAGTTCCCTGAATAAAGAAAGATTTATATAGTTCCCTGAATACATAAAGATTTACATAGTTCCCTGAATACATAAAGATTTATATAGTTCCCTGAATACAGAAAGATTTACATAGTTCCCTGAATACTGAAAGATTTACATAGTTCGCTGAATACTGAAAGATTTACATAGTTCCCTGAATACAGAAAGATTTACAGTTACCTGAATACAGGGGAAATTACATAGTCCCCAAATACAGGGAGAATTACACAGTTCCCTGAATAAAGAGAGATTTACACAGACCCTGAATACAGAGATTCACACAGCCCACACACTTGGGTGACCTGCTCACCTGTGTATAAACATTCAGCAGCACCAGGTGGTCCCCTCCAGGTAGGAAGAAGTTCATGCGAGCATTGTCCGCATGCACCACCTTGTCTTTGGGTCGATAGAAAATAGCATTGTTGACCGACAGCATGGCTGCGATGGTTAGGATTTCCTCCGAGCATTGGTACCTATGGGGGCAGTGGAGCAGCAATGAGTGCATGGGAGTCAGAGGCAGCAGCCTGTTCACTTGGCTTTCCCCTCCAACACTCCCACAGCCAGGCATTCAAACATAGCTACGAGGAAACATTAGAAAGAATGAGGTTGTTTTCTTTGGAAGGCTGAGGGGAGTTTTAAAGGAGGTGTATAAAATTATGAGGGACATCATTAACCAGGGGGCATAGATTTAAAGAAATAGATGGAAGGGTTAGAGGGAAATTGAGGAGTAATTTTCTTTCACGCAGAGGTTGGTGGGGATCTGGAACTCACTGCCTGAAAGGGCGGTAGAGGTACAGGCCATCACAGTTAAAAAGTACTTGGATATGCACTTGAAGTGCTGAAGCCTACAAGGTTACAGACCAAAAGCTGGAAAGTGGGACGAGACTGGATAGCTCTGGATAGCTCTTTTGCGGCTGGCACAGGCACGATGGGTCAAAAGGCCTCCATCTGCGCCATAAACCTTCTATTTTTCTATGAAATGGTGTGAACAAATTAGCTGCTGCAAGATTCCACAAAAAGCAGTGGGGCTACAACCAGATAATCTGTCTTAGGTGTTTGTTGAGGGATAAATATTGGCCAGGGAGAGCTCCACAGCTGTTTGAACAGGGCTGTGGGATCTTTTACATTCACTCCCTCAGTACTGCACTGGAATATCAGACAAGATTTTGTGCCCAAGGTCTCTCGAGTGGGATTGATTCCAGAAGTCAGAGTATTAGTCACTGAATCATGACTGACGCCAAACAACAGAGACTCTGATCCACAGTGTGAGTACAGCTTTGAGATAAGGTATCAGCCATGATAATATCGAATGGCAGAGCAGGCTCGAAGGGCCGAATGACCTACTCCTGTTCCTATTTTCTATGTTTCTACATAAGTGGGATAAGCTGTAATGGTTAGAGAAACCAAATAGGTGTTTATAACTGAGATACACTAGCTGTGGAGGTGATGTTATTGAGGTATTTAAAAAAATTAAACAATACAGGTGAAGTAAACGCTAGATTACTACTAGCTAATGACAAGAACCAAACAGATTTTAATTAATCAAAAGCAACAGTTACAGATATCAAGAGGTACTGATCTCCCAGCAGGCTGGCTGAGTCAAACCTGAGAGGTGCTGGGAATAGTGGGTCGCTCAGCTAATTGAGTTAGAACAACCCTCACTGAGTTGAACGGCCATTTCTCTCCCTTACCCATGGCGCCAACAAGCATTAATCACTACTTACTTCTCAGAGGCCAGGATCATTTTGGACAGCATGGGGTCCACAGGGAGCTCTGCCATCCTGCGACCAAGCTGGAAAGACACAGAGACAAGGAACGTTAGGGAAACAGGACACAAGAGAACACTGCCTGGAATCGGGAGAGATGCCATAAGGGGAGCAGGAATGTTGTTGTAACGCTGCATTGAGGAACTCAGGTGGTGGGGGGGATAAAATTAAGCCCCTCTCCCTGAGATATATAAAATAATGCAACGATGCAGATGAATTAAATCCTTACAACAGCACCAGGGCTGACGCAAATCTGGAAGTTACAGTGAGTTGACACCAAGCTTGAGTTCTCTAAGCCTGCAAATTGTAAGAGGAGAGCACAACTGGAGGTGGTTAAAAGCTCTTGGGAAGAACAAGTTAGAAGTAGAAAATGGTGCAATTGAGTCTCGATTGCAATGTGGTGAAGGTGATGGATGGATGGGAAGGGGTATTTGCAGCTTTGTGGAGGGGAGGGTAGAGAGAAGGGAGGTTTCAGAAGGGGTTCAGGGTAGGAAGAGTTCCCACTAAACTCCGCTATCCCACCCTCCCCAGCCTCGTGCCTTACCTTGGTGAGCTCTCCGAGGTGGTTAAGAGCTCCCAGGGCGTACAGCTGCTCCAAGGCCAGCACTAGGGTCTCATGAGGAGGGGGGTCCATGAAATCAAAGTGGATCAAGTCGTTGATTCCTGGAAGAAGCAGAGGGCAGGTGTTAAATGGGCTCCCTGCTGCTAGCACCGTGAGATGGGCAGCAGGCAAAAGGTGCTGAACAAACAATAGCTGCGTTGTAACAGGAATCCAGGCAGCAACAGGCAGATCGGTTGCTGGGCAAGACCAAATCCACATCGGCTGCTCGATCATTAAACTCACCGTGCAGGGGGTCGGATAGTGGAAAGTCAAAACACAGACACAGGTGCTTTCTGGTCAACTCCTGAACTCACTCCATTCACCTGGATATTGGGCCAGTCAAGACACATTCATTGAGAGCAAGTGCCGGGTCACTGAAAGGATTTGTATCAAGCACTGAACAAAAAAACTCAAGCGTGAAACCCCAAAATATTACCAGGTTGAGCCGCACAAGTGACCATTTCCCCCATCACTCTCTCAAAGGTGTTGTTAAGGGGCCCTATCCTCATCCCACTTCCCCAAATACCCTCTTCCTTCCTTTAAGGCGACTCGCTGGGCAGCACACTGGCCTCCCAGTCAGAATGTTGTGGGTTCAATTCCCATTCCAGACACTGGAGCACAAAATCTGGGCTGACATTCCTAGGGGAGCAGTGAGGGAGTGCCACACTGTTTGGAGGCGCTGTCTTTCGGATGAGACGTTAAGATGTTTTCTCTCTCAGCGGATGTAAAAAGACCCCGTGGCACTATTTTGAAGAGGAGGAGGGGAGTTCACACTGGTGCAACGGTGCAATATTTATCCATCAGCCAACAATAGCATATAAAAATTGCTGAAAAGAGAGACATGTTGCCTAAGGTTCTCGCCTTGCACTCCATCAGGACAAATGCAAAAATGCCAAACTTCAGACGATCCCAACAATTTATACTACAAGAGAAAAGGGTGCTGATTCATTGGCAAGTCGACACTGACTGACCAAGGCGTTGCCATGGAGAAAGCAACAGGGGAGCTATAAATTCCCCAAGCTCTCGGGTAATTCAAAAATAGGGTACACAGTGCTGATTGTGGAATCTTGCTGTACACATTAGGCTGCTAGAGTAAAAGCAGTGACTATATTTGAAAAGGGCCTCATTGGTTGTTAAGCACTTTGAGGTTATGAAAGGTGCTGTATAAAAGCAAGTCCTTCCTCTCCTTACCTAAACTCTTCAGCAGCAGCACCACGTTGCCCAGGTTTGTTCGCTGTATTTCCGGGATGGATGTTTCCTCCATCTCATGCTTGAAGGCCCATGCTGTGTAGAGACGGAAGCACTTCCCTGCTGCCACTCGGCCGGCCCTGCCAGCTCGCTGGTTAGCCGACGCCTGGAGATACAAGGATTAGAGCGTCAATGCCTCTTGTGCCCAGCTTCCGCACAGGGGCTAATGCTTCTGGTGCTGTACGTGACTCCCCCACACGTTAACTCTGATGGCTGGGAAAATCAGGGCTGGGGCTATGGAGCGGTCAAAAATAATCGCTGTTCGATGGTCGTTCTTCCTACACCTCACAAGGCCCACTTCCCTCACGTTTTATACCCACTGCTTAAACATCAACTTGCCTTGCTTCTAACAGATTTAATGTATGCTGATGTCACTGGGTAGCTCTCTTGCCCCTAAGTTAGAAGGTTCAAGCTCCTCTCCAGGGCCCTTGAGCGCACAGAAAGACAGACATCTTTATATACTGTCTGTCACAATCTCGGGTCATCCCAAAGCGCATTACAGCCAATGAAGCACTTTTTTTGAAATGTAGTCACTGCTGTAATGCAGGAAGAGCAGCAATCAATTTATGCACAGCAAACTCACACAAACAGCAATATATTAATAACCAGATGGTCTTCTTTAAAGATGTTGATTGAGTGATAAATATTGGTCAGGGTGGGTAAGGAGTGGCAGGGGAGAAATAATCTAGGCTGACCCTCAAGTGCAGTGCTGAGGGAGTGCTGCGTCGCCAGAGGTGCCAACTTGCAGGTCCGATGTTAAACCGAGGCCCTGTCTACTCTCTCAGGTGGATGTAAAATATCTTGTGACACTATTTTGAACAGGAGTGGTTTTGTGTGTGTGTGTGTGTGTGGGGGGGGTGGGTGGGCGCATTGGTGAATATCTCTGGTGTCCTGAGCCAATATTTATTCCTCAACCACTCAACCAACGTTGCAGACTGATGATGTGGTCATTATTACATTGCTTTTTGTGGGAGCATGCTGTGCTCAAATTAGGTTGCTGCATTTCCAAGACTAAAACAAAAATTAGTTCATTGGCTGTAACACGCTTTGGGATATTCTGAAGTTGTAAAAGGGGCTCTGTAGACAAGTCCTTTTCTTTCCACGTTTTTCAGTTTTGCATTTCTCCCTGCCACTTGTGCTCCCCCCCCGCTTCCCAACCCCCAACACTTCCCACCCCCACCAGTGACCCTAACCCAGGACCTTCCACTAGGTGAATGTGTCACTTCAGTACTTACCTTGGAGCAGGGTGTGACGATGAGAGACTCCATGCCTGTACGTGCGTTGTAACTCTTCTGCTTGCAGAAGCCGGGGTCAATCACGTAGATGATCCCGTCAATCGTTAGGGAAGTCTCCGCGATGTTGGTGGCCACGACGACCTGATTGGTGAAGAGGCAATTGGGGAGGTGGGGTACCGGGGGAGAGAAGAGGGAGCTTGCATTAATAGAACAACGTCGAGCTTAATCGCAGTAGTGTTTCCATGTTCGGGGAATTAGGTCCCTGGAGGCAGCCTCAATCAGGTCTTGGGAGTCACAGACATCCTGTTATGTGCCACCCAACTTGCTCTTGTGTATGCTCTTTCTCGAAATCAGTGTCATGAAGCTATTAATCTGTATAAAGTTATTGGAAATTATTTTAAATTGGACTTGTAGGGTCTGTGGGTGTGTGTGTGTCTTAATTGGTTGAAAGCCAGCTAGGTGATTTGATGTATATTAGTTTTGCGACGTTAACAGTAAGGTAAAGGGTATGGTAAGGTAAAATGTATTTGCATTTTGTTGAATAAACATTCAAAGACTGGGGGTGAATTATTGCACCTAGCTAGGAGACACCAAGCAATATATTTATATTATGAATAAAACTGGTACTATGAAAGGGGTTTTATTGTTACAAGAGGTGGAGTTAAAAGGGCCTGGTGATACAATGAGCATTTACATTCAAAGGGAAGGCTAGGTATATACAAAAGAGCTTTGTGTAAGGCAGAGGCATGTAAGATCTAAGCCTGTAAGCCTACCACTGTGTCTGCGAAGGAACAAACTGAAAGGAACCTTATTTTGAATTCATAAGATAAAATGTGCTTTGCCTGGTGTCTATTTAAGTCTATGAGTTATTGTTGCTTTGGGGAAGATCACTTGGGAGTGATTAATTTGGAGATTTGTTTAGTAGTTATTATGGTAGACATTTGTAAACATGTGTATGTATTTAATACCATGTAAGATTAATAAACGTTTAACTTATATAAAAAACCTCTGGAAGCTTGGTGGTTTCATTTCTGAATTCAGAATTGTGTCTCAAACATACTAATTGAAAGTATAGGTTATGACAGTTGTTTAAAGTTTCCCTCTGGGATTTTAAATACCTCAGCCTTTACCAACTGCTGCGTCATAACACTCAGGATGAAAGTTTTTAAACATAAGCAACCTACTGACAAGGGAAATCTCCATCCACCCCCTGAGGGTGTTTGTTCCTAAAATTCTAGGTTCATTAGTCTTTTTTAAATTTATTCTTTCATGGCATGTGGACTTCGCTGGCAAGACCAGCGTTTGTTGCCCAGCCCTAATTGCCCTTGAACCTAGTCACTTGCTCAGCCATTTCAGAAGGCAGTTATAAGTTAATCACATTACTGTGAATTCTAGAGTTACATTTAGGCCAGACCAGGTAAGGATGGCAGATTTCCTTCCCTAAAGGACATTAGTGAACCAGATGGGTTTTTACAACAATCAGAGTTGCTTGGTCAGCATTACTGAGAATAGCTTTATATTCCGGATTTGTTAATTGAATTTAAATTCCACCAACTGCTGTGGTGGGATTTGGACCTGTGTCTCCAGAACATTTGCCTGGACCTCTGGATTACTAATCCAGTGACATCACCACTATGCCACCGTCTCCCCCAGAGAGAGATAACCAGTACACCTGGGACAGCTGCCAGTGCTTCAAGGGCTGGATCGAGGCCTGGGATGGGGTGCGGATGAGGCGGGAGTGGGTGGTGTGGGGAGAAGTTTTGATACGGCCCTAGGGTGATGCTCCTGTTCGAAATCAAGCTCTTCTGCATCTATCTGCTAATCTATTACTTTGACAAATCAGCAAGCCCAACAATTTATGTTGTGACCCGCAAACAATGTGCCCACCATGTGCACTTTTTATCAGCCAGATTTGGCACACCCTTCTTTATTCCTCTGTTATAGTTCATTGGGTAATCCTTGTACCCGAGCCCGAGGGTCATGGGCTCACGTCCCACTCCAAAGAGACTTGAGCCTAAGGTCTAGGTTGATGATGAGATGTTAAACCGAAGCCCTGTCTATCTTCTAGGATGGATGTTAAGTGATCCCATGGCACTACTTCTAAAACAGCAGAGGAGTTATGCAGGGTGCCCTGCCCAATATTTATCCTTCAATCAATATCACTATTTGGTCATTATCATATTGCTGCTTATGGGGGCTTGCTGTGCACAGATTGGCTGCCGCATTTCCCAACGTTACAATGCCTACACTCCAGTGAAGTACTTAATTGGCCGTAAAGTGCTTTGGGATGAAATGAGGTCACGATGGGTGCTACATAAATGAAAGTATTTCTTGTTCAAGGACCCTCACGTGAGTCATTCTTCCTGACTGACACAGTTGCCTCCACTTTCCCTCATTAGGGAGTGACGATCCAAATTGTCAGCTTTGCTAAATCTCGGTGGCCACTATTCTGTCCCTCATTTTCAACCCTCCATACACAAGTGAACGGCGCCAATTTAGGCCAAAAAAGTTATGAATTGTGAGGGTACGGGGCTCTCGCAGGTCAGTGGCAAGTGCCACTTCGAAGATAATGTTGGCAATCTTGGCCAAAGGAGGAAGCATCATGGCATTGCAGTTGAGGCGACAGAGGACAAGGTAAATCACACAGTGGTTGTTTATGGATGCCAAGCTGGTTTTTGTTACTGTTGGAGAAACAGGTACATGAGTGAGGCATTTTCAGCCCCTCCAACCTGCTTGACCATTCACATGCATCATGGCTGAGCGAGACTAGGTGATGTGGAAAATTTAGGGAGGTGAGGAGTCGCACATCGAGGAGGCCCTGGGAAAGAATGAGTGGAAGTAACAGGTCAAAGAGACATAGATAGCAGATTGAATGCAAGTGAGGCGGTTGGAATGCACCACTACCAAAGACCACGCCACTAGGTGGTCGAAGGGAAAAAAGAATAAAGGGGCACAGGTAAAGGCAGAGGGCACATGGATCATGGTTCACGTGAAGGTAAAACACCAAAGTTGACCAGTTAGGCCCAGCGCGCTGTTCGCCTGTTTTAATATCTATGAAATTCTACGTAAAGAGTGCCTATAATTTTTGTTATTGATACAATCATACCCCAGAAGGATATTTATTGAGCTATCGTGTCCCCATGCAACCATTAGTGACATAGGCACATTTCAGATGGATCCTAGCATTCTATACTTCAGCAAAAGGAAGTTTCCACGAAAAGTATCACATTAAAACAGTCTTATTGCAGGGATGCTTGCTCCTTACCTTCCTAGCACCTGACGGGGTCGGCTCAAAGATCTTGGCCTGCATGTCCGAGGGAAGGTTGGCGTAAATGGGCAGAACCAGCAGCTCAGCGATCTTGGAGCCCAGTCGACGGCATCGCTCCTGCAACATTTCGCAAGTGGTCTCAATCTCCTCCTGCACAGGAAGCAGAGCGGTCAGAACAACTAAACTCTGGAGTTCACACAAACCAAACGAGGCTGGGAATTCTGCGGCGAGTAACTCACCTCCTGATCCCTCAAAGCCTGTCCATCGTCTACAAGGCACAAGTCAGGAGTGTGATGGAATACTGTCCACTTGCCTGGGTGAGTGCAGCTCCAACAACACTCAAGAAGCTCAACATCATCCAGGACAAAGCAGCCCGCTTGATTGGCACCCCACCCACAAACATTCACTCCCCTCCACCGCCGGCGCACATTGGCAGCAGTGTGTACCATCTACATCACTGCAGCAACTCACCAAAGGTCCTTCGACAGCACCTTCCGAACCCGTGACCTCTACCACCTAGAAGGACAAGGGAAGCAGATGCATGGGAACATCACCAGCTGCAAGTTCCCCTCCAAGCCACACACCATCCTGACTTGGAAATATATCGCCGTTCCTTCAATGTCGCTGGGATAAAATCCTGCAATTCCCTCCCTAACAGCACTGTGGGTGTACTTACACCACATGGACTGCAGTGGTTCAAGGCTGCGGCTCACTACCACCTTCTCAAGGGCAATTAGGGATGGGCAATAAATGCTGGCCTAACCAGCAACACCCAAATTCCGTGAACAAAAAAGTGGAAAAAAAAGCAAACACTGGATAGTCAATGGGCCGCCAGGTCTGATTCAACACAACAAATGCAGGAACCAGGATTAACAGCATAATATTGGGTGTCAAGGAGCACCAAGTATGACTCACCACCACTGACGGGCACCAGCGGGGACAAATCCAGTCAGCATGTGGGTTTCCTGCGTAAATTGCTGACCCATGACCTTCCTTACCTGACCAGTGAGGAACACCAGAATGTCGCCAGGAGCTTGAGTGACGTGAATCTGTAGGACGGAAACCACGCAGGCTTCCAAATAGTCCGCTTCAGGGGCCTAAACAAAGAGCAACAGGGTCCTGTCAGTCAACAAAAATCTACTTGAGCAATTCAGAGTTTTCAATCACTTCCTTTCTGAGAATCAGCAAGATATTCAACCTTGGGCAGGGAGTCCAATGTACCAAGATTCTCATGTGCTATCTATGCACACAATCTGGTGCAGGAGCGAAGAACTCAACTGATTTTTATCCTCCTCAGCCCTGTGCTGAGGCCATTAGTGGCAAGCTAACTGCTGCTCCACCTGATGAGCTCAGGCACAGACAAGCGATCCACCCTGGGATCTTTCTAATCCACTGTTAGCTCAATTAGGAGTCTGAAAAGCAAACCGCTGAGGAATCACCAAGGATTCCGCACAACAGGGAGGTCACACTCTGCTTCCATGTGGATGACCCTATTTAGACATTCTCGGAGCGCAGGAGGTCATTTGGTCCATCGTACCCATGCTGGCTCTCTGAAACAGCTATACAATTAGTCCCACTCGTCTGTTCTTTCTCCATTCCCCTGCATGTTTTGAATTCCCTCTTCAAAGTTATGACTGAATCTGCTCCCGACGCCCTTTCAGGGTCATTCTGGATCACTGCGACTCGCTGCATAAGTAAATTTGCCAGTCTACTCTGGTTCTTTTGCCCAATACCTTAAACCGTCTGGTTACTGACCAACCTGCTGGTGAAGAGTCACCTCTTGATCTACTCTTAACAAAATCCTTCACGATTTTGAACACCTTGTGGACATCTCCTCACAAACCTCCGTGCTCTAAAGAGAACAACCCCAACTCCTCCAGTCTCTCCACGTAACTGACTGCTTCATGACTGATACCATTCTGGTAAATCCCTGCACACTCTTCAAGGCCTTGACATCCTTGTCTAAGCGCAGAGAATTTAAACACCAGTTACCCAGAGCCAAGGCTGACGGACAGCCCAACTCCTGCATCCCAGGGTTTAACACCAGAATAGAGCACTTTTCAGCTTTTTTGGCCAGCTGGTGCTAACCTGTTCGATAGGACTTGGCGCAGTTATCTCTTGATAATAGCTCATGAATGTACTCAGAAGCCCAGCCTGAACACCACCTGCACCTCTGGGTGTGAGTTGTCCGATTTTGTACGGAGGACCCCAAATCTGGGGAGGGAGCAATAGCCTCGGGTTCACCTTTCCCAAAACGCCTCACACCATCCCCACCCTTATACCTTTGTGTAGTAAATGTCGACAGGGAACCGCCGTCCCGGGATACGGAAGATTGGAGCTTCGTCGAAAAAGGTTGAGAATTTATCTGTGTCCAGCGTCGCACTCGCAATCAGGACTTTCAGGTCAGGGCGGAAGCGAGAGATGTCTTTAATCAGCCCAAAGAGAATGTCAGTATGAAGAGTGCGCTCGTGGGCTTCGTCGATGATCACAACACTGTAAAGATGCAGACACCCACATCAACCAGCACCCTGTGAACAGGCAAGGGCTATCCAGCACTACATGAATATAAGTGCGTTACCCGGCATCATGTGAAGAGACACACGTTACCCAACGCCGCGTAAAGAGACACACGTTACCCAGCACCGCGTGAACAGACACACGTTACCCAGCACCGCGTAAAGAGACACACATTACCTAGCACTCTGTAAAGAGACACACGTTACCTAGCACCATGTGAACAGGCACACGTTACCTAGCACTATGTGAACAGGCACACGTTGCCCAGCACCATGTGGACAAACACACATTGCCCAGCACCACGTGAACAGACACACATTGCCCAGCGCCGCGTGAACAGACACACATTGCCCAGCGCCGCGTGAACAGACACACATTGCCCAGCACCACGTGTACAGACACACATTGCCCAGCACCACGTGTACAGACACACATTGCCCAGCACCACGTGTACAGACACACATTGCCCAGCACCACATGTATAGACACACATTACCCAGCACCACATGTACAGACACACATTACCCAGCACCACGTGTACAGACACACATTACCCAGCACCACGTGTACAGACACACATTGCCCAGCACCACGTGTACAGACACACGTTACCCAGCACCACGTGAACAGACACACGTTACCCAGCACCACGTGAACAGACACACATTACCCAGCACCACGTGAACAGACACACATTACCCAGCACGTGTACAGACACACATTGCCCAGCACCACATGTACAGACACACATTACCCAGCACCACGTGTACAGACACACATTGCCCAGCACCACGTGTACAGACACACATTGCCCAGCACCACATGTACAGACACACATTACCCAGCACCACGTGTACAGACACACATTGCCCAGCACCACGTGTACAGACACACATTGCCCAGCACCGCGTAAACAGACACACATTGCCCAGCACCACGTGAACAGACACACATTGCCCAGCACCACGTGAACAGACACACGTTACCCAGCACCACGTGAACAGACACACATTGCCCAGCACTGTTTGAACAGGCACACGTTACCCAGCACCACGTGAACAGACTCAGATTACCCAGCACCACGTGAACAGTCACACATTGCCCAGCACCGCGTGAAGAGACTCACATTACCCAGCACCACATGAACAGACTCACATTGCCCAGCACTGCATGAACAGACACACATTGCCCAGCACCGCATGAACAGACACATCTTGCCCAGCACCGCGTGAACAGACACACCTTGCCCAGCACCACGTGAACAGACACAAGTTACCCAGCACCGTGTGAACAGACACACATTGCCCAGCACCGCGTGAACAGACACACATTGCCCAGCACCGCGTGAACAGACACACATTGCCCAGCACCGCGTGAACAGACACACACAGCCCAGCACCGCGTGAACAGACACACATTGCCCAGCACCACGTGAACAGACGCACATTGCCCAGCACCGCGTGAACAGACGCACATTGCCCAGCACCGCGTGAACAGACACACCTTGCCCAGCACCGTGTGAACAGACACACCTTGCCCAGCACCGTGTGAACAGACACACCTTGCCCAGCACCGTGTGAACAGACACACATTACTCAGCACCGTGTGAACAGACACACATTGCCCAGCACCGCGTGCACAGACACACATTGCCCAGCACCGTTTGAACAGACACACATTACCCAGCACCGTGTGAACAGACACACATTGCCCAGCACCACGTGAACAGACACACATTGCCCAGCACCGCGTGAACAGACACACATTGCCCAGCACCGTTTGAACGGACACACATTGCCCAGCACCGCGTGAACAGACACACGTTGCCCAGCACCACGTGTACAGACACACATTGCCCAGCACCACGTGTACAGACACACATTGCCCGGCACCACGTGTACAGACACACATTGCCCAGCACCACGTGTACAGACACACATTGCCCAGCACCACGTGTACAGACACACATTAACCAGCACCACGTGTACAGACACACATTGCCCAGCACCACGTGTACAGACACACATTGCCCAGCACCGTTTGAACAGACACACATTACCCAGCACCGCGTGAACAGACACACATTGCCCAGGACTGTTTGAACAGACACACATTACCCAGCACCGTGTGATCAGACACACATTACCCAGCACCGTGTGAACAGACACACATTACCCAGCACCGTGTGAACAGACACACATTGCCCAGCACCGCGTGCACAGACACACGTTGCCCAGCACCGTTTGAACAGACACACATTACCCAGTACTGCGTGAAGAGACACACATTGCCCAGCACCACGTGAACAGACACACGTTACCCAGCACCGCGTGAACAGACACACATTGCCCAGCACTGCGTAAACAGACATACCTTGCCCAGCACCGCGTGAACAGACGCACATTGCCCAGCACCGCGTAAACAGACACACATTGCCCAGCACTGCGTAAACAGACACACATTGCCCAGCACTGCGTAAACAGACACACATTGCCCAGCACTGCGTAAACTGACACACATTGCCCAGCACCGCGTGAACAGACACACGTTACCCAGCAGTGCGTAAACAGACACACGTTACCCAACATTGCATAAACAGACACACCTTGCACAGCATCGCGTGAAGAGACACACGTTGCCCAGCACCGCATGAAGAGACACACGTTACCCAGCACCACGTAAAGGGACACACATTACCCAGCACCGCGTGAAGAGACACATATTGCCCAGCACCGCGTAAAGAGACACACATTACCCAACACCGCGTGAACAGACACACATTACCCAGCACGTGAACAGACACACCTTGCCCAGCATCACGTGAAGAGACACACGTTACCCAGTACTGCGTAAACAGACACACATTACCCAGCACCGCGTGAAGAGACACACATTACCCAGCACCACGTGAACAGACACACGTTACCCAGCACCGCGTGAACAGACTCACGTTACCCAGCACCGCGTGAACAGGCACACATTACCCAGCACCATGTGAACAGACACACGTTACCTAGCACCGCGTGAAGAGACAAACATTACCCAGCAGTGCGTAAACAGACACACGTTACCCAGCACCGCGTGAACAGACACACATTACCCAGCACCGCGTGAACAGACACACATTACCCAGCACCGCGTGAAGAGACACACATTGCCCAGCACCGCGTGAAGAGACACACATTGCCCAGCACTGCGTGAAGAGACACACATTACCCAGCAGTGCGTAAACAGACACACGTTACCCAGCACCGCGTGAACAGACACACGTTAGCCAGCACCGCGTGAACAGACACACATTGCCCAGCACCGCGTGAACAGACACACATTGCCCAGCACCGCGTGAACAGACACACATTGCCCAGCACCGCGTAAAGAGACACACATTGCCCAGCACCGCGTGAAGAGACACACATTGCCCAGCACCGCGTGAAGAGACACACATTACCCAGCACCGCGTGAACAGACACACGTTACCCAGCACCACGTGAACAGACACATGTTACCCAGCACCACGTGAACAGACACACGTTACCCAGCACCGCATGAACAGACACACCTTGCCCAGCACTGCGTAAACAGACACACCTTGCCCAGCACGTGAACAGACACACCTTGCCCAGCACCGCATGAACAGACACACCTTGCCCAGCACCGCATGAACAGACACACCTTGCCCAGCACCGCATGAACAGACACACCTTGCCCAGCACCGCATGAACAGACACACCTTGCCCAGCACCGCATGAACAGACACACCTTGCCCAGCACCGCATGAACAGACACACCTTGCCCAGCACCGCATGAACAGACACACGTTACCCAGCATTGTATTGAGAATGATGTTCAGAATTTGTTGCTGGAAAAAACTCCTCCTAAGATACTTGAGATGTTGTGGGATCTTTTGTGGAAACCTTTCTCACCTATATCCAGCCAAGTCTGGCTCCGTGAGGAATTCGCGCAGTAACATCCCATCTGTCATGTATTTCAGCACTGTCCGTTCTGATGTGCAGTCTTCAAACCGGATACTGTACCCAACCTGGAAAGTTACAATTATAGGGTTCAGATGGCTACCTGCATTAATGCTCACAACACGTGAACTGGAAACATTTGAGCAGCAACTGCTCCTTTCATTATGCTCAACCAATCCTCCCTTTGCTATTTTTGTCCAGTGATATCTCTCTCCAACAGCTAATATTCCCACTCATTTCTCCTCCATCATTATTTTGGATTTGGAACAGGAATAGGCCATTAGGTTTTTGAGCCTGACCTGCTAATCATTTAGATAAAGCCTTTTTCTCCTAACTCCATTTACCCTTTTTGGCTCATTAATACCTTTGGCAAACAAAAAAATGTCTGCCAGCCGCCGCTCCCAGCCGCCGCCTATCACCGCTCCCAGCCGCCGCTTGTCACTGTCCCAGTCGCCGCCTGTCACCGTTCCCAGTCACTGCCTGTCATTATTCCCAGTTGCTCTCCTTAATTATTCTCTTTGCCCCTTTACTGTCTCTATTCTCAGTCACTGCCTTTCACTATTCCAAGTCACTCTGTCTAACCCTTCACTATCTTCAGTCTTAGTCACTATTCCCACACACTCCTCATTCTTATTGAAGTTCACTGTCCCTCCCCTGTATTTATTCCTGGTCACTCTCCCTTGCCCTTAGATGGGCCACTAATTCTTTAGATCAATACTGCTCCTGTTCCCGAGTTACGCTTTTCTTGGCTCTGCTCTCTCCGTAGCTTCTCTCAATATTCCACAGCTACATGGCGCGACAACTTACCTCATTTCCCAGTTTGACCCCGATCTCCTGTGCCACTCGAGATGCGACACTCATGGCCGCCACTCGCCGAGGCTGCGTGCACCCGATCTTCATCCCCCCGGCAGTGTAGCCCTGTGGAGACAGCATGGAAGCTCAAGACCAGCAGGTCAGGGAACGAAAGCATAGTAAAGCTCCAATTCAGTGCTAAAAACAACCAGCTCAGCACTGCTACTCAACCAAAGCTGCAGATAACACTGGCCACATTTTTAACCTGACCTAATCTGTCCAATGAGACACTGAGCGATAGGGTGTGCCCAATTTAAAAGCCAATGTCATTCTCCATTGAGGTCAACGACAATCAAAATTGAGTAGAGTGTAAATCCGGCAATCCACAAGATCCCATGGGATCTCCACCTTGCAATTTAAGTTTTAATCGGCCCAATATTTCAGGAAGTGAGTGGCCAATCTACAGAACGGGCTCCCGTGGGAGACGGAGGTGGGGGCGAGCACTCAGCATCAACTGATTCTGTTTGATGAATTTTTCAAACAAGCAACATTTCAGGGTACAGCACACAAGTAATTTGAGGCAAGACATGTGGTAAGTGTAGCAGGCCTGGGAGGAACAGTTTACTTTGTTTTCCAAAGCTCTCCACCACTGGGGTTTTATTCTGGACAACGTCCGAGACTGTTGCAGACAAATTGATAGACAATGACTGCTGTGATCAGCCGACAACTCTATTATCATTATATCGAGCAACTTCCAGTTGGGAGAAGGTGAAGTAGCTGAACCTTGGCCTCTCTTCATCAACAATTCCTGTGTATCACAATACTTTGTCCCTCCCACTGTCACACACATTCAACACAGTGCTGTGTCTTTCCCGCTGTCTCAGGTTGAACACAGTACTGTGTCCTCTCATTGTCTCACAGGTTTAACACAGTACTGTGTCCCATCTGCTGTCTCACAGGTTGAGCACAGTGCTGTGTCTTTACCGCTGTCTCACACGTTGAACACAGTACTGTGCCCCTCCCACTGCCACTCACAGGTTGAACACAGTACTGTGTCCCTCCCAATGTCTCATAGCTTGAACACAGTAATGTGTCCCTCCCACTGTCTGAGGTTGAATGAAGTGCTGTGTCCCTCCCATTCTCTTTCAGGTTGAACACAGTACTGTCTCCCTCCCACTGTCTC
This sequence comes from Carcharodon carcharias, assembly GCF_017639515.1. Lineage (NCBI taxonomy): Eukaryota > Metazoa > Chordata > Chondrichthyes > Lamniformes > Lamnidae > Carcharodon > Carcharodon carcharias. Next base: position 92,103,840 of record NC_054485.1, read on the forward strand.
ACAGGTTGAACAAGTAATGTGTCCCTCCCACTGTCTCACAGGTTGAATAAAGTACTGTGTCCCTCCCAATGTATAACAGGTTGAACACAATACTGTATCCCTCCCAATGTATAACAGGTTGAACTCAGTACTATGTCCCTCGCACTGTATAACAGGTTGAACACAGTACTGTATCCCTCCCACTGTCTCACAGGTTGAACACAATACTGTGTCCCTCCCACTGTCTCACAAGTTGAGCACCATATTATGTCTTCCACCCATTCAATCCAATGCACCGAGTGGCTCCCAACTCAAATGGATGCTCACCTCCTCGTACAGGTACTGGGGGATCTGCGTTGTTTTGCCAGATCCTGTCTCGCCCTCGATGATTAGGATCTGGTGCTCAGTGATGGCCGTCAGCAGGTCCTGGCGGTACGGGAAGACAGGTAGACTCCTCCTCACCTCCTGGAGGGACAACTTCTGCTTCTGTGCCTCCGACAACTCGGCTTTTTCATCCTGATGAGGAAAGGCAGGTGAGGGAAGTGTCACTCAGGAACGAGATGATAGCGTTTCTGGATCCCCGATGCTCCACATCACGCTGGAACATCCAGGTCCAGTTTGAAATTCAGGTACTCTGTTCTGAAATGTGTAGCTCCGCAAGGTCAAATAATAGAACCATTTCGCTTTCTCTATTACTGGACGTTTATCTGTGACGCTGCCCTTGCGCACATATTACATTGGCTCCTGGTCACCAAACGTCTCAACTTTAAAATGCTCACCCCTGTGCTTACATCCTTCCATGGCCTTTACATGACCCCACCATCAAACCCCCTATCCACCATCTCCAGCCCTACAACCCTCTGAGAGCTGCAGAACTGCACTTAAGGAGAAGGTAGATAAGCACACAAGGGAGAGAGGAATAGAAGGTTATGTTGATCGAGATGGTGTAGGGTGGGAGGAGGCATATGTGGAGCTAGCAGGGAGCAGCTGGGCTGAATGGCCTGTTTCAGTGTTGTTAAGTTCTGGGTATTTGACAGGCTGATGAATGAAGGTAGACGACGGACCTTTTTAAATTCACTGCTGGGATGTGAGCATCTCTGACAAGGCCAGCTTTTACTGCCCATCCCTAATTTCCCTCCAGCCGATGGTGGTGAGCTGCCTCCAGCTGCGTGGCCTGTTATAAATTTGCTGCTCCTTCACTGAGTAGGGGAAGAATCTGGAGCCAGTCTTTCCTTAACATAGGTTTATCCAACAAAACCTAGATGTAGGCACAGACTCCCTTTACCTTCCCCCCCCTACACAGGCAGAAACTGGTTCTTATATATACTTTAGAATAATGCCCTTACTTTTTCCCAATTAGTAACGGTTGCTCTCACTTACAACTAGAGCCATGCACTTCGTTGTGACAGGATTGCAACATGAACATGACCTTACAAGGGCATTTTTCAGGGGACAGCTAAGAATCTACCACATTGCTGGGAGTCTGGAGTCACAGGCAGGCCTAGGCCAGGTAAAAATGGCAGACTTCCCTCCCCTGGAGGATATTAGCGAACCAAATGGATTTTCATGGCAATCAGTCATTTCATGATCCTTATTGATGAGACAATAATTTTATTCCAGATTTATTAATTAAATTCCCCCAGTGACCACGGTGGGATTTGAAGTCATGTCTCCAGAGTATTAGTCTGAACCTCTGGATTACTAGTTCAGTGACATTGCCACTGCTGCTGCCATGCACCCTCTATTCAGCATAGCTGCCCTACCTTGGTCACGGTCCCTTGCATGGTCACAGAGGTCACAAAGTCAATCATCTCATCCTCCTCCAGCACAAACTCATACTCCTTCTGCTTGTTACGCTCCCTGGCATCCCGGGCCCCGAACTTCAGCAGCGCTGCGTCCATGTGCTCCTCCTCCCAGCGTTTCTGCTCATCCCGTGGGGCATGTTTGTCGTCCGCCTTGGGCTCCTCATAGCGATCTGGAACTTTCTTTTGAAATACAAAGAAAAACGCCACTTAAAAAAATGAAAGCTGTGTTACAGGACCACGGGGCGGAGCCAGAAAGAGGCAACAAAGAGTGAAAGGCGATCAGCAGTCAAACACGATGCAGGGGGAGCAACCAGCTTACAAACCGCTACAAGCCAAAATTCAGAGAGATTAAGCCAGAGGACAACTTGACACAGCGCAAAGCAAAATCAGGGTCAGAAGGCTAAAATTCAGGTTTCGCCCCAAGACTGAGATACATAATCCAGACCAATAATGCTGCCATGCTCACGAAGATATTGTCGCGCTGTGCACGCTCCCCGTGTACGCAGCACCGCGCACGCTCCTTATGAAACACATTGCCAGCATAGCTCACCATACACGTGCCACCAGCACTGTTAAGATGAAAGCAAAATGCTGCGGATGCTGGAAATCTGAAACAAAAACAGAAAACGCTAGAAAAACTCAGCAGGTTTAACAGCATCTGTGGAGAGAAAAACAGAGTTAACGTTTCGAGTCCGTCTGACTCTTCTTTAGGGCTAAAGAGAAGTAAAAATGTGATGAAATTTACGCTGTTTAAGGCGGTGGAGCAGGTGAAGCTCGATAGAAGGCTAAAGAAGGCACGTTACAGCCTTCCAGACTTAACATTGAGTTCAACAACTTCAGACCATGAACTCTCTCCTCCATCCTCAGCCCTTTCTCATCCCCTTTTTTCAATACTCATTTTTATTTTTTCATTTTTATACACTTATTTTTATTGCTATTTATTTTCATTTTTTTCATTGTTTTATCCTATTTTCAATCCCTTTTCCCACCTCATCCCCTCCCCCAACCCCACCCCCACAAGGGCCATCTGTCACTTGTTCATGTTGTTCTTTCGAGAGTGCTTACCCTTGTCCTGCTACTTTCACATTCTGCTTTTCTGACCTTAATGCCACCATCAGCACCTCCTTTGGCCAGTATCACTCTCATTAACACCCCTTTGTCCATGACATCTTTGACAGTCTCTCCTTTGCCCCCAGCTATCGCTGGCCTTCTATCCAGCTTCACCAGCTTTACCTCCCCCACCTTAATCAGTATAAATTTCACCACATTTTTACTTCTCTATAGCTATGAAGAAGAGTTATACGGACTCGAAAAGTTAACTCTGTTTTTCTCTCCACAGATGCTGTTAGACCTGCTGAGTTTTTCCAGCGTTTTCTGTTTTTGTTCCACCAGTACTCTTGCTGCGTGCCAGCCCTCCTACCCTTTGGTACCTACCTTGTTGCGGGACTCCTCAGGCATGTAATAGCGGTTGCTCTGTTCCTGCTTCTCCTGGTCTCCTGCCGCCTTGTACTCCTTGGCCAGGTCACGCACTTTCTTCTTGTAGTCCAGCTGCTGCTTCTCCCGGGCGCTGAGTTCACTCGAGGAGAACAAGTACTCGTCATCCAGGATTTCCGCCTCCAGGTCCTCCAGTTTCTCCTGCTCTCGCTTGCCCAAGTAATCCCATCGCGACTTCTTGCGCAGCTCAGGTATCTAGAAGGGGCATTAGTAACATTGATCAGATACTTGCAATGCTAAACAGCGGACAACTTTACACGCACTCCACGCCTCACACACATACATATTCCACGACAGTCCAAGGAGGACTTCATTTATCTATCTTTTCCCACTGCTTCTGTTACAAATTTCCCGCGCCTTTGGGAATCTTGCGCTCACCAGTGAAGGGAAGCTAATATTGGAGAATGGAACTTTCTTCCATTTCAGATGTACACTGACGGCATCAAGGGGACTGAATGAATCTGATGCAAGCGTCCCATTAAACAGTCCCAGGATAAGTACAGTAGAAAGCAGAGCTCCCTCTACAGGAATGCAGTAAACTCTCTTGGATCATTTGCAGTGTGGGTTAAATGTAAAGCTCTCTCTACATTGTGCAATCAAAGACTCCTGGGCCAGGTACAACACAGGGTTATGTACAGAGTAAAGCTCCATCTACACTGTCCCATCAAACACTCCCAGCGCAGGTGCAGCATGGGTTAGGTACAGAGTAAAGCTCCCTCTATAGTGTCCCCATTAAACACTCCCAGGACAGGTACAGTACGGGTTAGATACAGAGTAAAGCTCCCTCTATAGTGTCCCCATTAAACACTCCCAGGACAGGTACAGTACGGGTTAGATATAGAGTAAAGCTCCCTCTACACTGTCCCATCAAATGCTCCCAGGACAGGCACAGCACGGGTTAGATAAAGCTCCCTCTACACTGTCCCATCAAACACTCCCACGACAGGTATAGCATGGGTTAGATACAGAGTAAAGCTCCCTCTACACTGTCCCATTAAACACTCCCAGTGCAGGTACAGCACGGGGTTAGACACAGGGTAAAGCTCCCTCTACGCTGTCCCATCAAACACTCCCAGTGCCAGTGCAGGCCCGGTTAGATACAGAATGAAACTCTCTCTTACGTTGCCAAACATTTTGCCTCAGGTCTGCAAGGACATCACATACAGCCTGAATGGATGGTTTCGCCATTTCGGCCATCCTGTGGCCTCTGAATGTGACATGGCTGTCGAGTCGTTAGCAGTTCTGTGCCTCGGGCAGTGGACCTCAATGCTCATTTCACATTGAATCCCTTCCGGCCATCAGACAGAAAAGGCCTTCCACTGCAGCTTGTCTTTGGGAGGTGAACCCAGAGTGCAGAGATGGATGGTCAGTGACTAACATGCTGAGCCAACCAGTGCCCACCTCATTGCTTAATAAACTAAACTGGCCGTGTGACTGAAGATCTACTTCCCCACCTACTGGGGAAAGCTGCCACAGAACCACGCTGGGCACCTGGAAAACAGCGGGAATGAACGTCACTGAGGCCGGCTGAGGTCACTCATTCTTTCCGATTCTTTTACACAATGAGAGCACGGAGCAAATGTAGCCACAGGCCCTGACTGCAGCTGACCGCAACATGTGGCAGCGTTAAGCCTTGCAGAGAGGCGATGCTCTCCAGCTAATGGACTGAAAGCCAACAGTACTGCTTTTCGTACCATTGCCCGCCGATCCTCCTCTCCCATCTTCAGCCGTTTCTGAGCTTCTTCGTAAGCCTGGAACAAAATAAAGCAGCAAAGTCCCTCATTAACCATATAGCTAATGCTTTTCACATTTATACACCCATATCCCGTTCTGCAACCTGACACCCTAGGGTACAGCAAGTAACTCACTCCCAGATATTCATTACTCTATACATGAGCCATCTGAGCCCCTCAAGTAGATTCCAGTCTGCAACTCGCTCCCAGGTATCCATTAATCTATATATAAACCAGCTGAACCTCTCGATTAGATTCAAGTCTGTAACTCACTCCCAGGTATCTATTATTGCCAATATTATCCACATTAATCCACGTTCATATATAACACATGTTTATAAGGGACATGAGGTCATGAACTGACAAAACTCTCGACCATGGGCCAACTGAAGCTGTGTATAAATATATGCTATTATAACTGCTTTTTCGAGGGATTTTGCAGCTTTGAATCTTTCCCTTAGAGTCATAGAGTCAGAGGTCTACAGCACAGAAAAAGGCCTTTCGGCCCATCAAGTCTGCGCCGGTCAAACAAGTACCTAACTATTCTAATCCCATTTTCCAGCACTAGGCCCATAGCCTTGTATGCCGAGGCATCGCAAGTGCACACCCAAATACTTCTTAAATGTTATGAGAGTTTCTGCCTCTACCACCCTTTCAGGCAGTGAGTTCCAGATTCCCACCACCCTCTGGGTGAAAAAATTCCTCCTCACATCCCCTCTAAATCTCTTGCCCCTTACCTTAAATCTATGGCCCCTGGTTATTGATCCCTCCACTAAGGGGAAAAGTTCCCTCCTGTCTACCCTATCTATGCCCCTCATAACGACCCTTGCATGGTCATGATAAATACCTTTCTCTGGCCAATTCCAGACTCCGAGTGGTGTTTGTCCCACAACACTCCTCATCAGGATAATACTCCAGCTGCTGGTATAAAAGTGGCTAGATGGGAGATAACAATCTGCCATGATCCAATTGAAAGTTGGAACAGGCTCAAGGGGCTGAATGGCCTACTTCTGCTGTTCCTATGTTCCCGGGTTTCTACTCCTACCTTCTTATCAGACCGCTCCAGGATGTTACGGGTTCTGTCCTTGTCCCGTTGTTTGATACGTTCAGCAAATGCGTCTCGCTCCTCCAGATCTTTCAACCGATCCTTCTCCTCCTTCTCCCATTCTTCTTCTTCCGATCCTGACAGTTTCTGCGGAGATGGGGCCGTTTTCCTGATCACGAAGGTTTAGGTTGATCAATTGGATTCATGCCACACACAACCAACCCCGCACCCCAGCATAACAGGCTGCTGATTGGCAGGCAATCCCCTACACCCCTTTGCTCCCCTCACACGCGCAAAGGGTTCAGTTTTGATCTGCATCAGGCTGCACTTGAGCAAAGTGCAGTGTCAGGCTGCCCCTAAATGTAAAGATAGTGTCAGCCTTTTCCCCCACATAGTATCAGACAGTCCCCGCATGCCCCGGCCACCAGTGTCATACTGTTCTGTGCCCCCCCTCCCCCCCAACACACACACACAGTATCAGACCATCCCCTGCACCCTACCCATTGTCAGACTCCACCCCGCACCTGCCCCCCAACACACACTGTCAGACTGTCTGCTACCCCTCACCCAGTGTCAGACAGGGCCCTGCACCCCCCTCCCTACACACATACACACACTGGCATACTGTCCCACGCCCCACACAGTGAGACAGTCCCGTCTCCCGATTGTCAGACTGCTCCCAGTCCCCACAGTGTCAGACTGTTTCCTGCACCCCATCCCACAGTGTCAGACTACTCCCTGCTCCACACACACATTGTTAGTCTGTCCCCACACAACGTCAGACTGTGCCTTGTCCTCCCAACCACACAATGTCAAACCGTCACCTGCCCCTACAGTGTCAGACTGTCCCCTGTACCCCCAGCCACACACAGTGCCAGATTGTTCCCTGCCCCCACACACACTGTCAGGCTGTCTCCTGTCCATCGTCCCTGCCCTCCACACAGTATCTGATTGACCTCTGCCCCCAGACTGTCTCCCGCCCATTCCCACCGCCCCCCACGACAACAGTGTCAGGCTGCCACACACCACCCCCACCACACAGTGTCAGACTGGCCCCTACGCCCCCAGACAGTGTTGGCTTTTCCCCTGCACCACCCCCCACAGAGTGTCAGGCTGTCCCCTGCCCCCTACACACAGTGTTAGACTGTCCCCTGCCTCCCCACATAGTTTCAGACTGTCTCCTGCCCTCCTCCCCACACATACACACACAGGGACACCATGTCAGACCACCTCCCCCTTATTCCTCACTGCAGGGACGTACGCTTTATCATCGGAGTCACTCTCCGAAGATGCCGCCCTCTTTTTTCGGATGTGCTTGCGTTTCCTTTTGCCTTTGTGCTGGCTCTGCTTCTCTTCGGGTTCGCTCTCCTCGCTGTCCTCCAGCAACAAGTAGGTCCGATTCTTCTGCTGGATGGCAAGAGCCTCTCGCTCAACAGCTCGCGATGCCTTTTCGACCTGCTGCTTCCTGGGGATCTTGCCAAGGAAAGACACGAGAAAGTCAAGTCCACACACGAGATCATCAATAAACCAACAGAACGCAACACAAGTTGTACAGCATGGAAAGAGGCCCTTCGGCCCATCACATCCACGCCAGTTATCAAGCCCCTATCTACTTTAAGCCCATTTTACAGCATTTGGCCCGTAGCCCTGTATGCTATTGCACTTCAAGTGTTCAATTATATACTTCTTGAGTGTTGTGAGCGTCCCTGCCTCTACCAACCCCTCAGACAGTGAGTTCCAGATACCCCCCCCACAATCCTTTATGTGAAAAGTTTTTTTCTCAAATCCCCTCTAAACCTCCTGCCCCTTACCTTAAATCTATGCCCTCTGGTTATTGGCCCCTCCACTATGAAAAGAGGTTTCTTCCTATCGATGCCCTTCATAATGTTGTACGCTTCAATCAGGTCCCCCGTCAGCCTTCTCTGCTCCAAGGAAAACAACCCCAACCTATCTAGTCTCTCTTCATAGCTGAAACGCTCCAGCCCAGGCAACATCCTGGTGAATCTCCTCTGCACCCTCTCCAGTGCAATCACATCCTTCCGATAATGTGGCAGCCAGAACGGCACACAGTCCTCCAGATGTGGCCTAACTAATGCTTTATACAGCTCCATTATAACCTCTCTGCTCTTGTATTCAATGCTTCGAATAATAAAGGTAAGCACCTCATAAGCCTTCTCAACCATGTTATCTACCTGCCCTGCTGCCATCAAGGATCTATGCACATGCACTCCAAGGTCCCTCTGATCCTCTGTACTTCCTAGGATCCTACCATTTATCATGTACTCCCTCGCCTTGTTACCCTTCTTGAATAATGCTACCGCATTAGCTGCCCTCCATTCCTCTGGTATCTCTCCTGTGACCAGAGAGAATTTGAAAATTAATGTCAGGGTCCCTGAAATCTCCTCCCTTGCCTCCCACAACAGCCTGGCATACATCTCATCTGGGCCTGGGGATTTATCTACTTTTTAGCCCGCTAAAACCACGAATACCTCCTCTCTCTCAATGCTAATTTGTTCAAGTATATCACAGTTCCCCCTCCCTGATTTCTATAGTTATATTGTCCTTCTCTTAAAAAAAGGTATTGGCAATGTACTGCCCATGGAGTGGGGCACCTTCAAGCCCAGCCGAGAGGGGAAGGCAATGCCCAATGGGGGGGATCCCAATATACCTTGCATCACCCTTCATGTCCCAGTACTCAGACTTGAATCCCCGATAAAAGACGCCATCAGGCTTCCTTACGAACCCCCGTACCCCACCTTCGTCCAGAGCTCGCTGGCAAACAGTTGGACTTTCTGTGTGATGTCAATGGTTCCCGTCTCCTCCAGGCGTCGAATGAAGTCCGGCACGCTGCTGCTGCGCTGGGCTGTGCCAATCAGGAACTGCGCCACATACTTGTCGCTCAGCCCCAGCAGCTGGTGAAGCTGGTCGTTCACCCACTTCTCCAGCGAGCCCATGGCGTCTCTGTAAAGAGGAAGTACACAATCCAATAAGTAACTATAGGAGAAGCTGGGGGGAATCTGTGAGCTAATATGGATAGATGGCCCGCTGGGGGACGAGAGACAGAGAGAGAAAGAGAGGGGTAAGTGGTGATGACTCAAGGAGTCCAAGCAGACACTGGGGTAATGCCGGGGGGGGGGGGGGTTAACGGGGACCCTGGTTAATAAGGAACCCTGGTTAATAGGGTTCCAACCTCTGACAGCCCGCTTCTACCTCCTACCCAAAATCCACAAACAGGACTGTCCCGGCAGACCGATCGTGTCAGCCTGTTCCTGCCCCACGGAACTCATTTATTGCTATCTTGACTCCATTCTCTCTCCCCTTGTCCAGTCTCTCCTCACCTACATCTGCGATTCCTCTCACGGCCTACATCATATCAACAATTTCCAGTTCCCTGGCCCCAAATGCCTCCTCTTCTCCAGGGACATCCAGTCTCTATACACCTTCATTCCTCACCAGGATGGTCTGAGGGCTCTCCGCTTCTTCCTCGAACAGAGGCCCAAACAATCCCCATCTAACACTACTCTCCTCCGTCTGGCTGAACTTGTTCTCTCACTGAACAATTTCTCCTGAAACTCCTCTCACTTCCTCTAAATAAAAGGTGTGGCTATGGCTACCCGCATGGGCCCCAGCTATGCCTGTCTCTTTATGGGGTATGTGGAACATTCCTTGTTCTGGCCCCCTTCCACAACAATCGATGACTGTTTCAGTGCTGCTTCATGCTCTTGTCTGGATCTGAAAAAATGTATTAATTTTGCTTCCAATTTCCAACCCTCCATCATTTTCACATGGGCCATCACTGACACTTCCCCTCCCTTCCTTGACCTCTCAGTCTCAATTTCTGGTGATAGACTGTCCACCAATATTCATTACAAGACTACTGACTCCCACAGCTACCTTGACTACAGCTCCTCACACCCCGCTTCCTGTAAGGACTCCATCCCATTCTCTCAGTTCCTTCACCTCCGTCGCATCTGTTCCGATGATGCCACTTTCAAAAACATTCCTCTGACATATCTTCCTTCTTTCTTAACTGAGGTTTTCCACTCACGGTGGTTGACAGGGCCCTCAACCGTGTCCGGCCCATCTCCCGCGCATCTGCCCTCACACCTTCCTCTCCCTCCCAGAACCATGATAGGGTCCCCCTTGTCCTCAATTATCACCCCACCAGCCTCCACGTTCAAAGGATCATCATCCACCATTTCCGCTAACTCCAGCATGATGCCACTACCAAACACATCTTCCCTTCACTCTCCCTGGCGGCTTTCCGCAGGGATCGTTCCCTCCAGGACACCCTGGTCCACTCCTCCATCACCCCCTACACCTCAACCCCTGCCCATGGCACCTTCCCATGCAACCGCAGAAGGTGCAACACCTGACCCTTTACTTCCCCCCTCCTCACAGTCCAAGGGCCCAAACACTCCTTTCAAGTGAAGCAGCACTTCACTTGCACTTCCCTCAATTTAATCTACTGCATTCACTGCTCCCAATGCGGCTTCCTCCACATTGGAGAGACCAAACGCAGACTGGGTAACCACTTTGCGGAATGCCTTCGGTCTGTCCGCAAGCATGACCCAAACCTCCTGTTGCATGCCATTTTAACACTCCACCCTGCTCTCTTGCCCACACGTCCATCCTTGGCCTGCTGCATTGTTCCAGCGAAGCTCAACGCAAACTGGAGGAACAACACCTCATCTTCCGACTAGACACTTTACAGCCTTCCGGACTGAATATTGAATTCAACAACTTTAGATCATGAACTCTCTCCTCCATCCCCACCCCCTTTTGTCCAATAATTTATAGGTTTTTTATTATTTTTTTTTTACACTCTATATTTTTTCTTTTCCCTCCTATTTTTAAATGTATTTCCATCCATTGTTTTATCTATACCTTTCAGCCTAATTCGATCCCTTCCCTTCACCCCACCTCCACTAGGACTATCTGTACCTTGCTTGTCCTGCTTTCTACCCTTAATTAGCACATTCCTTAGATAATATCACCACCTTCAACACCTCTTTGTCCTATTGTCTGTGACATCTTCTGGTTATCTCCGCCTATCACTGGCCCTCTATCCAGCTCTCCCTGACCCCGCCCCCCCCCCCACTCTTAAACCAGCTTATATTTAATCTCATTTCTATATGTTTTAGTTCTGATGAAGGGTCATACGGACTCGAAACGTTAACTGTGTCCCTCTCCGCAGATGCTGTCAGACCTGCTGAGTTTTTCCTGGTATTTTTGTTCTGGTTACTAGGGAACCTGGGTTAACGGGGACCCGGGGTTAACGGGGACCCGGGTGGATTTTGTTTCCACTGACGAGCACCGGGTGCATCCCCACCGCGTACTCACCGTCTTCAACCTACAGGCTCCAGAGAAGCCGACTAGGCCACTCGCGTTACCCCCAACAACCGCACCTGTGACCTCGCACCTCCGACCCGGAACTTCACCGGCGACCGCCGTTCCAGGGCTCCGGTTCCCGGCTGAGGGAGGAATATGGGTGGATGCCGTTAATAGCGCCCTCGCCGTCCTGGAGGTGGGAGGGGGGGGGGCGGTGGAAATGCTCAGACTACGTCCACAGCGCCACCTCTGCTGGGGAGGAATGTGCGCAGACTCCGTCTACAGCGCCTCCTCTGCCAGGGAGGAATGTGCGCAGACTCCAACTACAGCGCCTCCTCTGGCGAGGAGGAATGTGCGCAGACTCCGACCACAGCGCCTCCTCTGCCGGAGAGGCATGCAAAGCAATGACCATTTCCAACAAGACATTAAGTGAGTATCAAACCATCTCCCCTTGATGTTCAATGGCATTACCGTTGCTGAATTCCTCACACTCAACACCCTAGGGGTTATCATTGACCAGAAACTGAACTGGACTAGCCATATAAATACAGTGGCTTCAACAGCAGGTCAGAGGCTAGGAATCCCGTGGGGAGTAACTCACCTCCTGAGTCCCCAAAGCCTGTCCACCATCTACAAAACACAAGTCAGGAGTGTGATGGAATATTTCCCCCCTTTGCCTGGATGAGTGCAGCTCCCACAACACTCAAGAAGCTCGACACCATCCAGGACAAAGCAGCCGGCTTTGATTGACACCCCACCCACCACCTTCAACATTCACTCCCTCTACCACTGATGCACAGTGATAGCAGTGTGTACTAACTACAAGATGCACTGCAGCAACTCACCAAGGCTCCTTTGATAACATCTTCCAAAGTAGTGACCTCTACCACCCAGAAGGACAAAGGCAGCAGATACATGGGAACACCGCCACCTGGAAGTTCCCCTGCAAGTCACACATCATCCTGACTTGGAAATATATCACCGTTCCTTCACTGTTCCTTCAAAGTCCAGGAATTCCCTCCCGAACAGCAATGTGGGTGTGCCTACACTAGATGCACTGCAGTGGTTCATGAAGGCAGCTCACCACCACCTTCTCAAGGGCAATTAGGGATGGGAAGCAAATGTTTGGTGAGCATCTACCAAAATTCTTTAGATTCTGGAATGGTTCCTGCAGATTGGAAGGTAGCAAATGTCACTCTACTGTTTAAGAAGGGAGGGACAGAGAAAACTGGCTACTATAGACCTATTAGCCTTAGTGGGGAGATACAGGCAATGTGGTAATGCCATTGAACTACTAATCTTCAAATCCTATCATGGAAGCTCGTGGAATTTAAATTCAAATGATAAAAATCTGGAATACAAAGCTAGTCTCAGTAATGGTGACATTAATTGTTGTGAAGACTTATTTGGTCCACTAATGTGCCTTAGGGAAGGAAATCTGCTGTCCTTACCCGGTCTGGCCTACATGTGACTCCAGATCCACAGCAATGTGGTTGACTCTTTACCGCCCTCTGAACTGTGGGCAACAAATGCTGGCTTTGCCAGTGACACCCACATCTCATGAAAGAATAAAGAAAAAAGTACATCAGTAGGAGGGAAAATGCTAGAATCTATTATAAAGAATGTGATAAATGGACACTTGGATAATAATGATCTGATTCGGTATAGCCAACATGGATTTATGTTTGACGAACCTTTTGGGTCTTTTGAGGATGTTACTAACAGAATTGATAAAGGGGAGTCAGTGGGCATGGTATACTTGGATTTTCAGAAGGTTTTTGAGAGGTTGGTTAGCAAAATTAAAGAACATGGGATAAGAGGTAACATACCAGCATGGATTAAGAATTGGTTAACAGGCAGAAAAAAGAGAGTAGGAATAAATGGGTCATTCTCGCATTGGCAGGCTGTGACTAGTGAGGTACCGCAGGATCATCTTTTGGTTAGGTGGTTTACAGCCTTAGGGACTCAATGTTGATTTCAACAATTTTAGGCCATAAACTCTGCTCCCATTTTGTTACCTTTATCTTTTGGAGTTTTCTTTTTTAGTCTCGTTTTCCCCTTGCTTTCACTTTTGGTTGACAACTGTTCATCATTCTGCCATTCACACCTCCTCTAGAATCATCTTTTCTTTCTGTACTTGTCCCATTACTACTTCCTTTGGCCCTGCGCCACCAACTCTTTTGTCATTTAATTTCTCCTGTCGTCCACCCCTATCCCTTCCCTTTTGTTCTTTTTCCACCGTCCCCGCTTTCAGTTGCTTAAAACCTGTAACGTTTGTAACTTTTCCTGATTCTAATGGACCTGAAGCAATAACTCTGTTTTTCTTGCTCCGTAGATGCTGCCAGACATGCTGCAAGTATTTCCAACATTTCCTGTTTTTATTTCACCTTGAATCTGTGCCTCTAGTTTCTCTCTACAGTCTTTCATCCCTGGTACCATTCTAGTGCATCTTCTCTAAAGTCTAAGGCCATGTTGTCCCCCCTGAAGTGTGGTGCTCAGAATTGGACACAGTACTGCAGCTAAGGCCTAACCATAAGTGTATAAAGATTTAGCACAACGTCCTTGCTTTTGAACCCCATTCCTCTGTTTGTAAAACCAAAAGCAAGGATGCTTTTTAAAAGCCTCCTCAACTGGTTCTGCCACCTCCAAAGATTTACACACCCAGTGTATCTATCTCTTTAAAATTTTTCAGTCAAGCTCATATGGCCTGTCCTCGTTTTTCATTTCACTCCTCTCCGGTTCACCAGCCTGTCAGTGTCCTCCTGAAGTCCGTCACTGTTTTCCTCACTCATTTCCAAGTTGCGTGCTGCCTACAAACTTGGAAGTTGCACTCAAGTCCAGGCCATTCGTGCACAGATCGGCCCCAACACTGACCTCTGGTAAAGCCAGGGAACATTTCCTCCTCCCGTCTGAAAAACAGATGCTCGCCACAACTCTGTGTCCCTCAGCCAGTTTCGATCCATGCAACCACTTCCCCGATTTAATTTGAGTTTATCATGTAAAATGTGGTCAGCAAAGGTACAGCTCTGTCATGGAATCATAGAATGGTTGCAGGACAGAGGGAAAACATTTAGCCCATCGTGTTGTTGCCAGCTGTTTGCATGCACAACTCGCCTAGTCCCACTCCCCTGCCTTTTCCCCAAAGTGCTGCAAAATCCTTTTCTTCAGATAATTGCTCAATTCCCTTTCGAAAGCCACAATTGAACCTACCTCCACCACACTCTCAGGCAGTGCATTCCGGATCCTAACCACTTGGTGAGCAAACTACGTTTCATCGTGACACCATTTTGCCAATCACCTTAAATTGGTGTCCTCTGGTCCTCACCGATGGAATGAGTTTACTTCCATTGACTACGTCAAGACCTCTCATCATTTTGGACACCTCTGTCAAATCTCCTCTCAACTTTCTCCAAGAAGAACAGCCCCAGTTTCCTCAATCTATCCCTGTCACTGAAGTTCTTCATCCCTGGAACTATTCTCGTGAATCTTTCCTGCACTCTCTCCGATCCCTTCACATCCTTCTGAAAGTGCGGTGCCCAGAACCAGGCACAATGCTCCATTTGAGGCTGAGCCAGTGTTTTATACAGGTTCATCATAAATTCCCTGCCCTTGTACTCTATGCCCTTATTTATAAAACCCAGGATCCCGTATGCTTTATTCACCTCTTTCCTAATCTGTTCTGCTATCTTCTCAATCTATGCACAAATACCCACATGTCCCGCTGCTTCTGCAACCCCTTTAGAATTGTACCTTTTACCTCATATTGCCTCTCCCCATTCTTTCTAACAAGATGAATCACTGCACACTTCCCTGCATTAAGTTTCATCTGCCACTTGTCCACCCATTCTACCAACCAGTCCACATCCTTTTGAAGTTTATCACAGTTCACAATGCCTCTTTATAATTGATTTTAATTTCCTATGGCCATAATCTCCTATATAATGCCAATTAGTTTATTCTACCCAAGGAAGTTATATGAATCCTCTATAAAACACTGGTTTGGCCTCAACTAGAGTATTGTGTCCATTTCTGGGCACCACACTTTGGTGGGAAGGATATGAAGGCACCAGAGATGGTGCAGAAAAGATTCACGAGAATGGTTCCAGGGATGAGGAACTTCAGTTACGTAGATAGATTGGAGAAACAGGGGCTGTTCTCCCTGGAGAAGAGAATGTTGAAAGGTGATTTGATAGATGTGCTCAAAATCATGACGGATCTAGACAGAGAAGATAAAGAGAAACTGCTCCAATTGGTGGAAGGATCAGGAGCCAGAGGGCACAGATTTAAAGTAATTGGCAAAAGAAACAATGGCGACGTGAGGAAAAGCATTTTCACACAGTGAGTTGGTAGGACCTGGAATGCACTGCCTGAGAGCATGGTGGAGGCAGATTCAATTGAGGCTTTCAACAGGAAATTGGATCATTACCTGAAAAAGAAAAATGTGGAGGGCTACAGGGAAAAGGTAAGGGAGTGGCACTAGGTGAATTGCTCCTTCAAAGGGCCAGCACGGACACGATGGGCCAAATGGTCCTTTTTGTGTTGTAACCATTCTATGATTCTATTATTGCAATTGAAATGTCATGTGGAAGCTTGCAATTCCTGCTTCTCACCAGTGATGGTGATGCAGTGATGTTAAACTAGTGGACGATACCATTGCAGTATGATAAGCTTTATATATTTTCCACTATGGAGGGGACACAGATTTGTTGATGGCGAATATGATCAGGACTGCATGCAGGATTTCAAGATATTTTATTTTCTTTATATTTAGAAACAGTGTGAGTTGGATATCGAGTAAAAATCTCCACATAGCCCTCTTCAAGCACTTGTTATATTCAAAGACAGGCTGATCAGGACAAAAGACTCCGTTGTTCACTATGGGAGGGCTCTGACACTGGCCAGGAACACTGAGGGAATGTGATTTTTTTTTTTTAAAAGTCATTTGTTCATGGGACGTGGGTGTTGCTGGCTAGGCCTGCATTTATTCCCCAATCCTAATTGCACTTAAGAAGGTGGTGGTGAGCTGCCTTCTTGAACCGCTGCAGTCCATGTGGTGTAGGTACACCCACAGTGCTGTTAGGAAGGGAGCTCTAGGATTTTGACACAGCGACAATGAAGGAATGGCGATATATTTCTAAGTCAGGGTGGTGAGTGGGTTGGAGGGGAATTTGCAGGTGGTAGTGTTCCCATGCATCTGCTGCCCTTGTCATTCTAGGTGGTAGTGATCACAGATTTGGAATGGACTGTCGAAGGAGCCTTGGTGAGTTGATGCAGTGCATCTTGTAGATGGTACATACTGAGGCCACTGTGCGTCAGCAGTGGAGGGAGTGAATGTTTGTGGATGGAGTGCCAGTCAAGCTGGCTGCTTTGTCCTGGATGGTGCCAAGCTTCTTGGGTGTTTCTGGAGCTGCACACATCCAGGCAAATGGGGAGCATTGCATCACACTCCTGACTTGTGCCTTGTGGATGGTGGACAGGCTTTAGGGAGTCAGGAGGTGAGTTACTCCCACCAGAATTCCCAGCCTCTGACCTGCTCTTGTAGCCACACTATTTATATGGCTAGTCCAGTTCAGTTTCTGTTCAATGGTAACCCTCAAGATGTTGATAGTGGGGGATTCAGCGATGGTAAAGCCATTGAATGTCGAGGGGCGATGGTTAAATTCTCTCTTGTTGGAGAGAAAAATATCTCTTGTTGGATTCAAAAGACTACACCCAGTATCTCACTGGGTAGATTGCCAAGTGTGGGAATCATAAAGACTAGGGAACCCCCAGGTACTGTGCATGGTTAAGCTCATCTCAGCTGAGGCAGCATTTTAACAACAGCTTGCATTTACAGAGTGCCTTTAATGTAAAAATAAATCCCAAGGCGCTTCACATGGGGTATTATAGAACATTAGTATGACACTGAGCCACTAAAGGGGATATTAGGGCTGATGACCAAAAGGCTTGGTTAAAGATGTAGGCCTAAGGCGAAGGATAGAGAGGTGGAGAGGTTTCAGGGAGGGAATTCCAAAGTTTTGAGCCCAGGCAGCTGAAAATGTTTTTATTAACATATCCATTCAAAGGATGTGGGCATCGCTGGCAAGGCCAGCATTTATTGCCCATCCCTAATTGCCCTTGAGATGGTAGTGGTGAGCTGCCTTCTTGAACCGCTGCAGGCCATGTGGCGTAGGTACACCCGCAGTGCTGTTAGGGAGGGAGTTCCAGGATTTTGACCTAGCGACAGTGAAGGAGCTGTTGGAGCGATGAAATGGTGCAGCGATGAAAAGCGAAGGGACGAGGCCACAAAGGAATACAACAGCAAGGATAATCATTTTTAAAGCTTTCTCTACCTTGCTTCATGAAACTCTCATTGCTCAGGTACAGAACGGGTTTGAAACAGAGTAAAACTCCCTCTGCATTGTGCCATTAAACACTCCCAGGGCAGGTAAAATACAGGTTATGAGTAGAGTTAAGTGCCAAGTATCCATTGAGGGTTGCTTAGGTGCATACAATGGAGTCTAATGTATCGATCGGAAGCTATTGATACCAACAGGTCTTTGTGTTCCAATTTAAGACCTTACCCAACACACAATAGCAAGAACAATAGCCCTTTCCAAACCGCAGGTGCAGTATTGCGTCTAGTCCTGGACACCACACTTTAGGAAGCTTGTGAAGGCATTAGAGAGAGTGCAGAAAGGATGCAAAAGAATGGTTCCAGGATGAGGGACTTCAGTCCGTGGAGAGATTGGAGAAAAAGGGACTGTTCTCCTTGTTGAAGGGAAATTTGATAGAACTATTCAAAATCATGAGGGGGTTTAGACAGAGCAGATAAAGAGAAACTGTTCCCATTGGCGGAAGGATCTGGAACCAGAGGGCACTGATTTAAGGTAATTAGTGAAAGGGAAGCAGAGCAAAGCAGCCAGTAAGAAATTCACGTGCAATTGAGTTTTGTAGATGCGTTATGGGACACAGGCTGGACACCACAATGAGGAGCTCCTGCCTCTGCGCTTCCAGCACATGATGGGAAAAAATTGTGAAAAATCCCCATGAGATTGGCTGGCCACAAAAATTAATGGGCGGAAAATTCACAGATTGGATGTGGAATTTGCCAACAAACGCTCACGGGTAAAGAAAATCCCAGCCTATAGGCTACTGTGGCCCAATGATGTGGCTCAGCATCCACCTCAGAACAGCAGCCTACACGATACAGATGGAGATATAAAGTTAAAGACTTGGGTCAAGATCCTGGAACTCCCTCCTGAACAGCACTGTGGGTGTTCCTACACCGCATGGACTGCAGCGGTTCAAGAAGTTGGCTCACCGCCACCTTCTTGAGGACAATTAGGGATGGGCAATAAATGCTGGCCTAGTCAGTCTCGCTAACATTCCCAAGAAAGAATATTTTTTAAAAAGCTGTGACATTGAACAGGGATTCTTTCCCACAAAGAGATTATGAGTTGGCAATTGAAGCAAAGATCGTTCCAACGTATAAGAATAGGGTCAATAGGTTGAATGGAATAAAAGGAACATGGGAAGAGGGTGGTACGTGGGATTAAGTCTGTTGCTAGTGTGGAGGATAAACACGACATGGACTGACTGGTTGGGCCTGTTTCAGTGTTGTAATTTCTGTGTAACTCTTAAATGAACGTGACGTTTAAACCCTGTTCAACATGTGTGGGCATCCTTCGTCGCTGCGAGATAATGCTTCGACTCAGTAACTAGCGTGAGGGAATGAGCAAGACTGAAGAGCTAGCTAGTTGCAGGTAAACAGTGATTAACTGCAAACCAGGGTGCCAACACCAGCAAGGTTGAACAGAAGGGGAAAGGATTACGAGGTGGCAGTTACAAGGCCAAGCTTGGGTTTGTAGGTCAGAGGAAGAAGGGAGCCAATTATGGAGATAAGGAGCTCTGTAGATTTGAGACCTGGGCAAAAGAAATGACTTAAGAGGAGGAGACGGTGTCTTATTTAGTGTCGTCAGAGCAACGACACACAGAGAAGGAAGCATTGTACAAAGCTCTGGTTAGGCCCAATCTGGAACGCTGTGGTCAATTCTGCGCACTGCACCTCAGGAAAGATATAGTGGCCTTGCAGAGCATGCAGTGCAGATTGACCAGCATGACACAGGGGCTAAAAGGGTTAAATCATGAGAACAGGCTGCACAGTCTCGGCTTGTATTTATAGAGAGGATCAAGAGGCTATTTAATTAAGATGAATAAAGGATTTGGTGGTGTAGAAACTATTTCCCCTGGTGGTGGGGGAGTCCAGAACAAGGGGAGGGTAACCTTAAAAATAGCACTAGGCCATTCAGAGGTGACGTCAGAGGGCGCTTCTTCACTCTCCACCCCCAACACCCCACCGTCCCCGCAAAGCTGTTATGTTGAGGGCCAACTGAAAATTTCAGAACGGAGATAGAAAGATTTTTTTGTTTGGGTAAGAGTATTAAGTGATATGGAACCAAGCCAGGTAAATGGAATTAAGGTACGGATCAGTCACAATCCAATTGAATGGCAGAACAGGCTGGAGGGGCTGAATGGCCTCCTCTCATTTTAAGGTTCCTAAGGGGACTTAAGGGAAACAACGGAAGAAAGTGCCAGGAGAACAAGGAGAGAGTTGCAACAAAATGCAAACGAGCTCACCCCGGGGCGCCCAGTCCTGCCCTTTGCTGAGCCAGGACTCCCTTAATACCACAATGTCATATCCCCATGTGGTTATCTGTGCCTGCGGCTCACCAACTTTTCTCACCATGCTTTGTGCATTTACATACATGCACTGTAAAACCAATTTAGAGCTTATTGCATTCCCTTTTTTTTAGCATATTAAGTGGAGTCAGAATATTTCTTATTTTGTTGCTATATCTGTCTTTCCCAATCCTTTGTGCACCTTGTTTCTCCTTTCTAATGCTACAAAGGAGGAGTAGGGCCGATTAGGGACCTAAGAGGGAATTTACACATGGACGAAGGAGCCATGGCTGATGTATTGAATGAATACTTTGCATCCGTCTTTACCACGGAGGTAGATGCTACCTAGGTCATGGTGACAGATGAGGAAATTGTCCTAGAAGGGTTCAGAATTGATAAGGAGGAAGTGTTGAACAAACTGTCGGTACTCAAAGTTGACAAGGCACCGGGACCAGACGTGATGCATCCAAGGGTATTGAAGGAAGTGAGAGTAGAAATTGTAGGGGCACTGGCCATAATTTTTCAATCTTCACTAGACTCAGGGGTGGTGCCAGAGGACTGGAGAATTGCAAACATTATGCTATTGTTCAAAAAAGATCATAAGGATAAGTCCAGCAATTACAGACCAGTCAGTTTAACTTCAGTGGTGGGCAAGATTCTAGAAACGATTATTTAGGATAGAATTAGTAGTCACATGGAAAAATATGGTTTGACGAGGAAGAGCCAGCATGGATTTCTAAAGGGGAAATTGTGTTTAACTAACTTGCTGGAGTTTTTTGAAGAGGTAACAGAAAAGGTTAATGAGGGTAATGCTGTTGATGTGGTGTACATGGAATTTGAAAATGCATTTGACACAGTGCCACACAACAGACTTGTGAGAAAAGTTATTGCTCAAGGAATAAAAGGGACAGTAGCAGTGTGGATACAAAATTGGCTGAAAAATAGGAAGCAGACAGTAATGGTCAATGGATTTTTTTGGGCTGTAGGAAGGTTTATAGTGGAGTTCCCTAGGGGTCAATATTGGGACCCTTGCTTTTCCTGATATATATTAATGATCTAGATCTTGGTGTGCAGGGGACAATTTCAAACTTTGCTGATTATACGAAGCTTGGGAGTGTTGTGAACTGCAAGGAGGATGATGTGGAACTTCAAGAGAACATAGCCAAGTTGGTGGAGTGGGCAGGTAGGTGGCAGATGAAGTTCAATGTGGAGAAGTGTGAGGTGATGCACATTGGTAGGAAGAACATGGACAGATAATATAAAATAAGGGGTGAAATATTGAAGGGGGTGCAGGAGCAGAAAGACTTGGATGTATATGTACATAGATCATTGAAGGTGGCAGGACAGGTGAAGACAGCAGTTAATAAAGCATATGGTATCCTGGGCTTTATTAATAGGGACATAGAATACAAGAGCAGGGAGGTTATGCTGAATTTATATCAGACCTCAGCTGGAATATTGTGTGCACTTCTGGCTGCCACATTATAGGAAGGATGTGAACACATTGGAGAGAATGCAGAAGAGGTTTTTAAGAATAGTTCCAGGGATGAGAAACTACAGCTATGAGGATAGATTGGAGAGGTTGGGACTGTTCTCCTTGGAGAGAAGAAGGGCTAAGAGGAGATTTGATAGAGATTTTCAAAATTATGAGGGGGTCTGCACAGAGTAGATAGGGAGAAGCTGTTCTTGCTTCTAAAAGGATCAAGAATGAGAGGGCACAGATTTAAAGTGATTTGCAAAAGAAGCAAGTGTGACATGAAAAAAAACTTTTTCACAGGAGTGTTTCAGGTCTGGAATGCACTGCATGAAAGTGTGGTGGAGGCAGGTTCGATCGAGGCATTCAAGAAGATGATTATTTGAATCGAAACAATGTGCAAGGGCCTGGGGGAAAAGGCAGGGCAATGGCACTTAGTCATAATGCTCATTTGGAGAGCCAATGCAGACACGATGGGCCAAATGGCCTCCTTCTGTGCCTTTAAGATTCTGTGATCTTGGCTCCCAGCAAGTTCCAAAGCTAGCATTTGTTGCTGAACTGAACTGAGTGGCTTGCTAGGCCACTTTAGAGGGCAGTTAAGAGTCAACCAAACTGCTGTGGGCCTGGCATCAAGTGTAGGCCAGACCAGGTAAGGATGGCAGATTTCCTTCCCTAAAGGGCAATCAAGATAGTTTCATGGTCATTTGACTGACATTAGTTTTTAGTCTGCAGATTTTATTAACTGAATTTAAACTCCATCAGCTGTCGTGGTGGGATTTGAACCCATCTTCCCAGAGGATTAGCCTAGGTCTCTGGATTACTAGTCCAGCGACATTACCACTATGCCACCGTTTCTCCCTTACAACATTAGCAAACTGCCCTGCCAGGGCATTAGCTCCTCAGCTCTGTTCAGGTGTGACCTGTCTGGCCTGTACAAGTCCCATGCCCCCGCTGAACCAACGTGCCAGGAATCTAACACCCTCCCTCCTGCAGCATCTCTCCAGCCATGCTCTATTCTCCTATTTCTATCCTCACTAGCACATGGGAGTAATGTGGACATTCTTAACCGTGAGGTCCTGCTTGTTAACCTCTTTCCTAGCTCCCTAAATTCTGCCTGAAGGACCCCATCCCTCTTCACCTATGATGTTGGTACCAAGAACGAGTTGAGGGTCCAGAGCTGAGGTTTTGACTCAAAATAGTCAACTTCACAAGTCTACAGCCTGGGTGCCAGTTACAAAACTTTATTGAGGTTGAGGCATGCGTACAGTTTGAAGGATGCAAGAATGTGAGATTTGAAGTGCTGGCGTGCAATGTTAAAACCGTTTATATCGAACTAATACAAAAAAAATCATATATTTTTTAAAAAAACAAACAATACAGATTGTACAAAACTGCCCATGCTTAAAGGAGCCTCAGAAGCCCCCCCAGCCAGTCTTTTTTTAAAAAAAAACACACACACAACAGCTTGTTAAGCCCATCAGAGCATGACTTTGATACAAAAGTAACATCAGCCAGTGATGCTGTCCGAGGTCAGCTGCAGAGATTTCACACCCGGGCCAGGAGACAGGAACTCCGCAGCCACTGCTGGAACATCGGAACACAACTCGAGTGCAAATAAAATAACAGTGACTTCTAACCACAAACAATTCCATCTCACCTCCCAGTCTGACGCCGAGGATAATTGTGGAGGAAATCCCAGGATGCTTTTCCGATGATCTCAGGATGGTTGCAAAATGGCTTTAAGGCTGATTTAGGGCCAGAGACAAACAGTGATCTCAGGGTAGGTTCATGGATTGCGGGGGTGAATTCAGCAATGTCGTTGAGAATCTCGTGATTGTGGGTCGAATTCTGCGACCGCTCGAAGAATCCAGTGATTTTGGAGTGAATTCCATGGTTTTGGGACGAATTCTACGATTGCAGGGAAAATCCTGCGATTTCTGGGTAAATTCTGATTTTGGGGGAGAATTCTATGTTGGCAAGGAGACGTCCATGATTTCGGAGTGAATTCTGTGATTTTTAGGGAGAATTCTCTGATTGTGGGAGAATCCCAGGGCTGCAGGGAGAATGCCGTGTGTGAGAGATGCTCTTTTTCTTGCACAACTCTTGGTGTTTGTTGACCTCTGCATTGTCCCGCCCCACAGTAACAGCAACAGAAATCACTGCCCGAATCCAGACCCTGGTGCTCCTCCTCACTGCTTTTACCAAATCACGTCCTGTCCTGTACATGCTACTGCCAACGGGGCAGTTGGAAGCGGGGGAGGAGGGGGTTGGTTGTATGTGCAAAGGGGACGTTAGAAAATCTGTACAGCCCCCAGCCCAGGCAGAGCAACAGGTCCATCGAATCACATGACAAAGGTGCTACACTAAATCTATGGGGAGATGGTTTTTATTTTTTATAAGACTGGGCATCAGTATGTTCAAGGGATTAGCATTCGGGCAATGCGTGGGAAGGGCAGAAACCCGCCAACTGCCCCCCCCCCCCCACCATGAAACAGTCCTATACTCCTGGTGAGGCACATCCAAGGGCCAGAGGTAGTGGTCAGATCTGTTCTTGGTGAATTGCAACAAGACTGGTGGGATTTGGAACTCTATGCCAACCTCTCTCAAAAAGAACACAAACAGAATGAAAAACAATCTGGACAGAATCATTCACCACTCCCTCAACCCCTCATAATTTGTTCCTGGCACACTCCCCATCCCCCACCCCAGTCAGAATCCATTTCCAGGGCACTGAACCCCACATCACAATCTTAACTCTGGGTTTAGTGCAACTATCAGAAACTATCCCTGGGGCCTGCTCATGTCTGAATCAGTGTCCATGGAGTCTGGGCCTTGGTAGAATCCATCCCTCCCCTCCCGTCAAGAATCTGGAATATATTTATATGCCTTTCGCCAAATATCCTCTCACATCTCGATTAGCACCCTCAGAACTTCCTATCACATATCAGTGCTGCCTCAGCTTACACACACGGTGACAAGGGGAATAAATGTTATTGGAATACCAACCCCTGACACACAAAGCGCACAAACACGTAGGTTACTGTGGCAACTGGCCTCCTCCAGTGGCCTGAGTTCTTGAAGTAATTCAAATGATCCAGCGGATAAAGCGATAAAAAGGTAGCGAACATGGGAAATCTCTTACAGCGCACATTTTAAAACATCTGAAAATTTCTTCTGGGGTGTAAAGGCCCAATGTCTGTCTTCTCCTGACAAGGTAACTTGAGGCCTACACAGCCTACTGGAGTTCAGTTTAATCCTGAGAAACGTCTGCTGGAAATAGGCCGCTGGAGGCCCAGCGGTTTGTTTGAAAAAAGTCATTTGCTAAAGTTCCATTGAATAAAATGCAGGAACGCGTAGGACTGTTTGCTTGTCCTTTCCCTTGTCACAAGGCCCTCGGCAGCTTACAGGAGCGAAAGCAGATTTTGGCGGCAGTTTCCAAAGACAAAAGTCGTGTCAACGCGCTCTTAGGTTGTGTCATCACCTACAGCTTTCATCTGCAGAGAAATAAGAGCGAAAAAGCACAACTGTTATTCAGTGGCAGGATTGTGTCGTCAGGGAGCGGTCTTGGAGTGAGGATGGAACGAGGCTGGCAGGAGACCCAAGGCGCGCAGCAGGGCCGAGACTTCCGTCAGCCATCCCGCCTCAGTACTCCTGTCGGAATGTGACTGAAGCGTTTCCAGTATTTTCTGTTTTTAATTCCTGTTTCCTTCTGTCGCTGACCCAACTTACAAACTTCCAGGCTCTTGGCACCATAGAAATTGAGTCCCGGACGAAATATTTTCTTTCAAGTTTCTGCTCATACTCCACACTGCAGTTCAACAGAGTGGGACTAGGAAACTGGGAAAAACCTGCATTGTGCACAGGCAAAGTGAGAGGTGTGCCCCAAACCCTCAGCTTTCCAGTGTCAAGACTCTTCCCTGTATCTTTATGGGTGATGTGCAGTTTAAAGCTCCCTCTATACTGTCCCATCAAACACTCCCAGGACAGGTACAGCACGGGGTTAGATACAGAGTAAAGCTCCCTCTACACTGTCCCATCAAACACTCCCAGGACAGGTACAGCACGGGCTTAGATACAGAGTAAAACTCCCTCTACACTGTCCCCATCAAACATTCCCAGGACCTCTACAGCATGGGTTAGATACAGAGTAAAACTCCCTCTACACTGCCCCCATCAACACTCCCAGGGCAGGTACAGAATGGGTTGGATACAGAGTGAGACTCCCCCTGCACTCTTCTCCAGCCATGTACTCAGCGGCAAAAACAAAAACAGAATTTTCAACTCTTTCTTGGACTCGAACTCAAGTTCTGTCGAAGGGTTATGAGGACTCGAAACGTCAACTCTTTTCTTCTCCACCGATGCTGCCAGACCTGCTGAGTTTTTCCAGGTAATTCTGTTTTGGTTTTTGTTTTGGATTTCCAGCATCCGCAGTTTTTTTGTTTTTATGTACTCAGCGGCGGTTGATGACCTTTCTGTGAGCTGAGGCACAGATGCTCGTGCCTAATCTCAGCGGCATGGTACATAAGAACATAAGAAATAGGAGCAGGAGTAGACCATTCAACCCTTCGAGCCTGCTGCACCATTCAATAAGACCATGGCTGATCTGATTGGGCCTTAACTCCACTTTCTTGATTGCTACCCATAACCCCTGACCCCCTTATCAATCAAAAATCTGACTAACTCAGCCTTGAATACATTCAGTGACCCAGTGTCCACTACTTTCAGGGGTAGAGAATTCTAAAGATTCACAATCCTCTGAGAGAAGTTCCTCCTTACCTCTGTCTTAAATGGGAGAACCTATATTTTGAAACTGTGGATCCTAGTTGTAGCTTCCCCCATGAGAGGAAACATCCTCTCAGCATTTACCCTATTAAGTCCCTTCACAATCTTATAACTTTCAATAAGATCATGTTTCATTCTTCTAAACTCCAATGAGTACAGGCCCTTCTCAACCTTTCTTCATAAGATAAACTTCTCATCCCAGGAATCAGCTTAGTGAACCTTCTCTGAATTGCTTCCAATTCAAGGATGTCCCTCCTTATGTAAGGTGATCAAAACTCCAGGTGAGGTCTCACCTGTACAGTTGTAGCAAGACATCCCTACTTTTATACTCCATTCCCTTGCAATAAAAGCCAACATTTAATCTTGCCTTCCTAATTATTTGCTGTACCTGCAAGCTGATTTTTTTTGTAATTCATGTACAAGGTCACCCAGATCCCTCTGTACTGCAGCATTCTGTAGTCTCTCATCATTTAAATAATATTCTGCTTTTGTATTCTTCCTGCCAAAGTGGACAACCTCACATTTTCCCAGATTATACTCCACTTGCCACATTTTTTGCCCTTTCACTTAACCTATCCGTATCCCTTTTCAGGCTCTTTGTATCCTCCTCACAACTTGCTTTCCCACCTATCTTCTTATCATCAGCAAGGGTGGCCAATGGTGGAGCTCAAGAGTATTGGATATTCTGGGATAATCTAGGATCATCTTCCATCTACACTTAAAATGATTTCCAATCTCTCACTTGTTTGTGTGGGTCGAAACGGAGGCTATGAATCCAAAGAACTTTTCTTTAAGGTCCATTTGAACTACCAGGTCTGGAAGATGGAAATTTAATGCCAAAGGGAGTAATCCCTTCAGAAGAACTTGGAGTGTGGATTAAAAAAAATAAAAATCTGGAAAAGTCAAAAGCAGCACTTATTTGCATATTGACACCTTCAATGCCGAACATCACAGGTCAAGTCGTGTATCTCATTCTATAGGATCCATTATTTTATACGAATGGAGGCTTTGGTTGAGATACATGATCTGTCTTGTGATGTTCAGCATTGAAGATGTCAATATGCAAATGACTGCAGCTTGTGACTGAGTGGTTGCCTGAGAGTTTGGTGAGTGGGGGGGAGTTAAGTGAGGAGGAGAAGGAGGCGCTTTGATTTTGCTTTTCCTAACTTTTTCACCCTGTAGGAACTGGTTCTTACTCTACTACAGGGAAAGAAGCTAGCTGTTTGGTGAGTACCTGGTAAGTGGTTAAGGTCTATTATATTCCAATGGTTTAAAATAGTACAGAACTGGTACTGGTAAGGTTAAGAAATATATAAAAAAGAAAATAAATAAGTGAATAAAATAATTAAGTAGTTAATTAAAACACTTTAAGGATGGCTGGACAGGTGATGCACCAAGGCTGCAGCATGTGGGAGCTCTGGATGCCAGTGTGATCCAGGACAAACACGTCTGCGCTAAGTGTTTGTGGCTTGAGAGCTTCAGCTCAGAGTCATTGAGTGGGAGGCTGAGCTGCAGACACTGCAACACATCAGGGAGGGAGAAGGTTACCTGGATGCTTTCTGCCAAAAGACAGTCTCACCCCTTAGGATAGGGTCTTCTGATTTGGTCAGGGACACGAGAGTGTGGCTGCAAGTGAGGCAGGTAAGGGGACCCAAAAGGGCAGGAGTGCAGGAGCTTAAGTTTTTGCAATTATCCAACAGATTTGAGGTTCTCTCAGCTTATTTGATCGAGACTGGGGGGGCTGCAGCATTGATGAGCTGACTGACCATGGCATTGTGGTACAGGAAGCCATTCTAGTGGTGGTGGGGGGGAGCAAAAAGAAATGTAGTGGTAATAAGGGACAGTATAGCGAGGGGGAGTGACTGTTCTCTGTAGCAAGGAGTGAGAGTGCAGAAAGCTGTGTTGCCTGCCCAGTGCCAGGGTTCGGGATATCTGCTCAGGGCTGGAGAGGAACTTGCAGTGGGAGGGGGGATCCAGTTGTCATTGTAAAAGTAGGTACCAATGACATAGCTAGGACAAGGAAAGAGGTTCTGCGTAGTCAGTATGAGAAGCTAGGTACCAAATTAAGAAGAACCTCAAGGGTAATAATCTTTGGATTAATACCTGAGCCATGTGCAAACTGGCATAGGGAAAATAAGATTAGAGAAATAAAAGTGTGGCTCAAAGACTGGTGTGGGAGAAGTGGGTTCTGCTTCGTGGGACGCTGGCACCAGTACTGGGGAAAGTGGGATCTGTACTGTTGCGACAGTCTACACTTGAACCATGCTGGGGCTGGTGCCCTTGCAAGCCATCTAACAAGGGAAGTAGAGAGGGTTTTGAACTAAATAGTGGGGCCAAGGGATCAAATTTGGGAAGATGTGGTAAACCAAAGAATAGATACAATACAAGAGAGAAAGGTATTAATATGGGAAACAGACTGTGACAGGAAGGGATAGAGAGTATAATTCTAAGAGTAAATCAGCAGATAAGGCTAGATGTTATAAAAATAATATTAGGACAAAACTAAAGGCTCTGTGTCTGAATGCACGTAGCATTCATAACAAAACAGATGAACTGAGAACGCAAATAAAAATAAACAAATATGATCAATAGACATTGCAGAGACATGGCTGCAGGATGTCATAGATTGGGACTTGAATATTGAATGGTACATAATATTTAAGAATGGCAGGAAGCTAGGAGGCTCTGGTAATTAATGATTGTATTAGCACAGTAGAGAGGGATGACCTAAGTTCAGGAAACCAGGATGTAGAAGCGGTTTGGGTAGAGATGAGAAATGATAAAGGTAAGAAGTCAATTGTAGGAGTAGCCCCCTACAGGCCCTCTAACAGTAACCACATGGTAGGATAGAGTATAAAGGAAGAAATAATGGGAGCTTGTCAGAAAGTTACGGCAATAATCATGGGACCCCTTAATCTACATATACACTGGAAAAATCAGATGAGCAAAGGTAGCCTCGGTGAGGAGTTCATAGAATGTTTTCAGGATAGTTTCTCAGAACTGCATGTTCTGGAGCCAACCAGAGAGCAGGCTATATGGACCTGGTATTGTACAACAAAATAAGATTAATTAATTACCTCTCAGTGAAAGTGCCCCTAGGTAGCAGCACTCGTAATATGATTGAATTTTACATTCAGTTCAAGGGAGAGAAGAGTGGGTACAAGACGAGTATTTTAAACTTAAATGATGGCAATTATGAGGGCATGAAAACAGAGCCAGCCAAAGTGAACTGGCAAATTAGGTTAAGGGATAAATCAATAGATGTGCAGTTGCGGACATCTAAGGCGCTTTTCAGAATATGCAGAATAGATAAATTCCAACGAGAAAAATTCCAAGGGGCGTTGGTCTCTTAAGGTCTGCTGCAACCATATATGTTGAGGGTCTTGATTTAGATCTCAAGGGATCTGTCTCCATGCTACCTATGCTAGGCAAGATATTGAGACTGACAAGGGTTCTGGTTGAACACAATTACTTGAAATTTATTACTGGCAAAAACTATATACAGCTCTGCACAGGGCTTGATCTAGCCTGGGTCCTAACAGATACAGAGGCTGATTACTTGACTAGAAGCCTGACTCATAAGGCATACATGAAGTCTTACTGATACAGAGTCACAGGCAGCAGTGAACATCTGCAGTAGAGATCACAGGCAATAGTGAACATCTAACACCGAGGCTGTACCTTTTATCCTCCAGCCTTATACACAGGGATGTCATAGTGATGTCACTATGCAGTTTCTTAAAGGGACATGTCATTGTCTGCATTGGCATGCATACAATATCACAACAAGGAGGACCCGCCATCCATGGTTAACTAAAAAATGTTAACGATAATATCAAACTTAAAGGAAAAGTATATAATTGTGCAAGGATTGATGGCAGGCCGGAAGACTGGAAAGAATATTAAAAACATCAAAGAACGACTAAAAGATTAATAAGGAGGGAAAAATTAGAGTATGAGGAAAAGCTATCTAGGAAGAGTGTCCTGCAGTCAGCATCGCGGTGAAGCAGTCTGGGAAGAGTGTTCTGCAGTCAGCATCACAATGAATGTCTGCATTGAATACTAATTGTATTATAATTGCATTGAAGCACCTCAGAATGCAACATGATGTATGTTGATAACTCCAATACCATTGTCTGTAATGACCATATTGAAATGATTGCAATATTCATTGATTGTATTGAAGCACCTTGTGATCCATGTGTAAAAGTTGAATCTGATTGTACTTTTTGTGATGGTGATTTTGAAATGTTTTGTAGTGTTCTTCCAGATATTTTATGAATAAAGTATATTTTTCGACCAAAGAAATGTCTGGGAAGAGTGTCCTGCCGTCAGTTCTTGTTGAAAATAACAAGAGTGACATCACAAGAAAGCGTGAGAGCGCGATGGAGAGATCAGGACCAGCGCAAGTGTGTGGAAGCTTCAAAAAGTGACGTTAGCACAAAGGTGAGAGCTGACTGGTGAGTAGTAGGTAAGTGTTTATCTCCAGTTTTTCTCCAGGTTAAAATAGATTAAGCTAAGGAAAGGTAAGAGTTCTAGTTTTTATTTAAAATACATAAATAATTTAACTTTTTTTACTGTATTTAATTTAAAGTAAGGGGTTTTTTTTCAACTAGAGGCAGGGCAGGGCAGCTCAGTCCTGTGTTATGCACCCCCTGTACCTTGTGGGAAGTCTTGACACTCCTTGCGCTCTGACCAACCACGTGTGCAGGAAGTGCCACCAGCTGCAGCTACTTGAGCTCTGAGTTTCTGAGCTTGAGCAGCAGCTGGAGACACTGAGGTACATCCGCGAGGCTGAGAGTTTTGTGGATAGCACGTTTTTAGACGGGGTCACCCCACAGCTTACGGAAGTGCAGACAGAGAGAGAATGGGTGACCATCAGTCAGAAGAAAGGTGTCAGGCAAGTAGTCAGGAAACCTGAGTGCATCTCGCTCGAAAACTGTTTTTCTGTGTTGGAAAACGCTGAGTGACAGTTCCTCTGGGGAATGCAGCCATGCTCATGGCACTGTGAGTGGCTCAGCTGCACAGGGTGGGGGGGAGGAAAAAGAGGGGAAGACCAATAATGGTAGGAGGCTCAATAGTATGGGGAACAGACAGGCGTTTCTGTGGCCGTAGACGTCACCCCAGGATGGTATGTTGCCTCCCTGATGCCAGGGTCAAGGATGTCACTGAATGGCTGCAGGGCATTCTAAAGGGGGAGGGCAAACAGACAGAGATCGTTGTACATATTGGTACCAAGGACATAGATAGAAAGAAGGATGAGGTCCTCCAAGCAGAATTTAGGGAGCTAGGAAGCAGATTAAAAAAACAGGACCTCAAAGGTAGTAATCTCTGGATTACTTCTGGTGCCACATGCTAGTGAGTATAGAAATAGGAGGTTAGTCCAGGTGAATGTGTGGCTGGCGAGATGGTGCAGGAGGGAGGACTTTAGATTTCTGGGACATTGGGACTGTTTCTGGGGGCAGTGGGACCTGTACAAGGCGGACAGGTTGCACCTGAACCAGAATGAGACCAACATCCTTGTGGGGAGGTTTGCTAGTGCTGTTGGGGAGGGTTTAAACTAACTTGGCAGGGGGGATCCTGCCAAGGATCCTGAGGTTCAGCAGGGGGAGATGCACAGCCAAAATTAGAAGAGAGAGCAAGTGAGTCTGGAAGGCATAGAAATTATAGACCAGTTAAGGCACAAGGGAGTTTGGCATGGTTGGATGGTATTTATTTTAATGCAAGGAGTCTGACAAATAAGGCAAATGAGTTGAGGGCACAAATTAACACATGGAAGTATGATGTCATTGCTGTCACAGAGACATGGTTGACAGAGGGGCAGGATTGGTAGTTCAATATTCCAGGATATAGAGTCTTCAGGTGAAACAGGGAAGAAGGTAAAAGAGGAGGGGGTATCGCAATATTGATCAAGGAATCAATTACAGCAATAAGGAGGGATGACATCTTAGCAGGCTCCTCATATGAAGCCATATGGGTGGAACTGGAAAACAAAAAAGGAGCAATCATATGGAGTATACTACAGGCCTCTGAGCAGTCAGATAGAAATAGAAGAGCAGATCTGTCAGCAAACTTCAGAGACATGTAAAAATAGTAGGGTAGTAATAATGGGGGATTTCAACTTCCCCAGCATTAACTGGGTTAGTCATAGTGTTAGTCATAGCTTTAGAAGGAGTGAAATTCTTAAAATGCATCCAGGAGAGCTTTTTAAGCCAGTAGGTAGAAGGTCCTACAAGAGAGGGAGCAGCCCTGGACTTAATTTTAGGCAATGAAGCCGGGCAAGTGGTAGAGGTATCAGAGGGGGAGCATTTTGCAGATAGTGATCATAACTCTGTTAGATTCAAGGTTGTTATGGAAAAGGACAAGGATGGGCCGGAAATCAGAGTTCTAAATTGGGGGAAGGCCGATTTTAATAAGATCAGATATGATTTGGCCAGAGTGGACAGGGAGCAGCTCCTTTTAGGTAAATCTGCATCAGAGCAGTGAGACTCATTCAAGAAGGAAATAGGGAGAGTACAGGGCCAACATATTCCAGTAAAGATAAAGGGTGGGACCAACAAATCCAGGGACCCCTGGATGTCAAGGGATATATAGGATTGGATAACGAGAAAAAGGAAGGCTTATGGCAGATACTGAGGGCTCAAAACAGTGGAAGCCCTACAGCAGTATAGAATGTGTAGGAGGGAACTTAAAAGGGAAAATTAGGAGAGCAAAAAGGGGGCATGAAAAAACATTGACAGGTAAAATAAAGGAAAATCCAAAGTTATTTTACAAGTACCTTAAGAGTAAGAGGATAATTAGGGAAAGAGTAGGGACCATTTTGTGTGTGGAGCCAGAAGACATAGGTAGGGTACTAAATTAATACTTTGTGTCAGTGTTCACAAGTGAGAGGGACGATGTGGGTATTGTAATTAGGCAGAAGAACAGTGATATAATTAAAGAAATTAGCATAGAAAGAGAAGAGGTTCTAAGTGGTCTGGCAGGCTTAAAAGTAGATAAATCTCCAGGCCCGGATAAAATGTTGAGTGAGGTAAGGGAGGAGATAGCAGGGGCGCTGGCAATAATTTTCAATACCTCTCTGGCCACAGGAGAGGTGCCAGAGGACTGGCAGACGGCCAATGTGGTACTGTTATTCAAGAAGGGAGGAAGGGATAAACCAGGGAACTACAGGCCTGTCAGTCTAACCTCAGTGGTGGGGAAACTATTGTAAGCAACTCTGATGGACAGAATTAATCTACACTTGGAGAGTCAGGGATTAATCAAGGATAGTCAGCATGGTTTTGTTAAGGGGAGGTCATGTCTGACCAATTTAATTGCATTTTTCGAAGAGGTGACCAGGTATGTGGATGAGGGCAATGCATTTGACGTAGTCTACTCTGTTAGATTCAAGGTTGTTATGGAAAAGGACAAGGATGGGCCAGAAATCAGAGTTCTAAATTGGGGGACGGCCGATTTTAATAAGATCAGATATGATTTGGCCAGAGTGGACAGGGAGCAGCTCCTTTTAGGTAAATCTCTAGGTAAGGCTTTTGATGAGGTCCTGCATGGGAGACTAATAAGGAAGATAAGAGCCCATGGAATCCAAGGCAATTTGGCAAATTGGATCCAGAATTGGCTGACTGGCAGGGAGCAGAGGGTGATGGTCGAGGGTTGTTTTTGTGACTGGATACTTGTGTCCAGTGGGGTTCCACAGGGATTGGTGTTGGGTCCCTTGCTGTTTGTGCTATATATAATTGAATTAGACTTGAATGTAGGAGGGTTGATCAGTAAGTTTGCGGATGACACAAAAATTGGTGGGGTGGTAAATAGTGAGGAAGATAGCCTTAAATCACAGGAGGATATAGACAGGCTGGTCAGATGGGCTGATCAGTGGCAAATGGAATTTAATCCAGATAAGCGTGAGGTGATGCACTTGGGCAGGACAAACAAGGCATGGGACTACACAATGAATGGTAGGACCCTGGGCAGTACTGAGGATCAGAGGGACCTTGGTGTGTATGTCCACTGGTCCCTTAAGGTAGCGGGATTGGTAGATAAGAACCGCCTTCTTAACTGGTGGTTAAGAAGACGTATGGGATACTTGCCTTTATTAGCCGAGGCATAGAATATAAGGTCAGGGAGGATATGCTGGAACTGTATAAAATGCTGGTTAGGCCACAGCTAGAATATTGCGTGCAGTTTTGGAATCCACATTATAGGAAGGATGTGATTGTATTGGAGAGAGTGCAGAGGAGATTTACCAGGATGTTACCTAGGCTGGAGAGTTTTAGTTATGAGGAGAGATTGGATAAACTGGGGTTATTTTCCCTAGAGCTGAGGAGATTGAGGGGGGACATGATTGAGGTGTATAAACTTATGAGCGGCATAGATAGGGTAGACAGGAAGGAACTTTTGCCCTTGGTAGAGGGATCAATAACCAGGGGGCATAGGTTGAAGGTAAGGGGCAGGAGGTTTAGAGGGGATGTGAAGAGGAACTTTTTCACCCAGAGAGTGGTGGGAATCTGGAACCCACTGCCTGAAAGCGTGGTAGAGGCAGAAACCCTCATAACATTTAAGAAGTATTTGAATATGTACTTGCGATGCCTCGGCATACAAGGCTATGGGCCTAGTGCTGGAAAATGGGATTAGAATAGTTAGGTACAAAAACAAAAATAGCTGGAAAAACTCAGCAGGTCTGACAGCATCTGCGGAGAGGAAGACAGTTAATGTATCGAGTCCGTATGACTCTTCAGCAGATGTTCTGCAGGACACTGTATACAATATCGGGCTCCTTATTAAAGGAGGGATGTAAATGTTTTGGAAGCAGTTCAGAGAAGGTTTACTAGACTAATACCTGGAATGGGAGGGTTGTCTTATGAGGAAAGGCTGGACAGTCTAAGGTTGTACTGCTAGAGCTTAGAAGAGTAAGAGGCGACTTGATTGAAACATATAAGATCCTGAGGGACCTTGACAGGGTGGATGTGGAGAGGATGTTTCCTCTTGTGGGAGAACCTAGAACTAGGGGGCACTGTTTAAAAATAAGGGGTCACCCATTTAAGACAGAGATGAGGAGAAATTTTCTCACAGAGGGTCGTGGGTCTTTGGAACTCTCTTCTTCAAAAGGCGGTGGAAGCAGAGTCTTTGGGTATTTTTAAGGCTGAGATAGATAGATGAGCAAGAGTGTGAAGGGTTATTGGGGGTCGGTGGGAATGTGCAGTTGAGGTTACAATCAGATCAGCCATGATCCTATTTAATGGCAGAGCAGGCTCGAGGAGCTGAGTGGCCTACTCCTAATTTGTATGCTTGTCTTTTGAGGTGATTCAGAGCTGAATTAAATGCTCTTGAGATCCCAGGCACTAAACTCATTTAACATTCAGGGACCCTTGCAACATTTTCCTCCATCATTGTCCCTGCTCCCCAAGCTCATTTGGGATCCATTAAAACATAAATATAAAATAAAATGGATACAAAGGCCTATACATTGCATTAGTAGTGGAGCAAATCCTATCATAATATACCAAGCTTAAAAGAAACATATTGTCATAGGTACCAATTGTGGGTGTGTGTGTTAGTCTGCCTTGAGGTGATTAGAGGATATGAGGGACAGATAAATGTTCTGGGGTTTTGTTTAACTCTCATTGGGATTACATAGGATATATGGCACATAAACAGCCCATTTGACCCAAAGTAGTCCATGCCGGTGTTTATGTTCCACTCGAACCTCCTCCCGTCTTTTCTAATAGAAATCTACCATCGTAGTCCCTTTTCTGTGCCACTATCTCCCATCATCTTTCCACCAATCTGTTTCTGCCTCGCAACTAAAATTTAACTGAATTCTGAATTTAATAGCAGCACCTTTTCTGTGGGATGCCAACCAGTCAGATTGTGAGTTGGGCAGTCCCAACATGTCCATGCAGGTGTTTCTGCTGCACACAGGCATCCTCCCACCGGACTTCATATAAACCTGTCACAGCATCCTTGTATTCCCTTCTCCCTCTTGCGTTTACCAAGATTCCCCTTAAATACACCTATACTATTTCCCTTAGTTATTCCCTGTGGTAGCAAGTTCCACAGTCCCACCAGTCATTGGGTAAAGAAGTTCCTCCTGAATTCCCTACTGAATGTATCAGTGACTATCTTATATTCATGGCCCCTAGTTCTGGGCTCCCTCACACATGGTAATGTATTCTCTGCCTCTACCCCATCAAATCCTTCAAAATCGTGAAGACTTCTGTCAGGTCACTCCTCAGCCTTTTCTTTTGGACAAAGAAGGACCCCAATCTGTCTAAACTTTCCTGATGGGTATAAACCTCTCAGTTTTGCCATCATCTTCAATGTACTATTTATGTTCCAGGGCGTTTCACCAGGGCCATGATTTTTAGGCGTGGTTTCCCTTCCTGCCGTTCGCAGATTGAGCGGGGAACACATCCCTGCTGTTACTGCCTGCCCCTCAGCCACCTCGCACTCGGGAGAAGTCCCCACCTCAGAGCACAGATGACAAATCCGTTTGGCCAGCAGCTCTCTAGTCCCTGCAGTGCCAGGAGCTACAGTGGCCAGGACTGGAACTGCAAGCAGTCCCCAGAGCCGAAGACCCGGGAGTCCAGGACCAGGTAGGTTTTGGGGGGGTCTCAGGACGAGAAGCGTAGATGAGGCCTGTGGGGACGGACAGATGAGGATTGGGGTGTCGGTGGAGGGGGAGGGGGTTGGGAGGGAGAACCTGAGGGGACTGGGCCTTATGGGGGAGGAGGGGGGGGGAGCGCCAGATGTTAAAAAGGGGGCTGCTGATGGAGGTGCCACCTCCTTCCCTCCCAAGGCCTGAGCCCAGTTTATTTTTGGGCTTCCCCCCTGCCCCCAAACTCCTCCTGCCAACCTGAAAATTGAGACTGGGCAGGAAATGGCCCTTAAGCGGTCAATAATTGGCCATTTAAGGGCCTCAACTGGGGCAAGGGCGACCAAACCGACCTTGGCCTCCCCTACCCCAGCGTGAAATTATGGAGAGGTCGTGTTGGGTGGGAACCTAGCGGGAAGCCCATCCGAGGAATTGTACTCACCCACCCCCTCTCCCCCCCCCCCACCTATGTTGGTGTGGGCATGTAAAATTCTGCCCCGGGGTGTAAATCAGACTAAGTGACGCTGAGCCATGTAAGATGTCAGGGGTGGACTTTCCTGCAGGCTGGTTTGAATTTAGGCAGCTCTATCCTCGTCAGCATGGGATTCACGCCCATTGTCCCCCTCCCTCATTTCCCTCACATTCCCACTCCCCAACTCCACTCCACACCACCTAGATCCCCACCCCCACACCCTCTCACCCAGACCCCTGTATGAACCCGCAACCCTCCACACCCCAAACTCCCACCTCCACCTCCATTCCCCCCTCACCCAGATCTCCGCATGCACCCACCCCTCACCCACACCACCGCCCTGCCAGAGCCCCCACTCCCTGAGCCACAGACCCCACCACACCACACCATCACCCCCCTCTGCATCAACACCCCACCAAACCCCCCATGGACCCACTCCTCCCGCCCGCACTCTCACTCCCCAACAAGCACCCCCACTCCCACCCCCGCCCCCAACAATCCCTACCCCTCCCCCACGACCAAACTCCCACACAAGTTCAGTTAGAGCCAAGTTCAGCTTCTCCTGACTGAAATGCAGAAGACCTACCAACAATAAGTGGTTTCCTCCGGATCGCTGTGCTAACCGTAGATGTTTTGTCTACACCGAGGCGACGGACCAGGACCTTCTCTTCCACCTCCTCCTCCTCATCAGGCTCTCGGGCCTGGGCCGGCTCCTCATCCTTGTCTGGGCCTAGCTCAGCCAGTAGCGTTAGCTCTGACGGGTACTCGAATGTAGACTCCAGCTCACAGTCATTAAAGGAGATCTTCAACTGAAAGTCAGGAAAGGAACACAACCACATAAGGAAGGAGACATGTCACAAGCCCAGACCAGACTGCCCCAGACTGTCCCCAGTCAGTCCCCAGCCCCAGACTGTCCCCAGTCTTTCCCCAGCTCAGACTGTCCCCAACCCAGACAGTGCCCAGACTGTCCCTAAACAGTCGCCAGAATTCCCCAGCCCAGACTCTCTCCAGACTGCCCCCAGCTCAGACAGTGCCTAGACTGACCCAAGCACAGCCTGCCCTAAGCCCAGCCTGACCCCAGACTGTCCCCAGCTCAGACTGACCCCAGCCCAAACTGTCCCAAGCCCAGACTATCCCCAGCCTGTCCCCAGCTCAGGCTTCCCCCATCTCAGACTACCCCAAGCTCTGGCTGCCCCCAGCTCAGACTATCCCGAGACTGCCCCAAGCCCAGAAAGTCCCCAGACCATCCCTAGCTCAGTTGTCCCCAGCCCAGACTGTCCCCAGGTCAGACTGCCCCAGTCCAGATTGTCCCCCAGCCCAGACTGTCCCCAGTCCACACTGTCCCTAGTCCAGACTGTCCCAGGCTGCCTCTAGACCAGACTGTCCCCAACTGAGGCTGTTCCAACCGAGACAGTCCCCAGACAGTTCCCAGCCCTGACTGTCCCCAGAACAGGCTGTCCCCAGACTAGACTGTCCACAGATTAGACTGCTCCGGCCCATCCCCAGTCTGTCTCCAGCCAGTCCCCTATCCATCTGCAGCCAGTCCCGTCCACCCGTAGCCAGTCTCCAGTCTGTCTGCCTCCAGCCAGTCCGTCCCCAGTCTGCCTCCAGCCAGTCCGTCCCCAGTCTGCCTCCAGCCAGTCCGTCCCCAGTCTGCCTCCAGCCAGTCCGTCCCCAGTCTGCCTCCAGCCACTCCGTCCCCA
Source organism: Carcharodon carcharias (assembly GCF_017639515.1). Lineage (NCBI taxonomy): Eukaryota > Metazoa > Chordata > Chondrichthyes > Lamniformes > Lamnidae > Carcharodon > Carcharodon carcharias. The sequence continues at coordinate 92,142,907 of NC_054485.1, forward strand.
GTCTGCCTCCAGCCAGTCCGTCCCCAGTCTGCCTCCAGCCAGTCCGTCCCCAGTCTGCCTCCAACCAGTCCGTCCCCAGTCTGTCTCCAGCCAGTCCGACCCCAGTCTGCCTCCAGCCAGTCTGTCCCCAGTCTGCCTCCAGCCAGTCCAGCCCCAGTCTGTCTGCAGCCAGTCTGTCCCCAGCCGGTCAGTCCCCAGTCTATCCGCAGCCGGCCCATCCCCAGTCTGTCCGCAGCCAGTCAGTCCCCAGTCTGTCCACAGCCAGTCTGCCTCCAGCCGGTCCGTCCCCAGTCTGCCTCCAGCCAATCCATCCCCAGTCTGCCCGCAGCCAGTCCATCCCCAGTCTGTCCGCAGCCAGTCCGTCCCCAGTCTGTCTCCAGCCAGTCCGTCCCCAGTCTGTCTGCAGCCAGTCCGTCCCCAGTCTGTCCGCAGCCAGTCCATCCCCAGTCTGTCCGCAGCCGGTCCGTCCCCAGTCTGCCTCCAGCCAGTCTGTTCCCAGCCTGTCCGCAGCCAGTCCATCCCCAGTCTGTCCGCAGCCAGTCCGTCCCCAGTCTGTCTCCAGCCAGTCCATCCCCAGTCTATCCGCAGCCAGTCCGTCCCAGTCTGTCCGCAGCCAGTCCGTCCCCAGTCTGTCTGCAGCCAGTCCGTCCCCAGTCTGCCTGCAGCCGGTCCATCCCCAGTCTGTCAGCAGCCAGTCCGTCCCCAGTCTGTCCGCAGCCAGTCCGTCCCCAGTCTGTTTGCAGCCAGTCCATCCCCAGTCTGTTTGCAGCCAGTCCGTCCCCAGTCTGTCCGCAGCCAGTCCGTCCCCAGTCTGCCTCCAGCCAGTCCGTCCCCAGTCTGTCCGCAGCAAGTCCGTCCCCAGTCTGCCTCCAGCCAGTCCGTCCCCAGTCTGCCTCCAGCCAGTCCGTCCCCAGTCTGCCTCCAGCCAGTCCGTCCCCAGTCTGCCTCCAGCCAGTCCATCCCCAGTCTGCCTCCAGCCAGTCCATCTCCAGTCTGTCCGCAGCCAGTCCGTCCCCAGTCTGCCTCCAGCCAGTCCGTCCCCAGTCTGCCTCCAGCCAGTCCGTCCCCAGTCTGCCTCCAGCCAGTCCGTCTCCAGTCTGTCCGCAGCCAGTCCGTCCCCAGTCTGTCCGCAGCCAGTCCGTCCCCAGTCTGTCCGCAGCCAGTCCGTCCCCAGTCTGTCTGCAGCCAGTCCGTCCCCAGTCTGTCTGCAGCCAGTCCGTCCCCAGTCTGTCTCCAGCCAGTCCGTCCCCAGTCTGTCTGCAGCCAGTCCGTCCCCAGTCTGTCTGCAGCCAGTCCGTCCCCAGTCTGTCTCCAGCCAGTCCATCCCCAGTCTGTCCGCAGCCGGTCCGTCCCCAGTCTGCCTCCAGCCAGTCTGTTCCCAGTCTATCCGCAGCCAGTCCGTCCCAGTCTGCCCGCAGCCGGTCCGTCCCCAGTCTGCCTCCAGCCAGTCCGTCCCCAGTCTGCCTCCAGCCAGTCCGTCCCCAGTCTGCCTCCAGCCAGTCCATCCCCAGTCTGTCCGCAGCCGGTCCGTCCCCAGTCTGTCTCCAGCCAGTCCGTCCCCAGTCTGTCCGCAGCCAGTCCATCCCCAGTCTGCCTCCAGCCAGTCCATCCCCAGTCTGTCCGCAGCCGGTCCGTCCCCAGTCTGTCTCCAGCCAGTCCGTCCCCAGTCTGTCCGCAGCCAGTCCATCCCCAGTCTGCCTCCAGCCAGACCATCCCCAGTCTGTCCGCAGCCAGTCCGTCCCCAGTCTGCCTCCAGCCAGTCCATCCCCAGTCTGTCCGCAGCCGGTCCGTCCCCAGTCTGCCTCCAGCCAGTCCGTCCCCAGTCTGCCTCCAGCCAGTCCGTCCCCAGTCTGCCTCCAGCCAGTCCATCCCCAGTCTGTCCAAAGCCGGTCCGTCCCCAGTCTGCCTCCAGCCAGTCCATCCCCAGTCTGTCTCCAGCCAGTCCGTCCCCAGTCTGTCTGCAGCCAGTCCATCCCCAGTCTGCCTCCAGCCGGTCCGTCCCCAGTCTGTCCACAGCCAGTCCGTCCCCAGTCTGTCCGCAGCCAGTCCATCCCCAGTCTGTCCGCAGCCAGTCCGTCTCCAGTCTGTCCACAGCCAGTCCGTCCCCAGTCTGTCTCCAGCCAGTCCATCCCCAGTCTATCCGCAGCCAGTCCGTCCCCAGTCTGCCCCCAGCCAGTCCGTCCCCAGTCTACCTCCAGCCAGTCCGTCCCCAGTCTGCCTCCAGCCAGTCCATCCCCAGTCTGCCTCCAGCCGGTCCGTCCCCAGTCTGCCTCCAGCCAGTCCATCCCCAGTCTGTCTCCAGCCAGTCCGTCCCCAGTGTGTGCGCAGCCAGTCCATCCCCAGTCTGCCTCCAGCTGGTCCGTCCCCAGTCTGTCCGCAGCCAGTCCGTCCCCAGTCTGTCCGCAGCCGGTCCGTCCCCAGTCTATCCGCAGCCAGTCTGGCCCCAGTCTGTCCGCAGCCGGTCCGTCCCCAGTCTATCCGCAGCCAGTCCGTCCCCAGTCTGTCTCCAGCCAGTCCGTCCCCAGTCTGTGCGCAGCCAGTCCATCCCCAGTCTGCCTCCAGCCAGTCCGTCCCCAGTCTGTCTGCAGCCAGTCCGTCCCCAGTCTGTCTGCAGCCAGTCCGTCCCCAGTCTGTCTCCAGCCAGTCCATCCCCAGTCTGTCCGCAGCCGGTCCGTCCCCAGTCTGCCTCCAGCCAGTCCATCCCCAGTCTGTCCGCAGCCAGTCCATCCCCAGTCTGTCCGCAGCCAGTCCGTCCCCAGTCTGTCTCCAGCCAGTCCATCCCCAGTCTATCCGCAGCCAGTCCGTCCCAGTCTGTCCGCAGCCAGTCCGTCCCCAGTCTGTCTGCAGCCAGTCCGTCCCCAGTCTGCCTGCAGCCGGTCCATCCCCAGTCTGTCCGCAGCCAGTCCGTCCCCAGTCTGTCCGCAGCCAGTCCGTCCCCAGTCTGTTTGCAGCCAGTCCGTCCCCAGTCTGTTTGCAGCCAGTCCGTCCCCAGTCTGTCCGCAGCCAGTCCGTCCCCAGTCTGCCTCCAGCCAGTCCGTCCCCAGTCTGTCCGCAGCAAGTCCGTCCCCAGTCTGCCTCCAGCCAGTCCGTCCCCAGTCTGCCTCCAGCCAGTCCGTCCCCAGTCTGCCTCCAGCCAGTCCGTCCCCAGTCTGCCTCCAGCCAGTCCATCCCCAGTCTGCCTCCAGCCAGTCCATCCCCAGTCTGCCTCCAGCCAGTCCGTCTCCAGTCTGTCCGCAGCCAGTCCGTCCCCAGTCTGCCTCCAGCCAGTCCGTCCCCAGTCTGCCTCCAGCCAGTCCGTCCCCAGTCTGCCTCCAGCCAGTCCGTCTCCAGTCTGTCCGCAGCCAGTCCGTCCCCAGTCTGTCCGCAGCCAGTCCGTCCCCAGTCTGTCCGCAGCCAGTCCGTCCCCAGTCTGTCTGCAGCCAGTCCGTCCCCAGTCTGTCTGCAGCCAGTCCGTCCCCAGTCTGTCTCCAGCCAGTCCGTCCCCAGTCTGTCTGCAGCCAGTCCGTCCCCAGTCTGTCTGCAGCCAGTCCGTCCCCAGTCTGTCTCCAGCCAGTCCATCCCCAGTCTGTCCGCAGCCGGTCCGTCCCCAGTCTGCCTCCAGCCAGTCTGTTCCCAGCCTGTCCGCAGCCAGTCCATCCCCAGTCTGTCCGCAGCCAGTCCGTCCCCAGTCTGTCTCCAGCCAGTCCATCCCCAGTCTATCCGCAGCCAGTCCGTCCCAGTCTGCCCGCAGCCGGTCCGTCCCCAGTCTGCCTCCAGCCAGTCCGTCCCCAGTCTGCCTCCAGCCAGTCCGTCCCCAGTCTGTCCGCAGCCAGTCCGTCCCCAGTCTGCCTCCAGCCAGTCCATCCCCAGTCTGTCCGCAGCCGGTCCGTCCCCAGTCTGTCTCCAGCCAGTCCGTCCCCAGTCTGTCCGCAGCCAGTCCATCCCCAGTCTGCCTCCAGCCAGTCCATCCCCAGTCTGTCCGCAGCCGGTCCGTCCCCAGTCTGCCTCCAGCCAGTCCGTCCCCAGTCTGCCTCCAGCCAGTCCGTCCCCAGTCTGCCTCCAGCCAGTCCATCCCCAGTCTGTCCAAAGCCGGTCCGTCCCCAGTCTGCCTCCAGCCAGTCCATCCCCAGTCTGTCTCCAGCCAGTCCGTCCCCAGTCTGTCTGCAGCCAGTCCATCCCCAGTCTGCCTCCAGCCGGTCCGTCCCCAGTCTGTCCACAGCCAGTCCGTCCCCAGTCTGTCCGCAGCCAGTCCATCCCCAGTCTGTCCGCAGCCAGTCCGTCTCCAGTCTGTCCACAGCCAGTCCGTCCCCAGTCTGTCCGCAGCCAGTCCGTCCCCAGTCTGTCTCCAGCCAGTCCATCCCCAGTCTGTCCGCAGCCGGTCCGTCCCCAGTCTGCCTCCAGCCAGTCCATCCCCAGTCTGTCCGCAGCCAGTCCATACCCAGTCTGTCCGCAGCCAGTCCGTCCCCAGTCTGTCTCCAGCCAGTCCATCCCCAGTCTATCCGCAGCCAGTCCGTCCCAGTCTGTCCGCAGCCAGTCCGTCCCCAGTCTGTCTGCAGCCAGTCCATCCCCAGTCTGCCTGCAGCCGGTCCATCCCCAGTCTGTCCGCAGCCAGTCCGTCCCCAGTCTGTCCGCAGCCAGTCCGTCCCCAGTCTGTTTGCAGCCAGTCCGTCCCCAGTCTGTTTGCAGCCAGTCCGTCCCCAGTCTGTCCGCAGCCAGTCCGTCCCCAGTCTGCCTCCAGCCAGTCCGTCCCCAGTCTGTCCGCAGCAAGTCCGTCCCCAGTCTGCCTCCAGCCAGTCCGTCCCCAGTCTGCCTCCAGCCAGTCCGTCCCCAGTCTGCCTCCAGCCAGTCCGTCCCCAGTCTGCCTCCAGCCAGTCCATCCCCAGTCTGCCTCCAGCCAGTCCATCCCCAGTCTGCCTCCAGCCAGTCCGTCTCCAGTCTGTCCGCAGCCAGTCCGTCCCCAGTCTGCCTCCAGCCAGTCCGTCCCCAGTCTGCCTCCAGCCAGTCCGTCCCCAGTCTGCCTCCAGCCAGTCCGTCTCCAGTCTGTCCGCAGCCAGTCCGTCCCCAGTCTGTCCGCAGCCAGTCCGTCCCCAGTCTGTCCGCAGCCAGTCCGTCCCCAGTCTGTCTGCAGCCAGTCCGTCCCCAGTCTGTCTGCAGCCAGTCCGTCCCCAGTCTGTCTCCAGCCAGTCCGTCCCCAGTCTGTCTGCAGCCAGTCCGTCCCCAGTCTGTCTGCAGCCAGTCCGTCCCCAGTCTGTCTCCAGCCAGTCCATCCCCAGTCTGTCCGCAGCCGGTCCGTCCCCAGTCTGCCTCCAGCCAGTCTGTTCCCAGCCTGTCCGCAGCCAGTCCATCCCCAGTCTGTCCGCAGCCAGTCCGTCCCCAGTCTGTCTCCAGCCAGTCCATCCCCAGTCTATCCGCAGCCAGTCCGTCCCAGTCTGCCCGCAGCCGGTCCGTCCCCAGTCTGCCTCCAGCCAGTCCGTCCCCAGTCTGCCTCCAGCCAGTCCGTCCCCAGTCTGTCCGCAGCCAGTCCGTCCCCAGTCTGCCTCCAGCCAGTCCATCCCCAGTCTGTCCGCAGCCGGTCCGTCCCCAGTCTGTCTCCAGCCAGTCCGTCCCCAGTCTGTCCGCAGCCAGTCCATCCCCAGTCTGCCTCCAGCCAGTCCATCCCCAGTCTGTCCGCAGCCGGTCCGTCCCCAGTCTGTCTCCAGCCAGTCCGTCCCCAGTCTGTCCGCAGCCAGTCCATCCCCAGTCTGCCTCCAGCCAGTCCATCCCCAGTCTGTCCGCAGCCAGTCCGTCCCCAGTCTGCCACCAGCCAGTCCATCCCCAGTCTGTCCGCAGCCGGTCCGTCCCCAGTCTGCCTCCAGCCAGTCCGTCCCCAGTCTGCCTCCAGCCAGTCCGTCCCCAGTCTGCCTCCAGCCAGTCCATCCCCAGTCTGTCCAAAGCCGGTCCGTCCCCAGTCTGCCTCCAGCCAGTCCATCCCCAGTCTGTCTCCAGCCAGTCCGTCCCCAGTCTGTCTGCAGCCAGTCCATTCCCAGTCTGCCTCCAGCCGGTCCGTCCCCAGTCTGTCCACAGCCAGTCCGTCCCCAGTCTGTCCGCAGCCAGTCCATCCCCAGTCTGTCCGCAGCCAGTCCGTCTCCAGTCTGTCCACAGCCAGTCCGTCCCCAGTCTGTCTCCAGCCAGTCCATCCCCAGTCTATCCGCAGCCAGTCCGTCCCCAGTCTGCCCCCAGCCAGTCCGTCCCCAGTCTACCTCCAGCCAGTCCGTCCCCAGTCTGCCTCCAGCCAGTCCATCCCCAGTCTGCCTCCAGCCGGTCCGTCCCCAGTCTGCCTCCAGCCAGTCCATCCCCAGTCTGTCTCCAGCCAGTCCGTCCCCAGTCTGTGCGCAGCCAGTCCATCCCCAGTCTGCCTCCAGCTGGTCCGTCCCCAGTCTGTCCGCAGCCAGTCCGTCCCCAGTCTGTCCGCAGCCGGTCCGTCCCCAGTCTATCCGCAGCCAGTCTGGCCCCAGTCTGTCCGCAGCCGGTCCGTCCCCAGTCTGTCTCCAGCCAGTCCGTCCCCAGTCTGTCTCCAGCCAGTCCGTCCCCAGTCTGTGCGCAGCCAGTCCATCCCCAGTCTGCCTCCAGCCAGTCCGTCCCCAGTCTGTCCGCAGCCAGTCTGCCTCCAGCCTGTCTGTCTGCAGCCAGTCCCCAGCCAGAACAGAATGTCCTCGCACTGTCCCCAGCAACATCAACTTGCGTTTATTTAACATCTTGAACACAAAGCACTTCACAGAAACATTATAAATCAAAATTTAAAACCAAGTCATATTAGGGCAGATGATTGTAATGCATAGCATATAAGGCACAGAAACACGCCATTGGCCCAACCATGCTGGTGTTAATGCTCTGCTCTAGTCTCCTCCCACCTTTCCTCATCTAAATCTACCTGGTAACCGTCTATTCCATCTCCCTCATATGCTTGTCTAGCTTCCTCTTACACGCGTCAGTACTATTCACTTCAACCACCCCCTGTGGTAGCGAGTTCCACATTCTCACTACTCGTTGGGTAAAGAAGTTTCTTCTGAACTCCCTATTGGATTTCTTGCTGACTATCTTATATTGATGGCCTCTGGTTACACTCTGCCTCACAAGAGGAAATGCGCACTCTTGATCCACTCTATCAAAGCCTTTCATAGATTTCCATTAGGTCACTGCTCAGCCATTTTTTTCCCAAGAGAAAAGAGATCCAGCCCATCAATCCTTTCCTGATGCATAACCCAATCATTTCTGGTCTGGCATCATCTTTGCAAACCTTCTCTGCACTCTCTCCAGGGCCTCTATATCCTTTTTATAATATGGTTACCAGAACTGCACACAATGCTCTAAGTGTGATCTAACCGAGGTCTGATACAGGGTAACTCCCCTACTTTTCAATTCTCTCCCTCTAGAAATAAAGCCTAGAGCTTGGTTTGCTTTTTATGGCCTCAGTAACCTGCGGAGCAACTTTTAATAATGGGTGTATTTGTATTCCAAGGTTCCTTTCTCTATCCACCCCGCCTAGACTCGCACCTTTCAAGGAATGACCAAGGAGGTGGGTGAGAAGAAGCATCTTAAGGGGGAAAGCAAAGTAGAGACATGGAGAAGTTTAGGGAGGGAATTCCAGAACTTAGGGCCTGGGCAGTAGCCAATGGTGGAGTGATTAAAACTGGAGATGCTTAGGATGCTGGAATCTGAGGAGTGCAGAGACCTCATCAAGTTGTGGGGCTGGAGGAGGTTACAGAGATAGGAAGGGGTGAGGCCATGGGGGGGATTTGAAAACGAGGATCAGAATTTTAAAATTGAGGCATTGCTTAACTGGGAGCCAATGTAGTTCAGCGAGCACTGGAGTGATGGGTGACTGAAACTCAGTGTGAGTTTGTACACAGGCAGCAAAGCTTTAGATGACCTCAAGTTTACGAAGGATGGAAGGTAGCGGGCCGGCCAAGAGCGCATTGGAATAGTCAGGTCTAGAGGGTTGACCACACCATCTTCCTCCAATGCCTCTCTATTTTGTCCAGCTGGGTGGGACTACTGTCATCTGGTTCCACTCTTGTCTATCTAGTCATAACCAGAGAGTCGCTTGCAATGCTCCAGCATGAATGAGGGTTCAGCAGCAAATGAACTGAGACAGGGGCAGACACGGGCAGAGTTTACGAAGGTGTAAACAGACTGTCTTAGTGATGGTATTTAAACGTGGTCGGAAGCTCATCTCAGGGTCAAATCTGGCACCAAGGTGCCAAGCAGCTTGGTTCAGTAGTTGCCAGGGAGAGGGATGGAGCCAGTAGCAAGGGAACAGAGTTTGTTCTGGGCTGAAGACGACAATTTTAATTGGAGGAAAACTTCTGCTCAGAGCTGGGTGCCGAATAAGCAGTCTGACAACTTTGAGGTGTGGAGGGGTCGAGAGAGGTGGCGGTGAGAGAGAGCTGAATTTCGTCAGCATGCAATGTGGCAACTGACATTGTGTTTTCAGATGATGGTGCTGAGGAGCAGAATGTAGCTGAGAAATAGGAGAGAGGCAAACATAGATCTTTGAGGGACACCAGAGATAATAGTGCTGGAGCATTGCAAGCGACTCTCTGGTTACGACTAGATAGACAAGAGTGGAACCAGATGACAGTAGTCCCACCCAGCTGGACAAAATAGAGAGGCACTGGAGGAAGATGGTGTGGTCAACCACGTTAGAGACTGCAGACAGGTCAAGAAGGACCAGGAGGGAAAGTTTACTTTAATCATAATCGCAATGGATGTCGTTTGTGACTTTGATAAGAGCTGCTTCAGTATTGTGGCAGAGCAGAAACCTGATTGGAGGGATTCAAACATGGAGCTCCAGGAAAGATGAGCACAGATTTTGGAGGCGACATCATGTTTGAGGACATTGGAGAGGAAAGAGATGTTGGTGATGGGGAGGTAGTTTGCAAGGACAGTGGATCAAAGGTTTTTTTTTAAAGAAGAGGGTTGATGACGACTGTCTCTTCTCGAGGTGGAGACCAGAACTAGGGGTCACAGTTTAAGAACAAGAGGTCTCTCTTTTAAGGAAGAGGAGAAATTTTTTCTCCCAAAGGGTCATTAGTCTGTGGAATTCTCTTCCCCAGAAAGCAGTGTTGAATTCATTCAAGGCTGAGTTAGACAGATTTTTGATAGACAAGGGAGTCAAGGGTTATGGGGGCAGACAGCAAAGTGGAGTTGAGGCTACAACCAGGTCAGCCATGATCTTATCAAATGGTGGAGCAGGCTCAAAGGGCCAAATGGCCTACTTCTGCTCCTAAGTCCTATGCTCCTATGTTTGGAAGGTGATTGGGACAGTACCTGAAGAGAAAGAGAACCATTAATAATATCAGCTAACATGAGGGCCAGGAAGCTTAGTGGTAATAGGGTTGAGGGAGCAATAGGGGAGGTCTCATGGACAAGGTGAGCTTGGACTGGTGTGAAGAAAGATGGAAGTGAAACTAGAGAGTGATGAAACACAGATGGTAACCAGTCCAGACTGTCCCCAGACAATCCCGGCACAGACAGTACACAGTCAAGACTGTCCTCAGACATTCCCTAAGCAGAGGGTAACCAGTCCAGACTGTCCCCAGACAATCCCTGCACAGACAGTACACAGTCTAGATTGTCCCCAGACACTCCCTACACAGATGGTACCCAGTCCAGACTATCCCCAGCCCTGCACAGATAGTACCCAGCCACACACATAGCAACAATACCTAATCAATTTGCAGCCAGTGTGGAAGAGAAAATTATGCCTGGCATGTAACAGGCAGCAAATGTGAATCACCTGAAGTTAGAAGAACCTTGGGGTCCTTAGAGAGAATGATGGAGAATTTCAACGTGCTAACAAGTCCAATAAATTGGTGCTTGTAGAGGAGCCCCTCAACACTGCCCAATGTTCATTTACATTAACCCCAAAGGGGAAGGTGGGACTAAGGCTTCTGTAAGTGGTGGCAAATCCACAATGCCAGTCCCTTATAGAAGGGTAGCCCATTGAAAAGCTACCCCAGAGGTTTGAACTGTGAAGGGGTGAAGTACTGGTGGTTACAGCTTTGATACATGGGTGGTAAGTACCGAACTTGTCTGCGTTGCCTACATTCCAGGGAGGAAGACGTTTAACATACACTTTGGCAGGATCTCTTCTCGTGTTGCAATGAAGATTTCAATAAGTCACACTGGAGTTCCTGCTGCAAATGAAGCAATCATTTGTTCATCAGGAAAAACCTGCCTGGGTGTTGTTGAACAGGTATGCAACCAGGAAAACAGCATGTATTAATGGGATAAAAGCAAAATACTGCGGATGCTGGAAATCTGAAACAAAAACAAAAATAGCTGGAAAAACTCAGCAGGTCTGACAGCATCTGCAGAGAGGAATACAGTTGACATGGGCTGAAACCTTTTAACTCATTTCGATCCCTTCTCCCCACCCCACCCCACACTAGGGCCATCTGCCACTAGCTTGTCCTGCTTGCTACCTTTAATGTCCCCATTAGCACATTCCTTAGATAATATCACCACCGTCAACACCCCTTTGTCCTTTTGTCTATGACATCACTTCTTTGCCTCCACCTATCACTGGCCCCCTTTCCAGCTCTACCTGTCCCACCCCCCTCTACCAGCTTATATTTCACCTCTTTTCTCCATTTCCTTAGTTCTGATGATGAGTCATACAGGCTTGAAATATCAACTGTATTAATGGGAGACCCTTTCATCTTAGAGATTACAGCACAGAAATAGACCTTTCAGCCCAACTGATCATGCTGTTGTTTATTTTCCATCCAAGTCTCCTCCCAGCTCACTTCATCCCACTCCATCAACATATCCTTCTTATAACTAACTCATGCCTAAATACAGCAACACCACTTAGCTCAACCACTCCTTGTGGTAGCAAATTCCACACCGCTCACTAACTCTGTGGGTGAAGTTGTTTCTCCCGAATTCCCTGCTGGATTCATTAGTGACCATCTTATATTGATGGCCCCTGGTTTTGAACTCACCCATAAATGGAAACATCTTCACTACACCCATCCTATCAATAATCTTAGGGACCTCTTTGAACTCACTCAGTCTTCCCTTTCCTAGAGAAAAGAGCCCCAGCCTGTTCAGTCCTTCCCAACAGTTGTGACTTCTCAGTTCCAGCATCATCCTTTCACATAGGAACATAAGAAAAGAAATAGGAGCAGGAGTAGGCCATTCAGCCCCTCAAGTCAACTCCACCATTCAGTAAGGCCATGGCCTTAACTCCACTTTTCTGCCTGCCCTCCATAATCCTTGACTCCCCGGTAGAGGAAAAATCTGTCTACCTCAGCCTTGAATATATTCAATGACCCAGCCTCCACTGCTCTCTGGGCTAGAGAATTCTAAAGATTCACCACCCACTGAGAGAAAGAATTCCTCCTCTTTGTCTCTGGCTTAAATGGGAGACCCCTTCTTTTGAAACTGTGACCTAGATCTAGATTCCCCAATATAAGAAACATCCTCTCGGCATCCACCCAGTCAAGCCCTCTCAGAATCTTATATGTTTCAATAAGATCACCTCTCGTTCTTTTAAACTCCAATGTGTACAGGCCAAACCTGCTCAACTTTTCCTCACAAGACAACCCCTTCATCCCAGGAATCAGCCTAATGAACCTACTCTGACCTGCTTCCAATGCAAGTATATCTCTTCAGTGAGGAGACCAAAACTGTACACGGTACTCTAGGTAGGATCATTGGAAAACAGTAGGAGCAGGAGAAGGCCAATCGGCCCATCAAGCCTGCTCTGCCATTCAATTAGATCATGGCTGATCATCTACCTCAATGCCACTTTCCCACACCATCTTCATCCCCTTGATGCTATTAGTATCCAGAAATCTATCGATTTCTCTCTTGAACCTGCTCAATGATCGAACTGCCACAGCCCCCTAAGGTGGAGAATTCCAAAGATTTGCCACCCTCTGAGTGAAGAAATTCCTCCTCATCTCAGTCTCAGAATAAGGGCCAGGCCATTTAAGACTGTGTTCCCTAGTTTGAGACTCACCAGCCAGGGGAAACATCCTACCTTCATCTGCCCTGTCACTCCCTGTTAGGATTTTGTAAGCTTTAATGAGATCACCTCTCATCCTTCAAAACTCTAGAGAACACAGGCCCAGTTTTCTCAATCTCCCCTCATAGGACATTCCAGCCATCCCTGGGATTAGTCTGGTGAACCTTTGTTACACTCTCTCTATGGCAAGCATATCCTTCCTTAGATAAAGAGATCAAAACTGTACACAACACTCCAGGTGTGTCTCACCAAGCTCTATACAATTGCAGCAATACATCCTTACTCCTGTACTCAAAGCTTCTCACGATGAAGGCCAACTTACCATTAGCCTTCCTAATTGCTTGCTGCATCTACATGCTAACTGTTAGTGACTCACGAACGAGGACACCTAGGTCCATTTGGACATCACCACTTCCCAACCTCTGTTTAAGAAATACTCTGCATTTCTGTTTTTTCTACCAAAGTGGATAACTTCACATTTATTCATATGACATTCCACCTGCCCATGTTCTTGCCCTTTCACTTAGCCTGCCCAAGTCCTGTTTATTCCTTCTGTCTGTTTATGTCTGTTAGAGCGTAGATTTCACCAATGCCCCCTATAGTTGTGAAACTCCATTACTCAATTCTTCTGTAAATATATTTACTTTTTGTAATATGGTGACTAACACTGTGCACAACAGTCCGTGAAGGGCCTTGTCCCATAATGCGAGACCTCATCGGGATTGGAAATTGGAAGATGGAGGGGGGAGTGATACGGAGGGGACTATACAATTGATTAAACAGAAGTGCTCAAAATTATGAGCGGTTTTGATAGCGTAGACAGGGAAACCATTTTCACTGCCATGAAGGTTGGTAACCAGAGGACACAGATTTAAGATAATTGGCTTAAAATTCATGGGGGAGGTAAGGAGAATTGTTTTTTCTTCATGCAGTGAGTTGTGACGATCTGGAATGATGGTGAAAACAGATTCAATAATAACTTGCAAAAGGCTGAGCTGCAATTTTCACAAGTTGAACAATGAAGCGTGCAAACAGTCCACTGACTTGTGACGATTTGCAACTCACAGGGTATTACTTCCTTGCCACAAGTTGCTGGGTGATTCGTAAAAATGAACAGCGGTCAATCCCACTGTTATTTTGGCAGCAGAATCTGGCCCATTGTTTCCACACCAGCACCGTTCATACAGTAAAACATCCCAAGGTCCTTCATTCTTATGACAATTTAACACCATGCCGCATAAAGAGCCTTTAGGTCAGGTGACCTAAAAGCTTGGTCAAAGAGAGAGGTTTTAAGGAGTGTCGTAAAGGAGGAAAGTGAGGCAGAGAGGTGTGGGGAGAGAATTCCAGAGCTTGGGGCCCAGGCAACTGAAGGCACAACTTCTAATGGTGGAGCAAGTAAAATTGTGAGTGCTCAAAGAGGGCAGGATTAGCTGAACATTGAGCACACTTATCGGGGCGGGTTGTGGGGCTGGAGGAGGATACAGGGATTGGGGAGTGGAGGGCGAAGCTGTGGAAGAAATTTGAAAATAAGCTGTGGAATCGACACATCACCCCCATGCCGGACTGCACCAGAGTGACAGCCTAGACCAGGAGCTCTTAGGCGTGGGTATTGCAAGAACATGGGCAAACTGGGCCTACAAAATGTGTGGAGCCTGTTAAGAGGATGGAACAACTGAGGGAGGTGAGGTGCTGCAAAGTGTTGAGGCCTTTGGAATGAAGGAGTTCGAGTAGGAGCCTGAATGATGCTTCTTCATTTTCAACACAGTAAGGTCAACATGATGACTGCATCACCAGGCCAAGATTCTCGCTCACAAGCCAGGGCAATGACAAAATTAAAAGTTGCATTCCTATCTTCCAGCTCATTACCAAATTCAGAAATGCCAAACATCAGTGTTGCAACCCATGCACCATCTTGTCAGTGTTTCACAATGCTGCTTTTGTTTTCTTAAGTTTACATTGAATCACAAAATGATACAGCACAGAAGGAGGCCATTTGGCCCACCGAGCCTGTGCTGGCTCTTTGAAACAGCAATCGAATAAGTCCCACTCTGTCCTTGGCTCTTTCCCCAGAGCCCTGCATCTTTTTATTTGCACTTCAAGTATTTATCCAATTCCCTCGGGGAAGCTAGTAGTGAACCTGCGTTTGCCACCCTTTCAGAGAGTGCACTCCAGATTAGAATAGCTCACTGCGTGAGAACAATTTCACAAGTTTTCTCCTCTAGATTTTTTTGTTTTTTGCCTATTACCTTAAACCTGTGTCCCCTGATTACTGGCCCTCCTGCCAAAGGTAACAGTTCCCCCTGAATGACTCCAGTAAAACCACTCGCGATTTTGAGCACCTCTATTAAATTGCCCCTTTACTCCAAGAACAACCCCAGCTTCTCCAGTCTCTCTGCCTCAGTGAAGTCCGTCTTCCCTGTTCTCATTCTGGTAAACCTCCTAACTTGCACTGATACAAAAGAACCCTGTTCAGGGCTGTTTCTGAGCAGTCACCTTTCTGGGGATCAGTTTTTTTCTTGCGGGGGTGGTGGGGGGGTGGGGGGGGGGGTGCGCGGTGGTGAACCATGGAACGTTTTCCAATTTTTCTTTCTCAGTCAGTCTCTTGATTGATGTTAACTCGCACGCAAACTAAAATGACTGCTGTTCCCAAAGGAAATCTCCTTCCCTCAGTCACTTCCCGAGATTCCACCTCTGGTGCAGTTAATCACGCGGATTACAGTAGAGAGTAACTGTGGCCGGTTTAAATCCCCAACTTGCCTCCACTTGAAGACCGAGGGGTGCCCTGTATCCGACCAAACTAGGATTTGGAAAAGGGGACGGGCACTTGCAACTGGGGTGAGGCGCTGAGGACAGCCAATAGTGGGAGGGGGAATTACAAGGGGTGAACGCAGAAGGTCACACGAGAAGCATATTGGTCAAGGTTAACATCAGGCTAAATGGTCAGCCGTGGCTCAGTGGGTAGCACTCACACCTCGGAGTTAGAAGATTGTGGGTTCAATTCCCAGCCTTGAGGCTTAAGCACCTGATCTAGGGTGATGGTACTGTTGCACAGTCAGAAGCGCTGTCTATCGGTTGAGGCTTTAAAACAAGGCCCCGTGCACATTCCAAGGACCCCGTGTTGAAGGAGGCAGTGAAGCTTGGGGCAGCTGCTGCAAAGGCTCCATGTGAAAAGGACACTGTCTAATTCTCTCCTGCCAAATTTACATGGAGGAGCATGTAAAGAGAATGTTTGACATGAAATATGAATGTACATTGTAACCTGTAATGGCAGGTCTAACAAGGCACCTCATGTACAGTATTGAAAGAGACGGAACTGTGTTGCACTTTATGTAAGGTCAAATTTGAACTGTTATGTAAAGTACTTTAAAAAAAATTTGTGAATAAGGTATAATTTTGGAAAAGTGAAGTAAACAATGCCATTTTGAAGCAGAGCAAGGGAGTTCTCCCTGAGTGTCCTGGCTCTAACAACATCACAGAAGCAGATATATCAGGTTCTTGCTGTTTGTGGGTTCGTGGTGTTTGCAAATTGGCTGTGGCATTTCCTCTACATCAAGAGTACCTCTTTGGCTGTACAGCACTTCAGAATGTCATGAAAGGCACTACAAGAGTGCAAATTCTCTCTTTAATTTATGTTTTATCGTCTTCTGCAAAATACAAAAACAATTCTTGTATCATCACAAACACTCTTGGCATTAAATTGCCTGAAAAACACCACACAGCTCGGGATTGGATGGGTCGGGGTGGGGGGGGGGGGGGGTGACTCTCAGCTCACTCTCCAATAGGGCTTATCATCTAATGTTAACACTAGACGGCACTCAGTGGAAAAATAAGAATGAAGGAGGCCATTCAGCCCCTCAAGCCCTCACAGTTGATCTGTATCTTAACTTTGTTTACCTGCCTTAACCCCATACCCATTGATACATTTGCAGAAACTAAAATCTATCAATCTCAATGGTCAAAGCTCCAACTGGCCCCCAGAATCCACAACATTTTGGGGGAGAGAGTTTCAGATTTCCACTAACCTTTGCGCTTCCTGATTTTGTCCGTGAATGACCTGGCTCTCATTCAAAGATTATGTTCCCCCTCACTTTTAATTCTCTCCCCCCTCCAACATCAATGGAAATAGTTTCCCCATGTCTAACCTATTGGACGCTTTTAACATTTTAAACACCTCGATCAGATCCCCCTTCAGTCTGCTATACTTAAGGGAATACTGGCCAAGTATACGTGAAAGGCTTCATAATTGAATTCTCTCTGTTCCTGGCTCATTCAGGTGAACTGACATAATGTCGCTAAGATGCTTCTCCATATCTTTATCATCTCCAGGCTTAATTGCGCCAATGCTCCACCATTCATCAACTCAACGTGCCCCGAAATGCATTAAGTTGAAAATCCTCGGGCTTGTCTTGGAATCGAGACGAGGCTGCCCTCTGCCAATTGTTCCTGCCTCCCACAGCCCGCCAGCTCTTTCCCTCCTGCGGGTCCTTCTTTTCCCTTTATCCCACTAATCCCTGGCGGCCCTTCCTTCAGCCAGGGCCCTGCCGCCTGGAGCACCATCACCAATTCTGCGAATCCCCTTCCTGGCGGTCAGGCCCCCACGCTGACTTGCAACTATGGGCTGCATTTTATGGTAGCAAATTGGGTGGCTTGCCCCAACTCCCCCCAACATCCCCACACCCCACCCCTACCGCAATTACGTAAAATATGGTGTAACGACATTGGGGTCAGCAATCCGAAGTCACCCCACCAGTCTTTGACAATAAGGGTGCCAAAACCAAAAGATTTGAGATACCAAATGAACAAGGTATTGAGCTGGCTAAAAAGCCAATCGACTGCAATTTTTGGTTGCCCGCTATATTGTTCGCTCATCGCACGGTAAAAACTGTGGGAGTGAGCTACGCAACTTATGAAGAGACGGCACAAGGGCAGATGAAGGGGCCTGCAGATGGGACCATGGCTGTGTGGAGCAGCAGAGTTTGCATTTGGTTGTTGGCAGACTTTATTTGTTCAGTTTGTTTTTTATATATATAGGCTGACATAACAATTAAGGAGAGAGTGTGAGAAAGGTGGGGGGGGCCCCTCTAAATTGGCGGCCAGAACTGACTTCCAGTTCACAGCCCTAACCCCCCTCCCACTGGGTGGCCCCACCCTAGAGACCCCGATTGGGCACGTGGCCCCCACTTCACAAAGCTAACTGGCCGGCACTCCTGCTGGCTGGCCAATGCACCATTCTTCTGAAACGCTAGAACAGCTTGTTTGGGGGGGGGGGGCGGGCAGGAGCAAGCGGACCACATACTTCCTATTCCGCCTCCCTCACCCTGTCCGGAAACCGCAAAATACAGGCCTATATCGCCGTTCCTTCAGTGTCACTGGCTCAAAATCTGAGACCTGCCTCCCTAACAGCACTGTGGGTGTACCTACATCAGACGGACTGCAGCGGTTCAAGAAGACAGCTCACCACTACCAGCTCAAGGGCAATTAGGCATGGGCACTAGATGGTGGCTTTGCTAGCAACACCTACATCCTATGAACGAATTAAAAAAAACGCGTTGTCCTCTCACTACTTCTCTCTGTTAAAAGTTCCCTCAACTCTAATTCTTTGCTCCAATCACAGAATCACACAGCGCAGAAGAGGCCATTCGGCCCATCGAGTATGCACCAACACCGTAAGAAACACCTGACCTACCTACCTAATCCCATTTACCAGCGCTCAGCCCATAGCCTTGAATGTTGTGATGGGCCAAGTGCTCATCCAGTTACTTGTTAAAGGATGTGAGGTAACCTGTCTCCACCACCCTCCCAGGCAGCATGTTCCAGACCATCATCACCCTCTGAGTAAAAAAGTTTTTCCTCACATCCCCCTTAAACCTCCTGCCCTTCACCTTGAACTTGTGTCCCCTCATGACTGGCCCTTCAACTAAGGGGAACAGCTGCTCCCTATCCACCCTGTCCATGCCCCTCATAATCTGGTACACCTTGATCAGGTTGCCCCTCAGTCTTCTCTGCTCCAACGAAAACAACCCAAACTCCCTCCCCCTGCTCTGTATTTCAGTTTCTCTTCATACTCCTCAGCAAAGACCCGCTATAAACACAGGTTGCTGATGACTATAACTAGAACATTCCACTCTAGGGACTGTAGAATACAATGTAAACCCTCATTTGCCAATCCCCAAAGCGTCTATAGGCTGGAGCATAAACACATATCACTGCCCTCCACAATCACATCTATAGGCAACAGTGTAAACAATAGCTGTCACGCCCACAGCAAGGTTATTGGAACTGTCGTGTAATTTGTATAAGCATAACAGAAAAGTAGATGGTATTATCTATCTCTCGCAGTCTTACTTTAGGTTTATTGCACTGCAGAGTTACAAAGGCACAAAGAGGCAGTGCCCCACCATGTGTCTTCAAATGAACTAGATGTGTCTATAATATATGGAGCTGTGCCGAGGAATGCAGCAGCGCATAACTATCTGATTACAACAGACACATGAACAACTCCAGTGGCAGAGACTAGCCAGCTGTTAGCAGGAAAATGAGTGTTGAGAATATGGTAGAGCCACATTCATTCACTGAGAGAGAGATAGAGAGAAGTGGCCAGAGGGAGAGGGGGAGAAAAACAGAGAGACATAGAGAGAGAGAGAAGAGTGAGCAGAGACAGAGATTTGGAAGGGGTGAGAGGGAGATAAGGAAAAACACAGTAAACTTGCATTCATGTAGCATCTTTCACATCCTCAGGGCATCCCCAAGCAAATCATAACCAGTTAACAGAATCCCTCTGAAGCGCAGCTACTGTTGGCAAACACGACAGTCACTTTGCACAAAGATAATCCCACAAGGGGAAAGCAGGAAGTGAATGGAGTAAAAGGCAGGATGAAAGAGAGGGGAGATGGGTACACACAGAAAGGAAAGAAAGACAGACGGACAGAGGGAGAGTGGTGTACATGCACGCATACACGCATGTACACGCAGACTATGCACACATACGTTGACATACACTTGAGCACGCACACACATGCATACTCTCAGACATACACATGCACACAGACACATACACGTACACACACACGTGTATACACAGACACACGAGCACACAGATGAGAGAGGCAGGGAAGGGAAAGACAGGCTTTCAGTTGATGGAACATTGGAGGTTAACAATGTCATCCCTAATGATGCCTCTCTGAGCTGGAGAAACTTCACTGCCTGAACCCATTTGATGCCTTCAATGACAGTATGGCCACCTATCCCCCCACCCTACACACGGCCTCCGACAGCCTGGTTCCCTGGTGCATCTCTTACCTTTCCCCGGCTGCCACCCGTCTTGACCAGGCACGACCTCTGTAGGCTCAGGTAGCCGCCAATCACCTGGATCTCCTCAACCGTCGGGTACCGCTTCTTCGTCGGAGCCCCAGGCACGGCAGTGGGCTGCGTTCCCGCTGACGGGGCCACACCGTTCTCTGCCGTCACCGCACTCGTGGGCAGGGTCTTGTTGGCCGCCATCTTGCGGGGGTTGATGGTTATTGTCTTGCCCGATTTCCGTTGCGGGCCTGGCCGACCGGCCCTGGTGGTGGTTGCCGGTGGGCTTTCACTTCCCGCTGACGGGCCTTCTCTCGACCCTGCTTGAGCCCAGGTTGCTTTCCACACCTGCCCATCGGAGGCCTCTGTCTCGGGGCTGCTTTGCTGCGCTAGGGGTTCACTGTTACTGGGGGTGGGGGTGGCCTGACCTGCCCCCTCCGATCGGCTGAATAGACTGCCACTGGCTCTGACACTGTAGGCCGGAAGCCTCACTTCCTCTGGGCTGGCTGCTGGAGCCCGGGCTGGGCCCACAGAGGGAGGCTTGACGCCGTACAGCCTGCTCATGCTGGGCTCCCCCTCGGCTTCCTCCCCAGCGGCGGGCGGCTCCTGCCGAAACTCTGGGAGCAGTGGCCTCTCCGGGCCTAGTTCAGCCTCCTGGTCTCGGGAGCCATTGTCTGTGCCTCTCTGGTCGGGTGCAGCAGAAAGGCAGGAAGCGGCAGCAGCAGCAGCTGCAACAGTAAAACAGACCGAGGCCTGCTCGCCACAGGAAGAGGAAGCCGTGCTGACAGGCTGCGGTTTTGGAACGCTGATGCTGCTGGCTGCTGAGTTGCCAGGTCCGGAGGAGACAAGGGCCTCGACCTCTTGCTCGGGTGGAGCGTCCTGCCTGCAGCGGGGAATGGTGGCAAAGGATTTCTTGGGGTGGGCCCTCGGTTCGGTCGCAGCTCGGGCCTCCGCTGGGACTGGCTTGGTTTCCACGGCGTCGTCGAGGCTGGCAGGGGCCGGAGGCCTCCACTTCTGGCTGGGGTCGGCCCTCGGCGGCTGTTCACCGGCCGGGGTGTCTTCGGTGTTCGCCACCTGCCGCTCCTGGGGCCCTGCCCTGGCAGGCTCGGCAGCGGGCACAGCGGGCAGGCGGTCGGCAGCGTGGCCGGCCTCACCCCGGTCCTGGTGCCGGCGCGGCGCGGCTTGATCGCGGGCCTCTGGGGTCCCCCGACCGGGCCCGGCTGCATCCTCGACGGGGAGTCCGGCCGTCCGCTGATCGGGCTGCCCCCCCTCGGCGGGGCGGTGAGGGGAATCCGCCCGCTTGGCCCCTGGCACCCCAGCCTCCGCGAACCGGGCTTCGAAGCGGCTGCGGAAGGCAGCTACCGTGTGCGGCAGCGCCGGGCAGGGCCCCTCCTCCGCCGACGCGCTGCACCGACGGGTGGCCACCGGGGCCGGGGAGGGCGAGCGGTCCAGGGGCCTACGCCCCAGGCGGGGGGCCGTAACCCCGCTGCTCCGGCTCCTGGTGCCGCTGTGGGACGGGCGCTCGATGATGTTCTCGGTGCTGCGCGAACGGGTGGGGCGCGGGTGTGCTCCGGCGCCTCCCCTCTGGCCGAACTTGAAGAGCAGCCGGCTGACCCTCCCCCGCCCAGAGGTCGCCGCCACCTCCTCCTCCTCCTCCTCGCCCTCCTCCTCCTCGTCCTCCTCCTCCTCCCGGCCTCTCTCGAAGGTGTTCAGGTCCTCCACACTCCTGCTCAAGGAGGATTTGATGTGAAGCTGATTTGCCCCTGGCTTACTGGACAGTCCATTCAGAGCCTCCTGCTCCCCCTGGCTGTCTAGGCGGGCAGGGACGGACTCGACGATGGTGATGTTGTCCACCCGGATGGTCTTCGCCCCGGTAACCTGGTTGAACAGCTCGGCCAATTGGCGGCCGCGAGGGGCCTGTTCCAGCTCAGGGGCCTCCTTCCTCTGTTTCTCTCGCTGGATGAAGTGGTTCTGGTGCAGGGGGCCGATGTTCTCCCGCAGGACCGCGTCCTCCTGCGCCTTGGCGTCGCAGGCCTCAGGCTCCAGGCCGGAGGGCCGCTCCATCCCTTCAGCCTCCGCGCTGCCACCAGGGCCGGCCTGGACGCTGGGCCTGGCCTGGGCCTCGGCCGGGCTTTCGGACTGCGAGGAACCCGAGCACAGCCTGGCCCGCCTCCTCTCGATGATCTCCCTCTTCCAGGCCGGCATCCTGGCCAGTCTCTCCAGCTCTTCCTGCTCTTTGCGCCTGCCCTCTTCCTCGTCCCTCCGCTTCCTCTCCAGGAGTTGAACCTTCCACTGGGGCAGAGCCGCCATTCTGAAACCCGCCACTGGCCAGGCCCGGTTGTGGACGGAGTGTAAATGGGAGGCCCCTAGACCCAAACCCACCTCAGCCACCCCAACTACCACGGCCCCCTCACGTCAGTCCCTCACTGGAAATCAATGGAGTCTCTAAGACAAAAGCCTTCAGATATCTCCACAAGGCACAATCCCAGACCTAGGTACCCAAACCCCTGTGCCAATATTTTCACACCTATTCCCAAACTCCAAGTTCCTCGCCCTGCCACATTACAAACACCAAGACCCTCACGCCCGGCCCCGGACACTCAGACCCTCAATCCCAGTCTCGGACACTCAGACCCTCACACCCAGTCTCGGACACTCAGACCCTCACACCCAGACCCTCACACCCAGTCTCGGACACTCAGACCCTCATGCCCAGCCCTGGACACTCAGACCCTCACTCCCAGACCCTCACACCCAGTCTCGGACACTCAGACCCTCACTCCCAGACCCTCACACCCAGTCTCGGACACTCAGACCCTCACTCCCAGACCCTCACACCCAGTCTCGGACACTCAGACCCTCACTCCCAGACCCTCACACCCAGTCTCGGACACTCAGACGCTCACACCCAGTCTCGGACACTCAGACCCTCACACCCAGTCTCGGACACTCAGACCCTCACACCCAGTCTCGGACACTCAGACCCTAACACCCAGCCCCGGACGCACAGACCCTCACACCCAGCCCCGGACACTCAGACCCTCACACCCAGTCTCAGACACTCAGACCCTCACTCCCAGACCCTCACACCCAGTCTCGGACACTCAGACCCTCACACCCAGCCCCGGACGCTCAGACCCTCACACCCAGTCTCGGACACTCAGACCCTCACTCCCAGACCCTCACACCCAGTCTCGGACACTCAGACCCTCACACCCAGTCTCGGACACTCAGACCCTCACACCCGGCCCCGGACGCTCGGACCCTCACACCCGGCCCCGGACGCTCGGACACTCACACCCGGCCCCGGACGCTCGGACACTCACACCCGGCTCCGGATGCTCGGACACTCACACCCGGCCCCGGACGCTTGGACACTCACACCCGGCTCCGGACGCTCGGACACTCACACCCAGCCCCGGACGCTCAGACCCTCACACCCAGTCTTGGACACTCAGACCCTCACACCCAGTCTCGGCCACTCAGACCCTCACACCCAGTCTCGGACACTCAGACCCTCACACCCAGCCCCGGACACTCGGACCCTCACACCCAGTCTCGGACGCTCGGACCCTCACTCCCAGACCCTCACACCCAGGACCAGATGCCCTGACCTCTCACTCAGCTCCATCCCCACACTCACCGACCTCATGATCTGACACACACGCACACATTCTTTAGATTCGTTCAGGTCCCCATCCGTCTCTGGACGAATTCCCCCTTCCGGACCCCGGGGTAAATCCTTCCTCTCTCGGGGTCTTGGCCAAATCTTTCCCGGTCCGGGATAAATGCCTCTTCCTGACCCGGGATGAGTTAGATTGCGATGAGTGTGAAGTTAGCTGCCTATGTGTGTGTGTGTGTGTGTGTGTATGTGTGTGTCCCGGGTTAGATTCCAGTCTGGCTCCTGGGCTGTCCCGGAATAGCCTCTGCCCCGATCGCTTGGTCCTTGCGCTCCGGTCCCGCCCGCTTCAGAGACAAAAGGAGAGAATTGGTGGAGCGAGTCTGCCCCCCGCCGCCGCCGCCGCCGCCCCCGCTCCCGCTCCCGCTCCGAGGCTCCGTGTCCCGGGCGGAGGATCCGGCTTATCCCCGCGTCAGGTGCGGGCGCAAACCCGGAGCTCAGGCTGAACCCGCGGTCGCTTGTCCGGTTCCGGCACCACGGCAAAAAACCCTGAGATTTAATGTCAGGTTGGAGCCGCCACCCACACTGACCGAGGGAGAGTGAGACGGCATCCGGGAGTGGCCAGGAAATGGATGGAGAGAGGATTGGGATTGAGGGGGGTGGGGGGGAGAGAGAGAGAGGATTTGGTAGGGGGGGGGGGACAGAGGATGGGGGGTGGAAGAGGATGGGGGTAAGAGGGTGGGGAGTAAGAGGTTGGGGGGGTTGGGGTATAAGGGGGGGGGGTAGGAGTATAAGGGTTTGCTGCTTAAGGGGGGTGGGGATTAAGAGGGTGGGGGGGATTAAGAGGGTGGGGGGTGGGGGGGTTAAGAGGGTGGGGGAGTGGGGGGGGTTAAGAGGGTGGGGGAGTGGGGGGGGTTAAGAGGGTGGGGGAGTGGGGGGGGGGGTTAAGAGGGTGGGGAGGGTTAAGAGGGTGGGGAGTGTGGGGGGGTGGGGGGGTTAAGAGGGTGGGGGAGTGGGGGGGTTAAGAGGGTGGGGGGGGTTAAGAGGGTGGGGGGGTGGGGGGAGGTTAAGAGGGTGGGGGAGTGGGGGGGGGTTAAGAGGGTGGGGGGGTTAAGAGGGTGGGGGGGTGGGGGGGAGAGAGGACAGGGGGTTGGGGGAGAGAGGATCGGAGGTTGGCGACAGAGAGGATAGGGGTTGGGGGGGTAAGGGGGTGGGGTGCAGTGGGGGGTGGGGGGGAGAGAGGACGGGGGGTGGGGGGGAGTGGATCGGAGGTTGGCGAGAGAGAGGATAGAGGGTGGGGGGTAAGAGGGTGGGGGAGAGAGAGGATGGGGGTGGGGGAGAGAGAGAGAATGGGGGTGGGGGGGGGGAGAGAGAGGATGGGGGTGGGGGGGGAGAGAGGGGGTGGGGGTGGGGGGGGGAGAGAGGGGGTGGGGGGTAGAGAGAGGATGGGGGTGTGGGGTAGAGAGAGGATGGGGTTTGGGGGGGAGAGAGAGGACGGGGTGGGAATTGAGGCAGGACAGGGGTGGGGGGAGAGAGGATGGGGGTGCAGGGGAGAGAGGGTGGCGGGTAGAGAGGACGAGGGTGGAGGTCAGAGAGGCTGGGGGGTGGGGCTGGAGAGAACATGGGGGGTGGGGGGAGAGCGAATGGGGTTGGGGGAGAGGCTGAGGGTTGACGGGGAGAGAGGATGGGGGTGGGGGAGAGAGGATGGGGGTGGGGGAGAGAGGATGGAGGGTTGGAGTGGATAGAGAATGGGGGGTTGGGGTGGAGAGAGGATGGGGTTTGGTGGGGAAGAGTGGATGGGGGTTGGGGGGAGAGTAGATGGGGATTGGGGGGGAAGAGTGGATGCGGGTTGGGGGGAGAGAGGTTGGGGGTAGAGAGGATGGGGGTTGGGGAGGAAGGGAGGATGGGGGTTGGGGAGGAAGAGAGGATGGGGGTTGGGGAGGAAGAGAGGATGGGCGTTGCGGGGGAGAGAGGATGGGGGTTGGGGGGAGAGTGGATGGGGGTTGGGGGAGAGAGGATGGGGGTTGCGGGGGAGAGAGGATGGGGGTTGCGGGGGAGAGTGGATGGGGGTTGGGGGGAGAGTGGATGGGGGTTGGGGGAGAGAGTGGATGGGGGTTGCGGGGGAGAGTGGATGGGGGTTGTGGGGAGAGAGGATGGGGGTTGCGGGGGAGAGAGGATGGGGGTTGGGGGGAGAGAGGATGGGGGTTGCGGGGGAGAGAGGATGGGGGTTGGGGGGAGAGAGGATGGGGGTTGGGGGGAGAGAGGATGGGGGTTGGGGGGAAGAGTGGATGGGTTTGGGGAGAGAGTGGATGGGGTTGGGGGGAGAGTGGATGGGGGTTGGGGGGAGAGTGGATGGGGGTTGGGGGGAGAGTGGATGGGGTTGGGGGGAGAGTGGATGGGGTTGGGGGGAGAGTGGATGGGGGTTGGGGGGGAGAGTGGATGGGGGTTGGGGGGGAGAGTGGATGGGGGTTGGGGGGAGAGTGGATGGGGGTTGGGGGGAGAGTGGATGGGGGTTGCGGGGGAGAGTGGATGGGGGTTGGGGGAGAGAGGATGTGGGGTTGGGGGGGAGAGTGGATGGGGATTGGGGGGGAAGAGTGGATGGGGATTGGGGGGGAAGAGTGGATGGGGGTTGGGGGGAGAGTGGATGGGGGTTGGGGAGAGAGGATGGGGGTTGGGAGAGAGGATGGGGGTTGGGAGAGAGGATGGGGGTTGGGGTGGAGAGAGGATGGGGGAGAGGGGAAGAGAGGATGGGGGTTGAGGGGGGAGAGGGGATGGGGATGGGGTGCGAGAGAGGATGGGGTGGGGAGAGTGGAAGCAAGAGATAGGAAGGCTGGGAGAGGGAGGGGGAGATAGGGAGACGGAGGGTAGGGAGGGGGGAGAGAGGGAAAGGGAGGGGCTGAGAGGGAGAGGGAGGGGGAGAAAGGGAGGTGCGAAGAGATTGAGAGGGTGGGAAGATGGATGGAGAGAGGGAGAGAGAGGAAGTGGGAGAGAAAGGGGGGAGAGAGGAGGAGAGAGTGGGGGAGAGGGGGAGGGATGTGGAGAGAGGAAGAAAGGGTGGGGGAGTGGGGGAGGGTGAGAGGGGGAGAGGCTGGGGGAGTGGGAGAGGATGGGCGAGGGTCGGGGAGTGAGGGAGGGGTGAAGAGAGGGAGGGAGAGAGGGAAGAGAGAACGAGAGAAGGAGAGGGAGGGGAAGAGAGGGAGAGAGAGGGAAGAGAGAGCGAGGGAGGGAGAGAAGGAGAGGGAGGGGAGAGAGAGGAAGGGGAGAGAGGAGGAGAGAGTAGGGGAGAGGGACGGAGAGTGGGGCAAGGGAGAGAAAAGGGGGTGAGGCAGAGAGAGGGATGGGGGAGTGAGTGGGTGGAGATGGAGAGAGAGAGGAGAGGGAGGAAAGGGAGAGAGAGAGAAGAGAGAGGGAGAGAGGGGGGAAATGGAAAAACAGGGAGAGAGGGAAGGGGAGATAGAGAGGGAGAGGGTGGAGGTAGAAATGGGGATGGAGAGGGAGAGGGGTGGGATAATGAGGGAGAGGAGGGAGAGGGGAGAAAGAGGGAGGGAGAGAGAGAGAGACAGTAGAGGGAGAGAGGGTGAGAGATGGGAGAGGGAGGAGAGGCAGGGAATGTGGGGAGAGGGAGGAGAGAGGGTGATGAGGCAGAGTGAGGGTGTATAGGCAGAGGTAGGGGTGAGATGGGGAGAGAGGAAGGGAAGAGGGAGGGAGAGAGGGGGAGAGGGAGGGGGAGAGAGAGAGAGGAGGGAGAGGGAGAGAGGGAGGGAAACTGGGGAGAGGGAGGAGAGGGAGGGAGAGAGAGGGAGATGAGAGAGAGGGAGAGGGGGAGAGTGCAGGACGAGGCAGGGTGAGGGAGAGAGGTGGAGAAAGAGAGAGGGTGGGGAGAAGGGGGAGAGGGAGAAAGAGGGATAGAGAGGGGAGAGAGGGAGAGAGAGATGGGTGAGAGTGAGTGAGATGGAGAGAGAGGGGGAGAGAGAGAGAGACACGGGGAGGGGGAGCGAGAGTGGGAAAAGAGCAGAGGGAGGAAAGGGGCAGAGGGAGATAGAGGGGCAGATGGAGGGAGATTGGGAGAGGGAGGAGAGGGGAGACGAAGCAGAGAGGGGGAGAGGGAAAGAGATGGAGAGAGAGGGGGACAGAGTGTGAGGAGACGGAGGAGAGGGAGAGAGAGAGGGAGGGAGATGGAGGGAAGGGAGAGAGGGAGAGGGATAGAGGAAGGGAGAGTGGGGGGTAAGGCAGAGCAAGGGGGAGATGGAGAGAGAGGGTGGGGGATAGGGAGAGAGAGAGTGGGAGAGAGTGGGAGAGAGAGGGAGAGAGATGGGGAGAACGAGACAGAGGAGGGAGAGTGAGGGAGATGGAAGGAGAGGGAGAGGGGGAGGGAGAGAGGGAGAGGGGGAGAGAGAGTGAGAAGGGGAGAGGGAGTGAAAAGGGGAGTGGGCCAGAGGGAGAGAGATTGGTAGAGGGAGGAAAGTGGGGGTGAGGCAGAGAGAGGGGGAGATGGAGGGAGATGGAGAGAGAGGGTGAGAGAGGAAGGAAAGGGGGAGATGATGGGGGGAGGGAGATGAAAGAGAGAGAGGGAGGGAGAGAAGTAGGGTGATGGAGAGATAGGGAGAGAGAGGAGAGGGAGGAAGGGGGAGGGGAGGAAAAGAGGGGGTGATGGGGGAGAGGGATGGAGAGGGGGGACGAAGCAGATAGAGGGGGAGAGGGACAGAGATAGAAAGGGGGGCAAGGGAGAGGGAGAGAGGGTGGGAGAGTGGGGAGAGCGAGAGAATGGGGGATGAGGGAGAGAAAGGAGTAGAGGGAGGGAGAAGGTTGGGAGGGAGAGAGGGAGGGAGAGAGTGAGAGATTGGAGGGGGAGAGCAGGGAAACAGAGCGAGTGGGAAGGAGAGAGGGATAGAGGGAGGGAGATGGAGAGGGAGAGAGAGGGGAAAGAGGGGAAGAAGGGGGAGAGCGAGAGAGGTAGGGAGGGGGCGAGGGAGAGAGGGGACAAGGGAGAGGGGGAGAGGGAAGGGGGAGAGGGAGAGAGCGCGGTCAGGGGAAGGGAGAGTGATGGGCGAGGGAGAGAGAGGTGAGAGAGGGATAGAGGGTGGGGAGCAGGGAGAGAGAGGGGAGTGGGAAAGAGATGGGGGGTATAGGCAGAGGAAGGGATGAGATGGAGAGATGGTGGAGAAAGAGGGAAGGAGAGAGGAAGAAGGAAAGAGGGAGCAGGGAAACAGAAAGAGGGGAGAGGTGGAAGGGGTGAGAGAGAGGGGGCAGAGGGGGAGAGTGGGGTAGAGGGACAGGGGGGAGAGGGAGAGAGGGGGGAGGGAAAGATGGGGATGGGGGGAGAGTGAGAGAGCAGGAAGAGAGACAGAGAGAGTGGGAGAGGAGGAGAGAGGGTGTAGAGAGAGAGTGAAGGGGTATAGGCAGAGAGAGGGGCAGAGGGAGGGGTAAGATGAAGAGAGTGGAGAGAGAGGGTGGAGAGAGAGGGAGGGAGAGAGAGAGAGGAAGAAGGAAAGAGGGATCAGGAAAACAAAGAGCGAGGAGAGGGGGGAGAGAGACGGGGAAAAAGGATGGAGGGGGAGAGGGGGGTAGAGGGAGAGGGAGAGAGTGGGGAGAGGGACAGAGAGAGTGGGAGAGGGGGAGAGAGGGTGTAGAGGAGAGAGGGGGCAGAGGGAGGGTGAAATGGAGAGAGGGTGGAGTGAAGGGGAGAGGGGGAAGAGGGAGAGAGGTGAGATAGTGAGAGAGAGGGAGAGGGAGAGAGAGAGAGTGGGGAGGGAAAGGGGAGAGTGTGAGAGAGGTGGAGAGGGAGTGGGGAAAGGTAGAGATTGTGGGGAGAGGGAGAGAGAGGGAGGGGGAGAGGGAGAAAGAGGGGTGAGATAGAGGGTGGGAGGGAGGCAAGAGATAGAGAGTTGGAGCAAGGGTTGGAGATTGAGAGTGGGAGGGGGGAGATGGAGGTAGAGAGTTGGGGATGTGGTGGAGGTAGACAGTGGGAGGGAGGGGTGGAGATAGGGAGTGAAGATAAGGAGAGGGAGGGAGGGATGAAGATAGGGAGAGTGAGGGAGTTGGTGAAGATAGGGAGGGGGAGATAGGGAGAGGGGTGAAGAGGGTTGGAGAGAGGGAGAGGGGTGGGGAGAGGGAGAGGGGTGGAAAGAAGGGGAAGTTTGGGAGAGAGGGGTGAAGAGGGTTGGAGAGAGGGAGAGGGGTGGGGAGAGGGAGATGGGTGGAGAGAAGGGGAAGTTAGGGAGGGAGAGGAATAGAGCGGGAGATAGGGAGGGAAATAGAGGGAGGGGAAAGGTGGGAGAGATAGGGTGGGGAGAGAGATGGGGAGATAGAAAGGGAAGGGGGGAGAGAGAGGGGGGAGGGGGCTGGAGAGGGAAGGTGAGGGGAGGGAGGGGGAGAGAGAGAGAGGGAGGGAGAGAGAGAGGGGGAGCGAGTTAGGGGGGAGTAAGAGATGGAGAGAAATTGGGGAGATAGATAGAGAGGGAGAGAGAGTGAGGAAGGAGATAGAGAGCAAGAGATGGAGTCGGGGGGGGAGATAGCAAAGTACAGGGTGAGAACAGGAGAGATGGGGAAATAGACACGGGATAGAGAGGGAAAGAGTTAGAGGAAGAGAAAGGGGGGGCAAGTTAGAGGCAGAGAGAGGGGAGAGGGAGGCAGAGAGAGTGGGAAAGAGTGAAGGGCAGAGAGATGGAGAGAGAGGTGGGAGACAGAGAGGGGGTAGATAGAGAGAGCGAGAGAGGGGGTGAGATAGGGCGAGATGGGGGTGAGATAGAGAGAGACGGGTTGGGGGGTAGAGAGAGAGACGGGGGAGATAGAGAGAGAGAGATGGGGAGAGAGAGAAGGTGGGAGAGAGAGGGAGGGGGCCACAGGGGGGATGGAGAGATTGGGGGAGGGGGAGATGGATAGACTGTGTGAGAGAGAGGGGAATACTAGAGTATATGGAGAGAATATAGAAAAATAAAGATAGGGAGGAGGAATAGAGAGAGAGACAGTATGAATAGAGAATATACAGAAAGTATAGAATATAGAGGAGGTGGGTGGAGAAAGAAGGACACAAACATACACATATACAGATAGGGGATAGACAGACACAGAGAGAATAAATAAAGAGATGGAGAGAGACCGGTTGCTCGAGGAACTCCAGCTCAGAGTTGATGAGCTGCAGTCTGAGCTTCGGACACTGCAACACATCAGGGAGGGGGAGAGTTACCTGGACGCTGTGTTTCAGGAGACAGTTACACCCCTTAGATTAACTACCTTAAATTCGGCCAGTGGTCAGGGACAGGAGAGTGTGACTATGAGTGTGGCAGGTAGAGGGATCCAGGAAGTAGCACTGCAGGAGCCTCAGCCCTTGCCCTTATCCAACAGGTTTGAGATTCTTGTTTCCTGTGTGGATGAGAGCAGGGACTGTAGGGAGGATGAGCAAACTGACCATAGCACCGTGGTACAGGGAGCCATTCAAGTGAGGGGAGAAAAGAGAAATGTAGTTGTAATTGGGCATAGTATAGTTAGGGGAATAGATACTGTTCTCTGTAGCCAGGATCTAGAGTCCCGAAGGCTGTGTTGCCTACCTGGTGCCAGGATTAAGGATATCTCATCTGGGCTGCAGAGGAACTTGAAGTGGGAGGGGAAAGATCCAGTTGTCGTGGTCCATGTAAGTACCAATGATATAGGCAGAACGAGGAGAGAGGTTCTGCTGAGGGAATACGAGCAGCTAGCGGTTAAATGAAAAGGCAGAACCAAGAACGTAATAATCTCTGAATTACTACCTGAGCCTCGAGCTAATTGACACAGGGTCAATAAGATTGAAGAGGTAAATGCGTGGCTGAAAGATTGGTGTGGGAGAAATGGGTTTGAATTCCTGGGACATTGGCACCAGTACTGGGGAAAGAGGGAGCTATTCTGTTCAGATGGGATCCACTTGAATCATGCTGATACCAGTGTCCTGGTGAATCGCATAACTAGTGTTGTAGATAGGGTTTTAAACTAAATAGTGGCGGGGGGGAGGGTTCAGTTACATGGAAATATAAAAAATCAAAGTTTAAGGAGAGGGTAAGATTTAGTGAAGAGGCTGACTGTTACCAAAAAGTGAAAGGAATGGACAGAGTGTGTGAACGCCATTTTGCACCAAAGAATCATATAAGAGTAGGGAAAATTAGCAACAGGGCAAACTTAATGGCTTTGTATCAAAATGTGCGTAGCATTCGAAATAAAACTAACGCGTTAACAGTGCAAATAGAGATAAATAGGTATGATTTGGTGGCGATTATTGAGATGTGGTTACAGGGAGAACAGGTTTGGGAGTCGAATATCCAAGGGTACTCAGTGTTTCGGAAGGATAGGCAGGAAGGAAAAGGAGGTGGTGTAGCTTTGTTAGTAAAGGAAGAGATCAGTGCTATAGCGAGGAATGATATAGGCACTGGAGAGCAAGACATAGAGTCAGTCTGGGTAGAAATAAAAAATAGCAAGGGAAAGAAGTCCCTGATGGGAGTAATCTATAGGTCCCCAAACAGTAGTTCAGCAGTAGGGCACGGTATAAACCAGGAAATACTGGGAGTATGTAAGAAAGGCACGGCAATAATCATGGGTGATTTTAATATGCATGTATACTGGACTAATCAAATTGGCAAGGGTAGCCCCCAGG
This sequence comes from Carcharodon carcharias, assembly GCF_017639515.1. NCBI lineage: Eukaryota > Metazoa > Chordata > Chondrichthyes > Lamniformes > Lamnidae > Carcharodon > Carcharodon carcharias. The sequence goes on from NC_054485.1 coordinate 92,174,437, forward strand.
GAGAGTTCATAGAGTGTATTAGAGATTGTTTCTTGGAGCAATATGTTGTGGAACCAACCAGGGAGCAGGGTATTCTGGATTTGGTTCTGTAATGAGAAGGGATTAATTAATGGTCTCATAGTAAAGGATCCTCTAGGGAAGAATGATCATAGAATGCTAGAATTTCAAGTTCAGTTTGAGAGTGAGAAACTTGGGTCCCACACTAGTGTTCTGGAGTTAAACAAAGGTAACTACATAGGCATGAAGAAAGAAAACTAGCGCAAAATGTAAAAACTGATAGCAAAAGCTTCTACAAGTATATAAAAGGAAAGAGATTAGCTAAAGTGAATGTTGGTCTCTTGGAGGATAAGACTGGGGAGCTAATAGTGGGGAATGCAGAAATGGCAGAGACGCTTAAGCAATATTTTGCCTCAGTTTTCATGGTGGAGGACACTAGTAACACCCTAATAGTAACAGGTAGTGCAGAGGGTATAGAGAAGGAGGAACTTAGAACTATCACCATCACTAGAGAAAAAGTACTGAGCAAACTATTGGGATAAAGGGTGACAAGTTCCCAGGACCTGATGGTCTACTTCCCAGGATCTTAAAGGAAGTGGCAGCGGAGATAGTGGATGCATTGGCTATAATATTCCAAAATTCCATGGATTCTGGAAAGGTTCCAGTGGATTGGAAAGATTCTAATATAACACCCTTATTCAAAAAGGGGTGGAGGAGGCAAAAAGTAGGAAACTAAAGACCAGTTAGTTTAACATCTGTCATTGGGAAATTGTTGGAATCCAATATTCAGGAAGTAGTAATGGGGCATTTGGAAGGTGAAAATGCAATCCATCAGAGTCAGCATGGTTTTATGAAGAGTAAATTGTGTTTGACTAATTTGCTAGAGTTCTTTGAAGATGTGACAAGCAAAGCGGTTAATGGGGATCATGTAGATGTAGTATATCTGGACTTCCAGAAGGCCTTTGATAAGGTTCCACACAAAAGAGTAGTACGCAACATAAAATCTCACAGAGTTAAGGGTAATATATTAGCTTGGATAGAGGATTGGCTAACCAACAGAAAGCAGAGTCAGCATAAATGGGTCTTTCTTTGGATGGCAAGCTGTAACTAGTGGGGTATCACAGGGTTTGGTCCTTGGGCCCCAACTATTTACAATCTATATTAATGACAGATTCAGGGATAGAAGGTACTATAGTTAAATTTGCAAATGACACCAAAATAGATGGGAAAGTAAGTTTCAAAGAAGAAATAAATTTACAATTGGATATGGACAGGTTAGGTGAATGGGCTAAAATTTGGCAGATGGAGTTTAACATGGATAAGTGTGAGATTATCAATTTTGGTCGGAAGAATAAAAAGGTGACTTATTAATTAAATGGAGAGAAACTTCAGAAGCTTCAGTGCCGAGGGATCTGGGTGTCCTCGTGCATGAATCACTGAAAGCTAGTATACAGGTACAGCAGGTAATAAGGAAGGCGAATGGAATTTTGACATTTATTACTAAAGGAATAGAGTATAAAAATAGGGAAGTTTTGTTGCAACTGTACAAGGCATTGGTGAGACCACACCTGGAGTACTGTGAACAGTTTTGGTCCCCTTACATGAGGAAGTTGCATGTAGTTGCATTGGAGGCAGTTCAGAGGATGTTCACTAGATTGATTCCAGAGATGTGGGACTTATCCTATGAGGAGAGATTGAGCAGTTTAGGCCTATACTTGTTAGAGTTTAGAAGGATGAGAGGAGATCTAATTGAGATATATAAGATGCTAAAGGGGATAGACAATGTAGAAGTGGAACAGATGTTTCCCTTTGTGGGGCATTCTAGAATGAAAGGCCATAGTTTTAGGCTAAGGGGTGGTAGATTTAAATCAGAGATGAGGAGGAATTACTTTTCTCAAAGGGTCGTAAATCTGTGGAATTCACTACCTCAGAGTGCAGTGGATGCCAGAATGCTGAATGAATTTAAGGAGGAGATAGACAGATTTTTAATTAATAATGGGTTGAATGGTTATGGGCAGAGGGGAGGAAATTGGAGTTGAGGCCGAAATGAGATCAGCCATGATCGTATTGAATGGCGGGGCAGGCTCGAGGGGCTGAATTGCCTATTCCTGCTCTGAGTTCTTATGTAGAAGAAGTAGAATGAGAAAGAGAGAGAAAAAAATACAGAGTGGGAATAGGGAGAGAACTGAGAGAGAGAGAGGGAGTGTGTGTGTGTGTGTTGAGGAGGAATATATAAAGTGTCAGGGATAACTGTCACAACTCACTGGGGATAGTGTGCTGTAATATCACGGCCCCCAACCCACGACAAATGTGAAAAGTTTGACCAAACCACCAGATTGCCCCAATTCTACCTAATTTAGGTTAACAGAATACGAGCAACCAGGTTTGTAAACTCAACAAGTAAATAACTTTAGTGAACAAACTGTCTTTAATTAGTGGCGAAAGAAAGAACTATGAACTAACATCTAACACTGTAATTTAAACTGTACACACTTCTTAAATCCACACAGACACACATGAGACACAAAATGTAGATTTTAAGGGTGTGATAAAACAGTTCAATAACACCAATCTGGAGTACGGGATTCAATGTTTCAATTTTAATCAATGTCTTCCAAATTCCTTTCAGTTCTTTGTTGATGACAGAAGGTGTCGTCCAGCACTTTCAGTCTGTAGTTCACTGGTTGAGAACTTGCATTTCAATGTCTCTAATAGTGGTTTTCCCCTTTTCCTTTTTACAGGGGTTTCATCAGAGAGAGATAGCTATATGAGGAAAAGAGATTTTTAGGTGTTTTCTCTTTGCAGGTCAGGAGTTTTATGCTGTACTGCTACCATACCAAACCTGGTCACCTGGTCAGCAGCAGATTAAAATGCCATTGTCAGGCAGCTCCCTTGGTCCAGGATTCCCCTTTCTGGCAATATCCTGTCTTTCATGGCACACTCTGTTCCAGGACTGCAACATTGTATATATTTCTCATCCTGTTCCAGTCGACATTTCTTTCAAACTTGCAGCCATTGTAGTTTTAAATCCATAGTCCAACAGAAATAGAGAAAAATAAAAAGGATATGTCTTTACATTATAGACACAGGTTTCTCAGTCTCACTTTCCCCTGGGTCTCTTGCTCACTCCATCTCGATCGATGGTAACCCCAGGATGTTGATAGTGGGGGATTCAGCGATCGTAATACCATTGAATGTCATGGGGAGATGTTTAGATTCTCTTTTGCTGGAGATGATCATTACCTGGCACTTGTCTGGCACAAATCTTACTTGCCATTTGTCAGCCCAAACCTGGATATTGTCCAGGTCTTGCTGCATTTGGACATGGACTGCTTCAGTATCTGAGCAGTCATGAATGGTACTGAATGCTGTGCAATCACCAGTAAACATCCCCACTTCTGACCTTATGATGGACAGAATGTTATCGATGAAGCAGTTGAAGTTGGTTGGGCCTAGGACACTGCCCTGAGGAACTCCTAAAGTAATGTCCTGGTGCTGAGATGATTTCAACAACCACATCCATCTTCCTTTGTGCAAGGTATGACTCCAAAGCTCCCCCCCAACCCCTCCCCCCAACCCTGATCCCCATTGACTTAAATTTTGCTCGGGCTCCTTGAAACCACAGTCGGGGAAAATGCTGCTTCGATGTGGAGGGAAGTCATTCTCACCTCACTTCTGGGATTCAGCTCTTGTCGTGTTTTGATCAAGGCTGTAATGAGGTCCAAAGCTCAGTGACTCTGCTAGTTTACTTTTGTCACATATTGGCTGTGTCCATGAGGTACTTTGGTAGGGGAGCATGATTGGAGGGATTCAATTTTTCTTTTATTCACTCAGGATGTGGTATTCGCTGGCTGAACCAGTATTTATTGCCTATCCCTAGTTGCCCTTGAGATGGTGGTGGTGAGCTGCCTTCTTGAACCGCTGCAGTCCATGTGGTGTAGGTACACCCACAGTGCTGTTAGGGAGGGAATTCCAGGATTTTGACCCAGTGATAGTGAAGGAATGGTGATATATTTCCATGTCAGGATGGTAAGTGACTTGGAGGGGAAGTTCCAGGTGGTGGTGTTCCCATCTATCTGCTGCCCTTGTCCTCCTAGGTCTTAGTGGTCATGGGTTTGTAAGGTGCTAAGGAGCCTTAATGAATTCCTGCAGTGCATCTTGTAGATGGTACACGCTGCTGCTATTGTGCATTGGTGGTGGAGGGAATGAATTTTTGTGGATGGGGTGCCAATCAAGCAGGCTGCTTTGCCTTGAATGCTGTCAAGCTTCTTGAGTGTTGTGGGAGCTGCATTCATCCAGGCGAGTGAGGAGTATCTCACCAGATTTCTGATTTGTGCCTTGTAGATGGTGGACAGACTTCAGGGAGTCAGGAGGTAAATTACTTGTCACAGAATTCCAAGCCTCTGATCCACTCTTGTAGCCACAGTATTTATATGGCTAGTCCAGTTCAGTTTCTGGTCAATGGTAACCCCCAGGATATTGATAGTGGGGGATTCAGTGATGGTAATGCCATTGAATGTCAAGGGGTGATGGTTAGATTCTCTCTTGTTGGAGATGGTCATTGCCTGGCACTTGTGTGGCGCGAATGTTACTTGCCACTTGTCAACCCAAGCCTGGATATTGTTCCAGTCTTGCTGCATTTGGACATGAACTGCTTCAGTATCTGAGGAGTCGTGAATGGTGCTGAACATTGTGCAATCATCAGCCAACATGCCCACTTCTGACCTGATGATGGAAGGAAGGTCATTGACGAAGCAGCTGAATATGGTGCTCTGGGAAAGATGGGGACAAATATGAGAGGTGCAACATGTTCACAAGGACTTTGGAAAGAGAGGCTTGAGATGGGATGGTAGTTTGCAAGGACAGTTGGGGATGGGGGCTCAAGGGCTTTTTTGAGAGTGGTGATGGTGGCAGATTTGAACAACAGGGGGACAAAGCCTTAGGAGAGAGAAAATCACTAATGAGATGATCGAACAAGGAGACCAGGAAGAGATGTTCGGTGCTCTGTGGTTTAATAGGAATAGGGTCGAGGGTCGAGTGTGGAGGAGGTGGGTGTCCTGACAAGATAAGCTCAGGGAGGGCGGAGGGAAGATGTCAGCTCTAACAGTGCAGCGGTTCCTCAGTTTTGTACAGGGAGTGTTCTCCTGTCAGCCTGGATAATGTGCACAATTCCCTGAAATGTTGACTTGACAGCAGAAGTACAACTCAATGAGTCACAGATGACAAAGCCATTTAAATAAAAGCCCCAGAGCTAAACCTCCGGTGTGCATCACCTTTATTGAATATGTAACTTTTGCCATTATACAATCATCATTCATGAGGTAAACTGTACCAAAATTCTACCCAATAATTTCCTGTAACTGCTCCTAAGTGTTCATTTGTGGTGTGCGAGAGTTCTCGTGACCAAAGGCTATTAAATCTAAAAGAACCATTACACTTTTCATTTACAAGGCAAACTTTATGCAAAGTTTTTCCAACAATTCTGTAAACTGACCACTTTATCGAGTCATTTAGTCTCTGACTGACAGGTAAAGGGGTGGGGGAAGGGGACAGAGAAGGAGGGGAGGGATGGATGGATGAAGAGAAGGAAGCAGGGAGTTGGGCAGAGAGGGTGGGAGGCAGGAAGCGAGGGGGAAGAGAGGGAGGGGATATAGGAGGCAGGAGAGCAGGGGAAGTACAAGGGCTGCAGAGAGGGGGCAGTGTACGGGGGGTGAGATTTTTTTCAATTCTTTCATGTGAAGTGGGCATTACTGGTAAGGCCAGTATTTGTTGCCCATCCCTAAATGTCCTTGAACTGAGTGACTTTCTAGGCCATTTCAGAGGGCAGTTATAAGTTAAAGATATTGTGAGTCTGGTGTCACATATACGCCAGACCAGGTAAGGGCAGCCGATTTGTCAAAAGACGAGAGATTGCAGAGCTCTGAGATGCAGAGGGATCAGGGTGTCTTAATGCATGAATTGCAAAAGGTTAGTATGCAGGTACAGCAGGTAATTAGGAAAGCTGATAGAAAGTTATTGTTTTTTGCAAGGGGAATTGAATACAAAAGTAGGGAGGTTATGCCTCAGTTACACATGGTATTAGCGAGATCACATCTTGAGTACCGTGTACAGTATGGGTCTCCTTATTTAAGGAAGGACGTATACGTCTTCAGAGAAGGTTTACTAGACTAATGCCTGTAATAGGCAGATTGTCTTATGGGGAAAGATTGGACAGGCTAGGCTTGAATCTGCTGGAGTTTAGAAGAATAATAGATGACTTGATTGAAACATATAAGATCCTGAGGGATCTTGACAGGGTGGATGTGGAGAGGATGTTTCTTCACGTGGGAGAATTTATAACTTGGGGTCACTGTTTAAAAATAAGGCATCGCCCATTTAAGACGGAGATGAAGAGAAATTTTTTCTCTTAGAGGGTTGAGAGTCTTTGGAACTCTCCTCCTCAAAAGACTGTGGAAGCAGAGCCTTTGAATATTTTTAAGGTGGAGGCGGATAGATTCTTGATTAACAAGGGAGTGAAAGGTTAGTGGGGATAGGTGAGGATGTGGAGTTGAGGCTACAATCAGATCATCCATGATCTTATTGAATGGTTCTTTTTAATCATTCATGGAATGCCCAATCCTGCTGCTAATTCATATGTATGTACTTCTTGTAGAGCATTAGTGAATTGGATGGGTTTTTAATGATTGATCATAATTTTGTGGTCACTGTTACTGAGAATAGCTTTCAATTCCAGATTTATTAACTGAATACAAACTCCACCAGCTGCCAGGGTGGGATGTGAACCCATATCTCCAGAGCATTAACATGGGCTTCTGGATTACTATTGCAGTGACATTATCACTGTGCCACAGAGAAGGCAAGGGGGGAAGAGTTGGAGTGGGCAGGACAAAGAAGGGGACACAAAGGATGGTGAGGTGAAAATGGAGTAAAAAGGGGTAGAGGTAAAGAGAGGTAGGGAGCGAGAGAGGGAGAGATAGTGGATGAGAGAGGGAGGAGGAAAGAGTGGAGTGGGAGGGAAAAAGAATGGGGAGGCCAAAGGAGGAAGTAAAGAGGGTAGGTGGGGTGCGATGGGGGGGTCATGACGGTGGGGGTGGGGTTGGGGGGGTCGTGACGGTGGGGGTGGGGGGGTGTATGTGACGACAGGGGTGGGGGGGATCGTGACGGTGGGGGAGGGAGGGTCATGATGGTGGGGGGGGTCATGATGGGGGAGGAGGATTGACGGGGGGCATGACTAGAGAGGGGGGACTTGTGGGGTGGGGGAGGGGGGAATAGTGGAGGGATAGAGGTGGAATAGTGGGGGAAGGGAGGGAGAGGGGGAATAGTATGGGGGTGGGAGGGATGAACAGTGCGGGGAGGGGTTGGGGGGACACGAGGAGGAACAGTAGGGTAGAAGGGGGGCAGGAACCGTGGGGGGAGGGAGGGGAGGGAGGAAGGGAGGGGGAAAGTGGAGAGGGAGGGGGAAAAGTGGGTCAGGAGGGAGGGGGAAAAGTGGGGAGAGAGGAAGGGAGGGGGAAAAGTGGGGAGAGAGGAAGGGAGGGGGAAAAGTGGGGAGTGAGGGGGAGGGGAAAAGTGGGGAAGGAGGGAGGGGGTGGGGGAAAAGTGGAGAGGGTGGGGGAAAAGTGGGGAGGAGTGAGAGAAAGCAGAGGAATGATGAAAGAGGTGAAGGGGCTGGATGTTCAGAGAAACTCTCAAACTGATCCTGCTCCCTGGCAATGGGAGATGTTTTGCTGCAAATCAGGAGGATATGACACAATGAGAGTGCACAAGATATAATCACAGAAAAAAAGTCAGAGGAAGGTAGAAAAAAGAACCATGTGTCACAGGAAGTGAGTAATGTTGTGTGCAAGACTTTTAACATGTTCAGTTCCAGACTGACATAGAAAGATAGAGATAGAGAGATAAATACTAATTAAAAGATATATTAACAGATAGAAAGATAGAACTGGTGTCAATAGATAGCTCGATAGAGAGAGAGAGATTGAAAAATAGATGCATAGGGAGATACAGATTAATCCCCAGATACATAGAGAGGTTGAGAGACAGATTCAGATAAAAACAGTTATCTAAATAATTAATCAGGTACAGTTTCTAGCCTGGGATGAATACAGACGATCAATATTGACAGATAAATACAGAGAGAGAGAGCGCAAGACACAGAGAGAGAGAGAGCGCAAGACACAGAGAGAGAGAGAGCGCAAGACACAGAGAGAGAGAGAGCGCAAGACACAGAGAGAGAGAGAGCGCGAGACACAGAGAGAGAGAGCGCGAGACACAGAGAGAGATAGCGCGTGAGACAGAGAGAGAGCACGAGATACAGAAAGAGAGCACGAGATACAGAAAGAGACAGCACGAGACACAGAAAGAGAGCGTGAGACACAAAGACAGAGAGAATGCAAGACAGAGAGAGAAAGACCACGACACAGAGAGAGACAGCAAGAGACATGAGAGAGAGAGTGAGAGCGAGACACAGAGAGAGAGAGAGCGGGAATGAGACAAAGAAAAACAGAGAGCGAGACAAAGAAAGCGAAACAGAGAGCCAGACAAAGAAACGAAACAGAGAGCCAGACAAAGAAAGCGAAACAGAGAGCCAGACAAAGAAAGCGAAACAGAGAGCCAGACAAAGAAAGCGAAACAGGGAGCCAGACAAAGAAAGTGAAACAGAGAGCCAGACAAAGAAAGAGAAACAGAGAGAGAGCGGGACAAAGAAAGAAAGAAACAGAGAGAGGGTGAGACAAAGAAAGAAAGAGAAAGAGAGAGAGAGAGAGACAACACCAAGAGAGACTTTTGAGTGTCCATTGCACCTCAGGAAGAGGAAGCTGGTCACTGCATTGTGGTAACAGAAATGAACCAGCTCTTTTCACTGGCAAAACACATTGCCACTGACAGTAATTGATCTGTACCTGACCTCAGGATATTTAGCATGGAGCTAAGTTGTGAAGGGGCTGGCCAGCTCCCGCCACAGTGGAACAGGGCTGACTTACACCTACGGCAGTGCTGCCCTCCATTCAGGTCTCGCTCCATCTGCCCTCCAACCCTCTCGAACCCCCTGGGCAGGATGTCGAGACCCCACGGGTCACCGATGGTTCCCAGCGCTCGGAGTGAGCAATGGACATGGCTTTACCAGATGAGGGGGGCACGAAGCAAGGGTACAGCTTCTCAGAGCATTTACTGGGCACAGTGAAGATGTGTGACATGTTCTCAGCATCATAAAACGACAGGTACCCGCGGTCCAAGTTCAGAAAGACACCGATGTAGTGGGGCTTGCCCGGGGCCGGCAGTGTGTGCAGTGGGTAGAAGCACTCGTATTCCCCGTTGCGGAAGGTCAGCGGCCAGTTCCCGCTCTGCGGCGTCAGAGTGAGGTGGCCGTTGTGCAGCGCCGAGCGGCTGCTGACCCCCAGCGCCCAGCTCTCACCCGACACCTCCACCTCCCAGTAATGGCAACCGCTGGAGTAACCCTCGGAGGCCAAGACGCATGGCTCCAGGCTGACCTTGCTGCACACGTCGTGGGCCAGCTCGGTGTTGGCCAGCCGCAGCGAGGTCCTGTCTGCCGAGACGACCAGGTTCGGGTGGGCGGTGTCCGGGTCCAAGGTCACAGTGGCCGGCACTGCGGGAGAGATGGAAAGCTGGTTAGGATTGCTCCTTGAGCTGTTAATCTGCTCGATCCCTTCCTAACGCGGGGAGCCTGTCTGACAGCAGCAGTAACTTTCATTTACATGGCGCCTGAAACAGGGTTTTTTTTTTAAAAAAAGCCCCATATTTTTCACAGCAGCCTTATCAGATAAAACTTGGATGCTGAGCCACAATTCTCCCTCTCTCTCTCTTTCTCTCTGCCACTCTGCCTTTCCCTCTCAATGCTTGGTCACTCTCACAGACCAGGCACCAGGGAAGCTTTGTTAAAGGTATAGGTTTTAAGCAGCTTTGCAAAAAGCTGGGACAAATGTTTAGAGAGGGAATTGCAATTAAAATCGGGGATGCGCAAGAAGTCGGAATTGGAGGAGCACAGACGTCTCAAAAGAAGTGTAATTCTGGAGGAGCTTGCAGAGGCAGGGAGGGTATAGGGGCTGGAGGAGGATACAGAGAAAGGGAGGGTGTAGGGGCTGGAGGAGGCTGCAGAGACAGGGAGGGTGTAGAGGCTGGAGGAGGCTGCAGAGACAGGGAGGGGTGTAGGGGCTGGAGGAGGTTACAGAGACAGGGAGGGGTGTAGGAGCTGGAGGAGGCTGCAGAGACAGGGAGGGGTGTAGGAGCTGGAGGAGGTTACAGAGACAGGGAGGGGTGTAGGGGCTGGCGGAGGTTACAGATATAGGGAGGGGTGTAGGGGCTGGAGGAGGTTACAGAGACAGGGAGGGGTGTAGGGGCTAGAGGAGGTTACAGAGATAGGGAGGGGTGTAGGGGCTGGAGGAGGTTACAGAGATAGGGAGGGGTGTAGGGGCTGGAGGAGGTTACAGATATAGGGAGGGGAGTAGGGGCTGGAGGAAATTACAGATATAGGGAGAGGTGTAGGGGCTGGAGGAGGTTACAGAAATAGGGAGGGTGTAGGGGTTGGAGGAGGTTACAGAGATAGGAAGGGTGTAGGGGTTGGAGGAGGTTACAGAGATAGGGAGGGACTGGCAGCATGTCTCCCCCATTCTCCTCACATTGTGTAAAAGCAATAGCGCCAACCCTCTGCCCCCATTCTGTCAGTGACTGCCCCAATCCCCGCCAGTCTGTAAGAGTGACCGCTCAGTCCTAGTCTGTGAGAGTGACCCCCACACAATCTATTCGAGTGATCACCCCAGTCTGTCAGAGTAACCCCCCTCACTCCTAGCCTGTGAGAGTGAGCCCTCCTCAGTCTGTCAGAGTGACACTCCCCATCCCCAAATCTGTCAAAGTGACACTCCCCCTCCCCCCCCATTCTGTCTGAGTGACACACCCCCTCACCCTCAGTCTGTCAGAGTGACACTCGCCCTCCCCACCCATCAGTCTGTCAGAGTGACACTCCCCCTCCCCCCCGCCAGTCTGTGAGAGTGACCACTCAGTGCTAGTCTCTGAGAGTGACTCCCCCCTCAGTCTGTCAGAGTGACACTCCGCTTCCCCTCTCAGTCTGTCAAAGTGACACTCCGCTTCCCCCCACGTATGTCAGAATGACATTCCACCTCCCACCTCAGTCTGTCAGAGTGACGCTCCCCATTCCCCCACGTCTGTCAGAATGACACTCCCCCTCCCCCCTCAGTCTGTCAGAATGACATTCCCCTCCCCCTCCAAATCTGTCTGAGTGACACTCCACCACCACCCCCCAAGTCTGTCAGTGACATTCCCCTCCCCCTCCAAATCTGTCTGAGTCGCACCCGCCCTCCCCCCCAAGTCTGTCTGAGTGACACTCCCCCTCCCCCCCCAAGTCTGTCAGATTGACACTCCCCCAGTCTGTCTGAGTGACACTCCCCCTCCCCACCGAAGTCTGTCAGAGTGACACCCCCTCTCCCCAAGTCTGTCAGAGTGACACCAACCCCCCCAGTCTGTCAGTGACACTCCTCCTCCCCCCGCCGCCTGTCTGAGTGATACTCCCCCTCCCCGCCCCAAGTCTGTCAGAGTGACACTGCCCCTCCCCTCTCAGTCTGTCTGAGTGACACTCATGTTTCCCATAAGTCTGTCACTCTGACACTCCCCCTTCCCTCCAAGTCTGTCTGAGTGACACTATCCTCCCCGCCCCAAGTCTGTCAGAGTGACACTTCCCCTCCCCCCAAGTCTGTCTGAGTGACACTCACCTTTCCCCCAAGTCCGTCACTCTGACACTCCCCCCCCCCCTCAGTCTGTCTGAGTGACTCTCCCCCTTTCCCCTCAGTCTGTCTGAGTGACACTCACCTTTCCCCTAAGTCTGTCACTCTGACACTCCTCCTCCCTCCCAAGTCTGTCAGAGTGACACTCCCCCTCCCCGCCCCAAGTCTGTCAGAGTGACACTCCCCCTCCCCCCGCCAGTCTGTGAGAGTGACCACTCTGTCCTAGTCTCTGAGAGTGACTCCCCCCTCAGTCTGTCAGAGTGACACTTCCCCCCCCAAATCAGTCAGAGTGACATTCCCCCTCCCCCCAATCTGTCAGAGTGACACTCCTCCTCCCCCCAATCTGTCAGAGTGACACACCCCTTCCCCCTCATTCTGTCTGAGTGACACTACCCCTCCCCCCACATCTGTCTGGGTGACACACCCCCTCGCCCCCCACATCTGTCAGAGTGACATTCCCCCTCCCCTCAGTCTGTCAGAGCGACACTCACCTTTCCCCCAAGTCTGTCACTCTGACACTCCCCCTCCCCCCCCCTCAGTCTGTCTGAGTGACTCTCCCCCTCCCCCCTCAGTCTGTCAGAGTGACACTCCCCGCCCCAAATTAGTCAGAGTGACACTCCCCCTCCCCCCAATCTGTCAGAGTGACACACCCCTTCCCCCTCATTCTGTCTGAGTGACACTCCCCCTCCCCCCTCAGTCTGTCTGAGTGACTCTCCCCCTCCCCCCTCAGTCTGTATGAGTGACACTCACCTTTCCCCCAAGTCTGTCACTCTGACACTCTCCCTCCCCCCCTCAGTCTGTCTGAGTGACACACCCCTTCCCCCTCATTCTGTCTGAGTGACACTATCCCTCCCCCCACATCTGTCTGGGTGACACACCCCCTCGCCCCTCACGTCTGTCAGAGTGACATTCCCCCTCCCCTCAGTCTGTCAGAGCGACACTCCCCCTCACCTCAAGTCTGTCAGAGTGACACTCCCCCTCCCCCCAAACTGTGTCAGAGTGACTCTCCCCCTCCCACTCAGTCTGTAGAGAGACACTCCCCTTCCCCCAAGTCTGTCACTCTCCCTCCCCCTCAGTCTGTCAGAGTGACACTCCCCCTCCCCCCAGTCTGTCAGAGTGACACTCCGCGTCCCCCCTCAGTCTGTCAGAGTGACTCTCCCCCTCCCCCCTCAGTCTGTGGAGAGACACTCCCCTTCCCCCAAGTCTGTCACTCTGACACGCCCCCTCCCCCCCAAGTCTGTCAGAGTGACACTCCCCCTCCCCCCCAAGTCTGTCAGAGTGACACTCCCCCTCCCCCCTCAGTCAGTCTGAGTGACACTTCCCCTCCTCCTCATACTGTCTGAGTGACTCTCCCCCTCTCCCCCGAGTCAGAGTGAAATTCCTCCTCCCTCTGTCTGTCAGAGTGACACTCCCCCTGCCCCATGTCTGTCAGAGTGACACTCCCCCTCCCCCCTCAGTCAGTCAGAGTGACTCTCCCCCCTCAGTCTGTCAGAGTGACACTCCCCCCTCAGTCTGTCAGAGTGACACTCCCCCCCCCAAGTCTGTCAGAGTGACACTCCCCCTCCCCCCTCAGTCTGTCAGAGTGACACTCCCCCTCCCCCCTCAGTCTGTCAGAGTGACTCTCCCCCCTCAGTCTGTCAGAGTGACATTCCTCTCCCTTTCCAAATCTGTCTGAATGACACTCCCCCTCCCCCCCAAGTCTTTCTGAGTGACACTCCCCCCTCAGTCTGTCAGAGTGACACTCCCCCTTCCCTCCAATTCTGTTAAAGTGACACTCCCCCTCCCCCCCCAGTCTGGCAGAGTGACACTCCCCCCGCTGTCTGTCAGAGTGACACTCCCCCTCCCCCCTCAGTCTGTCTGAGTGACACTCCCCTTCCCCCCCTCAGTCTGTCAGAGTGACACTCCCCCTCTCCCCAAGTCTGTCAGAGTGACTCTCCCCCCCTCAGTCTGTCAGAGTGACACTCCCCCTCTCCCCCTCAGTCTGTCAGAGGGACACTCCCCCCTCAGTCTGTCAGAGTGACACTCCCCCTCCCCCCAAGTCTGTCAGAGTGACTCTCCCCCCTCAGTCTGTCAGAGTGACACTCCCCCCCCGAGTCTGTCAGAGTGACACTCCCCCTCCCCCCTCAGTCTGTCAGAGTGACTCTCCCCCTCCCCCCTCAGTCTGTCAGAGTGACTCTCCCCCCTCAGTCTGTCAGAGTGACACTCCCCCTCTCCCCAAGTCTGTCAGAGGGACACTCCCCCCCGAGTCTGTCAGAGTGACACTCCCCCTCCCCCCTCAGTCTGTCAGAGTGACTCTCCCCCCTCAGTCTGTCAGAGTGACACTCCCCCTCTCCCCAAGTCTGTCAGAGGGACACTCCCCCCCGAGTCTGTCAGAGTGACACTCCCCCTCCCCCCTCAGTCTGTCAGAGTGACACTCCCCCTCCCCCCTCAGTCTGTCAGAGTGACACTCCCCCTCCCCCCTCAGTCTGTCAGAGTGACTCTCCCCCCTCAGTCTGTCAGAGTGACATTCCCCCTCCCCCCGCTGTCTGTCAGAGTGACACTCCCCCCCCAAGTCTGTCAGAGTGACACTCCCCCTCCCCCCTCAGTCTGTCAGAGTGACTCTCCCCCCTCAGTCTGTCAGAGTGACTCTCCCCCCTCAGTCTGTCAGAGTGACACTCCCCCTCCCCCCTCAGTCTGTCAGAGTGACACTCCCCCTCCCCCCTCAGTCTGTCAGAGTGACACTCCCCCTCCCCCCTCAGTCTTTCAGAGTGACCCTCCCCCTCCCCCCTCAGTCTGTCAGAGTGACCAATCCCAGTCTGTCAGAGTGACCAATCCCCGTCCGAGAGAGTGACCAATCCCAGTCTGTCAGTGACCGACTTCCCCTCCCCCCAACTGAGAGAGTGGAAGAGAATTGGAAATGTACATTGAAAAGAAAAAAAAAGCCTTTGAATTTGATCTGCCTTTCCTGTCTGCTGACAGTTGCCTTCACTCTGGGCAGGTGGCTTATCAGCTGTGAGGGCATCACTGCCACACCTGACAGCCAAGATCCTGAATCGATAAACATGCACTTTCCAACAGCAGTCAAGCAATTGGAACGAAGGAAAGCAGTTATATAGCGACTTCCACATCCTCAGGCCGCCCCAATACAGTACTATTCTTATGTTGTCACTCTTGTAATGCAGGAAACGCAGCGGTCAATTTTTGCAGAGCAAGCTCCCACAAACAGCAACTCGATAATGAGTGGATCATTGATTTTTTTTTAATCCTGTTGATTGAGAGATAAATATCAACCTGGACACCGGAGATAACACTCCTGCTTTTCTTCTGAAATAGTGCCACAGGTTCTTTTCTGTCTACCTGAGTGCAAAACGGTTTGACCTCTCTTCAGCAGGATGGCACCTCCGGCAGTGCGGCACTCCCTCAGTACTGGCAGTGGGGAGTGTCAGCCTAGCGGAGATCACGTCTATGGAGTGAGACTCAAATCCACAACCTTCTGACTCAGAGGCAAAAGTGTTCCCACGAAGGAAGTAACTGTAGCTGATAGTCTGCTTTGCAGGGGAATTTTGACTGGCATCAGCTTAACTGAGCCTGGAACCTGGGATTTCCCTGACCGTTATGATTCATTACAACACCCAGCCTATCCAGTGAGGCACTGAGTGCAGCCCTTTTGAATCATGCTCCTACAGCAGTGCTCCCAGCCAATGTCAGAGCCCTGTGGCAATTTACCACTATAATACACAACGGGATCTTTTATCCTGATCAATTCCGCCTTCTTTCAATATAACAAACCTAACAGGCCATGGAAACAAAGTCCTAGGTTTAACAGCCCAGGAGAGGTTGAACAAGCTGGGCCTGTATCCTCTGGAGTTTAGAAGATTGAGAGGCGACCTTATTGAAGCAAAGGAGATCCTGAGGGGACTTGACAGGGTGGATGCTGAGAGGGTGTTTCCCCTGGTGGGAGAGATTAGAACGAGGGGACACAGTTTAAAAATAAGGGGTGTCCCGTTTAAGATGGAGATGAGGAGAAATGTTTTCTCTCAGAGGGTCGCGAGTCTATGGAACTCTCTTCCCCAGAGAGCGGCAGCGGCTGGGTCGATGAACATTTTTAAGGCAGAGGTAGATAGATTCTTGACTAACAAGGGAGTCAAGGGTTATCGTAGTAGGCAGGAATTTGGAGTCGATGCCACAATCAGATCAGTCGTGGCCTTATTGACAGTTGGAGTAGGCGCGAGGGGCTAAATGGCCTCTTCCTGCTCCTAGTTTGTATGTTCGTAAACAAAATAGCCTTGCAGACCGACTGACAATTGTCACCTTTCAAAAGGGAGTGAAATTGTGAGGTCTTTGCCAGCTCCTGTTCACGCGTCACTTACCTGTGTCCAGGAGCTTCCTTAGCTTTTTCCACACCCTGTATTCCATGGGTCCTGAAAACTTCCCAAACGGCACTTTGTGCATTATCAGTACTGGGGTGGGTAGAGTGTGAGCCAGTCTGTAAGACAAGCCAACCACAGGTTTAATTCTGGGAAGATGGGAAGCAAAGCAGGCTATTCAGCTCTGCGTGCCTGCTCCGTTGTTCAATAAGATCGCGGGTGGAGGCCATTCATCCCATCAAGTCCATGCTGTCTCCCTAGAGCAATCTAGTTAGTCCAGCCCCCCCCCCCCCCCACCCCCCGGCTCACCCCCGACCTGCAGCCTCGGCCCCATTTATCCATGTTCCCTGGACGCCCTCACCTAACACAAGCCTGTCGATCTTCTGAATCTGTCGAGTGCCACGTTTTCGCTTCCGCTGCAGTCTGGTGAAACACACCCTGCTCCTGTAGCTCATGAGACTGTTCTCACGCCGTCATCCGGCAGTCGAACCCGTAACCTCTCTCACCCCCGACCTGCCTCTCACCGCTTCTCTCCCCTCTATTTCAGCCCGACTCCTGCGGTGCTTCCTGTCCTCAGCAACTCGCTGAAACTTCTTCAACTGCACCTCTCTCACCCAGAAGGACAATGGTTGCAGGTCCATGGGGCAAAGGCCTTGCAGGCTTCCCAAAGCGGCCCTTAAAAGGGGCCTGGGGCGGAAGTGAGGAGACAAAGATGCCAGAACTGAGCGAGAGGCGCTATTGGCCCCAGGGAGAGGAGCAAAGTGAGGAGTGGGAGTTAGAGGGAGCGGAGGCTGAAGAGAGCTCGACTCCTCCTGCACTCATTCCAACCTTAGGTGGATGCTTGAACTGACCTCATTCTCTCCGCATCTGGGTTTCTCAGTGTGGTATTGGGAAAGGATTCAGAGCCACAACACAATCATCGAATGATACAGCACCTAAGGAGGCCACTCAGTCATCCTGTCTATGCTGGCTCTTTTCTTTGTTGGTGTCATCCAACTAGTCCCATTCTTTCACCATAGGAACAGAAATAGGCCATTCAGCCCCTCGATCCTGCTGTGCCATTCAACTAGATCCTGGCTGACTGTCTACCTCAACGCCATTGTCCTGCACCCATATCCCTTGATGAGTTAGTATCTAGAAATCTATCGATCTGTCTTGACCATGCTCAATGATTGAGCTTCCACATATCCCTGCAATTTTTTTCCCTTCAAGCATTCACTCAATTCTCTTTTGAGAAAGCTACTGTTGAATCTGCTTCTAGCAGTCTTTTTGGCTGTGAATTCCAAGATTACGACTTAGCGTGTAAAAGAGTGTTTGTTTCCTCATGTTACCTCTGGTTCCATTGCCAATCACTTTAAATCTACCATCTGATTACTGTAGTATAGGGGTCTGGCACATGCAGGGTTAATGTGGGACCGAGACTAGTACCGCCCACACAATGATGTGAGAAGGCACATGACGCAGACCCAGAGGTCAGTGTGGCATTGAGCAGAGACGTGTAAAGAGCTAGACAGGGAGATAGCTCCTAGCCTGTACCCTTTAACTACAATAATTATTTACACATGTACAGTAATAAAGCCCTACAGTTGACCTACTGAAGAATTCAAAGACTTCTTTAAGACATACTGTTCTGTAAACAACACCCTCCCAACAATTATCAACTCTTCTGCCAGTGGAAATGGTTTTTCCTTATTCACTCATATGTATAGAAGCCTTCATGATATTGAACACCTCTATTAAATCTCCCCTTAACCGTCTCTGCTCTAAGGAGAACTACCTCAGTTTCTGCAGCCTCTCCATGTAAGCGAAGTCCCTTAACCCCTCGTTCCAAGTCCCTCAACACCTCGTTCCAGTCCAATAAGTCTGCTCTGCACAAGGCCTTGACATCCTTCTGAAAGTATGATGCCCAGAACTGGTCAAAATGCTGCAGATAAAGCCTAATCAGTTCTTTTTAAAAGCTTTTGCATAATCTCCTTGCAGCTTTTGTACTCTATTAATAAAGCCAAGGGATCTAGTATGCATATTTTAATGGCCTTCTCAACTTGTCCTGTCACCTTCAAAGATTTGTGCATATATATCCCCCAGGCTTCTCCGTTCCTGCACCCCCTTTTTTTAAGGATTCATTCATTGGACATAGCATTGCTGGCTAGACCAGCACTAATTGCCCTTCTTCATTTGAGAGTCAACCACATTGCCGTGGGTCTGGAGTCACGTGTAGGCCAGACCAAGGTAAGGATGACAGATTTCCTTCCTTAAAGGACATTAGTGAACCAGATGGGTTTTTACAACCATTGACAATAGTTCCATGGTCATCATTACACTTTAATTCCAGATTTTTATTGAAACAGCAGGATTCGAACCCAAGTCCCCAGAACATTACCCTGGGTCTCTGGATTACTAGCCCAGTGACAATACCACTGTGCCATTGCCTCCCCAATACCATTTTGTTCACACTGCCTTTTCACATCCTTCCTATCAAAATGTATCACATCACATTTCTCTGCATTAAATTTAATCTGCTGTGGCGTACTCACCTTGCTTGTATGTCTTTTAGTCCCTGAAAAACAGAAGCAAGAGTCCTCAGTTAGTGCCTTGAAGGCCAGGATTTCTAAGCAAAAGATCATTTTAAAAAGGGACAAGTTTTGAAGTTATACAGGATTGATAATAATTTAAAAAATGACTTCTGTACAAAGCCAAAATACTGCAGATGTTGGAAATCTGAAGTAAAAAGGAAAAAAAGTGCTGTAAGTACTCAGCAGGTCAGGCCTCTGTAGAGAGAAACAGAGTTAACATTCATCAGGACTGAAAGGTCACCGCAACCTGAAACTTCAACTCTGTTTCTGCCAACAGATGCTGTCTGAGCTACTGAGTATTTCCAGCGCTTTTTGTCTTTATCCTGTTAATAACTGGGTGTCTTAAAACACACGTACAGTCATTGAAGTGTTTTTGAGAGTAGCCACAGTTGTGATGTAGGAAACACAGCAGCCAGTTGACATCCACAAACAGGAATGTGATTGATGTCCAGATAATCTGTTTTTTTGTGATGTTGATTGAGGGGTGAATACTGGCCAGGACACCGGGGAGAACTCCCATGCCCTTCTTCGAAATAGCGTCTTTTACAACCACCTGAGCGGACGGACAGGGCCTCGGTTTAACCTTTCATTCAACAGGTGACAACTCTGACAGAATTGTGTCAGGAGTGTCAGCATGGATGTTTGTTTTGTGCTTTAATTCATGGGCTGGGACTTGAACTCAGAATACTCTGGGCAGAATTTTACATCGCCCGGCTGGTTTATAAGCAGGGGGTGACAGCCAAATTTTTCAGGTGGCCTACCCACCTCACCGCAATTTTATGCTGAATCGGGCGAGGCCTAGGCCGGCCTTTGCCTCAATCGAGGACCCCAAGTGGCCAATTATTAACCACTTAAGGGCCACTGCCCGCCCAACCTCAATTTTCAGGCTGGTGGGGAGGAGTTCAGGGGCCCAAAAATTAGCTCTGTTGAGGCCTCTGGCAGAAAGTGGTGGTGGGGTGGCCTGCATCAGTAGCCTCCTTTTAACATGGGGCACCGCCGCGCACACCCACCCCACCCCACCCCCCACAACCACAACCCCGGGGAGGGAAACCCCGCCATCTGAAATATCTTGGCCTTTCACTCGGCGAGTGCTACCCACTGAGACACAGGTGGCACCTGGCCATAAAATAAAATGAAGGCATTGCGTACTTACTCATCAAGGGCAAATCCCCAATCCCACCCTCCACGTTACAGGAGCTTTCCTACCTACCTTGTAATCTTCCAATCAAGGACTTGCTAAAATCTGGGCCGATTAAATTGCCTGCTTGACTGACTTGGTTTTATGCCCAAAGCAAAGCTTGCCGATGCTTTCTAAACTGTTCCGTTTTTCATCCTGTCGGACTAGTCTCTCTTTCTCAAGATCTTTTCTAATATTTCTTCCGCCCACTCCTGACAGCCTCTCTGGTTTGCTGGGCCTTGTAAACTATTTCTACAATGTCAGCCATGGTTTAGTTGGTAGCTCTCTCTTGCCTCTAAGCCAGAAGGTTGTGGGTTCAAGGCCCGCTCCAGAGACTTGAGCATAAAAATCAAGGCTGATTTTCCACCCCCCCACCCCCCACCCCTACTGTGTAGTACTGAGGGAGTGCTGCACTAATGGGGGTGCCATCTTTCAGATGTGATGTTAAACCGAGGCCCTGTCTTCCACATCCCATGACACTATTTCACAAGAAGAGGAAGGGGAGTTAACCCTGATTTCCTGGCCAATATTCACCCCTCAATCAATTTCAGAAAAACAGATTAACTGCTCATACCTACAATGCTGTTTGTGGGAGCTTGCTGTGCACAAATAGGCTGCTGCGTTCCCTACATTAAAACAGTGACTACACTTCAAAAGTACTTCGTTGGCAGTTAAGCGCTTTGGGAAATCATACGGTCGTGAAAGGCGCTATATAAATGCAAGTCTTTTTTTTTCTCTCTCTCTTTTCCAGTATCTAATCATGTGGTGCAACACCCCTATTTCAGTTTCTCACATCCTTTAATGCTCCATTATGGTACCTGACTAGCCATGTAACTTGCTCTGATCCAGTACAGCCCCAGCCACCGATCAGCGCTTTGTGGGCCATTTCTATAAGGTAGGGTTTCCACTTCACAGTTGTATTACTTTTCCAAAGCGAGTTTTCAGTTCAAGTTTCTGCTCAAACTTATTTGCATAAGCATGAATCAGGCATAATTTTAGAACACGATTGTTTATTTGTTTCCCCTTGCATTGATTAATGTTCCTCAGTGTATTTAAGAGTTGTAAGTTGGCGTGATTTTAATAACAGAGTTAAAATTGGATACGGTGCCAAAAAAAAAATAAGCATTTAAAATGAATGTCGAGTCCATCACGGGTTAGTAACTGATTTTAATACAAATGAAAATATGTCGACAGAACAATTGCTAATTTGATTGGTGTACAATAGTCAGCTTCTGAGTAAACTAAATATTTCATTTGAAAACTCTTGGGAAGGTGCCTCTTGCCCTGGGGACATCCCACTATGTCAAATCCCACTATGGCAGCTGGTGGAATTTAAATTCAGTTAATTTCAGAATTGAAATCATCAATTGCAAAAACCCATCTGGTTCACTAATGTCCTTTAGGGAAGGAAACCTGCTGTCCTTATCTGGTCTGGCCTACACGTTGAATCCAGAACCACAGCAATGTGGTTGACTCTGAAATGGCCTACAAGCCACTCAGTTCAAGGGCAATTAGGGATGGGCAACAAATGTTGGTCTTTCTAGCGATGCTGATGTCCCATAAAAGGATAATTAAAAACATTATTTAGGAGATATGGCACAGGAACAGGCCATTCAGCCCAACCAATCCATGCTAGCATGCTCCATTTAAACCTCTTCTGAGCTTTTCTCCACCATTGTAACCATCTATTCCCTTCTCCCTCATATGCTTGTCTAGTTTGCCCCTTAATGCGTTTGTACTACTCACTTCAACCCCTCCCACTCCCTGTGGCAGGGAGCCCTATATTCACATTCTCACCACTCTTTAGGTTAAGCAGTTTCTTCTGAATTCCCAGTGCGATGTCTTTTAGACCAGCATTAAAGGAAACTGGACACAACTCGCGCTTGCATTTTCTCAATCTTTCATGCTGTTTTGGCCGACTTCGAGCGACGGTACAATCTAACAGAATCTGATATCTTTCGTTCCTCTTAGGGCAAAAGCGATAAAAACTGGGAAATGAGGGTATTGGTCTGAAGTGGTCCTGTATGCCTTAAAATGAAATGCCATTTCAGACCAGTACTCTTATTTCCCAGTTTTTACTGTTTTCATTCCCCCACTTAACTCTGTATGGAGGAGGGAAATCCTCAGATTCACTTCCGAACGCTGGTGTAAGGAAGTTATTGAGGATATCTGCAATTCCTTGGCCATTTCTTGACACGTCTCTCTCCAGGTCCATCTGTTTCCTTTGCCATTCGGTGTATATATTTTGAGAAACCTTTCACCTTTTCCAAAATAAATATTTGTTCTGACCTGATGTAGAATTTTAGGAGCGTGGGGGGAGGGGGAGGGGAATCTCCTGATTAAATGCCGTAACTTTGGCAGAATTTACTGGTCCCTGCCCATGACTCCGCCCCCCCCGCCCCCCCCAACCCCCTTGCCATTCCCCCACTCCAAGCACCAGAGAAATGGTGTACTGACCTCAATGGCCTGGTGCACACACACACAAGACTCCCCAAGACGTGATGCTTGCGCATCCCCATATAAAATAACAACTTGCATTCATATAGCACCTTTAATGTAATGAAACATCCCAAGGCAATTCACAGGAAGGTTAACCAGCAAAATCTGACACTGAGCCACGTAAGGAGATATTAGGGCAGATGACGG
Source organism: Carcharodon carcharias (assembly GCF_017639515.1). Classification (NCBI taxonomy): domain Eukaryota; kingdom Metazoa; phylum Chordata; class Chondrichthyes; order Lamniformes; family Lamnidae; genus Carcharodon; species Carcharodon carcharias. Next base: position 92,196,929 of record NC_054485.1, read on the forward strand.
TCAAAGAATTTTAAAGGAGGCAAGTGAGGTAGAGAGGTGGAGAGGTGCAGGGAGGGAATTCCAGAGCTTAGGGCCTAGCTAGCTTAAGGCACGGCCACCAATGGTGGAGCAGTTAAAGCTGGGAAGGCTCAGGAGGCTGGAATCGGAGGACAGCAGAGATCTCGGATGGCTGAGTCAATGGAGCAGATTACAGGAACAGGGAGAGGCAAGGCCAAGGAGGGAGTTGAAAACAAGGATGAGAATTTTAAAACTGAGGTGTTGTCAGATGGGAGCCAGTGTAGGTCGGTGCGCACAGGCAGGATGGGTGAACGGGACTAGGGCACGAGTTAGGATACAAGTGGGGGAGTTTTGATGAGCTGAAGGAAAGCGGTGGAAAGCGAGTAGCTAGCCAGAGGTGTCGAAATAGTCAAATCGACGGCTATCAAAGACATGGATGAGGATTTCGGTAGCAAATGAACTGAGGAAGGGCGTACAAGCGTGTGCAATTTGGAGGCTGAAGGGGTCTCGCCACTGTGGACTTCCCTTATTACTCTGGAAGGACCTCACCTTCAGATTGAGGACACCATCTTTCATCTGCATCTCGATTTCATGGATGTTATTCCTCAGGATTCGCAGCTCCTGGAACACCTCTTCGGTCATGTTCTGCAGCTTGCGGCTGGAGTCTCGCTCCTCTTGCCTTACCTGCTGTATCAGGTAGCTCTCCTCATCGTTCAGGTGGATATGGAGCTTACGGAACGAGTTCTTGATCTGGCACTCAGTCTGCCTTGCCCATTCCTGCAGCAGAGTTGATAAAAAGTGAGGCAGGAAGTTAACTTGTTTTTAATACAGTAGCTGGACGGTCATTTACACAAAAACTGCGTAAACCTCTCTCCACCATATGTCCTATATTAATTAATTTCCAGACACCCTCAGATAACCCATGTCCCTCCTGGCAGCCCTTCATAGATACTGGGATAATTTTAAACTTTAGGTGATGTTGTACAATGGGTGATATCGAATTAGCTGCCCATCCTATGTGGCAGCCACATTTCCTGAAGTCGATTCAATGTTCAAGCCAATTCCATAATCTCCCAATTTACACTCTTGCCCCCAATTAGAATGAGCCCTTAGTGTTATTCTTCAACCTCTCATCGACTCATACCATCATCTTTGCCTTTATTTACCCTGTATTGACCCCACAGCTCCACATCCAGCCTGTACTAATCTCCCAGCTCCTCAACTACCCCGTATTAATCTCCCTACTCCACGTGTACCCTGTATTAATCTCCCAGCTCCTTGTGTACCCCGTATTAATCTCCCTGCTCCTCGTGTACCCTGTATTAATCTCCCAGCTCCTTGTGTACCTCGTATTAATCTCCCAGCTCCTTGTGTACCCTGTATTAATCTCCCTGCTCCTTGTGTACCCCGTATTAATCTCCCTGCTCCTCGTGTACCCCGTATTAATCTCCCAGCTCCTTGTGTACCCCGTATTAATCTCCCAGCTCCTTGTGTACCCTGTATTAATCTCCCTGCTCCTTGTGTACCTCGTATTAATCTCCCAGCTCCTTGTGTACCCTGTATTAATCTCCCTGCTCCTTGTGTACCTCGTATTAATCTCCCAGCTCCTTGGTACCCTGTATTAATCTCCCTGCTCCTTGTGTACCCCGTATTAATCTCCCTGCTCCACGTGTACCCTGTATTAATCTCCCTGCTCCTCGTGTACCCCGTATTAATCTCCCAGCTCCTTGTGTACCCTGTATTAATCTCCCTGCTCCTCGTGTACCCCGTATTAATCTCCCTGCTCCTCGTGTACACCGTATTAATCTCCCTGCTCCTCGTGTACCCCGTATTAATCTCCCTGCTCCACGTGTACACCGTATTAATCTCCCTGCTCCTCGTGTACCCTGTATTAATCTCCCTGCTCCTCGTGTACCCTGTATTAATCTCCCTGCTCCTCGTGTACCCTGTATCAATCTCTGTGCTCCTTGTGTGCCCTGTATTAATGTCCTAGATCCTCATGTACCCCATATTAATCTCCCAGCTCCTTGTCTACCTCCTATTAATCTCCCTGCTCCTCAAATACCCCATATTAACCTCTCAGCTCCTCGTGTACCCCGTATTAATCTCCCAGCTTCTTGTCTACCCTATATTAATCTCCCAGCTTCTTGTCTACCCTGTATTAATCTACCAGCTCCTCATCTACCCTGTATTAATCTCCTAGCTCCAGGTGTACCCCACATTGATCTCCCAGCTCCTCATTTACTCATTATTTATCTACCAGCTCATCGTTCACCCCATATTTACTTCCCAGCTCGTTGTATACCCCATATTCATCCTAACTTGGAAACATATCAATGTTTCTTCTCTGTCACTCAGTTTGATTCCTAGAACTCCCTCCCTAACAGCAATGTGGGTGGACTTGCACCACGTGGACTGCAGTGGTTCAAGAAGGCAGCTCACCATCACCTTCTCAAGGGCAATTAGGGATGGGCAATAAATGTTGGCCTTGCCAGTGATGCTCACAACCCACAAATGATCAAAAGAAAACTCGTTCAGCTCCTCCTGCATCCTACATCATTCTCTCAGCTCCTCACGTACCCGACATTATCTCTCCCAGGTGATGTCCTTACACCCATGCACTTCCTGATATTCTCTCATGCCCCAATGTGTACTGTATTATTCTCACTTTCTCTTGCCTCCTCATGTACCGAATGGTAATGTCTCCCTCTAGTCTCTCTTTCAATAAACTCAGTCTAATTCTCTCACCCTTGCGTACGCTGCAATATTCAACGTCTCTCATCTATTTACCCCTCACATAGTGTTGCCAGCTTTCTTCCAACTCCCCCACCCCCACTGGGCTTAGGAACCCCTCTTCCATCACCCTCAGCCCCATGCCCACTGTTGCATTACTTGACCGGCTGACCAACGTTGTTGCAGCTGAACCAGGGGCTCATCTCGCTCAACACGGACAAAGGCCAAAGACGCACTCTTCAGCTTCTTCTGCAAGTGGTGCATTATGGTTTGTGTTTCCATCCCCCACCCACCCATATCTGGCTGCTCCCTCTCGACAGTCCTACAGTGCGCTGCTCAATCCATGCGGAGAGGAGAATCAACACTGGGGTCACTGTTTAAAAATAAGGGGTCGCCCATTTAGGACAGAGAGGAGGGGGAATTTTTTTTTCCTCTCAGATAGTTGAGAGTCTTTGGAGCTACCTTTCTCAAAGGTGAATATTTTTAAGGCAGAGGAAGACAGATTCTTGATAAGCAAGGGGGTGAAAGGTTATGGGGGGAGGGGGTAGGTGGGAATGTGGAGTTCAGGTTACGATCAGATCAGCCATGATCTTATTGAATGGCGGAGCAGGCTCGAAGGGCTGCTCCTAATTCGTATGACCCCCCCACTAGCTGTGCCTCAAACACTTACCTTATCCACACCCCTACCCTCTCCCCCACCCCTACCCTCTCCCCCACCCCTATCCTATCCCCCACCCCTACCCTCTCCCCCACCCCTATCCTATCCCCCACCCCTACCCTCTCCCCCACCCCTACCCTCTCCCCCACCCCTATCCTATCCCCCACCCCTACCCTCTCCCCCACCCCTACCCTCTCCCCCACCCCTACCCTCTCCCCCACCCCTACCCTCTCCCCCACCCCTACCCTCTCCCCCACCCCTACCCTCTCCCCCACCCCTATCCTATCCCACACCCCTATCCTATCCCCCACCCCTATCCTATCCCCCACCCCTATCCTATCCCCCACCCCTACCCTCTCCCCCACCCCTATCCTATCCCACACCCCTATCCTATCCCCCACCCCTATCCTATACCCCACCCCTATCCTATCCCCCACCCCTACCCTCTCCCCCACCCCTACCCTCTCCCCCACCCCTACCCTATCCCCCACCCCTATCCTATCCCCCACCCCTACCCTCTCCCCCACCCCTACCCTATCCCCCACCCCTATCCTATCCCCCACCCCTACCCTCTCCCCCACCCCTATCCTATCCCCCACCCCTACCCTCTCCCCCACCCCTACCCTCTCCCCCACCCCTATCCTATCCCCCACCCCTACCCTCTCCCCCACCCCTACCCTCTCCCCCACCCCTATCCTATCCCCCACCCCTACCCTCTCCCCCACCCCTACCCTCTCCCCCAACCCTATCCTATCCCCCACCCCTACCCTCTCCCCCACCCCTACCCTCTCCCCCACCCCTATCCTATCCCCCACCCCTATCCTCTCCCCCACCCCTATCCTCTCCCCCACCCCTACCCTCTCCCCCACCCCTACCCTCTCCCCCACCCCTATCCTATCCCCCACCCCTATCCTCTCCCCCACCCCTATCCTCTCCCCCACCCCTACCCTCTCCCCCACCCCTACCCTCTCCCCCACCCCTACCCTCTCCCCCACCCCTACCCTCTCCCCCACCCCTACCCTCTCCCCCACGCCTATCCTCTCCCCCACGCCTAACCTCTCCCCCACCCCTATCCTATCCCCCACCCCTACCCTCTCCCCCACCCCTACCCTCTCCCCCACCCCTACCCTCTCCCCCACCCCTACCCTCTCCCCCACCCCTATCCTATCCCCCACCCCTATCCTATCCCCCACCCCTATCCTATCCCACACCCCTATCCTATCCCCCACCCCTATCTTCTCCCCCACCCCTATCCTATCCCCCACCCCTATCCTATCCCCCACCCCTATCCTCTCCCCCATCCCTACCCTCTCCCCCACCCCTATCCTATCCCCCACCCCTATCCTATCCCCCACCCCTACTCTCTCTCCCACCCCTACCCTATCCCCCACCCCTATCCTCTCCCCCACCCCTACCCTCTCCCCCACCCCTACCCTCTCCCCCACCCCTATCCTATCCCCCACCCCTACCCTATCCCCCACCCCTATCCTATCCCCCACCCCTATCCTATCCCACACTCCTATCCTATCCCCCACCCCTATCCTATCCCACACTCCTATCCTATCCCCCACCCCTACCCTCTCCCCCACCCCTATCCTATCCCCCACCCCTACCCTCTCCCCCACCCCTATCCTATCCCCCACCCCTACCCTCTCCCCCACCCCTATCCTATCCCACACCCCTATCCTATCCCACACTCCTACCCTATCCCCCACCCCTACCCTCTCCCACACTCCTACCCTCTCCCCCACCCCTACCCTCTCCCCCACCCCTATCCTATCCCCCACCCCTACCCTCTCCCCCACCCCTACCCTCTCCCCCACCCCTATCCTATCCCCCACCCCTACCCTCTCCCCCACCCCTATCCTATCCCCCACCCCTACCCTCTCCCCCACCCCTATCCTATCCCCCACCCCTATCCTATACCCCACCCCTATCCTATCCCCCACCCCTACCCTCTCCCCCACCCCTATCCTATCCCCCACCCCTACCCTCTCCCCCACCCCTATCCTATCCCCCACCCCTACCCTCTCCCCCACCCCTACCCTCTCCCCCACCCCTACCCTCTCCCCCACCCCTATCCTATCCCCCACCCCTATCCTATCCCCCACCCCTATCCTATCCCCCACCCCTACCCTCTCCCCCACCCCTACCCTCTCCCCCACCCCTACCCTCTCCCCCACCCCTATCCTATCCCCCACCCCTATCCTATCCCCCACTCCTATCCTATCCCACACTCCTATCCTATCCCACACTCCTATCCTATCCCACACCCCTATCCTATCCCCCACCCCTATCCTATCCCACAGTCCTACCCTCTCCCCCACCCCTATCCTATCCTCCACCCCTATCCTATCCCCGACCCCTATCCTATCTCACTCCCCTACCCTCTCCCCCACCCCTATCCTATCCCACACCCCTACCCTCTCCCCCACCCCTATCCTATCCCACACCCCTATCCTATCCCACACTCCTATCCTATCCCCCACCCCTATCCTATCCCACTCCCCTACCCTCTCCCCCACCCCTATCCTATCCCCCACCCCTATCCTATCCCACACTCCTATCCTATCCCCCACCCCTATCCTATCCCACACTCCTATCCTATCCCACTCCCCTACCCTCTCCCCCACCCCTATCCTATCCCACACCCCTACCCTCTCCCCCACCCCTATCCTATCCCACACCCCTATCCTATCCCCCACCCCTATCCTATCCCACTCCCCTACCCTCTCCCCCACCCCTATCCTATCCCACACCCCTACCCTCTCCCCCACCCCTATCCTATCCCACACCCCTATCCTATCCCACACTCCTATCCTATCCCCCACCCCTATCCTATCCCACTCCCCTACCCTCTCCCCCACCCCTATCCTATCCCCCACCCCTATCCTATCCCACACTCCTATCCTATCCCCCACCCCTATCCTATCCCCCACCCCTATCCTATCCCACACTCCTACCCTCTCCCCCACCCCTATCCTATCCCCCACCCCTATCCTATCCCCCACCCCTATCCTATCCCCCACCCCTATCCTATCCCACACTCCTACCCTCTCCCCCACCCCTATCCTATCCCACACTCCTATCCTATCCCCCACCCCTACCCTCTCCCCCACCCCTACCCTCTCCCCCACCCCTATCCTATCCCACACTCCTATCCTATCCCCCACCCCTACCCTCTCCCCCACCCCTATCCTATCCCCCACCCCTATCCTATCCCCCACCCCTACCCTCTCCCCCACCCCTATCCTATCCCCCACCCCTATCCTATCCCCCACCCCTACCCTCTCCCCCACCCCTATCCTATCCCCCCACCCCTATCCTATCCCCCACCCCTACCCTCTCCCCCACCCCTACCCTCTCCTCCACCCCTATCCTATCCCCCACCCCTATCCTATCCCCCACCCCTACCCTCTCCCCCACCCCTATCCTATCCCCCACCCCTATCCTATCCCACATCCCTACCCTCTCCCCCACCCCTATCCTATCCCACACTCCTACCCTCTCCCCCACTCCTATCCTATCCCCCACCCCTATCCTATCCCCCACCCCTATCCTATCCCCCACCCCTACCCTCTCCCCCACCCCTATCCTATCCCCCACCCCTATCCTATCCCCCACCCCTACCCTCTCCCCCACCCCTACCCTCTCCCCCACCCCTATCCTATCCCACACCCCTACCCTCTCCCCCACCCCTATCCTATCCCCCACCCCTATCCTATCCCCCACCCCTACCCTCTCCCCCACCCCTACCCTCTCCCCCACCCCTATCCTATCCCCCACCCCTACCCTCTCCCCCACCCCTATCCTATCCCCCACCCCTATCCTATCCCACATCCCTACCCTCTCCCCCACCCCTATCCTATCCCACACTCCTACCCTCTCCCCCACTCCTATCCTATCCCCCACCCCTATCCTATCCCCCACCCCTATCCTATCCCCCACCCCTACCCTCTCCCCCACCCCTACCCTCTCCCCCACCCCTATCCTATCCCCCACCCCTACCCTCTCCCCCACCCCTATCCTATCCCACACTCCTACCCTCTCCCCCACCCCTATCCTATCCCACACTCCTATCCTATCCCCCACCCCTATCCTATCCCCCACCCCTACCCTCTCCCCCACCCCTATCCTATCCCCCACCCCTACCCTCTCCCCCACCCCTATCCTCTCCCCCACCCCTACCCTCTCCCCCACCCCTACCCTCTCCCCCACCCCTATCCTATCCCCCACCCCTACCCTCTCCCCCACCCCTATCCTATCCCACACTCCTACCCTATCCCCCACCCCTATCCTCTCCCCCACCCCTATCCTATCCCCCACCCCTATCCTCTCCCACACCCCTACCCTCTCCCCCACCCCTATCCTATCCCACACTCCTACCCTCTCCCCCACCCCTATCCTATCCCCCACCCCTACCCTCTCCCCCACCCCTATCCTATCCCCCACCCCTACCCTATCCCACACTCCTACCCTCTCCCCCACCCCTATCCTATCCCCCACCCCTATCCTATCCCCCACCCCTATCCTATCCCCCACCCCTACCCTCTCCCCCACCCCTATCCTATCCCCCACCCCTATCCTATCCCCCACCCCTATCCTCTCCCCCACCCCTACCCTCTCCCCCACCCCTATCCTATCCCCCACCCCTATCCCATCCCCCACCCCTATCCTATCCCCCACCCCTATCCTCTCCCCCACCCCTACCCTCTCCCCCACCCCTATCCTATCCCCCACCCCTATCCCATCCCCCACCCCTATCCTATCCCCCACCCCTATCCTATCCCACACTCCTACCCTCTCCCCCACCCCTATCCTCTCCCCCACCCCTATCCTATCCCCCACCCCTATCCTATCCCACACTCCTATCCTATCCCACACTCCTACCCTCTCCCCCACCCCTATCCTATCCCCCACCCCTACCCTCTCCCCCACCCCTATCCTATCCCACACCCCTACCCTCTCCCCCACCCCTATCCTCTCCCCCACCCCTATCCTATCCCCCACCCCTATCCTATCCCACACCCCTACCCTCTCCCCCACCCCTATCCTATCCCCCACCCCTATCCTATCCCCCACCCCTATCCTATCCCACACCCCAATTTTCTCCCCCACCCCTATCCTATCCCACACCCCTATCCTATCCCACACTCCTATCCTATCCCACACCCCTATCCTATCCCACACTCCTACCCTCTCCCCCACCCCTACCCTCTCCCCCACCCCTATCCTATCCCCCACCCCTATCCTATCCCACACTCCTACCCTCTCCCCCACCCCTACCCTCTCCCCCACCCCTACCCTATCCCCCACCCCTATCCTATCCCACACTCCTACCCTCTCCCCCACCCCTATCCTATCCCCCACCCCTATCCTATCCCCCACCCCTATCCTATCCCCCACCCCTATCCTATCCCACACTCCTACCCTCTCCCCCACCCCTATCCTATCCCCACCCCTATCCTATCCCACACTCCTACCCTCTCCCCCACCCCTACCCTCTCCCCCACCCCTATCCTATCCCACACCCCAATTTTCTCCCCCACCCCTATCCTATCCCACACCCCTACCCTCTCCCCCACCCCTATCCTATCCCCCACCCCTATCCTATCCCACACTCCTACCCTCTCCCCCACCCCTATCCTATCCCACACTCCTATCCTATCCCACACTCCTATCCTATCCCACACTCCTATCCTATCCCACACTCCTACCCTCTCCCCCACCCCTATCCTATCCCACACCCCTATCCTATCCCACACCCCTATCCTATCCCACACTCCTATCCTATCCCACACTCCTATCCTATCCCACACTCCTATCCTATCCCACACCCCTATCCTATCCCACACTCCTATCCTATCCCACACTCCTACCCTCTCCCCCACCCCTATCCTATCCCACACTCCTATCCTATCCCACACTCCTACCCTCTCCCCCACCCCTATCCTATCCCACACCCCTATCCTATCCCACACTCCTACCCTCTCCCCCACCCCTATCCTATCCCACACCCCTATCCTATCCCACACCCCTACCCTCTCCCACACCCCTACCCTCTCCCCCACCCCTATCCTATCCCACTCCCCTACCCTCTCCCCCACCCCTATCCTATCCCACACTCCTACCCTCTCCCCCACCCCTATCCTATCCCACACCCCTATCCTATCCCACATCCCTACCCTCTCCCACACCCCTACCCTCTCCCACACCCCTACCCTCTCCCACACCCCTACCCTTTTTCACACCCCCACCCTCTACCACATCCCTATCCTATCCCACACCCCCACCCCCACCCTCTCCCACACCCCCACCCTCTCCCACACCCCCACCCTCTCCCACATCCCTACCCTTTCCCACACACCCACCCTCTCCCACACCCCCACCCCCACCCTCTCCCACATCCCTACCCTCTCCCACACCCCTACCCTCTCCCACACCCCTACCCTCTCCCACACCCCTACCCTTTTTCACACCCCTACCCTCTCCCACACCCCTACCCTCTCCCACACCCCTACCCTATCCCACACGCCTACCCTTTCCCACACTCCCACCCTCTTCCACACACCCACCCTCTCCCACACCCCCACCCTCTCCCACACCCCTACCCTCTCCCACACCCCCACCCCCCACCGTCTCCCACACCCCTACCCTCTCCCACACCCCCACCCCCCACCGTCTCCCACACCCCTACCCTCTCCCACACCCCTACTCTCTCCCACATCCCTACCCTCTCCCACTCCCCCAACCTCTCCCACACTGCGTCCAGCTCACTTATCACCCCAGTCCTTGCTGATTTCCATTGGCTCCTTATGATTTCAAAGTCCTCCATCCCTGTTTTCAAATCTCTGCCACGTGGGTGAGTAAAGTCCCAGGTTCCAGTCCCTCATTGGATTCAGTTGGCTAATCTCAGCCGGCAAGATAAAAGGAAGGATTTAAGATTTTATATGGTGCCTTTCACGGAGACCACAAATCGCTTTACAGCCAATGAAAACGTAATCATTGTTGTAATGTGGGAAATACATAGCCTAATTTGGACACAAAAAGCAGTGTGATGATAACCAGATAACTTTTTTTTAAAGTGCTGTTGGTTGAGGGATAAATTTTGGCCAGGATACCAGGATGATCTTCCCTTCTCTTCTTTGAAATAATGCCAGGTTTAGTTGAGAGGATAGACAGCACCTCAGACAGTGCTGCACTCCCTCAGTACTGACCCTCCAACAATGCAGCACTCCCTCAGTACTGTTCCACCGACAGAGAAGCACTCCTTCAGGACTGACCCTCCAAGAGTGTAGCACTCCCTCAGTACTGGCTCTTCAACACTGCAGCACTCCCTCAGTTCTGATCCCCCAACAATGTAGCACTCCCTCAGTACTGTTCTGCTGACAGAGAAACACTCCCTCAGTACTGACCCTCCAACAATGCAGCACTCCCTCAGTACTGTTCCACCGACAGAGAAGCACTCCTTCGGGACTGACCCTCCAAGAGTGTAGCACTCCCTCAGTACTGGCTCTTCAACACTGCAGCACTCCCTCAGTTCTGATCCCCCAACAATGTAGCACTCCCTCAGTACTGTTCTGCTGACAGAGAAGCACTCCCTCAGTACTGACCCTTCAACACTGCAGCACTCCCTCAGTACTGGCTCTCCAACATGGCAGCACTCCCTCAGTACTGACCCTCCAATACCCCCTCAGTACTGACTCTTCAACAGTGCAGCACTCCCTCAGTACTGACCCTCCAACACTGCAGCACTCCCTAGCGCTGTTCCTCTGACAGAGAAGCACACCCTCAGTACTGACCCTCCAATATTGCAGCACTCCCTCAGCAATGATCCTCCGACAGAGAAGCACTCCCTCAGTACAGAATGGGAGCATCAGCATGGATTTTGCGCTCAAGTCTCTCAAGCTCTAGTACCACAATTGGAATTGGCCTCAACTTCCCTCAGAAAGGTGTGAATCAGAGTGTTCCTTTGATTGCTATCCAGTGACCTCTGGCGAAAAGTGAGATTGGGGATGGTTGTGAAGCCCCCCACAGCCAAATATCCTGCCAAGGCTCAAGAAAAGGGCTGGTTAGGTGAGAAAGCGGAGAGTGAACAACATTTAGGGAACTGGGACCCAATGGAAGTTAGCACCTTTAGGGAAAAGAAGGAGCAAAGTGGTGAGAGAACATAAATGAATTGTTAAAGCTGCCCATGTGCGATTACTGCAAGTATATGAAACAAGGGTTAGCTTTTAACAGCGGTCAGGAGAAATCTGTGAAGAAAAGTTTAAGTGAATATAAGGCATGCAATTAGCATTCTGCTCATTAAATTGTTGGATTGATTAACCAGATGCAGACCTGCAATCGTGGTCTGCTGTGAACTTCAACAACTGCAGATTGCCCTGTGAAAGGGCTCCCTCTGCTGACCTCTCACAGCATCTCACATTTTGTTACCTGTAATCTTGTCATGTACTTCTCCGATTTTGATTTCAGTCCTTCGCACCTGGTTCTTCGGTCCTGAAGGGAGTTCAGCGTACTTTCAATTCCTTCCTAAAAAAACCAAAGGAAGATCTTGTTTTATCTCCTGGTATCATTCCATGTGATGGTACCAAACAATTCAAAACAAGGTTTTGGTCAGACATTGTCCTTCTCCCCCTCTGGGACTGGGTGGGACAGTGGGTCAGACACTGTCCTTTCCCCCTCTGGGACTCGGTGGACAGTGGGTCAGACACTGTCCTTTCCCCCCTCTGGGACTGGGTGGGACTGTGGGTCAGACACTGTCCTTTCCCCCTACTCTGGGACTGGGTCAGACATTGTCCATTGTACCTGGAATGTGTTGCTACAACTGCCTGCAGGGGTCCTTGTTTTGAGTTGGGAAAATAAAAGAATCATTCTGTTTGCTCACTGATCACTCCTGGTCCAGTGACTCATAACAGAGGAACAGGACGAGATCATTCAGCCCCTTGAGCCTGTTCTGCCATTCAGTCAGATCCTGGTTGATAAGCATCCTAACTACATCTACCCATGTCGGTTCAAGGATCCTTAATATCCTCACCAAACAAAAATCTATCAGTGCCGGTTTTGATATTTTGAATTGATCCCCCCACCCCCAATTCCCAATTGCTTCTTAGGGGGAGACAGAGTTCCAGGTTTCCACCGGCCTGTGTGTGAAGTAGAGCTTCCTGACATTCCCCCGGAAAAGAGAAGCTGCGAATTTAAAAATTAGTTCCACTTGTCCTGGAAATCCCTAACAGCAGCAAATAGCTAGATAGAGAGAAACTATCAAATTCTTTAATCATCTCAAACCCCTTGGTCCCTTACACTTGAGAGAATACAAGCCTAGTCTACACAACCTCTCCACCTCATTTAATCTTTTCAGCCCTGGTTTCGTTCTTAACCTTGCTCGAAAATGCACAGCTTAAAGAGCTCAGCAAACTCACTGTTCCTATAAACAGTGCAAATACTTAGACAAGTACTAGAGGAATGGGATTGTATGGAAGTGTGAGCGTACTGGAGGGACCGGCTTCAAGGGGAAAGTTAACATACCAGGAGGGCTGAGCTTTGACGGGAGAGTTAACCTTGTGTGTGGACAAGTGCGATGCCTCCCACAGTGAAACGGTCTGCTAATCCTCACAACTAGCTCACGCGGAAAGAACGAGCACTTTGGTGGAGCTACTCTAGGACGGCAGTTACCTGCCGAATGCGACCCAGCTGGGCTCATCCAGGAGAGAAGGTTTGACATCAAAAAACTGAGGGACATGGCTCACGTTGCCTTCTCAATATTCCGCATTACAATATCTTCCAGTAATTGTAAAATAAACTGAGGTGCAGGGTGCAGGCTCACTGTCAGAGTTGGCCTTCTGTCAGTTCTGGAGCATTCACTCACCAGAGTCTTCCTTTCAGCAGCACCATACATTTGGCATGGTGTTCTCTCGCTCAACAAAACGTCCTGAGGGGTTGCTGGAACATAGGAGCAAGCCATTCAGCCCGTCGAGGCTGCTCTGCCATTGGCATGAAGCTATTAATGTATATACATATTATTGGAAAATATTTTTCTTTTAAAATAGAGGTTTAGTCTGTGGGTGTGTCTTAATTGGATTTAAGCCAGCTAGTCTGGGTGCTTTGATGTGTACTAGCTTTGAGATGTAAGAGAGGTAGAGTGCATTTGCATTTTTTGAACAAAGCAATCAAGAAGAAATCTGGCACCTAGCTAGCAGATACCAAGCAATATGTTTATATTACTAATAAAATTGGTAGGATGAAAGGGTGGTTTTATTGTTCGAAGAGGCTGGTGATACAATGAGAAGTTACATTCAATGAGATATGCTAGGTGTATCAGAGGGCAGTTTTCATGTGTGAAGAGCAGGGGCAATGTAAGATCAAAGTAGCTGTAAGCCTACAGCTGTCTGCACATGAACCAAAGTGAAAGGAACCTCATTTAGAATTTGTAAGGTGAAAATGCTTTGCCTGGTGTCTGGTTAAGTCTATGAGTTGCTGTTACCTTAATGGAGATTAGTTTGGGAATTTGTTAAAAGTTATGATAGTAGTAATTTGTATCCATATGCATATACTTAACTTGTGTAAATTAATAAAATGTTTCATTTAGCTTAATATTAAACCTCTCAAGAACTGGTGGTCTGACTCCTGAATTTAGAGTTGCATCTCAAACATACTACTTAAAAATATAGGTTATGACAGTTGTTTAAAGTTTCACTGCTTTACCAAAAGGCTGTCTCATAACAATGGGGGCTCTTGCTGGGATGAAAATGTTTCTAATTCCTTGATTGGTTTGGAATTGGTGAATCTTAAGGTTACGAGTATGAGAAGCACTTTGAAACCAGGAGTTGGTGAGGTATTTTAGAAGTGGTGAGACTGCAAGATGGTTTTGGCAATTGCTAAGACTTGTCTGGGAGTAGCAGAGATAACTCTGGGTTGGAAAAAAATAACCAAAAGTAAGTTATCAGAGTTGGCAGATAAGTTAAAATTGGGGTTACCTGCAGGGTGCTAGGAAATCAGATATACTTAAAAGTAGAGCACAGCATCTACATTTGGAAGTGAAACTTGACACTAGTGAATCACAGCTGGAGGTAGTGAGGCTTCAGTTGCAAATGAAAAAGCTTGAATTAGAAGCAAAGGACAGAGCAATTACTTTTGAAAGGGAATTAGAAATTGTGAAGATAGAGAAGGAGGAAAGAGAAAAAGAGAGAGAGAATTCCAATTGAAAATGTTGGCAGTTAAAAAACAGATGCCAGTAGGAAAGGATTTATCTTGACAATAGAACCCAGTGGGGAGATGTTTAAGTTTGTACAAGCTCTTCCAAAGTTTGAGGAAAAAAATATTGAAGCATTCTTTATTTCATTTGAGAAGCTAGCTAAACAGATGAAATGGCCACAGGAAAACTGGACGTTATTATTACAGTCTAAGTTGTTCAGTACAGCGCTTGAGCCATCTGCTTCACTATCAGAAGAAATGTCAGTGAATTATGATGTGGTGATAAAGGCTATTTTGAGTGCATAAGAGTTGGTCCCTGAAGCATACAGACAGAAATTTAGGAATATGAGAAAACAGCTTGGACAAACTTAAATTGAGTTTGAAAGAGTAAAACAAAGTAATTTTGGATGGTCGATATGGGTGTTAAAAATAGAGGCAACCTATGCAGCTCTTATAGAAGTAATTCTTTTGGAAGAATTTAAAGATTCAATTTCTTTGGTAATGAGAACTCATGTGGAGGAACAGAGGGTTGATTCTGTAAGAGAAGCAGCAGAGATAGCTGGTGATTATGAGTTAGTTCATAGAGCTAAGCCTTTTTTTTGTCACCCTTTCAAATTGGAAAAAGATAAAAAGTGGGAAGGTGAAAGGAAGGTAGGTAAGTCAGGCAAGAAAAGGAGCAGCTGGAAGTTCCCAGGAAATTTTTTCTCAGAACAAAAAGGAAGGTGCTGAAGGTAGAAGTGACATTTGAAAATTGAGGTGTTTCCTTGTATTAAAGTGGGGCACAGGAAGTCAGTGTGTTGGAGGTTGCAGGAAAAATCTGTTGTAAATTTTAGGGTACAGAAAAGCTCTGGAAGTAAAAGTACTGTGGGTTCTGAGGTGCAGGAACAGGAGAAACCAATGGTTTGTGTACAGTGAAACAGGGAAAATCAGTGAAAG
This sequence comes from Carcharodon carcharias, assembly GCF_017639515.1. NCBI lineage: Eukaryota > Metazoa > Chordata > Chondrichthyes > Lamniformes > Lamnidae > Carcharodon > Carcharodon carcharias. The sequence continues at coordinate 92,212,446 of NC_054485.1, forward strand.
GTGAAGTGGGAATGTGTTCACAGTTTACTCAAGAGAATTCTGAGGAGCAGGTCACAGAAATGTTAAAATATTTTATATGTGAAGGGAAAGTCTTTCCATGTGTACAGGATGGGACAGGTAAATTTTAAGAGACACGGGGGCTAGTCAATCCTTAATGTTGTGGGATGGTGATATTTGTTGTTCAAAGGGAGTATTGCAGAAGGTGGTAATAATAAGCAGGGTTCAGGGAGGTGCTAAATCCATTCCATTGTAGAAGGTAAGTTTAAAGAGCAAATGGAAGACAGGCAAGTTATAGTTAGTGGAAAAATTGCCCATTGCAGGGGTTCAATTTGCTGGATTGCAAATGTGGATGATGCCTATGGTAGTTGAGCAGCCTGTAGAAGCGTTTTCAACAGAGGTGTTACACAACGAACATCCTGGATTATTTCCTGATTGTGTTGTGATGAGATCAAAGGGTCATCGGGAAGGGCAAGAAAAATGAGAAAGGCAGGCAGTTCAAAGGTAAGAAGAAGGTGTCGAAATCCAATCAGCTGGCACTCTGTTTGATAACATTGTTCAGGAGGAAGGAATGCAGAACAGTTAAGCTGAAGTGTTTAACTCAAAGAGGTTAGTGAAAAATTGATTTGTAATTAAAACAGTTATATCAGAAAGCTTATTCAGAAACAGAAGCAAAATGTATTCCAGTATGTTATTATCTTCAGGAAGTTATTTTGATGAGAAAGTGGCAGTCAGATCATGTCTCAGCAAATGAAAGCTGGAGGCAGGTGCATCAGATTGTTATCCCATTAGGGTATAGAAATGAGATTCTGAGGATTGCTCATAAAATTCCATTGGGGAGGGGGGAACATTTAGGAATTAGGAAAACACAGGAAAGGATGCAGGGGCATTTTTTTTTGGCCAAGACTGCATAGGGATGTAGTCAAGTTCTGTACAACCTGTTATACATGTCAAATAACAGGAAAGCTACAAGCAGTGATTAAGCCTTTAATCCCAAAACCATCATTTGAAGAACCTTTTATCAGGGTCATGACTGATTGTGTAGGACCCCTCCCTAAGACTAAAAGTGGAAATCAGTATTTATCGACAATAATGAATATGTCTACCAGGTTTTCTGAAGTGATACCTTTAAGAAATATTACAACTAAGAAGATTGTGGAGGAGTTAAAATTTTGACAAAATATGCTTTACCTAAAGAAATACAATCAGATCAGGGGTCAAATTTCATGTCACAGTTGCTTAAGGAAGTAATGAACAGTTTGGGGATAAAACAGTTTAAGTCAACAGCTCATCACGCGGAGTCACAAGGAGCTTTGGAAAAATGGCATCAAACTTTAAAAACTATGTTAAGAGCATAATGTCATAATTATCCACAGGATTGGGACACAGTAATTCCATTTTAGTTATTTGTTATTGGAGATCTCCTAATGCATCAATTGGTTTTAGTCCTTTTGAACTAGTTTATGATCATGAGGTAAGGGGACAACTGAAATTGATTCATGAGAAATTGGTGGGTCAAAATTCAGAAACCATTGTCCTGGATTATGTATCAAATTTCAGGGAAAGACTGAACAGAGCTTATGAGTTGGCTAAGGAACATTTAAAGATATCACAGCAAGTGATGAAAGTGAAAGCAGGTAAGAAGGCTAAAATTCACAGTTTTATTTCTGGAGAGTAAGTACTAGTTTTGATACCAGGACCATGTGATTCACTGAATGCAAGATTTAGTGGGCCTTATGGGGTTGAAAAAAATTGAGTGAAGTAAATTATTTAATAAGTACTCCAGATAGAAGGAAGAAGCAGAGGGTGTGTCATGTAAATATGCTTTGAAAGGGAAGAGAAACAAAAAGATGATGAGAAAGAGGTAGAAGTGCAGGACTCTGAAATTGATTTTCCTCTAATCAAATTAGATAATGAGGGGGTGCTTGAAAATTTAAATGAAATATTGAGTTACCTTCCAAGCAAGTGTCAAAGTGATTTGGAAAAGCTATTGCAGTCACACAAACCTATTTGTGGAAATAAGTTGGGAAAGATGCATTTAGCTTTACATGATGTATGTATAGAAATGTCATTTTCAATCAGGCAACAACTTTATAGATTAAATCTGGCAAACCTCTCAAGAACTGGTGGTCTGATTCCTGAATTTAGAGCTGCATCTCAAACATATCACTTAAAAATATAGGTAATGACAGTTGTTTAAAGTTTTCCTCTGGATTTTTAAAGAATCAGCTTTGCCAAAAGGCTGTCCCATAACAGCCATTCAAACAGGGCATGGCCGAGCATCTACCTCTATGCCATTTTTACCCACTGTCCCCACATCCCTTGACGTCAATTTTAACAAGGGTAGTAGTGGGCGGTGGGCAGGAAGTGGGAGGTGACTGAGTGCACAAGAAATGTCCCCAGCCTGAGGGTGTCCCAGAGCGCTTTACAGGCAATTCAATATTTTGGAAGTGTTGGTTACTGTGTTGGGAAAAGCAGCCTAGCTGCACACAGCAGCGAACTCCCATAAAGAGCAGTCTGATAATGTCTATATATAATCTGCCGATGTTGGTTATGGGATTTATGTGCTAATAAGGACACCAGGGAGAACTGGCTCATAAAAGACACCACGCCCTCAGTACTGCACTGGAATTTTGTATTCGAATGGGACTTAACCCATAACATTCTGACCACAGAGGCCAGAGCTTTTATTTTTAAAAAATGTCATTGCTTTTATTCAACATTGAATAACGTTGTGATCATTCCCATTCTAGGTTGAAGTGACATAGATTAGAATAAAGATGTTAAAATTCCATTTATCGTGCAGTCTTTCCTTTAGCATCTGTTGGGTTCAGAAATTAAATCCCAGTTTGTCACCCATGTCATATAATCTATAAAACTTGTGCCATTCTTAATTTCTTTTCCGAATAATAAATCCGCAAGGCCTTACAATCCTCTTCTTGTTTAGATATGAAATACTCTTTTCAGTTTTATTCTCCTAAAGCAACAACAGCTTGTGTTTACCTGGCACCTTTAACATAATAAAACATGCTGAGGCACTTTACAGGAACAGTTTGGCACAAAATTTGACATCAAGCCACGTAAGGAGACAGCTTGGTCAAAGAGATGGGTTTTAGGGAGCATCTTAAAGGAAAATAAAGGGAGTTTGAGAGGCTTAGGAGGGAATTCCAGAGCTTCGGGCCAGAGCAGCTAAAGGCACTGGCACCGAGGGAGGTGCAATTGGAATCAGGATTGCTCAAGAGACCGGGGTGGGGAGTGGGGGAAAACAGACCATTCTTTGGTTTAACAATCACAAATCTGGCCATACTAGAGGGAAGAGTTCTACCTACTGACAGCAGTCAGAGGTAGTTGCAGGGAGAGTTGTGAACAGCAGACAGATTTAAAGAAAGCTGTATAAAGAATTGGGAGGGCGGGGAGGAGGTGTTGAATGAATATTCTGCCATGAATGATAGAGTGGAGGAATAGAGAGATAGAGAGGGAAACATGCAGAAGAGACACAGAGTGAGATACACACACACACACACACACACACACACGCAGGCAAGGAGACAGACAATTAGGGATGGGCAATAAATGCTGGCCCAGCCAGCGAAGCCCACACTCCGTGAATAAAAAAAACACAAGGAGAGAGACACACACAGAGGGAGATTCACTCACACACACACACAAACACACACACACACAGAAGGAGAGAGTCACTCACTCACACACACACACATACACACACAGAGGGAGAGAGTCACTCACACACACACACACAGACAAAGAGAGAGACAGAGAGAGAGAGAGGCGCACAGAGAGATGGAGCGAGACATGCATAGAAAGAGAGAGACATGCACAGGGAGAGAGAGAGACGCACAGAGAGAGAGACGCACAGAGAGAGAGAGACACGCACAGAGAGAGAGACACGCACAGAGAGAGAGACACGCACAGAGAGAGAGAGACATGCACAGGGAGAGAGAAAGACACAGAGAGGGAGAGAGAGAGACGCACAGAGAGAGAGAGAGACATACTAGAGAGAGAGGGAGACATGCTAGAGAGAGAGATAAAGAGAGACATGCACAGAGAGGGAGAGAGAGAAAGAGAGACATGCACAGAGAGGGAGAGAGAGAAAGAAAGACATGCACAGAGAGAGAGAGAGAAAGAGAGACATGCACAGAGAGAGAGAGAGAGACAGAAACGCACAGAGAGAGAGAGAGACACACAGAGAGAGAGAGAGAGACGCAGAGAGAGAAAGACATGCATAGAGAGAGAGACACGCTCAAAGAGAGAGAGAGAGATGCACAGAGAGAGAGAGACATGCACAGAGAGAGACACAGAGAGAGAGAGAGAGACGCACAGAGGGAGAGAGAGACATGCATAGAGAGAGAGGGAGACATGCACAGAGAGAGAGAGATAAAGAGAGACATGCACAGAGAGGGAGAGAGAGAAAGAGAGACATGCACAGAGGGAGAGAGAGAAAGAGAGACATGCACAGAGAGAGAGAGAGACAGAAACGCACAGAGAGAGACATGCACAGAGAGAGACGCATAGAGAGAGAGACACGCACAGAGAGAGAGAGACACGCACAGAGAGAGAGAAACACAGAGAGAGAGAGAGAGACGCACAGAGAGAGAGAGAGACATGCACAGAGAGGGAGAGAGAAAGAGAGACATGCACAGAGAGAGAGACAGAAACGCACAGAGAGAGAGAGACACGCAGAGAGAGAGAGAGAGACATGCACAGAGAGAGAGAAAGAGAGATGCAGAGAGAGAGAGAAAGAGACATGCACAGAGGGAGAGAGAGACACACACAGAGAGAGAGACGCACAGAGAGAGACATGCACAGAGAGAGAGACGCAGAGAGAGAAAGGCATGCATAGAGAGAGAGACACGCACAGAGAGAGAGAGACATACACACACACACAGATGCACAGAGAGAGAGAGACATGCATAGAGAGAGAGGGAGACATGCACAGAGAGAGGGAGACATGCACAGCGAGGGAGAGACATGCACAGAGAGAGAGAGAGAGACACACACACACACACACACACACACATAGATGCACAGAGAGAGAAAGAGAGAGACATGCATAGAGAGAGAGAGAGACATGCACAGCGAGGGAGAGAGAAAGAGAGACATGCACAGAGAGGGAGAGAGAGAAAGAGAGACATGCACAGAGAGAGAGAGAGAGAGAGACAGAAACGCACAGAGAGAGAGAGAGACATGCACAGAGAGAGATAGAGACATGCACAGAGAGAGAGAGAGACACGCACAGAGAGAGAGAGAGACACGCACAGAGAGAGAAAGACACGCACAGAGAGAGACAGAGACATGCACAGAGAGACGCACACAGAGAGAGAAACGCACAGACAGAGAGAGAGACATGCACAGAGAGAGAAAGAGAGACATGCACAGAGAGGGAGAGACATGCAGAGAGAGGGAGAGACATGCACAGAGAGGGAGAGAGGGAAAGAGAGACATGCACAGAGAGGGAGAGAGCGAGAAAGAGAGACATGCACAGAGAGGGAGAGAGAGATACAGACATGCACAGCGAGAGAGAGACATGCACACAGAGAAATGCACAGAGAGAGAGACATGCACAGAGAGAGACATGCACAGAGAGAGAGAGCGAGACATGCACAGCGAGAGAGAGACATGCACACAGAGAGACACAGAGAGAGAGAGAGACATGCACAGAGAGAGAGGGAGACATGCACAGAGAGAGAGTGGGAGACATACACAGAGAAAGAGAGATGCACAGAGAGAGAGAGATACAGAGGGAGAGAGAGATGCACAGCGATAGAGATGCACAGAGAGAGAGAGATGCTGTGAACAACACACACACAGCAAGATTTACACAGAAGTTGGAAGTACGGTGTATAAACCCCACCCAAATGGCTCTGTTCAGTATAAATATCAAACACTGAGCTCTTTGTCTGACCCACACTCTTTATTAACTTTATTTCTGTACAGTCTTATGTTACAACACTGACTACACATCTGAAAAAGTACTTCATTGGCTGTAAAGCACTTTAGGACATCCTGAGTTGACGCTATAAATGCAAATCTTTCTTGGCGAAGAATTTATGAGACACCAATCCCGAAAACTGAAAAGTCAGTACGAGAGACTGAAAGACAGGGAGATCCGGGGATGGAAGCAGAGATAAAGATACAAACACACAACCATGAAGACAAACTGAATCACACTTAGACAGGATTGGGGGAGGTGGAAAACGGTACACCACTGAACAAATTGTTTCATTTAACATGTGCTTCCATTTGAAGCTGAGATTGCATGAACAGTGGGTTTGAAGGAACAGACCAGGTTAAACCTAACCTAATGGTGAAATAGCACAACCACACAGATCCCAGACCAGCCGTGAGCAATGCCCAGCATCTCCATAGAGGTGGGAGCAGGCCTATTCATCCCTTCGAACATGTCCCACCATTTAATTAGATCATGGTTAATCTATGCCTCAAACTCATTGACACACCTTTAATCCCCATCTCTTGGTGCCTTTAGCTAACAAAAATCTATTAACCTCCATTTTGAACATTTCAGCTAGCTTCCTCCAACCAACCCCACCCACCCCCCCCCATCGAAATGTCCAGAGCCTGAGTTCCTGATTTCCAGTCACCATTTTGTGAACAGAGCACTTTCCTGTTTTTATACCTATGAATGTCCTGAAGTCCAAAATAGAAGTTAAATTAATTTAGATTAAATTAAACTATATAGAATTTACAGCACCGAAAGAGGCCATTTGTCCTGACTAATCTATGCCAACAGTTCTACTCGCAATGATCTCATCCTCCCACCCCATCTGCGAACCTTTCAGTTCTTTTTTTCCTTGCATAACTCAATCCACTGGAATGATACCCAGGCTAAAAGGGCTAACTTAAATTACAAGGATCCGGTTGCTCAGATCAGATTCCCTCAAATCTGGAAGAAAATTTTGGCGTGATCTAATTGAGGTGTTAAGCAACTGATTAGAGTTGATAAAGTGAAACTGTTTCCCCTCACAGGAGTCCAGAACAAAAAGAGGCAGAGCCTTAAAATGACAGCCCGGCCATTCAGATGTGAGATTTCTTCACACAATGGGGGGCTGTGGAAAACTGGAACTCTCTCTCCCCGCACACAAAAAAATCTGTCGAGGCTGGGAGCCAATTGCAAGTGTCAGCACTGAGGCAGATAAAGGATTTTCGTTAGGCAAGGAGTACAGAGCCAGGGCAGGTAGGTGGAATTGAGTTAGGTAAAGGGGGCTGAATGGTCCATTCCTGTTCTGAAATTCCTCCCTTACATCTTGGCTTTTCCCTTTAGATGCAGCAAGGCTGGGCTGCTCCATGGGGTCCAGTCATGTCCACATTCTCTCCACTCTCTGGGTAAAGAAAGTTCCTCCTGAATTCCTCATGGGTGACTGTCCCAATAAAGCCTGATTTCTGGAAATGGACTTCCCCCTCTCACCTTGTAGCGGGCCATGGCCTCTTCGATGCCGATCACTGGGTGGGTCCGATGCCGAGCCGAGTCCCGGCACTGGCAGCAGATGAGCTCCTGGTCTTCGTGGCAGAAGAAGCTCCTGTGCTGCCGGTGCTGGCCGCAGAGCTGCGCGTCCTCCTGCCTCCGGAGCGAGTCGATGACCCCGGCCAGGGCCCGGTTCCTCAGCAGGTGGTCGGAGGGGCAGATCTTGCGGCAGATGGGGCAGATGTTGCGCCGCTGCTGGCGCCAGAACTCCTGGACGCAGCGGCGGCAGAAGGTGTGCTCGCAGCGGGTCAGCACAGGGTCCTGGAAGTAGTCCAGGCACACCGAGCAGGTCAGGTCCGGCTTCAGCCCGGAGCAGGACGAGGAGGAGGGCGATGATGCCATTGCTGCTGTTCAAGGGGACAGTGGGGACAAGTTCCCTGGCTGCCTGAACTGGTGCTGAGTGAATCAGTGAGTGAGAGTGGCGAAGGCACTGGCAAATCCCAGCTCAGGCTGTGTGTGTGTGTGGAGGGGGTGTGTGTGTGTGTGTGTGTGAAGAGAGAGAGAGAGATGTTGAGTTTCAGTTTCACTCCCTATTCCTCTGCTGATGACTGACGCTTGAAGTTTTAAGGGAAAGTCAAAACTGAAACTGGGCAGCTGTCTCGGCACCTTCATAAACACGTGCACCCGAGGCGACTTTAAAAGGTGGTGGGGGTGCGGTGGGGGTCAATTCCCCCACCTCCCCCCCATCCCCCCACCCCCCGGCCAAAGGGGTCGAAGTTAGGGCTGGCCCAGATGATTTCCCCGAGATCACGCCAGCGTTTTGCAGCTCTCCATGGTGCAGGCTCTGTGAAGGGCAGAGGTGAAGCCTCAAACACACACGATCGTGGGGACAGACTGAATCGCGCTTAGACAGGATCGGTGGGGAGGGGAGGGGAGGGGAGGGGGTGGGTGGCTGGGTGGGGTGGGGGTGGGGGGGCTGCTGAGCGATTTGGTTAATCTAACGTGTGCTCCCAGTTGAAGCTGAGATCCCATGAGTATGAATGGCGGAGCCGAATCAGGCCATTCGGCCGGTCCTCCAGTCTGCTCTCCATTCAAGGAGATCGTGGCTGATCTGATAATCCTCAACTCCGCTTTCCTGCCTCCTCCCCCACGACCCTTGATTCCTTTACTGATTAAAAATTTATCTATCTCAGCCTTGAACATACCTAACGGCCCAGCCCCGACAGCCCTCTGCGGTAAATGTACATTGCACACGTGAACCGACTGCTCTGGTGCCTCAAGCCCGCAATGATTTGGAAAGGAAAGATTTGCATTTGTATGGCGCCTTTCCTGTCCCCAAGCGCTTTGGTGAAATACTTTTGAAGCGTCCTCGCTGTCCTGTCATAGGGCAGGCGGCAACCAGTTTGGGCACAGCAAGCTGAAACAAACAGCAATGCCACAACGGCCCAACAATCCTGTTTTAGGGATGTCGGGTGAGGGATAAATATTGGCCGGGTCATCAGGGAGGTCTTTGCTGGCTCTTCGAATTGAAATGATACTAGCTGCCTTTCATATCCGTCTCTGTTTGAACATCTAAGATCATAAGCAATAGGAGCAGGAGTTGGCCATACAGCCCCTTGAGCCTGCTCTGTCATTCAATGAGATCATGGCTGATCTGACTGTGGCCTTAGCTTCACTGTCCTTTGTGCCCCCGCCCCATCACCTCTGACTCTCTTGTGAATCTAAAATCTGTCCAACTCAGCCTTCAAAACGTTCAATGACCCAGCAGCCTCAACTGGTCTCTGGGGAAGAGAATTCCAAACACCACTGACTCTCCGAGAGAAGAAATACTCCTCATCTCTGTCTTAAATGGGGGGGGGGGGGGGGGGTGCCCTTATTATGAAACTGTGCCCCTTAGTTCTAGGCAGAACAGAATGGCAGAATATTATTTAAAAGGCGATAACTGGGAAATGTTGATGTACAAAGGGACCTGGGTGCCCTTGTAAACCAATCACTGAAAGCGAGTATGCAGGTGCAACAAGCAGTTGGGAAGGCAAATGTATGTTGGCCTTCATTGTGAGAGGACTTGAGTACAGGAGCAAGGATGTCTTACTGCAGCTGTACAGGGGCTTGGTGAGACCACACTTGCAGTATTGTGTGCAGTTTTAGTCTCCATACCTAAGAAAGGATATATTTGCCGTAGAGGGAGTGCAGTAGAGGTTCACCAGACTGATTCCTGGGATGGCAGGATTGTCATATGAGGAGAGAATGGGCCGACTAGGCCTGTGTTCACTGGAGTTTAGAAGAATGAGAAGGGATCTCATTGAAATGTATAAGATTCTGACAGGGCTGGACAGACTGGCTGCAGGGATGATGTTTCCTCTGGCTGGGGGGCGTGGGGGGGGGGGTGGTGGTGGGGGGGGATGTCTAGAACAAAGGGTCACAGTCTTGGGATACAGGGTAGGCCATTTAGGACTGAGATGAGGAGAAACTTTTTCACTCAAAGGGTGGTGAACCTGTGGAATTCTCCACCACAGGAGGCTGTGGAGGCCAAGTCACTGAATATATTTAAGAAGGAAATAGATAAATTTCTAGATTCTAAGGGCATCGAGGAGTATGGGGGGAGAGCGGGAGTATGGCGTTGAGATCGAGGATCAGCCATGATCATATTGAATGGCGGAGCAGGCTCGAGGGGCTGAATGACCCACTCCTGCTTCTATGTTTCTACTCCCTCAAGAGGGGAAAGATCCTCTCTGCATTGACCCTGCTAAGTTCCCCCATAATCTTATAATTCAATAAAATAATCTCTCATTCTTCTGAACTCCAATGAGTATCAGCCCAACCTGCTTAACATTTCCCATAAGACAACCCCTTCGTTCCAGGAATCAATCTAATGAACATTCTCTGAACTGCCTCCAATGCAATTATATCCTTCCTCAAATAAGGAGACCAAAACTGTACACATTACCCCAGGTGTAGTCTCACCAGTGTCCTATATGGTTGTAACAATACTTCCCTACTTTTATGTTCCATCCCCCTCACAATAAATGGCAATATTCCATTTGCCTTCCAGAATCACAGAATCACAGAATTGTTACGGTGCAGAAGGAGGCCATTTGGCCCATCGTATCTGCACCGGCTCTCTGAGCATTGTAACTTGGTGCCACTCTCCTGCCTTTTCCCCGTAACCCTGCCCATTGTTTCTATATAAATAATCATCTATTGCCCTCTTGAATGCCTCAGTTGAACCTGCCTCCACCACACTTCCAGGCAGTGCATTCCCGACTCGAACCGGTCGCTGTGTGGAAAAGTTTAAATCTGTGCCCTCTCGCTCCCTCGATGAGTTTCTCCCTATTGATGTGGAGTGGTGCCTCTCAAGCTATATAGACTCTAGCAACAGCCTAGTGACCTGTTCCAAGAAAAACTAGCTATGGAAACAGGAATGTGTCGTACCTGCCTCATGTGCCGCAAGATGGGGACAAAGCCTCCAAGCCTACAACTCTATCCAACCCATGATTTTGAATGTCTCTATTAAATATCCTCTTGGTCTTCCTTTTTATTTTAAAGAGATCAGCACCAGCTTCTCCTACCCATCCACCTAACTCAAGTTTCTCATCCCTGGAACCATTCTCGTAAATCATCTCTGCTCCCGCTCCAATGTCTTCACATCCTCCCTCATGTGCAGTGCCCAGAATTGGACACAATACTCCAGTTGAGGCTGAACCAGGGTTTGACAAAAATAAAAAACAAGTCATTCAGCCCAGCAGCTCCACAGTGATGTTATGTCCACACAAGCCAGAAGAAAAGTCAGGTGAGAAAACTTTACAGAGAAGTCAGCTCACCAATCCTCACTCTCTTCCCGCAATATATCACCCAGCTCCATTTTCAACATTATTGAATGCTCCCCCAACCTCAATGGCAAACATCACTCCGACTGCCATCTCAAACCATCTCAAAGCTGATTTCCAGCCGCTTCCATTCTTGAGCCCATGTTCTGGCTTTATTGCATGGGCGTTTCTGGGAAGCTTTTCAAAAATAGGGTCCGCGAGCTGATTCTGGACTGGCTATTATCGGGAAACGGTATAGCTGCCTGGAAAATTCCCATCCCCACGTAACTGGCCTGCTGTGGCAGAGGGGGATGCCATGTTCGGGGGTCAGTGTGGTTGAGGTTGAGCTAATAAAGCCAAGTTCTGTAGTTAGCTGCAGTGGGTACCTGTGCAGACAGTGGGGAGACAACACATGGACCTCATCACCACGCAATTTCCAATCACTGTTGTCCAAGCGATTTCTCAGAACTGAACTTCTTCATCCCTGCGAACATTCGCGAGAATCTTCTCTGCTCTCACTCCAATGTCTTCACATCCTGCCACATTTGTGGTGCCCAGAATTGTAGGAACACAACAAAGAAAACTCAAGACACCTTATCTCAAGGAGCCAGATGTGGTCTTTGGGGTCCACTGCATGGATAACCCCAGTTTTAAAATCAGTTTGCTTTGTAACTCTTTATACAGAAACCTGCAGAAAAACTCCCGTTCAACTGTATATTCAGTCCCTCCTCTCTCTCTCTTTTCCCACCTGCAAAACACTGACCCTCTTTTCCAATTGACACTTTTTCCTTAAAGATGCATCTAGCGGATGTGGGAGTCACTGGCTACACCAACATTTGTTGCCCATCCCTAATTGCCTGTAACTGGATGTCTTGCCAGGCCATTACAGAAGGCAATTAAAAGTCAAGCAAATTGCTGTGTGTCTGGAATCACATATAGGCCATGTTTTGTGATGTACCTTTAAGGGGATGGGATTTTAAACTACTATCCATCACTGTCCACCAGGAGACAGGATGTGATGTACAATCCCACATGCTCTGTAGACAGAATACAGCAGCGGTCCTAAAGGTCAGATGCGTCTCCATAGCCTCCTAGTTCCCAATGTATACATATAGCCTTAGCTTCAAATAAAGCACCCTCATTACTGTTTTGCCAACCCTTTTTGTATGACTGGTGCACTTGCAGCACGTAGAACACAACATGGTGGCAGCAGTGGAATTATAAATCACATCTAGTCTCGTGGTAGATAGTGATGGACAGAAATTTAAGACACAGTCCCTTAAAGGTACATCACACAGGCCAGACCTGTGAAGGATAGCATGAAAGGGTGGTAGGAGCAGAAACGCTCATCCCTTATATTAAAAAAATGCACTTGAATCAACACTTCAGGGCTATGGACCATGAGCCAGAAAGTGGATTTGGCTGAATTGCTGTTTCCAGCCAGACACAAACACAACAGGCCAAATGGCTGTAAATTTTCCATGTGCCAATTTCTATCCCTAAGGAAAAAAGTTAATGAGCCAGCAGTGTTTTTACAACAACCTGGTAGCTCGATGGTCACCATTACCAAGGCTGGATATATTATTTTAAAGACTTCAGATTTTTTTTTAATTAACTCAATTTAAAATCTGTCCAGCTGCCAGAGTGGGATTTGAACTCATGTCTCTAGATTATTAGTCCAGGCTCCTGTATGATTATTCCAGTACCATAACCAACATGCTACCGCTCTCCTTTCTGCGCCTTTCAAAAGCCTTGTCCCACCTACCGCTTTCAGAAGTTCCTTCTCCCTCACTACCACCTAATTTCCAAACATTAAGTTGTCTAAGAATATGGTCTCCAGACAGGAAAAAAGTGACTTCTGTTTAATATTGGACACCAAAACGGCACCAAAAATGAAAACATCCCTCAGCCCCTACCCCTAACTGTGGCAAAGTTCAGCTGAGGATTCATTCACGGAGCCAGCAAGTCAGTCAGTTCATCCACTTCTGCCGGAAGGCGATACTATTTCATGTTGGCGAAGGCGGTTTAGGGCCCAGGAGGCCATTCAGCCGATCGAGTCCATGCTGACTCTTGGAGGAGCGATCGTGTCAGTTCCACCCACAGATTTTATTTCCTCCAAGTGCTCATCCAATTTCCTTTTGAAATCATTTCCACCAGCCTCGAGTGCACATTGAGTTTCAGGTCATTCCTGTTCGCGGTGTTGAAAACAAAAAGCTCTCACTCACAACACCCCCACACATCTCCTGCCCAAAATCTTAAACCTGTGTCCCCTAGTCTTTGGATCATCGGCTACTGGGAACAGTTTGGGCTCATTTACCTTATCTAAGCCTGTCGTAGTTTTATACGTTTTTAATCCAATCTCCCCTCAATCTCCTTCGCACCAAGGAAGAAACCCCATCTTTCCCAACCTAACCTTGTAACTAAACCAACCCCCCCGCCTATCCATGGAACCATTCTGGCAATGCACCCTCTCAAAGATCCTCACATCCTTCCGAAAGTGTGGTGGTCAGAATTGGACACAATACTCTAGTTGGGGCCTAACCAGAGTTTTTTAAAAACCTTCCAGCTTTCGTACTCAATAGCTAACTTGTTACCTGCCCCCACCTTGTTTGTTTTTCTTCACCCACCTTACAAAGCCTTCACACTCCTCAGAAACCCCCAACCCTCCCACACCCCTCACCCCACCCCCACCTTCAACATTCTGGATATCTCACAGAATTGTTACCGTGCAGAAGGAGGCCATTTGGCCCATTGTGTCTGCACCGGCTCTCTGAGCATTGTAACTTGGTGCCACTCTCCTGCCTTTTCCCTGTAACCCTGCACATTGTTTCTATATAAATAATCATCTATTGCCCTCTTGAATGCCTCAGTTGAACCTGCCTCCACCACACTTCCAGGCAGTGCATTCCCGACTCGAACCAGTCACTGTGTGGAAAAGTTTTTTCTCACATCACATTTACTTATTTTGCAAATCACTTTAAATCTTTGCCCTCTCGCTCCCTCGATGAGTTTCTCCCTATTTACTCTATCAAGCCCCCGCATGATTTTGAACACCTCAATCAAATCTCCTCTTCACCTTCTCCTCTCCAGAAGAACAGTCCCAACCTCTCCAAACTATCTTCATAACTCAAGTGTCTCATCCCTGGAACCATTCTTTTAAGCCTCCTCTGCACTTTCTCCAATGCGATCACATCCTTCCTATAATGTGGCCCCGAGAACTGTGCTCAATATTCCAGCTGAGGCTGAACGAGTGTCTTATATTGAGGGAACAGCATCACTAATTGGAGAATGCCCAAATTGCAGCCAACCTTTTAGGAAGGCTTCTTTCCTTTTAAGGCAATATGCAAATATTATAAATATAGGGCACTAACCAGTCGAACTCCTTACCATGGGGTACCTAACACCATCCGAGTCATGGTGAAGGGCAGCGAGCAAGGAACAGGAATGGATAGGACCTTCTTCACCAAGAGGATCCTATTCAAGCTGTGTGGTTTCGAGGCTGCGGAGATCTACTGCCTACAGGATTTCCCCAGTGCTGGATTTTTTGATGTGACTTTCAAGCAAGTGGCAGCTTGTGTCAAACTCCTGAAGGTGTTTGAGGTAAAGAAAGACCTGCCAGAAATGAAGATCCTGACGGCGGAGCCGCTCTTTGCTCTGCCGTTGCAACGAGAACGGGTTGCGACGGTGCATCTGTACAACCCCTTCGTCCCTGTCACTGACGTGCTCTCCTTCCTTACCAGGTACTTCGATAAGGTTGGGAGCTGCATCGCGGTTAGAGATGATTTGGGGATCTGGACATGTAAACGCCAGGTTAAGGTAACGCTCAAGACCGATGGTAAGGGAGCCGTCTTCCACCCCCCTTCCAGATTCGCTATCGGGGGAAGCCGTGCTACCTTGTCTACGCTGGGCATCCCAAACTTTGTCGCTCAAGCGGCAAGTCTGGTCATGTGGTGGCCAACTGCAGTGCTGTCCTCTGCAAGAACTGCAAACAGGAAGGGCACCAGACAAAAGACTGTAGATAGGCTAAGTGCTGCAACCTGTGTGGCGAGGCAAGTCACCTCTACAAGACCTGAACCAAACGTTGCCGTACTTATGCACAGGCAGCCAAAGCCAACGAGGGGGAAGCAGAAGAAATGCCTTGTGTCACTCCAAACACCAAGGCCCCCAGTGAGAACAACGGGACAGAGGAGGACACAGAGAGAGACAAGGTGGAGGAAAAGATTGGGGCAACAGACGGCCAACCAACAGCACGGCCCCCTGAACCTCCCACTCCTCAGGAGAGTGAATCAACGGAGGAGGAGGAGGCAGCAGTGGGAAAGCAGCAGGGGGAGTGGCAGCTGGTGAAGAGAGCCAAAAGGAAGAAGGGGCTAAGAAGAAACCAAGCCACTTCCCAGACAAGAGTCAAGAGGCGTCTCCTATCCGACACGGATAACAAGAGCAGCAGCTCTTCGGACGAAGAAGGGCCAGGGCGGCGCCAACAGAAGAAGCAGCAAAATGCTAGGGAGTTGGAGTATGAGACACCCGAGCTCTAGAACATTGGAGACAATGAAGAGACCAGCGCACCCCAACTTTGCCCACAACCCGAAGAGGCCAGTGTACCACAACCCCAGGAATTTGGGAACAGTGAGGCGCACAGTGCACCTCAGCTCCGGGAAGCGGGGAGCAGCAACGCCCCAGAGGGGGAGAGGATTGGAGAAGCTTCTCCAACAGAGGACATTTCAAACCCCGCTCTCTGCATGGACCCCCAGATGCCACCCGAGCAGAACATGTCCAATGGGGAGGTCCAGGACGCTTTCCTCAGCCCATCCCAAGTGAAGCAATTTGAGCACACTACAGGCATGAAGGAGCAGACCAAAGGTCTGGAACTCTCAGAGACAACAGGTTTGGTAAGCGACTAACTGCTTTAAAATGGGTGTAAAGATTGTATCCATAAATGTGCGTAGCATTAAATCTACTACGCGATGTGTTGCAACCTTGGATTACCTTGCCAAGGTCAAAGCTGACCTGTTGTTTCTGCAGGAGTGTGCGATACCGCACCTCAGCTCCTACAGGTAATGGTCACGATGGTGGTCCCATGGGCCATCGATCTGGTCGGGAGGAAACGACTCTCGTTCCTCCAGCCTGGGGATTCTGCTGCGGGGAGGCAACTTCACCGTCTCCCAGGTTAAGGAGGTGGTGGGCGGGCGCCTCCTCGTAGCAGACGTAATGTACAAGAATGCTCCACTCCGGTTAATTAACGTCTACACCCCGTCACAAGGGGCTGAGCGGCTGGAGGTTTTTCAGCAGCTCCCACTGCTGCTGGCAACCTCCAGGCCGGTCATTCTGGGCGGTGACTTCAACTGCATCATTGATGCGGCTGGACGATCCGGCAGGGCCGACAGCAGATTGGACGCTACGTCCAGATCCCTGATGGAAACAGTAAAGGATGCCAAGCTGCACGACGTCTTCAGCAACCCTGCAGATGGAGCGCAGTGTAGATACACCTGGTCACAGCCTGACGGGTCCATCCGTTCCAGGATAGACTTCCTGTTTCTGTCCTGTGCATTCGCAGTCAGATCCACCGACATTAAGCCGGTGTTCTTCTCTGACCACTGCCTCCTACTGGCTGACTGCCACTTAGAGGAAGACCAGAGGGGTGGCAGGGGGGAATGGAAGCTAAACGTGAAACTGCTGACCCCAGAGAACATTGAGGAGCTCAAGAGGGATTACAAAGGTTGGAGAACCATGAAACCCCACTTTGAGTCACTGACACACTGGTGGGAAGTGATCAAGGAAAACATCAAGAGGTTTTTCATCCTCAAAGGCACCCAGAAAGCTAGAAAGGAACAGAGGGAAATGTCCTGACTCCAGAAAAACATGCAGAATCTGCTCCGGCTGCAGTCGATGGGGGTCGATGTCAAGGAGGAACTCCAAGAGGTGAAGGGCCAGCAAGCCTCGCTCTTTGTCTCAGAGGCCTCCAAGATCATCTTCCATTCCAGAGCCCACTCCGTGGTGCAGGACGAGACATGCTCACGTTTCTTCTTCCAAAAGGTACACAGAGAGAGCTCTGTGATCAGCAGCCTGAAGGAAGAAGATGGCTCAGTAAAGTTATCACAGTCCGACATTTTAAGGATCAGCAAATCCTTTTATGCTGGATTGTATGACGTGAAGCCCACAGACAGCACGGCCTCCCAGTCCTTCCTGTCCTCTATCATGGAGGTCTTAGACGACAGTACACGGGAGAGTCTGGACAAAGCGCTAACTCCTGACGAACTGACTGAGGCCCTTGAGTCCTTCGAGAAGAGTAAAACTCCCGGAAGCGACGGCTTGCCGGCGGAGTTGTATTCGGCTCTGTGGGACTGGATTGGCCCGGACCTGCTAGAAGTGTACGAGAGTATGCTCCTGGCCGGCAGAATGTCAGAATCCATGAGGAAAGGCATTATCACCCTCATCTACAAGCACAAGGGGGAAAGGGAGGAAATTAGAAATTGGCGACCCATTTCACTGTTGAATGTGGATTATAAGATTCTGTCCAAGGTCATCGCCAATCGGGTCAAATCCGCTCTGGAATTGGTGATTCACCCTGACCAGACCTGCACTGTGCCGGGCAGGAAGATCTCTGACAGCCTTGCGCTGCTCAGGGATACGATTGCCTATGTACAGGACAGGGGTGTGGATACTTGCCTCATCAGCCTGGATCAGGAGAAGGCCTTTGACAGAATATCGCACACCTACATGGTGGATGTGCTCTCCAAAATGGGGTTTGGGGAGGGAATTCGCAATTGGATCCAACTGCTCTATACTAACATCAGTAGTGCAGTCTCAATCAATGGGTGGGAATCAGATAGCTTTCCTATTAAATCTGGAGTCAGGCAGGGCTGCCCTCTCTCGCCTGTTCTTTTCGTGTGTTGCATAGAACCCTTTGCTGAGTCCATCAGGAAGGATCCGGGCATAAGAGGAGTGACGATCCCAGGCAGTGGAGGCACTCAGGTCAAAGTCTCCCTGTACATGGACGATGTCGCCGTCTTCTGCTCGGAGCCGCTGTCGGTGAACAGACTTATCCACATCTGCGACCAGTCTGAACTGGCCTCGGGAGCCAAGGTAAATCGTGGGAAGAGCGAGGCCATGTTCTTTGGGAACTGGGCTGACCGATCCTTTGTCCCCTTCACTGTCAGGGCTGACGGCCTGAAGGTGCTGGGGATATGGTTCGGAGGGACCAGGGCACGCGTTAGAAACTGGAAGGAGCGAGTGTCTATGGTGAAAAGGAAACTGGGCATGTGGGAGCGACGCTCCCTCTCCATTGCGGGTAAGAACCTGGTCATCAGATAAAGGGGGAAAAAACGTGTCCAACATCGCCCTTATCCTGATGGCCACCTTTGTGTGTGGCTGCATCAAGCTGTGCGCAGACCCTCAGTATGTAAACACCAAGTGTCACTACATGCTGAGGTTCTACCTATCCCCAGTGTTACGAAGGATGGGTCTGGCCATGCTGCTGTGGAATGCTCCAAGTAGTTGGACTGTGCCGTACCACCTGTCCCTTGTGGAAAAATTTATGCAGTGAAACACGTTTGACCACAAGTCCATCAGGCAGTGGTCGGCACGTAACGTCTTAAAGGCCCTGAGGGAAAAAGAGAGGGTGGATCCTATGGGATGGTTCCCTGAGCAGACTGACAAAGTCATTTGGCAGAATGCCTCATCGCCAGAACTTTCCAACAAGCACCAAGACGTAGCTTAGCTGGTGGTGAGAAAGGCCCTCCCTGTCAGATCCTTCCTACATGCCAGGAGTCTCACCCCCTCTGCACATTGCCCTCGAGGTGGCTGTGGTGGGGAAGAGACCGTTGTTCACCTTCTTGTAGATTGTGTCTTTGCGAAGAAGGTCTGGAGGGAGATGCAGTGGTTTCTGTCGAGGTTCACCCCGAGCAGTTCTGTGACAGAGGACTCTGTGCTCTACGGGCTGTTCCCAGGGACACACACGGAGACAAACATCAACTGCAGCTGGAGGATCATCAACTCGGTGAAAGACGCTCTTTGGTCTGCCCAAAACTTGTTGGTTTTCCAGCGCAAAGAGTTGTCCCCGACCGAGTGTTGCAGACTGGCACATTCCAAGGTCCAGGACTACGTGCTGAGGGACACAGTTAAGCTTGGGGCAGCCGCCGCAAAGGCACAATGGGGAAGGGTCGCTGCCTAAGACCTTTCTGCCACAGTGCACTGAGGGGCTGGGAACTGTAAAGAGCCCCTCAGGCTGTACAGCTTAAAATGAATGTCTGCCATTGATTGTAATATTCTTTGTTTGTACTAATATACCTTGTGATTCATGTTGTAAAAGTTGAACCTGATAGTATTTTTGTAATGGTGATATTGAAATGGTTCGAAATGTTTTTGAAGATTTATGAATAAAGTATATTTTTGCAAAAAAAAGGTTCTCCCAGGACGAGGCTAGCCCATTGCACTTCGGGTGTGCTGACGCCTGCGATGTCCCCAAATGCGGGATATTCGACTGCAAAATTTGTGGTAGTGGGGGACTGCGTTCGCGCTCTCCCCTGATTTACAATTCAAAAAATAGATTCCAATTTCTTTGTTCAGCAAGGTTCATTGTTATGCGTTATTCAGAACAAGCAATATAGACCATAAAATGCTCTTTCCTAATCTAGACTCTTGTTTTCCCTCCCGCAACTATCCAGCCCCCGTTCTTTTCCTCCTTGCGATTATCAACAGGCGATTATTCCATCTCTGCATCATTTTATCGCTGCCATTTGTTTTGTGGCCGCCAAATTCCACGCGCCATTTTTAACACCACATTTGCCCACTCCAATCTTCTCTCTCAAACCCCCATATAATACCCTACCCACCATCAAAACAGTCCCTGCACTTCTTCCAGCACCACCCTCCACCTCCCAACCCACCCTGTATCTCTTCTGTATAATACCATCAGTCAGCTATTCATTCATTTACATTCAGCATTTAAAACATGCAGCTGTGAACCCTCTATTTCAAACATGTACAAGCTTACCCTGTCCCCATGTTCATTCTAATTACCCCCCTCTGAAATCAACAGCAGCCTCCCACACCCTCTGTATAATCTCCCCCTTCAACAGCCTCCTCTGTGATTCCTACCTTCTCAAACTCCTGCCCCTCTCTCCCCATGTGTAAAGTCTTTCCCTGCCCCTTCTGAAGCAGCTCACTTACCCTGCTGTGGGTTTATCTCATAAACAGGCTTTCCATTCACTTGCCATTACTTCTTCAAGACTTCAATAGCGCAAAGCGAAGAAATAAAGAGAGAAAGAAATCCGGAGAGACAGAAAGAAACCTAAACCCAGAACCTCCGTAAAATGAATAGAAAATGACCAACGGGAATCCCGTTTCACGGTCAGGATGATCGCACAGCCTAAAACACACACATTATCCCTGAATTATAACAAGACTTTAAACATTAGGACTTTTCACATTCTGTTGTGGGGGTCCCGTTCCTCACACGCCGGAGGCTAACATGTATGTTTTAGAATGCAAGGCCGGGCTACTTTAACCCCAGGATCATCTTTTTGAAACTCCAGGCCCGCAGTCCAACAGGAACTGGTTAACCGGAGCCACCGAAAACCAGGGTCCCGGACAGGCAAGTAAATCTCGGGGTAAGAAACAGATACAAACTCACGTGCGCCCATGGGGCGCGGCCTTGGAGAAGGTGTCAGTCCGTCCCCTCTGGAGGAAGCTCCTGAAGAGGAAGAGTCCTTCTCCCAGTCTGGATCTTCACATTGCAGGTTTCAAAATAAAAATTCATTGAGTGGTGTGGGAGAAAATTAATTGCATTAGAACAGAAAGCAAAAACATTTTCAAACAAAATAGCACAAGAGCCAATGATTCACTCTGTTACAACTCAGCAACATCCAAATACAAACAAGTCAGAGTTATAAAGCAGATTGAGACAGAGGGAACACACACACATTGAGAGACATACGGACTCGAAACGTCAACTGTGTTCCTCTCCGCAGATGCTGTCAGACCTGCTGAGTTTTTCAGCTATTTTTGCTTTTGTTACACACACATTGAGCCGGAGTGGGGACTAGCTCCGCTCTCTGGAGGCGGTTTTATCCTAACTACTTGATGTATCTGCACGCTAACGTTTTGTGATTTGTGTCCCAGGACACCCAGACCCCTCTGTACTGAACATTCTACAGTCTCTCCCCATTTAAATAATATTGTGCTTTTATTTTCTTCCCAGCAAAGTGGACAACCTCATATTTTCCCACTTTATATTCCATTTGCCAATTTTTTTCCCACTCACTTAACCTATTTATATCTCTTTGCAGACTCTGTATCCTCCTCACAACTTGTTTTACTACCTATCTGTCTACCAACAGCAACTTTAGCTACAATACGCTTGGTTTCTTCATTGAAGTAAGAAATAGTTGAGGGTCCAGCATTGATCCCTGTGGCATCACACTAATGACAGTTTGCCAACTTGAAAATGACCTATTTGATGACCTAAATGACTCTTTATTTCCTGTTTATCTATGTTGTAATATTGCCCCAATACTATCTAGCTCTCATCTTGTGTGTCATCTTATTGAATGCCTTTTGGAAATCCAAATGCACCACATCTACTGGTTCTCCTTTATCCACCCTGATTATTACATCCTCAGGAACTCAAAATGTGTAAAACATAAATTCTTTCATAAAACCATATTGCCTCTGCTTGATTGTATTATGATTTTCCAAATGTCCTGCATCTACTTCCTTATAAATGGATTCCTGTAGTTTCCCTGTGACAGATGTTAGTTTAACTAGCCTATAGTTTCCTGCTTCCTGTCTCCCTAATTTCTTGAATGACTTCTGTTTACATTTGCAGTTTTCCAATCTGCCGGAACCTTCCAGAATTTTGGAAGATCACAACCAATGCATCAGCTATCTCTGAAGCTAGTCCCTTTAAGATGCAAGGACCAAGAGACTTATTAGCCTTTAGTCCCATTAGTTACCCAGTATTTTTTCTCTTGTGGGAGTGATTGTTTTAAGATTCTCCCTTCCTTTATGCCTCATGATTTTCTATTATTCTTGGGATTCTTTCTGATCCTTCAACTGTGAAGAGAGAAACAAAACACCTGTTCAAGGTCTCTGCCATTTCCTTGTTTTTCATTATTAATTCCCCGGTCTCGTCCTCTAAGGGATCAACATTTACTTGTAGACACTTTTACTGTCTCTTTTATATTTCTTGCTAGTTTACTCTCATGTTCTAATTTTTTCCTCTTTATTAGTTTTTAGCCATCCTTTGCTGGTTTCTAAAGATCTCCCAATCTTCTGGGCTACCATTAATCTTTGCAGCACTGTATACCTTTTAATTCAATTTGATACCATTCTTAACATCCTTAATTGGCCACAGATGGTGCACCCTTTTCATGGAGTTCTTCTTCCTCAATGGAACATACCTTTGTTGAGAATTATGAAATACCTCCTTAAATGTCTGCCATTTCTTATCTACTGTCTTACCTTTTAACTATTTTCCCAGTCCACTGTAGCCAACTCTGCTTTTACACATTTGTAATTGCCTTTATTTATATTTAAAACATGAGTTTCAGACCCACGTTTTTCACCCTCAAGCTGAATATGAAATTCCATCATGTTATGATTACTCTTGCCTAGAGGAGCCTTTACTATGAGATTACTAATTAATCCTATCTAATTACACATTACTAGGTCTAAAATAGCCTGTTCCCTGTTTGGTTCTAGAATGTACTGTTCTAAGAAAGTGTACTGAAAAAACTCTGAATTTATCCTGAAGGCTAACTTTGCCAACTTGATTTGTCTAATCTGTATGAAGATTGAAATCATCCATGATTGCAGTTCCTTTCTTACAAGTGCCCATTATTTCTTGATGTATACTCTGTCCTACAGTGTAGTTACTGTTAGGGGACTTATAAACTACTCTCACCAGTGAATTTTTTACCCTTGCTATTTCTTATCTCCACCCAAATTGATTTTACATCATGATCTTCCAGGCTGAGATCATTTCTACTACTACTGTACTGATATTTTCATTTATGAACAGAGCTACCCCACCACATTTACTTCCTATGCTTCTGAAATGCCAAATGCCCTTGAAAATTCTGTTTCCAGCCTTGGTCACTTTGCAACCACATCTGCAATGACTGTCATATCTCACCCATTTATTTCTATTTGTGCCACAGATTCATCTATTTTATTATGAGTGTTGCATGCATTCAGATAAAGAGCCTTTAATTCTAGCTTTTTACCATTTTGCCCTACTCTGACCCTATTTGCTGATGCACAGTTATGTTTGTAAGCTCTGTCCCTTCCTGTCACACTCTGGTTATCATGACCTGTATCATTACCCTGCAATATTACCTTGTCCTTTCTCTTTAACTTTCTAAGTCTCCCCTCACATGAACCCTCCCCCCCCACACCCCCCACCCACCCACCCACCCGCTATTTAATTTAAAGCCCTGTCTAAAGTCCTCATTATACAGTTCACCAGGATACTGGTCCCAGCTTGGTTCAAGTGAAGCTGTCCCCATGGTACAGCTTCCTCTCTCCCCAGTACTGGTGCCAGTGCCCCATGAATCAAAACCCATTTCTCCCAAAACAAATTTCTGCACATTGAACTCTCTGCTTTTATTTAACCGATGCCAATTTGCTCATGGTTCAGGTTGTAATGTATAGATAGTTAGAGCCTAGTCGGGGTACTGTGTTAATGATGGACTCCACACTATAGGGAGGATTATAAAAAAATACAGAAGCTATCAATTAACTCACTGTGCTGCCTGCCATGAGGGGTGAAGAGACACTGGACCTCGTTTCACTAGAACAAAGGATGCAAGGAGGAAATCTGATAGAGCTGTTTAAAATTTATGGCGTGACAGAAGCAGCCTGTTTTCAGTTGTTAAAGGATTTCAAACAAAGGAATTTGCAAAATTAAGCACAAGAGATTTAGGACACTTGGAACCAGAAGGCCGAATCTGGCAGGACATCAAGGGATTAGAAACAACACTGTGCCTGGGCCACATTCTTACCACTCTCCTGGTTTAAAAAAAAATTCTCCTTAATTGGATTATACTAATAACTCATGTATGCGATCCCTACAATAGTTCTAGTCTCTCTGTAGTTAACTAGTACCTCTCTCAGGTACCAGCCCCCTCCCCTGGTTACCTAACTCCTCTCCTGCTTACACAGCCTCTCCCCTAGATACACCCACCTCCCGCTAGACAGCCAGCTCCTCACCTGGTCATAACTCCCATGGTTGAGCAAGGCATTCCCTGGTTACCCAGATTCTCCCTGAAATACCATGCCCTCCCCTGTTTTCCCAGCTCCTTCCCTAGAGGGTGCCACTTTCTGATTATCTAGCTCCTCTCCTAGATACCACATCCTTCCCTAGACACCCAGCTTCTCTCCTAGTCACAGTGATATTCCCATGGTCAACCCGCCAATCTCCTGGTTACCATTGCCTCTCCCTGGTTTCCCAGCCACTCCACTGGTTAACCACTCCCCTAGTTACTGCCGCTCCCTGGTTACCCAGCCCCTCCCTAGTCACATAGCTCCTCCCCTTGTTACCACACTGCTCCCCTCATTACCCAGTCCTGGTTACCTACCTACTATGTTGGTTATCCAACCCCTCCCCTGGTTACCAATCTCCTCCCCTGGTTACCTACCTCCTCTTCTGGTTACCAAGCCCCTTCCTTGGTTACCCAGCCTTCCCACCACACCCCCACCCATAGATACCGCACTCCTTGGTTACCCATTCCCTTTCCCCATTATTGGAGACCTCCCCGGTTACCAAGTTCCCCAAAACCATCCCCACTCCAGATACCGCCACTCCCTAGTTATCCAGCTCCTTCCCATTTGCCTACCCCTCCCCTCTGACCAGACACCCCTCTTTCTATTCCAGTATTGTTGATCAATAAGTACCCATAGAAACAAGCTACCTCAGAAAAGCGTCCCCCCCCCACACCTTGCATTTATTGTGATGCAAGTCAATTCCGGGACCATTCACAACAACAATCCTTTTGGGACAGTGACTCTTGATGTTTGAAGTCAGATATACACTGGTGTAGGGCAGGGAGAGCGCCGGGAGGAGAGTGAGTACCAGGAGCGAGGGAGATTACCCAGAGCTGGAAGCTGTGTGGCAGGGAGAGACTACCAGGAGCTGTTTGGGGTCGAGAGGAGGAGGGATGAGGAGTGGGGTGGGGAGGGGATGTTCTGTGCAGAGAGTATCTTCAGGCAGGGGAAAGAGTACTGGGAGCCGGAAGAGAGTGTACCAGCAGGTGGCGGTGAGAATTTCGGGAGCTGGGGGGTTCAGTGCCAGGCGTTATTATGTCTGTACTGGGAGCTAGGGATGGGGGGGATTACTGGAAACTGAAGCAGAGTGTACAGGGAGCT
The DNA here is from genome assembly GCF_017639515.1 of Carcharodon carcharias. Classification (NCBI taxonomy): domain Eukaryota; kingdom Metazoa; phylum Chordata; class Chondrichthyes; order Lamniformes; family Lamnidae; genus Carcharodon; species Carcharodon carcharias. The sequence goes on from NC_054485.1 coordinate 92,238,051, forward strand.
GACAGGAGTGAATACTGGGAACTGGGTGAGGGAGTACCAGGTGCTAGGGGGTGCGAGGGAGGGTGAATACTGGGAGCTGGGGGGTTGTTTGAGTACTGGGAGCTGGCAGGTGTGGAGGGGGTTTGAGAAGTCATAGAGTCATAGAGGTCTGCAGCACAGACAAGGGCCCTTTGGCCCATCGAGTCTGGGTAAGTGAGTACTAGGAGCTGAGGGGATAGTGAGTACTGATTGCTGGTAGGGCTGAGTACTGGGAGTTGGTGGGGGGTGGTGAGTACTGGTGGTGGTGGAGGGGGGTGATTACTAGTTGCTGAGGGGGGTGAGTACTAGATGCAGGTTTGTGGGTGAGCATTGGTTGCTTGGGGATTGAGTACTTGTCGCTGGGGGTGGGTGAGTATGGGGAGTTGGGGGGCGGTGTGGGGTTGTGTGAGTACCGGGAGCTGGAGAATAGCGTACCAGGAGCCAGTATTGGCGGATGGGGAGTTGTGGTTTTTGTAGGGGGAGGAGGGGGTTGGGGAGAGGTGGTAGGTGGTATGGTGGTGGGGTGGGGGGGGGGGGGTGGTTGGGGTGGGGGTGTGGGGTTGGAGAGCAAAACAATGCTGGAATGTGGGGATGAGTGGAGGGAGTGGGTTTGGGGGACCAATCTGGATTCTGGGATTCTAGGCGGGTGCTGGTGGGGTATTCGGGTGAGCGGCGAGGGGGAGGGGTCTCTGAGTTACCAGACACTGTGGAGGAACTGTAGTTTGTGTGTTGTTCCTCCCCCTCCCCCTCTATCCCACACCCCTTCTCCCTGACTGTGCTGTGGCTGAAAACCTTCCCCTTTTCTCCCTTCCCTCCACAGGCCAGACAGGACCGGAACCATGGAGTGGAAAAGCGTGAAGGTGCCGCCGGCTTCCATCGGACCCAAAGCCTGGCGGGACAGGGCCATCAAGGCGGTGGGGTTGGCTGAGGCGGCCATCGAAATCACAGCCCACCGTTACCACGACACCCCCTTCCGCTCGGCCATGCTGTATGAAAACCAGGCTCGCCGCCTGGCCCGGAGGAAAGGCTGCAAGTACCTCCCGGGGGACCTATCGGAGAACCCGGAGCCGCTGGGCAAGTTCAAGGCCCGGCAGCAGAGGATCCAGCAGGGGAGGATCGCCCTGGAGGAGGCCAAGAGGAACGTGTGCACCGTGACAGCCGATGAGGACCTGAGCCGTGACATCCTCTACAAAGTGCCGGAGGGCCAGGACTCCGGCTGGGGCTTCAAGGTGGAGATGGAGCTGCTGCCGTTCCTGCGCGACCTGTGCGCCATGCAGAGCAACGAGCAGATCGGCAGCTACACCCTGCAGACCCGCTCGGTCATCGGCCACCTCTGCGACCAGATCAACCGGGTGAACGGTGAGATCTTCCGGCTCAAGGAGACCCGGGACAAGCTGCGGCTGGCCCTGGCCGACGTCCGCAAGGGGCTGGCCCTGAATCGCATGACTGGCGAGATGCGGAGGATGAGGCCTGCCTTGGAACAGGTTAGTGAGGGGCCTGCGGATCGTCACCCCTTAAGAATCATGGAACCGTTGCATAGAAACTAGGAGCAGGAGTAGGCCATTCGGCCCTTCGAGCCTGCTCTGCCATTCATTATGATCATGGCTGATCATCCAACTCAATAGCTTGCTCCTGCTTTCTCCCCATATCCTTTGATCCCTTTCACCCCAAAAGCTATATCTAACTCCTTGAAAACACACAATGTTTTGGTGTCAACTACTTGCTGTGGTAGTGAATTCCACAGGCTCACCACTCTCTGGGTGAAGAAATTTCTCCTCATCTCAGTCCTTAATGGTCTACCCCATATCCTCAGACTGTAACCCCTGGTTCTGGACTCCCCCACCATCGGGAATATCCTTCCTGCATCTACCTCATCTAGTCCTGTTAGAATTTTATAGGTTTCTATGAGATTCCCCCCCTCATTCTTCTGAACTCCAGTGAACATAATCCTAATCGACTCAATCTCTCCTCATATGTCAGTCCCGCCATCCCAGGAATCAGTCGGGTATACCTTCGCTGCACTCCCTCTATAGCAAGTACATCCTTCCTCAGATAAGGAGACCAAAACTCCACACAATAGTCCAGGTGTGGCCTCACCAAAGCCCTGTACAATTGCAGCAAGACATCCCTGCTCCTGTACTCAAACGGCAGAGAAGGAGGCCGTTCGGCTGGTTTTAAAGCAATTATACTAGAAGAGGCAAAAGTGACATGAGGAGAAACATTTTCACACGGCGAGTGGTTATGGTTTGGAGGGCACTGCCTGAGAGTGTGGTGGAGGCAGATTCGATGGGAGTGTTGAAAATGGAATTAGACTGTGGTCTGAAAAGGAAGAATGTGCAGGGTTACAGGGAGAAGGCAGCTAGGGGTATGGCACTGGCTGAGTTGCTCATTCGGAGAGCTGGCGGCAGACACGATGGGCCAAATGGCCTCCTCCTGTGCTGTAACAGCGCTGTGGTTCTGGGACCTAGCACAGGCTCTTTGCAAGAGCAACTCAGCTCATCCAAATCGCCCAGTCAACCTTCTCCTCTCCAAGGAGGATAGCTTCAGCGTCTCCCGTCTATCTTATTATTCGTTCATGGGATGTGGACATCACTGTCTAGGGCCAGCATTTATTACCCATCCCTAAATGCCCTTGTTCAGAGGGTATTTAGGAGTCAACCACATTGCTGTGGGTCTGGAATCACATATTGGCCAGGCCAGGAAAGGAGGGCATTAGTGATGGGTTTTTAGGACAATTGGCAATTGCTTTTTGGTCATCAGCAGACTTTTCGTTCCGGATTTTTATTGAATTCAAATTCGCTGTCTGCCTGGAGCATTACCCTGGGTCTCTGGAATACTAGTCCGGTGTCAATACTACTATGCCACCACCTCCAATCTATCTTCATAACTGAAGACCTGCAGCCCTGGAATCATCCCCATGATGTTTTTTTCCCTCGCCCTCACTAAAGCCTTTCCTAAGGTGCGGTGCCTAGAATTGCGGACACAATATTGAGTTGAGGCCGAACCAGTGTTTCATAAAGGTTTGCTGCAACTCCCTCTGTGCCTCTTATGTTAAAGCTCAGGATCCCGTATGCTTTATTAACCCCTCCCTCAACCCGTCTCTGTGATTTCTGCGCGTATACCCTCGGTGTGGGGGGGGGGTCTCACCCTCTATCTGTGCCTTCAGCTCCTTCCAGTGGAAGGGCAGTGTTTTACAGATCACGACACCCAAATACTGGAGAGGGAAGAGAGAGAGAGAGAGAGATCTTGCAGTTTTTCCTGTTCCTTTCATGGCTTTAGAATGTCCAAAGATCCTCGCAGCCAATGAAGAAGCCTGAATATGACACTGGTACAATCAGCTTAACTCCTGTCCACGCACTGTCCCAAAAGACAAAGCAGCCAGTAAACACCAGTCACTTCCATAGGTCCTTTATTCAGCATCAAAATATGTCCAAAGTAGAGCTCCTCCTCCTGCACGTTGTAGCTTCCTGTCTGACTTTGTGATCTCGGTTCTGATTCTGCTTTTTTGAAATTTCTTTCCCTTGAGCCAAGGGTTCGGTCAGACCCAGCTCCTCCATTGCTCTCTGAAGGAGATGTAGAACTACTTGTCGTTCACCCACCTCAAGATATCCCAGAGCATTTTTTGCAGCTGGTGAGGTACTATTTTTTTCCAGAAGGGCGGTTACCGGGCAGAAGTGTGGCAGCCAACTTGTGCACAGTGAGATCCCACAAGCAGCGCCGACCAGGTATTCCATTTCTAAGTGACCCTGGTTGAGGGGTAAATATCGGCTCTGGACACCGGGGCCAACCAGCCTCTCCTGCCGGGAACTGTGATGGAATTGGCCGTTAATTGGCATCTGGGGTGGGGGCAGGAAAAATTATTGCCCATCCTCTTTTAAGTTGCCCCTTGTCTGCTTACGGATGGCCAACCCTGCGTGGGGAATCCTGGGTAGATGTCTCCTGATGAGACATGGGTGTCAAAATCCCTGGTGACCATATCCTCCCTTGTTGGGGGCAAAAGTTTACTGTGGTTAACTGTTGGAGTGGTTGAGGCAAATAACGTAGATGTGTTTAAGGGGAACCTGGATGAGGGAGAAGGGAATCGAAGGATATGCTGATTGGGTGGGAGGAGGTTCGTACGTAGCATAAGGTCATAAGAATGGACCAGTTGGCTAACTGAGCTGTTTCTGCACCGCACGTTCGGTGCAACCTGTACCCATGTTCCGTGCATCCTATCAAATCCTTTAATCACCTTCAAAGCGTCAATTAGATAATTAGTAGCTCCTCCTATTATTGTGGGGTTGAGGGAGAGAGGAAGAGAGAGATAGGAGCTGATTCCTTTAACTTGGGGGAGTGTGGGAGGAACTGATGCCCTTTTGGGGGAGAGAGGGAGGAGCTGATCTCTTTGATATGTGGGGAGTGTGGCAGGAGCTGATGCCTTGTTGAAGGTGGGAGGTAGGGAGTGAGGAGATTCTCCCATTTTGCTGCCAAGATGCCGGCAATTTTTCGTCCACTATCAGTCATGTGTAGCTTTTGATTGTTGCATTTACCTGGCCGTGTGCTGATTTCTATAGGAACCTGATGGGGCAGATTTGCTCATTGGCCTGGAGAAGAAGAATCTACAGGATATCAAACCGACTCTGGAAGTGCCACTGCACACGATAAAAGACATACTTCAGGTTAGCTAGTGAAGGGATGGGGATGGGAGGAGCTGCCAGAGCTCTTAATTTTAGTTTCCCAGTCCTGGTATTATTCACACAACATGACTTTCACTTCCAGATGCTCTCCTCGTTTTGCTTTACCATCCAAGCTTTCATGGGGACAATGTCCTTCAGCGAAGGAAATCTGCTGTCCTTACCCAGTCCGGCACTATCAATGACCATTGGCATCAAACCAATTTGATTGTTTCTGAGTTGCCGGGCCCACTATGTCCCAGACTCTCATGTCGCATACAAATGCCAGCCAAGAAGCAGGCCCATTATGACTACCCCAGGGCAACAAAGGGGAGGGCAATAAACACCAGCCACATTAGTGATGTCCACATCCCGAGAATGACTATTTTAGAAAAATCATCAACTATAGCATGGGTTAGATGCAGAGTAAAGCTCCCTCTGCGCTGTCCCCATCAAACACTCCCAGCACAGGTACAGCACAGCGTTCGATACAGAGTAAAACTCCCTCTACACTGTCCCATCAAACACTCCCAGGACAGGTACACCACAGGGTTTGATACAGAGTAGAGCTCCCTTTACACTGTCCCATCAAACACCCCCAGGGCAGGTACAGCACAGGGTTAGATACAGAGTAAAGCTCCCTCTACACTGTCCCATCAAACACTCCCAGGGCAGGTACAGTATGGGATTAGATACAGAGTAAAGCTTCCTCTACACTGTCCCATCAAACACCCCCAGGGCAGGTAAAGCACAGGGTTAGATACATATTAAGGTTTGCTGTTCCATCGTGCAGTTGAGTGAGCCTTCACAATGTCACAAATGGCCTTCTACCTGATCACATGTAGGGTAATAATAGCCCTTGTGAATGGTTTGGGAAAAATCTCAGTCTTCACTGACACAGTTCCTTGAACCTTTACCTTGGAACGTCCAGATTTTTATCTGCTGAGCTGTGAACCTGTATTTCTGAATAACATGAGCCTTGGAGCCTTGTTAACGGCTAAATAAAACAAAAATGAGATGATGGTAACTCCGTGCCACATTATAAAGCAAATAAGATGTACAATCTGCCCAGTCACACTCTTCTTCCATGATATTGTCTACTTGTGTTCCTCTTCCAGAAAATGGATGCTGCTCGGAAGGAATTGCAGGAATGCTACAGAGAGCGAATGCTGGTTCTTGACTTGGTCCCTCAGTTGATGAGCCAGACCACCAAGGAAGCCAGAACTGATTGTCTGACCCCGAGAATAACCAAAGCTTTATCGGAAGTCAGGGACGTGAATGTGATGCCCTCACCGACACCAGCCGGCCCATACACTTACGGTAAGGCACAATGTTGTCATGGATTATGGACAGTCCCATGTGGGGTCAAAGACACCAGCCCATGGAGAGGCCTGTATCACACTGTCAGGGACACACATGGAGAGGCCTGTATCACACTGTCAGGGACACACATGGAGAGGCCTGTATCACACTGTCAGGGACACCAGGTGAGAGGCCTGTATCACACTGTCAGGGACACACATGGAGAGGCCTGTATCACACTGTCAGGGACACACATGGAGAGGCCTGTATCACACTGTCAGGGACACACATGGAGAGGCCTGTATCACACTGTCAGGGACACACATGGAGAGGCCTGTATCACACTGTCAGGGACACACATGGAGAGGCCTGTATCACACTGTCAGGGACACACATGGAGAGGCCTGTATCACACTGTCAGGGACACACATGGAGAGGCCTGTATCACACTGTCAGGGACACACATGGAGAGGCCTGTATCACACTGTCAGGGACACACATGGAGAGGCCTGTATCACACTGTCAGGGACACACATGGAGAGGCCTGTATCACACTGTCAGGGACACACATGGAGAGGCCTGTATCACACTGTCAGGGACACACATGGAGAGGCCTGTATCACACTGTCAGGGACACCAGGTGAGAGGCCTGTATCACACTGTCAGGGACACACATGGAGAGGCCTGTATCACACTGTCAGGGACACACATGGAGAGGCCTGTATCATAATGTCTGCGACACCAATGGAGAGGCCTGTATCACACTGTCAGGGACACACATGGAGAGGCCTGTATTACACTGTCAGGGATACACATGGAGAGGCCTGTATCACACTGTCAGGGACACACATGGAGAGGCCTGTATCACACTGCCAGGGACACACATGGAGAGGCCTGTATCACACTGTCAGGGACACACATGGAGAGGCCTGTATCATAATGTCTGCGACACCAGGCCATGGAAAGGCCTGTATCACAGCGTCTGGGACACCAGGCCATAGGAAGCCCTGGGAGCTGGGTTAATGGTAACCAATGACCATTGTGACCTGTTGTGGTGTGTTACACTAAAACTCTCAGAAACTGAGTCTATGTAGTGGTAATACATTAAACCCCTGCTTATTACTTGAAATATAAACACATTTTCTGCCTGCATTTCCAGCCTTTTTTAGAGAGAAGCAGCATTGATGTTTCAGCTGGAGATGACCTTTCATCAGAACATTCTTGGGTGTTCAGTTCCTTCAGATGCTGCGTAGATCAGTGACTTGTAGAGCCATTGGCACAAAAAGGGAAGAAAGACTTGCCTTTATACCACTCCTGTCATGATCTCAGGATGTCCCATTGCACTTGACAGTCAAACCTTTGAAGTGCAGTCACTGTTGATATATGACACAGGGCAGCCAACTTACGCCAGCTCCCACAAGCCAGTGACATGATGATGATCGGATAACCTGCTTTTTTTGTTATGTTGATGGAAGGATAGGGATTGGCCAGGATACCGGGCAGAACTCGCCTTCTTTTCTTCAAAATACTGCACTGCCACAGGATCTTTCAAGTCCACTTCAGATTCCGTCAGTGCAGCACTCTCTCAGAGCAGCAGTGGGAGTGTCAGCCTAGACTTTTGCACTCGAGTCTCTGGAGTGGCACTTGAATCCACCCCCTTCTGCCTCGCCAGAGTGCTATGCACTGAACCAAGGCTGACAGGGACAAAATGGGACTTTTGGGGTACAGGATAGGGCATGGGTGAACTAGGGAAACCGTGGGGACTGGCACATTTTTTGGCCCAGCCCGTGGTTTAGTGTCCAGGCTGTGTGTGGGGAACTTTTTAAAAAGACAGTTGAGTGTGGGCTGAAAATGAGCTGGATCATAGCATTTTACACATAGCTACAGCTTTTGTTTAAAAAAATGAGTTGGAGAACAAAACTTCCCCTGTTTAGTTTAACTCTCCAAAATTGCCCGGCACTCACTACCCCTGTCCTACTGAATCCGGGTGTGACGTGTAAGGATGGGCATGTACAGATTTGTAAGCATCAGGGAATCAGAATGGTTACAGCACAGAAGGAAGCCATTCAGGCCATCATGTCCTCGCTGGCCCTCTGAAGGATCAATTCACCTACAGCCACTCATGTGCCTTTTACCCATATCTCTGCACATTCATCCTTTTCAGCTAATAATCCAATTCCCTTTTGGATGCCCCCACCACAATCTCGGGCAGCGCATTCCAGATCCTAACCTAACCACTTGCTGTGTGAAAAAGCATTTCCCCGTGCCGCCATTGTTTCTTTAAATCTGCGCGTTTTGGTTCTCAATCCTTCCCCAGTGGGAACAGTTTCTCCCCATCTTCTCTGTTCGGATGCCTCATGATTTTGAACACCTCTATCAAAACTCCTTCCAACCTTCTCTTCTCCAAGGAGAACCGCTCCTGCTTCTCCAGTCTATCTACATAACTGAAGTTCCTCATCCCTGGGACCCATCTCGTGAATATTTTCTGCGCATCCTCGAATTCCTTCGTGCCCTCCCTGAAATGTGGTGCTCAGAAAAGGACGCAATACTCCAGTTGAGGCCGAACCAGTGTTTTGTACCATAACTTCCTTAATGAGAATAAACTAGCTGGCATTATGTAGGATGAAAGACTAGTTCAGCTCGAGTATGGTAAGGTCAAACACACAGATGCACATACGCATGAAAAGGCAGGAAAGTGGAGTTGAGGATTATCAGATCAGCCATGATCCCACTGAATGCAAAGTAGACTCGATGGGCCAAATGGCCTACTTCTGCTCCTATGTCTTATAAGTGTGTTCAAGGCTGAGATAGACAGGTTTTTTTTTAATGGCCTTATGGTCTACCGAGGGTGGCTGGATTTGAAGTCACTTTTATGATTAGAAGTGAAACAATACAGCACTGTGCCTGTGGTAGCTCTTTGCTGCTAGAACTATCCAATTAGTCCCACTGCCCTGCTCTTTCCCCATAACCCTGCATTTGTTTTCTCCTTCTAAGTATTTGCCCAATTCCCTTTGGAGAGTTACTGTTAAATCTACTTTCACTTTCCTTTCAGGTAGTAGAATCCAGATCATAAGTAATCAATCCATAAACAAAACTTATCCTTATCTCTCCCACTCTGGTTCTTTTGCCAATTATCTTAAATCCACATCAAACCCCTGTTTATCGGCCTTCCAGCCACAGAAAACAGTTTCTCCCGATTTACCTTCTCAAAACTCGCCATAATTAGGAAAGTAATGAGATAAAGGATACTTGGGCCTGGGGAACATCCAGGGTACTAGAAACCCAATTGATGTGGCAATTGAATGACAGCAGCTGACTTGAAAAAAGAAGGTAGCTTTCGCAACCTCCCCCACCCAAAACGCTTAACAGCTAATTAAGTGCTCACTTTAAAATCTTGGCAGCCAATTTACACACAGCAAGCTCCCCCAATATGATATTGATCAGGGCATCTGTGTTTGCGATGTTGGTTGAGGAATAAATATTGGCCGGGACACCAGGGTGCCCTTCTTTGAAATAGTGCCATGTGATCTCTTAGCATACCCCTGAGGGGGCAGATAGGTTTGAGCTTTCATCCAAACGACTTTTATAGGAACATAGGAGCACGAGTAGGGCATTCGGCCCCGCGAGCCTGCTCAGCCATTTAACTAGATCATGACTGATCTCCTACCTCGATGCCATCTTCCCCCACTATCCCTGTATCCCTTAATGTCATTGGTATCTAGAAATCTATCCTCTACCGTGAACACACTCAGTGACAGAGCTTCCAGAGGCGTCTGGGGTAGAGAATTCCAAAGATTCACCACCTTCTGACTGAAGAAATTCCTCATTTCAGTCCTAAATGGCCTACCTCCTATTCTGAGACTGTGTCCCCTGCTTCCAGATGTCCCCCCCAACCAGGGGAAATATCCTTTCTGCATCTAACTTGTTGAGCTCGGGTACTTTGTAATTACACGGTAAAGTGCTGGGTCCAATAACTCATAACCTTCTGTGTATCCGTGGTCGAGACATCTGAGGTCAGCTGCAGGTTCAAACCTCACTCCAGAAACCCCAGAACAAAGTCTAGGCTGACACTGCAATGAGGCACCGAGGGAGCAGTGGGGAGAAGCCCAGCTCACCTGGCCTGCTGGGTTTTGTTTGCGAGCAGGTAAATGTTATTCCCCTGGGTGCTGCATCGTTGCACTTCATAATTAATGATTAAGTGGGCGTGGCTGTAAATCCTGATCCTCGAACCAGCATCTGGACTCTGTATCGCGTTACCCATGGTGCAGTAGTAATGATTAAATCTCATCTTGTCACCAGCCTGCGATATGGCGATGAATAATGCAAAAGGTGTCATTGTTGAGTCCAGGGCCCTGCGGGAGAAGAGCGACAAGTTAATAGAAGACTCGATTGCAGTCATAAAAGGTGCTCAGAAATCAGTAAACGACGGGCTCACTCAGAAAATGGCAGAGAGCATGGCCATGACGGTATGAACTAATTTGCTAGAGAAGACCAGTTTTTTTTGTAACTTGTGTGCTTGTTTTCCTCTCTCCCCATATTTTTGTAACACCCCGTCAGCCTTTCCCCATCTCTGGAAACTGATGACTCTCTTTCGGGTACCAACCCACTTCCCAGTAGTTGCAATAACACAATTTCTTTGGTGCCCATGGGCATGGCACTCTCTGCTGCGATGATCAGGAAGAAGGAGCTTGCATTAATATAGTGCCTGTCACATCCTCAGGATGTCCCATATGTACCAGGGAAGTACTTTTTGATGGCTAGAATCACTGCCCTCATCAATGTTCTCCATAAGCCATGCGGCAAGGGCAACCAACTCTGGTAAAGTAAAATAAGGGCCACTTTGACATTGGGGTTGGTGGTGAGGAGGGCGTATGTTGCTGGTGACCATAAGACTAGGGGGTGGGGTGGTGCTGGTAGGGCAGGGATGGATGAACACAGAAGAAAACAGAGGCAAAGGTAAGAGGAGACTCCCAGGCTCAATCTCCTACAGCCTATCCTGGGAATAAAGGAAAAAAGGTGTCCCTTAAGGACAAACTGTCAAACTAAGGGACTGTCCCTTAAAATAATGGACAAATCGGCCCCTTTAAATTATTGCATATTCGTGGCCATAGAAAAAGTTTAAAGGGGCTGCACACTTAAATAAATCAGCTGTGTGTTGCGAAACAGACGTTGGCGAGGGTGTTGGTCATTATAGGGTTGCCAATATTGATGACCATGAAACCATTGCCGATTGTCGGAAAAAACCCATCTGGTTCACTAATGTCCTTTAGGAAAGGAAATCTGTTGCCCTTACCTGGTCTGGCCTACATGTGACTCCAGACCCACAGCTATGTGGTTGACTCTTAAATGCCCTCTGAACATGGCCAATTAGGAATAGGTAATAAATGCTGGCCTAGCCAGCGACAGTCACATCCATGAACGAATTAAATAAAAATATACACAGCAAGCTCCCATAAACAGCGATGAAGTAATGACCAGTACTGAACTTTGGCAAATAGAAACTGAGTACACAGAGAGAGCTGGTACGAACTTGTGAAAGGGAAATCATGTCATGTTCAATGAACCAAATTGAAGGCATTCATTAAGGTTTCACATAAGCAATGAGAATACTGGTTTTGTGATGATTGAGGGATAAATATTGGCCAGGAGGCTGGGGAGACCTTCCCTGTTCCTCGTCAAAATAGTGCCATGGGATCATTTAGGTTCACCTGAGAGGGAAGACGGGACTGAAGTTTAATATTCCACCCGAAGGAGGGCACCTCCAACAGTGTAGCACTGCTTCAGTGCAGCTCTGGCAGCGTCAGACCCCTATTGTGTACTCAAATGTTACAGGATTGGGGACTTGTATCCATAACCTTCTGACTCGGAGGTGAGAGAGAGAAACATCAATTGATGTCTGACTGTGGGCAGGGAAGTTGACACCCTATGATGTATTCTGTGCATTATAACGCGGCTATCAGTCTAAAGCAGTGTATCCTTAACCTATCATGGTCAGTGCCACAGGGGACTCTGCTGGTAAACATGAACAAAAACATGAGGTCCAGAGCTGCGAGTGAAACCTGGATTACAATAATTTCTCGGGTGTGGCTAACTCTTGTTCGTTTGCCTCATTCCCTCTTTCAGCAACACATGGAGGTCAGTGCCGGGGAGACCAGAGCCGCCGTTAATCGAACGCAGCGCTGGTATGATGAGATGGAATTGGCCAGTGGCATAATTCTGGTACGTGGGAAGCTGTCCCATCCATGGGGAATTCTGCAGAGGCTGGTGAAATCTGACCCAGGAAAGACACTGTGTCCAGGAGGTCCACAGAGCGCACACTGAGCCTGGGCATCACTGCTCAGTGACACTCTCCCCCAACTCCACCTTCTACAGATGACCTATGACCGCTGATCAAATTGCCACCCTCTTAATACAGAGACCTATTTTTCAATGGAAATTCCTCCCCACACCCTCGCCACTCCCCCACCCAGGTTTTGTGACACAACTTAATCGGAGACGTTAGCTATTGACCCAGACTGAACAACCGGAATTCAACTCATTCGTACTGTCTCATGAGTGTTAGTGGCTTAATTTCATCTTGTTCCTACCCTGTATCTGATGCCCACAGGCCAAATACTTTGCAGTAGGTGGTGCTGGATTTTGATCTTTTTAAATGTATTCCTGGGGTATGAGCATCGCTGGCAAAGCTAGCATTTATTGCCCATCCCTCATTGCCCAGGAGAAGATGGTGGTGAGCTGCCATATTGAACTGCTGCAGTCCATGTGGTGCAGGTACACCCACAGTGCTGTTAGTGAGGGTGTTCCGGGTTTTGATCCTGAAACAAGGAACATCGATATGGTTCCAAGTCAGGAAGGTGGGTGACTTTGGAGGTGGTGCTGTTCCCTTAAACCTGCCGCGTCCCTTCTCCTTCCAATTGGTAGTGGTCAGGGGTTAGGGTCAAAGATCAGCAACAGGAACCAGGGCTGACTTCACTTCTCCTCTACTCTTACTATGGCTTGAAATTAATGCTGCTTTCCTTTTCTCCTGTCCATCAGGGCCCAGAGTCCAGTAAACACCTAATGACACGTGAACGACTCGACAGACCACTGGTGAAGGTTTACCAGCGTCACCCAGCTACTCAACTTCCTGAGGCAGCAACTATTGTCAAGGTCGGTATGCGGTGCGGTGAAAATCTGGAACTCTCTTCCCTGCCCTGAAAAATCCGTCGAGGCTAGTGAGGGTCAATGGAGAACTTCCAAATCCTGAGGTTGTTACATTTTTGTTAGGCACGGCTATTAAGGGAACTAAAGCAGGAAGATGGAGAGAAGATACAGATCTACCGTGATCTAGTTTAATGGTGGGCCAGTCCCAAAGAGCTGAGTGGCATCCTCCTGTTTGTATTCTTGGGCAGTAAAAACAAAAATCCAGCACAGAATGTTCCAGAAACAGTGGCAGAAGCAGAATCCTTAATAGCTTTTAAAAGAGTACAGAAGAAATTGAGCAAGATGTAAAGCAGAGAAATGGCGAGGCAGGGGATGGATTGGAAAGGCAAGGAGTGAGACTGAAGTCTTTTGGAAAGCCAACCAAAGTACAAAGGGAGAACTAGTTACCGTGTGTGCCTTACAGCTCTTTGAGTCTATGTTTTATTAGTGGCAGGACCCTTTGGCTTGTCTCTGAGGTCCTGGACTCTCAGGATGGTGGTGCAAGTTGTCAATTCTGGAGGCGTGGTGGGCATTTTTACCCAGTTTCAGTGGTGGATTTGCTGAGAGGTGGTTTGCTTGTGGCGCTACCAATCAGCTGTGTTGCTCAGTGCAAGGTGAGGAGGATGGGCTTGCCAATGGGCGTGCTGTGGGCACAGTGGCTAGTTTGAGTTTAAAAATGTGTCTCAACTTCAAAAAAATAATAGGGGAGCACCCTGATGTTTCAGTAAGTAACTGATCCAAACAGAACAGTACGCTTTGATGGGATGAATAGGGAGGCCATGCAATGCATAAATGTTAACAATATCAAATGGAATAGGCAGGCAAAGGGATCTAATCATACACTTAACATAAATCACTTGAAGCAGTGAAGCTGGTTAATAATTTCATTCAGAAAAGCATTGGGGTTCATTCCTGAAGGTGCGGAATTGAAGTGCAGGGAATCCATGTTAAACTTTCATGGACCCTTGGTCAGAATGCAAGTTGGAAAGCGGAATACTGAAGAAGCAGGAAATGCTGGAATTAAAAACAGCAATGGCTGGGAGTACCGAGCAGGGTACGGCAGCATCTGTGGAGAGAGAAACAGAGTTAACGTTTCAGCTCTGTGACTGTTGAGCAGAACTGGGGAAAGTCAGAAATATGATGGGTTTTGAGCAAGGATTGTTGGGGGGAGTTGCGACAAGGATAAAAGGAAGGTCTGTGTTGGGGCGAAAGACAGGAGAGATTGAATGGCAAGAAGAGTTAGTCTTCCAGGGCCAAAGGGAATGGAGATGGAGCAAGTAAATAAACAAAAGATGTGCTGAGAGCAAGTGTGTTGCTGACTTAAAGAAAAAGAATGGAACAGGCCAGGACCAAATTTAAGAGCTGTTCTGCTTTCCATATTATTATTTTTCTCATAAAAACAAAATACTGCGGATGCCGGAAATCTGAAATAAAAAAAGAAAATGCTGGAAAAGCTCAGCAGGTCTGACAGCATCTGTGGAGAAAGAAGCAGAGTTAACGTTTCGAGTCCTTATGACTCTTCATCGGAGTCCATGACACACCTGCAAGCCCATCCTTCTCGCATTGTGCTGAGCTACAGAACTGATTGGTAGTGCCACAAGCCCTGAGGAAGAGTCATACTGGACTCGAAACATTAACTCTGTTTCTCTCTCCACAGATGCTGTCAGACCTGCTGAGTTTTTTCAGAATTTCCTGTTCTTATTTTTTTTTATTCGTTCGTGGGATGTGGGCGTCCCTGGCTAGGCCAGCATTTATTGTCCATCCCTAGTTGTCCTCAAGAAGATGGTGTGAGCTGCCTTGAACCATGTGGTTATAGGTACTGTTAGGGAGGGAGATAACAATGATCTAGAGGCACTAGAGAAGACGCAAAACAGATTCACAAGGAGTAATACCAGAACTGAGACAACATACTCGTTAGGTAAGTTTGAAGAGGCTGGGGTTCTTTTCTCCAGAAGAGACGGCTAAGGAGTGTTCTCATGGAGCTCCTTAGGATGGTGAAGGGATAGAGTGGGTGGGCTAGATGGAGAGAAAATGTTCCCACCTGTGAAGGAACGTGTTTGAAAAGCATTCTTGAATTGTCGAGTAAGTGTAGCTTTCTGTTTAACCCAATTTCTTCTGCTTTATCTCGCTGCCCTTCCACCACCCCCTACCACCCCCACCCCCCCACCCCCGCACAACCCCATTGCCCTCAACTAGGGTATCGGAGTACTAAATGACGCAATGGCGGAAACCAGTCACAACATTGAAATGCTGCAGGTAGCAAGAAAGCGACTGAATAAGAACATTCAGGACAAAAAAACTGGGTACCACGTAGATGCGGGGATAGTTCGATTTCGCAGGCTGAAAGCGCCGGCTAGGATACTTATTGATGAGTCAAAGCCACTGAGCGGCAACTAAATGGAGGACTTGGGGTATATTGGCATTCTTTTTTTAAGTGTTTGGTGTCCCTTTTTATGGGCAATAATTAAAACATTTTAATCACTCATTCTACTGATTCTTTGCACCAAATTTCACTTCTGTCGACAAGGAGGATTCTCCAAACAAATAACCTTCCAGAGCTACAAACGATGATAGTCAGGCCTGCATTGAGTTCAGTCAAAAGCCAGATGGAGTACAGGTCTGTCCCTCAGGCGAGGGGCAGTTGTTGACAGGCTGACCTTTATTCTCCTGTGTTTGTATCCTGGCTAATTGCCCTGTTGCCATTCCATATTATCCCTGTGACGTCAAAACACTTCAGACACTGTAGACTGGTCCAATTTTCCTTGCAATTAATTAACTGCCTCCTGGATTCCACCCTCTATGAATCTGAGGTCATCCAAAGCTCTGCTGCCTGTCTCCTTACTTGCACCAAGTGCCGTTTGCCCATCATTCCTGTGTTTGTTGACCCAAGCTGGCTCCTGGTCGAGCAACACTTGGATTTTGGAATCTGCATCTCTGTAATCTCCTGCAGCAGCTCCCCTGCCAGCCAATCCTCCAAGATGTCTGCACGTGCTAATTCTGGCCTCTTGAACATCCCTGGTTATAAATACAAGACAGAATCTAACCATCGCCCCCTTGACATTTAATGGCATTACCATTGCTGAATCCCCCACTATCAACGTTGTGGGGTTTATCATTGACCATAAATTGAACTGGCCTAGCCATACAAATAATGTGGCTCCAAGAGCAGGTCAGAGGCTAGGAATCCTGGGACCATTAACTTACCTCTTGACTTCCCAAAGCCCCTGAGATGAGTAACTCACTTCCTGGCTCCCCTCCAAGCCACACGCCATCCTTACTTGGAAATATATCGGCCGTTCCTTCAGTGTCGCTGGGTCAAAATACTGGAACTCCCTCCCTAACAGCATCGTGGATGTACCTACACCACATGGACTGCAGCGGTTCAACAAGGCAGCTCACCACCACCATCTCAAGGGCAATTAGGAATGGGCGATAAATACTGGCCTAGCCACCGACGTCCACATCCCATGAATGAATAAAAAGAAAGTTGCTGCACTATTGAGAGTCATGCTTTCAGCTGCCTAGGCTCTTAGCTCTGGAATTCCCTTCCTAAACTTTTCTAGCTTTCTAACTCCTGTTGTCCCTCAACATTCCTCAAACTCTGACCAGCTTTTGACTATTTGCCTTTCCATCTCTTTATGTTGCTCAGTGTCAGGTTTTGCTTCATAATGCACACCTGTGAAGTGCCTTGGGGAATGTTATTATGTTAAAGGTGTTGTGTAACAAGTTGCAGTTGTTAAACTCAGCTGGCCTGCCCTCTCAGGGCGCTGTGAAAGATCCCTCGGTACTTATTTTGAAAAAGACCCGCAGAGTTCTCCCTGGCGTATTTTACAATACTTATCCCTCATCACTAAAAACAGATGATCTGGTCAGTTGTCACATTGCTGCTTCTGGGATCTTCTTGCTACGTTTCTAATGTCACAACAATACACAAGCAAAATACTGCGGATGCTGGAAATCTGAGATGCCATCGCTGGAAACACTCAGCGCATCTGTGGCATCTGATGCAGTCTGGCCACATCTGTGGGGGCAGAAACAGAGTTCACTTTTCAGGACTGAGGAAAGGTCATCCACCTGAAACACTGAGCAGGATTTTCCCTGTGAAGGATTCCATTAGGCTCAAATGGGGTCTGAATCCCCCATTGTGCGGAGGATGGGCACTCCATGCGATTTTCTCCAGAATGATAATTAATGGTCAAAAGGGCGTGCTTGCCGTCTGATTAACAATGGCGGGCAGGCTCTCAAAGCTGAGCCTTCCAGCTTGAAAGCAGCGGCAGGTTGCAATGGGAGGTAAGTGAGGCAGGACGCCCTTCAAAATGGAGATGCCATCTCTCTTAACCTGTCAAACTTGAAATTAAAAATGTCCTTTGCACCAAGCCGGGCCACGATTGTGGGTAAGGGGAGTGGGAAATCCTCACTATTGGGTGGCTCAGGGTGACTAACCCTTATGGGATAATGCAGATAAAAGACATTTTATCGATCACCTTGCACTCATCAATTTTTGCATGTGCTGGAAGCTACATATATTAACATACAGGGCTCTGTTCTTTGCAGACAGAAAGGACATGTACACACATTGCACCTCTTTCAGCTAAACAAGTGATAGCCATTTGCTGATTCATTTCTTGACCTCAGAGCCAAGCAGCCTGGTTTAAATTTCAAACAATGCTTGGCAGTTAACTGTCAGTCACCATTAACTGGAGCAATACCTCCATCAATCAGAGTCCACTTGCCAACCAATCAGCACTCTCTGCTCATACAGTGTGTTGTTGCTTCCCCTGACATTGGTATTCTTGTGATTGTCCTGATGAGTGCAAGACAAAAAGCTTCAGTAAAATGTCTTTTCTCAGGAATACTCAAGTTCTGTACCACCAAACGACTATCTTATGAGATAAACTAAGGGACTCTTCGACCCTGGGACAGGTGGGTGGTTCTGGAGGCCATATCAGCATAGAGAGAGGGGTTTAAAATCAACTAAAACTTACAACTCTTGTTGAGTCACAACATTGAGCTTGCCAACTCACTCACTTGCCGTCCCACTCAGATATCACTCAAGTCAACTTGGAGACTCCCAGGATCAACCTTCCACAGAAAGATGGGACAAAAGACCTCCCTTAAGGCCAGGACACTGTCAAAATAAGGGATAATCCCTCGAAACACGGGACAGTTGGTCACCCTGCGATGTGGCTGCCACTGCTGTCAGGCAGGCAGAGAAAGGCCACTGCTGCCGGGAGACCGCCCATAGGCAGCTAACTGTCCCCCCCCCCCCCCGCCTCTGGGAACCTGTGGGCCCATTGAGAGATCCCACGTTAACAGGCCTTTCAAGGGGTGGTGGGTAGGGGAGCAGGGTAGCCCTCCTTGCCGTCCCATGTCACCTCTGAGTAAAGGGCCCGGCGTGGGCTGCAGCAGACAGGCCAGCTACAAAATCTGCCCCTGCCAGCCTCTCTTCCTGATCTCACTTGGAGCTAAAAATCAAGCCCACATGTGCCTCTCTCCACAGATGGTGCAAGACCTGCTGAGCATTTCCAGCATTTTCTACTTTCATCCTATCTTACAAGACTGTGGCTGTGCTTCAAAAGTACTTTTATAGTTGTAAAGCCCTTTGGGATGTCCTTAAGTGGTGAGTGGCGCCAATCAAATGAGAGTCTTTGGTTTGGAATGAGGAGGTGGCCCTTTCTGAAGCTGCCCAGACGAAAAATGACGCTGCGCCCATTTCTTCAAAGCGCGTGCGCCGTTTCCCACTCGCCTTGACGAAAGATGGCAACAGGCGCCACCCAATGAGCATGCCCCACTCCGCCAGCGCTTGCCCCGCCCCTTCTCGTGCTCGTTGTTGGGCGTGGGGTGCCTGCATGAAAGATGGCGGAGATGAAGCCGTTTACAAGATAGCGCATGCCCAGTTCCCCGGCGTCGCGCGGTTGGGGACCCGGATGCGGGCGTGCTCCGCGAAGAGGGGCCCCTGCTTTATGATCGCGGTGCAACCCGTGGGCTGGTCTTTTCGGTGGCGGATCCTGAGTGTGGCAGGTGAGGGAGGCCAGCCGGTGGCTTCTTCCATAGGGAAGGGACGGACACCTCCGGCTCCGGGGAGCGGAATACCCCGGGAGAGGAGGATGGGTGCGGGAGAGAGAGGGAGAGGGAGCGAGGGAGGGGCACCCGGGGAGGGAGATTTTGGAGCGAGTTGGGAGTGGAAAGTGTGCCCGAAGCCTTTGAGCTAGGCCGCGGCCTCGGTGCCTGGTGAGGGCCGAGGCCGGGGAACGTGGAGGGGTGGAAGGGAAGGGGAATGAGGGTCCCGAGTGGTCCCTGGGTTGGGGAGAGACTGGACCAAAAGCAGGAGACAGTCTAAATGTTTAGAGATTGGGGAGCTCGGTGGGGCAGCGGGGTCTGGATGTCCTAGTACATGAAGCTGGTCTGCAGGCACAGCAAGTGATTGGGAAGGTTAATGAAATGCCCCCTTTTATTGCAAAGGGGGAATGGCATATAAACAAAGGGCAGTTTTAGTGCAGCTGCACAGGGCCCTGGTCAGAGCACTTTTGGGGCAATCCTTGGTCTCTGCTTAAAAACAAAAGGGGACATGATCGCGTCAGAAGCAGCTCAGAGAAGGTTCACTCACCTCATTCCTGGGATGAAGGGCCTCCCTTGTTAAGAAGGGTTGGCCTGTCTCCCTTGGAGTTTGAAGAATGAGACACCTCTTATTGAAACATGCAAGATCCTGAGGGGATGTTATAGAGTTGGGAACAGGAGAATGGTTCCACTTGTGGAAGAGACTAGAACCAGGGGGTACAGTTTTGAGAAGGAGGCTCTCTTTCTCTCTCTTTTCCCCCCCCCCCTTTGAGACAGATGAATTTTTTTTCTCTGAGGGTCATTCGTATGTGGAATTCTCTTCCCCAGAGGAGTGGAGGATGGATCATTGAATTTATTCAAGGTAGAGTTAGACAAGACAGCTTCTTAATTGACGGGGGAATCCAGGGATATCGGGGGCAGGTGGCAAAGCGGAGTTGAGACCACAACCAGATCAGTCATGATCTTATTGAATGGCGGAGCAGGTTTGAAGGGCCAAATGGATCTACTTGTACTCCTGAGTTCTATTTTCCCACATAAATGACCATTGGGTCCTGCTTTCCTCTGCTTATAAACTGCTCCCTCACTATTCCAGGATCATCCTGCCATGCAAAGATAATTCCACCCCCCCCCCCCCCCCCCCCCCCCCCCCCCCCCCCCAACATCCCCAACCGAAGCTTCTTAAGCCCTTGCAGTGTCCCTGCCGTCTTCACCTCTAACAAGTGCCAGGAGCTCAGGGACTCGTTTCTCACTTGAGATTGAGACCGTCTGATTAGCTGTGTTGCTCACATCAGCTCGGCTATTGGACTCTGCCCTGCCCAGGTCCTGAACCTATATTTTTCTCTCCCCTTGTGCCCTCACTCTGTTCGTCTTGCCCATGAAACCCACCTCAACCCTATTCCCACTAAAAGTGCTCTGATCACCCAACTTGCCCTCCTGACCTTCCCCCCACCCATTGTGTTAGCCAGTGTTGTAAACAATTTAATTCCATTTTCTCTTTATTGTCCATGCAGAAATTCATTTTGGGTACATTGCTCATTTATTAAAAAAAAGTCTGCATTGTTGTGTGATTGCTCGAGTATAAATGAATGATAACAGTAAAAGAAAGTAAATTGCCTGATAACAGAGATCTAAATTTAATTAAAATGTGTTTAAAAACTATTCCAATGCATTAAAATAAATCAGTCAATGAGTCCCAACCTGAGTGCATATCCGTTCCTCAAACTCCTGTTAAAGATTCTTGTCGAGAAGGGCATGAGGGAGGTCAGGAACCAGTTTGTCCTGCATCAGAGAGGTTGTAGTGCTTTCCCTGAATGCATCCTGTAGTAATACTCAAACAAGGAGTTGATTCTCATTGTTCATGACATTCAGTGGTTCCCGCTCTTTTCAGGCGTTAGGCGTTGTCCTCTCTCCTTTAAATCTGCTGCCATCACACCTCATCAAAAGTCAATCCTGGGCTCCATCCTCGGTGCAAACTACAATCCCATCCCCAACTTCCTTTCCTCTTTAAGGTCCTTAAACGTGTTGTCCCCTCTCAAATCCGTTCCCAGAACTCCATGTTTGAATCCCTGTAATCAGATGTCCGCCCCTGACACAGTACCACCATGATCTCCTGTGTGACTGTGACAAAGATAAACTCTTGCCCCTTGCCCTTCTCAACTTTCCTGCAGGCTTTGAAGCTTGGTTGATCACACTACCTTCCTTCAGTGCCCCTCCACTGTTGTCCTGCTGGGTGGGATTGCTCTCATTTGGTTCCATTCTCATCTATCTAATCGTAGTCAGAAAGTCACTTGCATTGGCTTCTCTTCCCACTTTTACACTGTTACAGTGTTAATTTTCACATATAGAACCATAGAACACTACAGCACAGAAAACAGGCCATTCGGCCCTTCTAGTCTGTGCCAAAATATTATTCCGCTAATCCCATTGACCTGCACCCAGTCCATAACCCTCCAAACCTCTCCCATCCATGTATCTATCCAATTTATTCTTAAAACTTAAGAGTGAGCCCGATTTACCACGTCAGATGGCAGCTCGTTCCACATGCTCACCACTCTGAGTGAAGAAGTTCCCCCTAATGTTCCCTTAAACCTTTCCCCTTTCACCCTAAAGCTGTGTCCTCTCGTGTTTATCTCCTAATCTAAGTGGAAAGAGCCTACTTGCATTTACTTTGTCTATACCCCTCATAATTTTGTAAACATCTATCAAATCTCCCCTCATCCTTCTACGCTCCAAGGAATAAAGTCCTAACCTGTTTAATCTTTCCCTGTAACTCAACTCCTTAAGACCCAGCAACATCCTAGTAAATCTTCTCTGCACTCTTTCAATCTTACTGATATCCTTGTAATTAGGTGACCAGAGCTCCACACAATACTCCAAAGTTGGCCTCACCAATGTCTTATACAACCGCACCATAACATCCCAACTCCTATACTCAATATATGCTGACAAGACCCAGTTCTTCCTATCCACCACCTTCTTTGACTCCTCCACTGTTGCTAAATTATCAGATTATTTGTCTTAACATCCAGTACTGGATGAACAGATATTTCCCATTAATTAAATGTTGAGGAGACTGAAGCCATTGTTTTGGTCCTTGCTCCAAACTGTTCTCTGGTGCTGTCTGAGACCGAACCGGTCTGTTCACAGTCATGGTGTCATATTATGTTAATGGTGCAATATAGCTGCAAGTTGCTCTGGGGGCTGGGGGAGGGGTGTGATGGTGTGTGGTCAGAACTCACTTCTGGGTAGAGAGGGAATCAGAGCCACTCCTGGGCTGAGATAGGGTTGCACTATCTTAGCTGCAAGTCCTTTGGATGAAATGAATAGAAGCCTTTGTCTGTTTAGGTGGTTGGGATCAGGCAGAGAGTATTGGGTTGCTGGAGGAGTTTGGACTCAGGAGTTCTCTCTGAACCTACTCCGCAAATTCACACAACTTTATGGAAATAAGGTAACAATGCTGGGAGTGTGATTGTGCAGAGATATATCGCTGTTATATAATTTAATCCTGGGAGTGTGGTTGTGCAGAGATATATCGCTATTATATAAACTAATCCTGGGGGGAACAGATATGAAAGGGGCAGACTACAACACAAGAAATAGGGGCAGGAGTAGACGATCTTGGGCTTCAACTCCATTTCTCCACCTGTTCCCCATATCCCTTGATTCTCTGAAACCGAAAATCTGTCTATCCCGCCAGCCTTAAATAAATTCAACAATGGAGCATGCACAACCCTATGTGGCAGAGAATTCCAAAGATTCGCAACCCTTTGAGTGAAGTAATTTCTCCTCATCTCAGTCGTAAATGATCGGTCCCTTATTCTGAGACTGCCCGTGTTCTAGATTCCCCGACTAGTGAAAGCATTCTGCGTCCACCCTATCAAGCCCCTTCAGAGTTTTGTAGGTTTCAAAGAGATCGCCTCTCATCCTTCTAAACCCCAGAGAATATAAATCCAATTTATTCAGCCCCTCGTCATAGGACAACCGCCTAATCCCAGGGACCAACTTAATGAAGCTTTGTTGCACCGCCTCCAATGCAAGTCTGTCCTTTTCTTAAATGTGGAGACCAAAGCTGCGCACAGTTTTGCAAATGCAGTGCACTGGAGGGTTTTCTGTGCCTGTGTTAGGGTTTGGAGTTTTTGGCGGTTCTTGGTTTTAAGTTGGAAGTAGGTTGATGTCTTTTCTCTCTCTTTTTGCAGAATGACTGAGTGGGAGGGTGTGCCCGCAGTCGCAGAGACCCCTGAGATCAAACTCTTTGGCAAATGGAGCACGGACGATGTTCAGATCAATGACATTTCGCTGCAGGTGCGTGAGGCTGTTCCTGTTCTCCTGTGTGCTGATCGGGGTGGGTAGGTGCTCTGCCTTTGCCTGTTTCCCCCTTGGTCGAAGAAGTAGGATTGTGCAGAACGGCCATACTGAAGGTACAGGGAAGGAAGGGAGAGCCTGGAACTGGTTTCTTAATAACAAGAATTGAGGGCACCGCTTTAGTTAAAATGGTCGGCCCAACCATTTCACTGCAGGATGTCCATGGCGCTCTATAGATCAAACCTGGAAGGAAGACTTGTGCCTTGAATTGTTGTAATGTAGGAATCGTGGCAGGCAATTTGAGCAGAGCAAACTCCTGAAAGTGGCATTGTGAGAATGATATTAGTCGGGAAATAAATATTGGCCCGGGCGCTGGCGTAACTCTCCTGCTCTTCCTCAAAACACTGCTGTTGGACCCCTTACGTCACCCTGAGAGCGTGGATGGAGCCTCAGTTTAGCGTCACACCTGAAAGATGGCACCCCCTCGGCTCAGCACTGCACTGACAGTGTCGGCCGAGATTGTTGTGCTGAAGGCTCTACGGTGGGAATCGAACCTGCAACCTCCTGATTCAGAGGAGAGTGTGCTCCCGACTGAGCTGTGGCTGGCCACTCCTGTTGTTTAAATGACCTTGTCCCTGGGGATTTGGGGCTGGGTTAATGTCGGGGAAGACTCACATTTGGAGTTGCTGCCTCACCACATTAGCAGCAGCAGCAGAGTTGGGCTTCAGAAATATCTGAGCCACCAACTAGATACTACAGCTGCAGGTTCCACGTGTGCCAGCACCTCAGTCGAGTGATAATTTCTCGCTGCACTGAGTACTGCCAGGCATTAGTTGAAGGTGGGCAAGGGGTTTCTCCCAGTGTTGTGACCAACTCAACCTCCCTCAACCAAAGTCACCAGCAATAGATTCACTGCTTTCTTGCTGCTTGTGAGTCTTTGTTGTGTACAACATAACGTGTTGTGTTTGCCTGTGTAATAACAGCCCTTTGAATGTTAGATTGTTTCATGTCTTGGTATCTGGCTGTATGTGGGATTAGCGTGCCTGTTGCCCATTGAGATCCCAGGAATGGTGAATGCTGACCCCTAGTGGCTTCTCCTGGAAGCCCAGTCATCAGGCCACTTGCTAGAAAATGCAAAATGCACCCCTTGAGGCACTGGAACTTCCAGCTCTGCCAGGTGACATGCGACAGAAGTCACGGGTTGACCACATCAGATAATTAGTGAGCGAGCTGGGCTTTTACAGTGATCTGCTTTTTAGTTTATCAGTGCTCACTTTCCTTTCCAAATGATAAGCACAGCAACTACAGGCCAGTCGGTTTAACTTTGATAGGAAGCTTCTAGAAACAATAATTCGGGACAAAATTGATAGTTACTTGGACAACCTGGGCTTACCATTGACCAGAAAATGACTGGATCGGCCATTTCAATACTGTGGCGACAAGAGCAGGTCAGAGGCTGGGAATTCTGTGGAGAGTAACTTGCCTCCTGATTCCTCAAAGCCTGTCTACCATCTACAAGACACAAGTCGGGATTATGATGGAATACTGTCTACTTCCCTGGATGAGTGCAGCTCGTACTTCCCTGGATGAGTGCAGCTCGAACAGCACTCAAAGTGTGACACCATCTAGGACAAAGCAGCCCACTTGATTGGCACCTCATCCCTCATTCAGTGGCAGCAGTTTTTACCATCTACAAAATGCAGTGCTGCAACTCACCAAGGCTCTTTTGACAGCACCTTCCAAACCCATGACCCCTACCAACCAGAAGGGCAAGTGCAGAAAATGCATGGGACCGCCACCATTTGCAAGTTCCCCATCAAGCCACACACCATCCTTCACTATAGCTGGGTCAAAGTCCCTCCCTAACAGTACTCTGGGTGCACCTATACCACATGGACTGCAGCGGTTGAAGGGGGCTCACTACCATGTTCTCAAGGGCAGTTAGGGATGGGCAATAAATGCTGGCCTAGCCAAAGATACCCAGATCCCATGACGGAATAAATAATTTTTAAAATGTGGGTTAATTAACGAGGGCCTTTTTGTTAAGGGAAAATCGTGTTTAACTAATTTGCCGGAGTTTTTTGAACTAACAGCGAGGGTTGTTGATAGCAGTGCTGTTGATGTGGTGTGTGGATGTCCAAAAGGTGTTTGATACAGTGCCACACAACAGACTTATGAACAAAGTTATAGCTCTTGAAATGAAAGGGACAGTAGCAACGAGGATACAAAATTAGCTAAGTGACAGGGAACAGGGTAGTGGTTAATCAATATTTTTTGGATTGGAGGAAGGTCTGTAGTGAAGTTCCCCAGGGGTCAGTGCTTCGGAGCCTTGCTCTTCCTGATATATATTAATGGCCTTGACCTTGGTGTACGGGGCACAATTTCAAAGTTTGCATGATGGTATGAAACTTGGGAGCATTGTGAACTGTAAGGAGGATGGTATAGCACTTTAAAAAGACATTGACAGGATGGGCAAGTGGCAATGCAGAGAAATGTGAAGTGATTGATTTTGTTTGGAAGAACAGGGAGAGGCAGTAAAAGGTACAATTCTAAAGTGAGTATGGGAGCAGAGGGACAAATCATTGAAGTTGGGTGGAGAGAGTGGTTAATACAGCATATGTTATCCTGGGGGCTTGGAGTACAGAAGCAAAGATGTTATGTTAAACCTTATAAAACACTAGTTTGGCCTTAACTGGAGTACTGCGTCCAGTTCTGGCCACCGCACTTTAGGAAAGATGTGAAGGCACGAAAACACCAAGGCTTTAAGAGAGGGTGCAGAAAATATTCAAGAGAATGGTCCTAGGGATGAGGAACTTGAGTCGAGCAGGTAGATTGAAAAAGTTGCAGCTGTTTCCCTTGGAGAAGTGAAGGCTGAGATTTGATCGAGGTATTCAAAACCATGAGGGATCTGGACAGAGTAGATAAGGAAAAACTATTCCCATTGGTGGAATGTGAGGGCACAGATTGCTGGTAATTCCTGTCGAATCTGCTTCCATCGCCTTATTGGGTGGTGAGTTCCACATGATAACTCGACATGTAGTATTTCTCCTCATCTCCCCTCCGACTCATTTGTCAAGTTGCCTCCAGTTAAGTGTGGTACCTTGTTGAACTTTCTCTTTCTTTGTCCACCCCCCACCCTCCAGGATTACATTGCTGTCAAGGAGAAATATGCCAAGTACCTCCCGCACAGCTCTGGGCGCTATGCTGCGAAACGTTTCCGTAAGGCCCAGTGTCCCATTGTGGAGCGTCTGACCAACTCCATGATGATGCACGGCCGGAACAATGGCAAGAAGCTGATGACCGTGCGGATTGTGAAGCACGCCTTCGAGATCATCCACCTACTGACTGGCGAGGTGAGCGGTGGAGGGGCTGGTAAGGAAAGGGGTTGGGTAGGATAGAATTCCATCCTCCTTGTCTTCCAAGAGAAAGATAAGGTGCAAAACCGACTTGATGTTTTTGGAGTTAGACCAGTGAGGTGGCTGATTTTTCCTTTATTCTCGAGTGCGCATGGGTATCATTTAAAGTGCTGGTGAATTTTCTTATCCTGCTCACAGTGGGCCAGGTATCTCGATATAGCCGGCGGCTCAGCGAGTCAAACTGAGCCTTCACTGCCCCAGCTGTGATAGTTGCCAGACAACTGGTCAGCACAAGTGTCTGCCACATTTCCAACATTTCTGCTTCCACCTCTTCCCATCCCTCCTAGAACAATGATAGATCCCCCTCGTCCTCACCTTCCACCCACCAGCCCGTGTTCGGCAGTCATTTTCCGCCACTTCCAGCATGATGCCACCACAAAACACATCTTCCCCCTCCCCTTTCAGCATTCCCTCTGTGATGCCTGGTCCACTGCCAGCACCCTGTCCCCTTCCCACAGCATCTGTCCATGTAATTGCAGGAGGTGTAACACTTGCCCCTTTACCACCTCTCTCCTCACCGTCCAAGGCCGCAAACACTCCTCCTAGGTGAAGCAGCTATTCACTTTCTGTTCTTTCAGTCTGATTTATTGTATTTGCTGCCCCCAGTACATTGGTGAGACCAAATGTAGATTGGGTGACTGCTTTATGGAACACCCCTCTGTTCAGCCCACAAGCATGACCCTGAGCTCTCGGTGACCACCTGTCATTTTTATTTTGTCACTTGTTCTCACGCTGGCATCTCTGTCCTCAGTCTGCTGCACTGTTTCAGTGAAGCTCAACATAACCCTGAGGAATAGCCCCTCATCTTTCAGTTGGACACTTTATAACCTCCAAGTCTTAGCACTGAATTCAACAATTTCAGTCTGTAATCTCTGCCCCCATTTTGTTTCCTTTATGTCTTTTGGTTTTTCTTTCATTCAGCAGCGCACCTGCTCCAGGCATAACTTTTATTTATTTTCTTGCCGCATCACCATTCTCTTCAGCTCTGGAAGACTAACTCTTCTGTCATTCAATTTCTCCTGACATTTATAACGTAAAGAAGGGCTCTGAAGAAGAGTCATACAGGCTCAGAACATTAACTTTGTTTCTCTGTCCACAGATGCTGCTGGACCTGCTGAGTTTTTCCCAGCGTTTTCTGTTTTTAATCTCCTGACTTTTGCCCTATCTCAGATCTGCCTTTTACTCCTTGTCCTACCCAACCCTTGCTCAAACCCCTACTAGAGCACTAACCTTTCTCTGTTCTGAAGAAATGTTAACTCTGTTTCTCTCTCCATGTGCGCTGCCTGACCCGCTGAGCATTTCCAGAATTTTCTGTTTTTATTCTGCCTTAATCTTGCTGCTTTTTAGTCAGTCACAGCCATATGTTCTCTGCCTGCTTATACAGAATGGCCAGTAGATGGCCACCAACTTCACCTGTAAGATTTACAGAACAGAAAGAGACCATTTGGCTCAACAGGCTTGTGCCTGTTGGCAGCACTCTCATCTGTGGTTGAGGCAGTTGTGGACTAGAGTTCCGCTGAGCACAGTATCAAGGCTGATGCTTCGGTGCAGTACTTGAGGGAGTGCTGTACTATCGGAGGTGCTGCCTTTCAGGTGAAATATTAGACTGAGGCCTTGTCTTTCCCCTTCAGGCTGATGTAAAAGATTCCTTGGTATTATTTTGACAGAGTGCAGGGACGTTCTACTGTGTCCTGGGCAATATTTCCCCCCCGCCCCCCCCAGGCAAACAACAGTCAAATCATTTTCTGGTCCTTACCTCACTGCTGTTTGTGGGAGCTGGCTGTGCACAAATAGCCCCATCAGTGTAGTCTCCCTCATGTATTTATCCAGCTTCCCCTGAAATGTATCTGTGCTGTTCACCTCAACCGCTCTGGTAGCCAGTTCCACTCTCTGGGTAAAGCGGCTTCTCCTGCATTCCTGATTGGATTTATTGGTGACTAGTTAGTATTCACGGACACCAACTACATACACCAGCCTTGCTCGCTGCCGCTCAAAGTGAGAAACATCTTTTCAATACCTACCCTGTTCAAGCCCTTGATAATGTTAAAGACTTCTCGGCCTTCTCTTTCTTCCCGAGACCAAAATGATGCAAGACTGGGCTTGGAGTTTGGGTAAATGAACAGAATGGGCCTGTTGTTCTTAGGCTATGAGCAGCACTGAGAAGTTCACACCTGTTGCCTGTTCCTAGGGATCCTGAGAAATGGATTGCTGCTTGCTGTGGTGGGGCTTGAATTCTGGGGCTCTGTTTTTAGCATCGTAACCGCAAATCCAACTTGCTCTGTTGCCACGGCGTGAGGAAGCTTGGCCAGTTCTGAACTACGATGAGTAGTCGGCTTACAGCTGGGGTGTTACTGTGATCTGCGATGGATGCTATGAGCTCCGTGTGTTAACTGTGTCCTTGTGCTGTTCAGAACCCACTACAGGTACTGGTGAATGCCATCATCAACAGCGGCCCTCGTGAAGACTCCACCCGTATTGGCCGCGCTGGCACTGTCAGGAGGCAGGCTGTCGATGTGTCCCCGCTGCGGCGTGTTAACCAGGTATAGGCGCTTGGGGGGGTACTGGTTTTCATAAGGGAGATGCTTTGTCCGAGTCGTGCTTGGATTTTTGTATGCAAATGAATTTGGGCTGTGCAGTTGAGCAGGATTTTGCAGCTTTCTGCAGCGCGCATTCAGTTTGGTGCAGAGAAAATCACGTCTGGGTCAAATACTGGATGGCTTCCGGAACCATTGACAGATTGGGCCTTGAGAAATACGCTTGTTGTTCCCTCTGGCTGCTCTCCACACTACCAACAGCTGCCAGGTTTGGGGAAGTGCTTTCACTGTCCATACAGGGAGCTCTTTTATGTAAATTCAACCAATTAGTAAGACGTGTGCAGCGAATTAGATATTTAACATCTCTTGCTGTTAATCCCCAGGCCCACTCGCATTTTCCACACGCAACTGCTGCCTGCTGCAGAGCCATATGTGTCCATTAATCACTAGGCACCAAGTGCTGAGGGCATTCAGCACTTTGAATCTATTCTAGCGTTCAGTTAGATCATGGTTGATTTGGTATTTTAAACTGCATTTATCCACCTTGTTTCTGTAACCCTTAATACCCTTGGACATCAATTATTGGCCCGTCTCATGTTTTGAAAGTTGTTTGGCATAGGATTTGACCAAGCAGTCCCGAAGCTTCAGTATCGCACTGAGGGAATGCTGCATTGTTAGAGGTGCCGTCTTTTGGATTGGGCCTGTTAGACTGAAGCCTCCAGTTGCTTGTTTGAGTTGGAGATGAAAGATCCCGTGGCACTGTTGAAGGAACATCATGACAGTTCTCTGTCTTGGCTGACCACCGAACTAACTGATTAACCAGTCATTGGGCTTGTTATTATGGGAGCTTGTTGTGTGAAAATTGGGCACAAAGTGCTTTTGGGGCCGTCTGGAGGTTATGAAAGGGGCTATAACAAATACAAGTCATTCTCCTTTTCTGGGGCGCCCTGGGAATGTGAAAGATGTAACATAAATGCAAACCTCTCCATTTGTAACACAGCACTATAGATATTGGCTCCTGGATTGAAGTAGGAGCTAGTCGTTTGTGGGGGTTTGCACCCCTGAAATGGGCAGAGGTGCTCACAAGTGCTTTCTGTCGCCTATTTGAAGTCGCTGATTTTTTTTTCTCTTGTCACAGGCTATCTGGTTGCTATGTACTGGGGCCAGGGAGGCTGCATTTAGGAATATTAAAACCATCGCAGAGTGTCTGGCTGATGAGCTCATCAATGCTGCTAAGGTAAGCCGCTGTGGCAGAGAAGAACTGTGTGTTTTTAAAAAAAAAAACAGAAAATGTCCCTGTTATTGGCAGTGCTTGAGGCTCGGGCTGGGTCACCTTCTGCAGTGCAAGGGAGAGAAGAAAAAAACTACTGTAAACAAGGGAGTGTCCCTGCCAGAATGAGGTGGTTTATTGGCCCTGTGAAGGGTCCTATCTAAATCACTGACTTCTTTGCTGCCTCTCAAAGGACTTGCTGTGTCATTCTGAGTTTGTTCGAAACTTTCTTTTGTGTTTGCTGATTATGAAAATTGCAAATCATGGACCACTCTTCATGTCACGTGGAAGGCCATTTTCCCCATAATTGGCAAAAAGACTTAGAGAGGTGATGAGTGTTTTTTTTTAAACCAGGAAGTTTTGTGTCTGAAAGGGCAGCGGAAATTGATTAAATGCTAACTTTTAAAAGGGAACTGGACTTGGAAAAAGAATGATATTTCACGGCGAGAGAGTGGGGAGCGGCACGAATTGGGCTCGTTCTTTCCCAAGAACTGACGTCGGCGCGATGGGTTGGACAGCCTTCTCTTTGTGCCACCTGTTGATTGAATTGCTGAGGTGGACTCTGCATTTTAGAATGCAGCGGGTAATAAACTGGCTTATGTCTGAACTTCCCCTCAGCCCTTCTGAAGGCCTTCTGGGATATATAGGCTGAATTCTTTTATTTTACAACAACCTCCTGCCTTGCCTTAGGTGGTATTCCTCCTCGCCTCAATCTGAGGGTCGGGCATTGATCTCAGACTAGGCTGACTGTCACCCAGCCTACCTGCCCCGAACACTATTCGGGAGCGCTGCTTACAGCAGGTGCCATTGTAAGGAACGCCTGTGTAGATTGTGGTTTAAGATCCCATTTCTTGAAAGGCACATCTAGGTCTATCGAGTGTTCTGGCCAACATTCCTCCCTTGCCAAACACCATTTATTAAAAAAAATAGCGTGAATGCTTGCGTGTTTTGATACTTATCTGACTTGCGATGCAATTACTGAGCTGCTTTCTCATGTTTGACTGCCCCTCCCGCTTGCATTCACACATGAGTTTCTGAACCAGTTGATTGTGTAAATGGGAAGCAGTCCTGGTTCTCACTGAGTCACTCTGGATTTGCCTGCCCTGAAATTACTCCTACAATGAGTACTTCTCCGATTTGACCCTGAGCCTATTTCTTGCTGCTTGTGGCGAGCTTGCATAAGAGTTAAAAGCAGCAAATTGAAAGGTCCTTTCTCTTACAGTCAGGTACACAGCCTGAACTGCCATCTGATTGTGTGCGAACAAATGTGACCCATGACAGCTGCCTTCATCTTTTCCTGAGGACTTGGCATCTGGACCTTGTCTTTTTATTCAGTCCTCCCTCCCTCTTTTTTTTGTACATACAAGTTCTCTGAAAGTAGTCATTGTTAGCCTTTTCCTTGACAAGGTTGGGTGAGTGGATGGGGTGGAATTTGTAACTGCAAAAAAAAAAATGGCTACAGCGGGTGTTCCCAAGCAGTCTAGGCAGTGCCCTGGTTATTAATGATTCACTTTTGTCATTCGCAGGGTTCCTCCAACTCTTATGCCATCAAGAAGAAGGATGAGCTGGAGCGTGTGGCCAAGTCTAACCGTTAGTTTTGTAACGTCTGGGCATCTGAATTCTCTAATAAAAGTGTTGAAAAGATACCTTGTCTCTTACACCCTTCATAAGACAACAGTTCAGAACACTGTGGGGGGGTGGATGGTCTGTGCTTTGGCAGTGCACTGTTAACTAGAATGTGCCAGTTGTGGCTCAGTTGGTACTATTCTCACTCCTGAATTGCAAGGTTCCAAGTTCAAGGCCCATTCCAGGACTTGAGCTCAAAAATCTAGGCTTATATTCCACTGCAGTGCTGGGGGAGGGCAGCATCATTAGAGGCGCCATGTTTTAAGATATTAAACAGAGGCCTTGTCTGCCCCTCAGGTGGATGTGAGAGATCCCGTGGCAGTATATTTCAGAGAAGAGCAGGGGAGTTATCCCTGGTGTCCTAGCCAATATTTATCCTGCCAGTCACATCATTAAAAACACATTATCTGATCATTATTGCTAATGTTGGGGAGTTATGGTGTACAAATTGGCTGCTGTGTTTCCTACAATGCATTGGCAAAAGGAACAATGGCAAAATGAGGGAAAGCATTTTTATGCAGCGGGTGGTTAGGATCTTGGAATGCACTGCCTGAGTGTGTGGTGGAGGCAGATTCAATCGAGGCTTTCGAAATTGGATAGTTACCTGAAGAGAAGATTTGCAGACCTGCAGAGAAAGTACCAGGGGAGTAGGATGAGATGAATTGTTCTCGCAGAGAACCAAGAAAGACACAAGATGTAGGAGCAGAAGTAGGCCATTCGGCCCATTGAGTCTGCTCTGCCACTCAACGAGATCATGGCTGATCTCGATAATCCTCACCTCCACTGTTCTGCCTTTTCCCCCATAACCCTTGATTCCCTTATTGATTAAAAATCTGTCTATTTCCACCGTGAATATACTTTACAGCCCAGCCTCTACAGCCCTCTGCGGTAAAGAATTCCACAGATTCACCACTCTGAGAAGAAATTCCCCCTCATCTCTGTCTTAAATAGGCAACCACTTATTCTGAGGTTATGCCCTCTGGTCCTAGACTCTCCCACCTGGGGAAATAACCTCTCAATATCTACCGTGTCAAGCCCCCTAAGAATCTTCTATGTTTCAATAAGGTCGCCTCATTTTTCTAAGCTCCAATGAGTCCAACCTACTCAACCCCCTCATAAAATTCCTCCATACCCAGGATCAACCTAGTGAACCTTCTCTGGACTGCCTCCAATGCCAGTTTATCTTTCCTTAGATAAGGGGACCAAAAACTGTTCACAGTAATCTAGATGTGGTTTAACTAGTATCTTGTATAGTTTCGGCAAGACTTCCCTGTTTTTATACTCCATTCCCTTTGAGATAAAGGCCAACATTCCATTTGCCTCTCCTATTACCTGCTGAACTTGTATGTTAGCTTTTTGTGATTCATCCATGACGACCCCCCAAAGCTGTGCTGCAGCTTTCTGCAGTTGTTCTCCATATTCAGCTCCTCCATTCTTTCTGCCAAAGTGCATAACCTCACATTTTTCCCACATCATATTCCATCTGCCAGGTTTTTGCCCACTCGCTTAACCTGTCTATATCCCTCTGTAGACGAAGGGCAGAATGCCTGCCTCCTGTGTTGTAACAATTCAATGGCTCTTTAGGACACTTAGTACTTTTATTTATCTTTTGGTGGTTTAGTATGTGATCTCTACAATCAGTGGGGAAGTGATTCATAAGAGGCTGCTGACTGATCTGATACCTTGCCTTTTATTTTAATTCTTTCATGGGATGTGGGTGTCCCTTGCAAGGCCAGCATTGCCCAACCGGAATTGCCCTTCAACCGAGTGGCATGCCAGGGCTGTTAAGAGGCAACCATATTGCTGTGGCCATGGAGCCACAGGTAGGCCAGACTGGGTAAGGATGGCAGATTTCCTTCCCCAAAGGGGCATTCGCGAGCCAGGTGGGTTTTTAATGACAATTGATGGTTGTCAGTGTCACTTGTTTCAAGATCTATTAATTGAATTTAAATTGTGCAGGCTGCCACGGATTTGAACCCAAAGGCATCAGCCTGGGCCTCTGGATTAATAGTCCAGTGACATTACCACCGTCTCTCCTTATGAAACAATGAAGGTGAAGTATGTCTTATTCTAGTCGCTCATAGTAAACCGTCTGATTGCATCAGGATGTCCTTGGAGGTACAAGCGTGGAGGCGAGTTCTTATTTAGTTTTTGAATTGCAGGTCGGAATTATGTGCTGCATCCTTTCCTGTCGGCTGCTTCTCCAGCTCTTGACTTGGCCTGCATACTTTTTTCCGTGTGCCCAGCGTGGCACTCTGATGCATGTGACCCCTACATGAGTGGCGTGTGAAATGGGCAGCCAGGTGACGTCTTAATGTAGACCGCTTCGACAGAGCTGATGGCTGTCTGGGCCCATTGCTCTTTTACCCCCACCACCCTGCACTGTTTTGAAGTCGCTGAATTTGTCGGTTTATGTGTTGGCCCCTTTCAGACAGTACATTGGAGATGTTGCTTACGGTGGGGAGGTGGCCAATCGGTCCCTCCGGGGTTGGAGGTATGTGCTGGCCACCTGCAAAAAGCGATTATGCCCAGGGACCTGCTTCCCTCCTACCTTTTTACAAGGACACCAAAGTGAGCACCATTTTGTGAGCACGTCATTCCTGTTGCTAGGGGTTCAGCAAGTGGGAGAAGAGGAACTAATTGAAGAGCTCTTTCAAAGAACTGGCACAGGCATGATGGGCTGAACAGTGCCTTAACAGAATTAATGCCAAACAATCATTAATTCTGTGTAATGCGTAGTTTGTTTTTGGGTGCCAATGGCAAGGTCAGCATTTGCACATCCTTAATTGTCTTTGAATTGACTGGTAGGGAAGGCCATTTCAGAGGGTAGTTGAGAGTCAACCACATTGCTGTGAGTCTGGAGTCACATGTACACCATACTGGGTAAGGATGGCTGCTTCAAGGCATTTGGTGAACCAGATGGTTTTTATGGCAAATCAGTGATAATTGTCACTGTTACTGAGACAAGCTTGTAGATTTTATTAATTGAACTTAAATTCCACCAGCTGCCATGGGATTTGAACCCATGTTCCCAGAGCATTAGTCTTCCTCCTGGATTACTAGTCTGGCAACGTTACCGTTACACCACTATTGCCCTATTCTAGATCACATGGATAAAATTAATCTTCACATGTTGCTTGTCTGAATCCTGAAACCCCCCTTGGTAGACTCTATAAGCACATCAATAACCAAAGTGTGGTAAAAGGAGGAGTAGGGCCTATTAGGGACCAAAAAGGAGATTGATACATAGAGGTAAGAGGCATAGCTGAGGTGTTAAATGAATACTTTGCATTTGTCTTTACCTATAAGGCAAATGCTGCCCAGGCCATGGTGACAGAGGAGGAAACTCAGTCACTAGAAGGGTTTAAAATTGATTAGGAGGAGATATTGGATAAGCTGTCAGTACTTAAAGTTGATAAGGCACCAGGATTGGATGAACTGCATCCAAGAATATTGGAGGAAGTGAGTGGAAATTGCAGAGGCACTGGCAATAATCATTCAATTTTCCCTGGATTCGGGGGAGGTGCTGGAGGATTGGATAATTGCAAACGTTGTGCCCTTGTTCAAAAAATGGTTGTAAAGATCTGCCCTGCAATTACAGACCAGTCAGTTTAACTTCGGTAGTGGGGAAACTTCTAGAAACAATTATTCGGGATACAATTAATAGTCACGTGGAAAAATGTAGATTGATTCGGAAGAATCAGCATGGATTTGTTAAAGGAAAATCATGTCTAACTACCTTGCTGGTGTTTTTTGAAGAGGTAACAGAGATGGTTGAGGGCAAGGCTGTTGATGTGTACATGGACTTTCAAAAGGTGTTCGATACAGTGCCACACGACAGACTTGTGAGGAAAGTTATAGGTCATGGAATAAAAGGGACAGTAGCATCATGGATACAAAATTGGCTGAGGGATAGGAAACAGAGTAATGGTTAATGGGTATTTTTCAGGTTGGAAGAAGGTTTATAGTTTGTAGTTCCCCAGGGGCCAGCATTGGGACCCTTGCTTTTCCTGATATATACGAATGATCTAGATCTTGGTTTGCAGGGAACAATTTCAAAGTTTGTGGACAACACAAAACTTGAGAATTGTGAACTGTGAGGACAGTGTCGATCTTCAAAAGCACATTAGTGGAGTGGGCAGATGGAGTTCAATGTGGAGAAGTGTGAGATGATGCACTTTGGTACAAAGAACATGGAGAGACAGCATAAAATAAAGGGTACTGTTAAAATGCTCAGAGCCGGTGCAGACATGATGGGCTGAATGGCCTACACCGAAACGATTCTGTGATTATGTACCCAGTCCACTGTTGTGCCTATATGGCTTTTAAACTGTGTTGAGTTCCCTGAAATCTCAACCTGGAAGTGTGGAAGGATTGACTTGAGTCTGGCAAGATAGATTTGCTGCATCTGATCAGTATCCATTTTAATTTTTGTTTTGCTTTGTGTCCTGCTTGTTGCATTGCGTAGTCCCTTTAAGATTGCTGGGCAGCTATGTACTCGGGACTCTTAGAGGGACCATTGCCTCTGATGTTTTTGGTTGGCAAGTTCTGATAGGTGGGGTGCTCACGTATCACTAGAGTTACATCATTTGGGCAGAGCAAGATCCTCTCCAGCAGAAACCCTGCCAGCGCTGCACCTACTAATGCCAAAATTTAGGATGTCAGCATAATTGGGGAAGTGTTTATTTATAACACAGCGAGTTGTGATTTGCCTGAAAGGGTGGGGGAAGCAGATTCAGTAACTTCCAAATGGGAATTGGATACATTTGCAGGGCTATGGGGGAAGAGCAGGGAGCGTGAGGTCAGTTGGGTAACTGTTTGAAAGAGCTTGTGCGGGCACTATGGGCAGAATGGCCTCTTCCTCTGCTGTATGATTCTGTAATAAAGCAGGCACACCTACTGTTGACAGCTGTGATGGCGAGGGCTTATTTTCAGCAGCAATGGAGAACGTTGCTACCAGGGCTAAATTTATGAGGGCAGATAGGCTTGTCTTCCCTTGTGTATGGAAGATTAAGCAGTGATCTGATTTTGAAATGTTTTAGATAGGGTAAGTGAAGAGAAGCTATTTCTGCTGGTGTAGGGGAGTTCACAACAAGGGGGCATAACCTTGAAAATTCGCGCTTGGCTGCAGGAAGCCTGTTTTGACAGTAAGGGGAGTGGAAATCTAGAAAAGGCTGCTGCTGCTGGACATGCACGCTACACCGCTGTCGACAACAGGAAAGAAAACAGGTAAGTCAAGTCTGTGGATTAACTGAAAATGTCAAGATAGGGATTAATAGATTTTAGTCAGGAAATGGTATTAAGGGTCAGGGGATTGAGGTGGTTTGCGATACAGGTTGACCTTGCTCGAGCTAAGTGGAAGAATGGGCTCTCGACACCGAATTCACATTCTTATGTAACTGACTGCTTTTAGGGAAGAGAAGCCAGGATCCAGCCGCCTTATCCGCGACCCCCACCCCGGCCCATCTGTGGATAAACTCTTCAGCCCAAAAATAGCTGGAACCCTCCCACCGTCTCCCTCCCGCCCCACCCCCAAACCTTGCAAGGTGTTTCAGGCAGGTATATTCCAGGTGCTTACAACCTATTGTCCGAAGACTTTCCTTTTGCGCTCTGATCTTTTTTGTATCTACGTTTAATGTGACCTCTGGTCCTGTTATTCTACCACGCTGGAATGCAGCTTGTTTGCTTCTGTCATTTTTGACAGGGGCAGAGCGCACATGATTGGAGATCTGTATTTTTAAACATGCCCTTTTGCATACCAATGAAACCAGAGCCCAACGTGGATGCCTTTTATTTCCTTGTCGCGCAGCCCTCCCTTTGTATCACCATGGATCCAACTCATGTTGGGTGAGTGGAAATCTACTGGATTTGGTACATACTCGAGGCGAGTGTGCTACCTCAGAGCCATAATTCTCTTTTCCGTAGAATTCCATCAGGGTTCCCACACACCAGTTCAAATCCCACCAACTGTTCATCTGGTTGTGCTGTCCTGTCCAGGCAGGTTTGTTTAATGTTTGGCTCAGTGCTAATCTCAGCCAATTGGTTACGCCATAATGATCCAAGGAATAGGAGGTGAGATCTTTTGCCTTAGGCATGGCCTGGCATTGCTCTGCAGAAGCTCATCTCT
Organism: Carcharodon carcharias; assembly: GCF_017639515.1. NCBI lineage: Eukaryota > Metazoa > Chordata > Chondrichthyes > Lamniformes > Lamnidae > Carcharodon > Carcharodon carcharias. The sequence continues at coordinate 92,276,537 of NC_054485.1, forward strand.
ACTTGGCCTGCAACCAAGGTCCCATCACCCTGTAGTGTGCCCATCAAGCACAGGTTTGGTTAGGATAGTACCCGTAGAATGGTATGGAAATTTGGCCCATCACCCATGTCAGCTGTTTGAAAGAGCTATCTAATTGGTCTCGCACCCTTGCTCTTTCCCGTGAGGTGTGCAAATGACTTGCCAGTAAACATATAATTCCTTTTTGGCATGTTACTGAATCTGCTGCCACCACCCTTTCCAGATCCAGTTCGCAACAATTTGCTGTGTTTAAAAAAAAATTCTAAACATGTGCCTGATTTATTTGGCAACTTCCTTAATTCTTTGTCCTCTGGTTACTATCCCTTCTCGTTATTCTATCAAAGCCCTTATCCTTCTTTCCACTGAGAACAAGAACCTCATCTTTTCACGTAGATCTTGCTATGTACTGTCGTGCAATACTAGGCCACACACAGCCAGAAGATTACATCTCCCAGCCCTTGGTCCACTGTGGTGTAGCCAATCAGTGGGGGCTAGCACTGAGCCAAAATGATCATAAACAAATCTCCCTAGACAGGACTAAACAGCCACACCCATAGTTGACCGGATTTGAATTGGTGCCCATGAAACCCACCAGCCAAGACCAGCAGTGTTCCAGTTGGCAGAACCTTGGTCTCTTGAGTCAAAAGATTGTGGATTCGCACAGGAGTCCTGTCTGCACTGGTTTTCCCAATGAGCATTATGACCTAGTGCCATTGCTCTGCCTTTTCCCGTACCCCTGCACATTGTTTCTATTCGAATAATCATCTAATGCCTTCTTGAATGCCTCGATTAAACCTGCCTCCACCACACTTCCAGGCAGTGCCTTCCAGACCTGAACCACTCGCTGTGTGAAGAAGTTTTTTCTCACGTCACATTTGCTTCTTTTGAAAATCACTTTACATCTGTGCCCTCACGTTCTTGATCCTTTTAGAAGTGAGAAAAGCTTCTTCCTATCTACTCTGTACAGCCCCCTCATGATCTTGAGCGTCTCTATCAAATCTCCTCTAAGCCGCCTTCTCTCCAAGGAGAACAGTCCCAAACTCTCCAATCTATCTCATCCCTGGAACCATTTAAGCCCCAATCCAAAGCTTAGAGTACAGAACCCTGGTGAGCGCCAATGTACTGAGGGAGTACCACACTGATAAAGGTGCCACTCTTTGGATGAGACATAATAACCAAAGCCCCAGCTGCCCCTCAGGTGAATGTGTAGCATCCAATGGCAATCCTGGCAGAAAATCAGCAGAGTTCTCCTTGGTGTCCTTGCTCAATGTGTAACCTTCAAATAACTATCAAGTTACCTGGCCATTGTCACATTACTGTTTGTGGGGGCTTGCTGTGCACAAATTGGCCGCTGCAATTTCTACATCACAGCCCTTGACTACACTTCAAAAGCACTTGAACGTTGAGCTGTGAAGCACTTTGGGATGTTCTGAGGTTATGAAAGGTGCTGTAGCAATGAAAATCTTTTCTTTACTGCACCTGGTAATCTCAGGTGGTTTCCCATCCAAATACTAAACAGGCCTGACTGTTTAGCTCCTGGGCCCCAGGCAGCAGGAAATCAGTCAGGCTTTCCTTTCTGTCCTGAAGAGTGCAGTTGGAAACTGGGTATGATGGGTGAGGCGAACGTGGGTCCTTGGATCTGCTGCCTTCTGCAGCACAAACAGCCAGCTGTCGCTGCTCAGCACTGCAATGAGACCAAACCAATTTGCAGTCAGTAGGTGAAAGAGCTAGTGTGTCAGTGTACAAACTAGATGACCTGTGCCTTTCAGTTGGCTCACTTTCTGTAAAGTAACAGGGATAACCTTGTCAGGATTCTTTTGCTGGAGAGAGCAAACAAAACATGAATCGCAGCTCCAGACAGCACTCCAGAAGCCCAGGAAATGGAAACTTGGATTCCCCCTTTCTGTGTTTGGGGGCTTTCCTGCCTGTTCAACTGGGGAATAGGGACCAGAGACTTCTGACCTCCACAACGAAAGGGGTCCAAGAGTGAACGGGAGAGGAGGCCCTCGTGTGGACCTTGGCTTTTCCCTCCTGATCTTGGCCAGCCACAGCTTGGGATAAGATAACACGTGCTAACAACTGCCGCCCAGGCTATGCCAGGTAGAGTAAAAGCATGAGCATCAGTATCGTAGACCTCTAGGGAAAGGGGTAGTTTGGTAATCTTGTAGGTGTTGAGAATTTGGAAATTGAGTTCGGGACCAATTTTCAGTCAAAGAGATTAATGGCACTTGCTGTTATAATGAGTAAAATGTCCAGCAACTTGAGAGTAAGAGATACGCTGCGAACTACTATTAGCCACAAATTGTTGGATTATTTATGGCACTGCGTCATTAGCCCCACAAAAAGTGCAGGTCACCTTCAAACGCTGCACAAGTTTCAAGAAGCTGCTGCATTAGTGCATTTATTACCTATTAAACTTGCCACAGAAAATTAGGACTGGTGAATAACTGTGCAAGTACCTTTTTAATTAGATGTGCCCTCAACATCACTAGCCCAGAAAGAGAACAGTTTAAACTGTGGAGTCTCATTCCCATAGATAGTAAATTATTGTTAGAGATTTATATAGGTTGGATTTTTTTTTTCTCACTCTTCCTTATTTGTCTCTTTTTTCTTTTTCTCATAATCCAATCTTTCCCTTGTTCCATTTCACTCTCTCTAGCTGATTGGATTCTAATTCACTCTATTCCATTCTCCATTTTGTCTTTCTCAATTCTTTGATCTCATTAGTTAAACAGATAGACTGTTGGTCCTGTTGTTCACCAATGTCCCGTCACCCTCACTGCTGTTATCAGTACACACCTCCAGCAAAAGGGGGAGCGAAGATAGTCTAACTGAAGGAGCCTTGCTCCAACACATTGTGGGAGAGCATTTTCAAAGGGCTCAGAAATACATAGGTGAGTGCTGCTATGTGTTGGTGTTATGAGGGTAGTGCTTGCTTTCTGCTGCCGTTACTTCCTCTCAACTCTTTATATCTATGAGGATCAATGATTCAGTCTGTGACTTCAGTGGAATGAACAACATCCTGCTGGACAGCTTCTTGTTTGCTTTCCTTCCAGGAAATTATCAGTTGCCTCTGTCATCAGAGAAATCGGATTGTTTCGATGGCTGCAGGTGATCAGTTAAGAAAGAGCTGGAGAACAGAAGCATGCACAAACTTGTTTTGCCCTAGGGACGGTAGTAGTGCAGTGTGGGTGATTATATTACTGTAACAATTCAGAATATGTGGTGTGAAAAGACGGCTTGTTTGTTTTTTGAATTCAGTTTAAAAAAAAACAATGGTCTGCAGACGAAAAGCTGGTATCAGCCAGAGCACAAATGACAGCCATTCACCCTGTTCATCCCACAGCCCTGCAAAATGTTTCATTTTTGAGTTCATAATTTTTGAGCATTGGAATCGTCTTGAAGTCCCAACTGGTTCACTATGTCCTACACAGTCTGGCCTATATGTGACTCCATCTCACACCAGCGTGGCTGACTCTTAAATGCTCACCTTTTATTTATTGGGGGCTGTATATAGACCCCCAAACTGTAGTGGTGATGTTGGGAATGGCATTAAACAGGAAATTAGAGACGCATGCAATAAAGGAACATCTGTAATTATGGGTGACTTTAATTTGCATATAGATTGGGCAAATCAAATTAGTAACAATACCATAGAGGAGGAATTCCTGGAGTGTATACGGGGTGGTTTTCTGGACCAATACGTTGAGGAACGAACTAGAGAACAGGCCATCCTAGACTCGGTATTGCATAATGAGAAAGGAAAAATTTGCAGTCTAGTTGTACGAGTTCCCTTGGGGATGAGCGACCATAATGTGATAGAATTATTCATCAAGATGGAGAATGACGTAGTTGATTTTGAGACTAGGGTCCTGAATCTTAATAGACCACGATGGTATGAGGTGCGAGTTGGCTATGGTGGATTGGGAAATGTTACTTAAAGGGATGATGTGGATAGGCAATGGCAAACATTCAAAGAGCGCAAGGGTAAACTGCAACAATTGTTTGTTCCTGTCTGGCACAAAAGTAAAACAGGAAAGGTGGCCAAACCATTGCTTACAAGGGAAATTAGAGATAGTATTAGATGCAAGGAAGAGGCATACAAGTTAGCCAGATAAAACAACAGACCTGAGGATTGGGAACAGTTTAGAATTCAGCAAAGGAGGACCAAGGGATTGATTAAGAAGGGGAAAATAAAGTACAAGAGTGAGCTTGCGGGAAACATAAAAACTGACTGTAAATGTTTCTATAGGTATGTGGAGAGAAAAAGATTGGTGAAGGTAAATGTAGGTTCCTTATAGTTGGAAACAGGAGAATTTATAATGGGGAACAAAGAAATGGCTGACCAACTAAATACATACTTTCGTTCTGTCTTCACAAAGGAGGACACAAATAACATGCCAGAAATGTTGGGGAACACAGAGTTTAGTAAGAGGGAGGAACTGAGAGAAATTAATATTAGTAGGGAAATGGTGTTGGGAAAATTGATGGGATTGAAGGCCGATAAAACCCCAGGGCCTGATAATCTACATCCCAGACTAGTTAAGGAAGTGGCCTTAGAAATGGTGGATGCATTGGTATTCATTTTCCGAGATTCTATAGACTCTGGAACAGTTCCTACAGATTGGAGGGTAGCTAATGTAACCCCACTATTTAAAAAAGGAGGTAGAGAGAAAATAGGGAAATATAGACCAGTCAGCCTGACTTTGGTAGTGGGAAAAATTCTAGAGTCCATTATAAAAGATTTAATAGCTGAGCACTTGGAAAGCAGTGGCAGGATCATACAGAGTCAGCATGGATTTAAGAAAGGGAAATCATGCTTGATTTTACAAGGATATAACTAGTAGAGTTGATGAGGGGGAGCCAGTGGATGTGGTTTATTTGGACTTTCAGAAGGCTTTCGACAAAGTCCCACATAAGAGATTAGCACGTAAAATTAAAGTGCACGGGATTGGGGAAATTGTATTGAGATGGATAGAAAACTGATCGGCAGACAGAAAACAAAGAGTAGGAATAAACAGGTCTTTTTCCAAATGGCAGGCAGTGACTAGTGGGGTACCGCAGGGACCCCAGCTATTTACAATATATGTTAATGATTTAGATGAGGGAACTAAATGTAATATCTCCAAATTTGCAGAGGCACAAAGCTGGGTGGGAGGGTGAGCTGTGAGGAGGATGCAGAGATGCTTCAGTGTGATTTGGTCAAGCTGAGTGACTGAGCAAATGCATGGCAGATGCAATATAATGTGGATAAATGTGAGGTTATCCACCTCAGTAGCAAAAACATAAAGGCAAATTATTATCTGAATGGCTATAAATTGAGAGAGGAGAATATACAACGAGATCTGGGTGTCCTTGTTCACCAGTCGCTGAAGGTAAGCATGCAGGTACAGCAGGCAGTAAATAAGGCAAATGGTTTGTTGGCCTTCATAACGAGAAGATTCAAGTACAGGAGTAGGGATGTCTTGCTGCAATTATACAGGGCCTTGGTGAGGCCACACCTGGAATATTGTGTGCAGTTTGGACTCCTTATCTGAGGAAGGATGTTCTTGCTCTAGAGGGAGTGCAGTGAAAGTTTACCAGACTGATTCCTGGGATGGTGGGACGGACATATGAGGAGAGATTGATTCGCTGGAGTTTAGAAGAATGAGAGGGGATCTCATAGGAATCTGTAAAATTTTAACAGGACTAGACAGGGTAGATGCAGGAGGAATGTTCCCAATGGTGGGGGAGTCCAGAACCAAGGGTCACAGTCTGAGGATACGGGGTATACCATTTAGGACTGAGATGAGGAGAAATTTCTTCACCCAGAGAGTGGTGAGCCTGTGGAATTCACGGCCACAGAAAGTAGTTGAGGCCAAAACATTGTATGTTTTCAAGAAGGAATTAGATCTTGCTGTTGGGGCAAAAGGGAGAAATTGGGAGCAGGCTATTGAGTTGGATGATCAGCCATGATCATAATGAATGGTGGAGCAAGTTCGAAGGGCTGAATGGCCTACTCCTGCTCCTATTTTCTATGTTTCTATGTGTCTAAGTGGCCAGCAAGTCACTGACAGGTATCACATGTATGCTACTCAGGGGTTAATGAGGGGATAGGCAATAGATACAAGTCATGCCAACAATGCCCTCATCCTGAGAATGAATAAATAAATTAAAACACACACCCCATCAATATTGCCCTCAGGAGGCTGCTCACAAGGGCTCATATTAGATTGGTTTAGATATTGAAACCTGATAATGTGTATTGAGACAATCTTGTCAGAATAACACTGTCTACTGTTCATAGATTTAATATTGTTGTGAGTCTACAGGTTAATGCCTCACCTAAAATATGGCAGCAGGATTATCAATTCTGGTTTAATATATTCCACAAGAACACAAGAAGTAGGAGCAGGAGCAGACCATATTGCCTGTTGTTCCTGCTACCCCATTCAATACGATTGTGGCTAATCTTGGGCTTCATCTCCATTTTCCCGCCCACTCCCCATATCCCTTAATTCTCTGAGACACCAAAAATCTGCCTAACCCACCAGCCTTAAATGTTTTCAACAATGGAGCATCCATAAACCTCTGGGGTGGAGAATTCCAAAGACTCACAACCCTTTGAGTGAAGTAATTTCTCCTCATCTCAGTCAGAAATGATTGGCCCCTTATTCTGAGACTGTATCCCCTTGTGTTTTAGATTCCCCGACCAGTGGAAACAATCTCTTAGCATCTCTCTGATCAAACCACCTCAGAAATTTGTAGGTTTCAATGAGATCGCCTTTCATTCTTTTAAAGAGAATATAAGCTCAATTCTCTTGTCCTTTCATCATAGGACAACCCCCTCATCCCAGGGCCCAATATAGTGAACCCTAAATTGAAGTTTGGTGACTGAGGGAATTTAAGGGTTAATTTTTATCTAAATTCTCGTCTTTCTTTAATTTAGTAATTAACTAAAAGTTGCTATTTGGGGTGGAAGATGATGAGTTTCAGGCAAGCTTTAAAACAGGGTTTATACAGGCTCTCCTTGCAGCTACAATTAGTTAATTAGATAACTGGCTTAAACAGGGGAAGGCCATTTAAGACTGAGATGAGAAGGAATTTCGTCACTCTGAGGGTGGTGAATCTTTGGTATTCTCTGCCTCAGAGAGCTGTGGAAGCTCAGTCATTGAGCATGTTCATACAGAAATTGATAAATTTCTGTATACCAATGATAACAGGGGATATGTGGATAGTGCGGGAAAGTGACATTGAGGTAGATGATCAGCCATGATCTGTTTGTGTGGTGGAGCAGGCTCGATGGGCTGAATAGCCTACTATGGTCTTTTAAGGATGTGTGTGTGTTGACTCAGTGCATAATTGCAGAGAAATTGTACCAGGTTTTGGTAAATCAAGGCTTCATTTAATACTCAGAACATCAATGGCTCATTTTAAGACAAAAACCAATTCTTTGTGGAGAGGAGACTGACAGTGAGTATTGAAGTACCTCCACCTTCCAACAGCTCAGATTAAAATTAAATCGGCAATATAAAACATCACCAAGAAATATATACAATATATGAGAAAGTCGTGTGCTATATGCAACATACAATGTGTCTACTTTGGCTCAACTATAAAATAAGGGGTTTGGGTGTACCTTGCCCAAAGCAAACTACGTTTCACTATGAGATGAATGTAATTTGCCTGGGGCCTGAACGACTTCATTAAGGGCTGAGGAAAAAGCAAAATACTGCGGATGCTGGAAATCTAGAACAAAAAATAAATAAAAATATTTGGAAAAAAACTCAGCAGGTCTGACAGCATCTGATGAAGGGTCATACGGACTCGAAATGTCAACTGTATTCCTCTCCGCAGATGCTGTCAAACCTGCTGAGTTTTTCCAGGTATTTTTATTTTTGATTTTGTTCATTAAGGGCTGGATGTAGCTTGCAATGGGACGGTGCATATCTCACGTGAGCACCAGATGGATCTCACCCATTGTCAGGTGGCCCTCGACCTAGGCTGGGTATGCTCTTGCTTCTCTGTATGGTTTCAGCACTCTCTTGCAACCTCACCTTAAATGAGATATCAGATAACGATCTCCGACAGCCAAAGCCTTCCTGCCGTCTCTTTCCTCCCCTCGTCTCAGGGTCTTCACTCTTCACGGAGGTCTGTTTCCACAGGCTTCCCACAATGTTCGCTGGTTAGTCCCAAGCGAGTACGGGGGAAGTTGGGTGATTGACTGAGTAGTGGGGGTGGGGGGTGGTGCGGGGAATGTGGTGGGGTTAGAGGTAGTGGGGATAGTGAAAATGATGGGAGCGGGATTAATCGCAGCAGAGTTTGATCCTGTTCCCCACCAAAACATTGACGCATTGTCACCGGGCTGAGATCAGGAACAGAACCCTGACTGATTCTACCACTACCTAACCCAAGGCAACCTGAGGCCAGTTGAAGTGCCCTGCATCAGCTTACCAGACTGAGTTAGTTACCTCAGCACAGCTGACAGACCTTCCTATTTGTGAATGGCCCATTTGGGCTCTCACCCCAAGACGGTATAGCAGTGGCGAATATGGAAAGAACAAAAGCAAAAAACTGCGGATGCTGGAAATCCAAAACAAAAACAGAATTGCCTGGAAATATTCAGCAGGACTGGCAGCATCGGCGGAGAAGAGTTGACGTTTCGAGTCCTCATGACCCTTTTGAAGAGTCATGAGGACTCGAAACGTCAACTCTTTTCTTCTCCGCCGATGCTGCCAGACCTGCTGAGTTTTTCCAGGTAATTCTGTTTTTGTGAAGGATCACGAGGTCTCGAAACGTCAACTCTTTTCTTCTCCGCCGGTGCTGCCAGACCTGCTGAGTTTTTCCAGGTAATTCTGTTTTTGTTATGGAAGGAACAAATCTAGTTCAGCTACTGATTGGGTGCTGATAGAAACTTTCGAATAACTCCACACCCTGTTAAAATATGCGTGTGTTATTGCACTCCTACGCAGCCGATGCACTAGATCGCAGCTGAATTTATGAATCTGGATTCGAGTTAGGCAATTAGAATAAAGGGGTGCACGTCGAGAGTCTGTGTGTGTGGAGCCCCAACTCGTGGCAGCAGGTCTGCCGAGTTCTTGTAGTCAACAGCGACCCCCCCCCCCCCACAAAGTAGGAGGGGATAATCCCATTCAAAACACGCGAGTAATATACAGCCTCGCCAGAGAGACTCCCACAAGAGTCACTGTGCAGCAGGTGGTCACCGGAAGAGGTCTGGCAACATGCAAAGATTGTGAGCGATCCCTGAGGGCATGAGGTGCCGTGTGCCCGAGCCTAAGGGAAAATCAGTGACCTAGTGCATAGCCAGAAAGTGGCTCCTGTCGATGTCCTGTCTGCCCTGAAGCTTGATTCATGTCTTTGGTTTCGCAGTTGCATTTTCTGAAGCAGTTGGGCAATCAATACAGCGAGATGATTCCTTCGCGCTCGCTTGGATTAGAGTTGCATTTGAATCACTTACAACGTTACACGTTCTCAGTTCAGCTTCCAATCGCTATATTCTCTCTTGTCACTTCCACCTCCGTAACATAGTAGGCCTCCACTCCTGACGCGGCTCATCTGCTGCTGAAACGCTCATCTCTGACTTTGTTACTTCCAGATTTGACTATTCCAATGCTCACCCTGTCCAGCATCCCAGGAACTCGAGCTCATCCCAAACACTGCTGCCCTAATCTAAACTGGGTTCAAGTGCTGTTCACTCACCTCTCCTGTACTTACTGGCCTACCCTGATTCCTGGTGTGGCAAAGCCTCAAGTCCAAAATTGCCATCCTTGTTTTAAACCTTCCACGGCCCCATCTCTTTCTCTATCTCTGTAACCTCTGCCGGCCCTACAACCCGTTGATATTGCTGCACAGCTCCAATTCTGGCTCCATGTGATTTTTCATTGTCCCCCCACTGATAGCTGAGCCTCTTCAGCAGCTGAGGACATAAGCTCTAGAAAAACCTTCCTAAACCTCTTCACCCCTTTCTCCTCCTGTAAAATGTACCTCCATGCCCACCCCCTTTGAACAATGTGCGGTCAAATGTCCCCAGAGTCTCTTCATGTGGCTCACAGTCAGATTTTGTCTTGATCGTCACAACTGTGAAATGCCTTACTGGGACATTTTACTCACTCGAGGGCTTTATATAAATACAAATAGCGAAGAAAGTCTATGATTTGTTCTTAGTGCCAGTTGGCGTAAAGCTGCAGCAATGCACTCCAGGCAGGATATTGGAGACCTCAGCAGGTCTGTCTGAGCTGTGCTCAGCATTGGCTTCATACAGTCTCCGGCGATCAGAAATGTTAGAACGTGATGAAGGCAAAGTGGGAACAATGCAGCTGGGGCTATGGGCTTGAGTTCTAAGTGAGTCATTGGCACTGGTCCATTCATCCTTCAGAGACAACAAGCTACCATGGGTCTTACCCAGCTTGAGATTCCGTCGAGTTTCCCCCGTTGAGGTTGCTGCCAGGGGGACGGGTTGGCATGATGACGAAAAGAAAGATCCCCGACAACACGAGGGCGATGGTGAATAGCAGCACGAACCCGATGGCGACGTAGTAACACCAGCTGGAGCGGACGGGCAGCCACTCCAGGTGCCTTGGCGCGGAGTCCGTACTGCGGGGTGCCGGCTGCCCCACGTCCAGGCTCATGCTGACACTGCTGAGGTGGACGGGCTTGAGGAAGGATCCAGGCTCCGGGCTCTTGGTGTAGAGTTTCCCCTTATCGCGGCTGAAACGGATCGAGGGGACGCTCTGCATGCTGGAGGGCAGCCTGGACAGGACGGCCTGGTTGTTGTCCAGGGCCGGCAGCCCCTTGCCGGAGGGCAGCGGGGTGGGGTGCCGGCACATGGGGCACGTGACCGAGTTGATGTTCTCCGAGGACACGTTGATCCTGGCCAGACACTCGAGGCAGAAGGTGTGCCCGCAGGCCAGCAGCTTTGGCAGCTTGAAGACGTTGTCAAAGGGACTGAAGCAGATGATACATTCAAGATCGGAGCCGCCGGAACACAGGGCGGGCGGGTCGGTGGCAGTGATGTCCGAGTCTTCGGCCATGGCTGGAGCATCTGTGTACAGAAAATGGGGCGGTGGTCAGTCTAATGATAGAGTATGAACAAGAGGAGGCCATTCGGCCCTGTTGAGCCATTCTGTTTAATTTAATTAGATCGTGGTTGACCTGTATCTTAATTTCATCTGCTTGACTTGTTTCCCTGACCCTTAATACCCTTACCCAACAAAATTCCACCAGTCTCAATTTTAATTTGACAGCCCCAAACCACCCGCTGTACCCCAACCTCAACAGCTTTATAGAGGACAAAGTTCCAGATTTCCACTACCCTTTGTGCAAAGAAGTGCCTCCCGACATCAACTGTGAACCGGCCTTGCTCTGATTTTAAGGTTCTGCTGCAGTTCTGGCCTCCCCTGCCTTAAGAACCACATTTTGGGAAGGATGTTATGGTGTTCGAGAGGGTGCAGAAGGACATTTACTAGAATGGTGCCATTTAAGAGAAGAGACTGGAGAAGCTAGGATGGCTCTCCACAGAGCAGAGAAGGTTATGTGGAAATTTAATGGAGCAGTTCAAAATCATGAAGGTTTTTCATGGACTGGATAGAGAGAAACAATTTCCTCCAATGGCAGGGTCAGTAACTAGAGAACACAGATTTAAGGCAGCTGGAAATGGAGCTAAAGGGGAGATGGGGACAGTTTGTTTTTTTACACATGATCTGGAAAACGCTGCCTGAAAGTCCAGTGGAAGCAGATTCAATAATCGCTTTCAAAATGAAATTGGATAAATACCTGAAGGAGAGAAAATTGCTGGGCTAAGGGGGAAGGGCCAGGGGCAGTGTGACCAACTGGACAGTTCTTTCAAAGAGCTGGCACAGGCATGATGGGCTGAATGGTCTCCTTCTCATACAGGCATTATGGCACATTTCACCCGTGCTCTGCAGAGGGACCCAGTCAGTCCCATCCCCCCCGTTCTATCCCTGTATCCCTGCAAGTTTTTTTCCCCTCAAGTGCCCATCCAATTTTCTTTTGAAATCATTGACTGTTTCCATTTCCACCACCCTCATAGGCAGCAAGTTCCAAGTCATGACCATTTGTTACGTTAAAAGGTTCTTCCTCACATCCTCCCACTGCATTTCTTGCCAATAGCCATAAACATATGTCCAGTAGTCTGTCTACCATCAGCAAATGGAAACCTCTTTTCTTTGTCCAACTTACCTACAGCAACAGAAACGTATATTTATATAGCACCTTTAATGCAATGAAATATCTCAAAGCACTTCACAGGTGCATTGTAAAACAAAGAAAAACACCAAGCCACAAAAGGAGATATTAGGTCAGATGACCAGATGCTTGGCCAAAGAGGGAAGTTTTAAGAAGTGTTTTAAAGGTGGAAAGTGAGGTAGAGAGGGGGAGAGGTGTAGGGAGGGTACTTCAGGGGTTGGGGCCCAGGCAACTAAGGGCACTGCCACCAATAGTGAAGCAATTATAATTGGGAATGCACAAGAGGCCATAATTAGAGGAGCATAGATATCTTGGAGGATTGTGAGGTTGGAGGAGATTGCAGAGATAAGGAAGGGCAAGGCCATGGAGGGATTTGAAAACAAGGATGAGAATTTCAAAATCAAGGTGTTGCCTGACTGGGAGCCAATATTAGGTCAGCAAGCACAGGGATGATAAGGGAATGAGACTTTCTGTGAATTAAGATACAGCAGGCAGTAGAGTTTTGGATGATTTCAAGTTTTCAGAGGGTAGAATGTGGGACACCAGCCAGGAGCGCATCAAAAGTCAAGTCTAGAGGTAACAAAGACATGAATGAGGGTTTCAGCAGCAGACAAGATGAGATGGGGGTGAAGATGAACAATGTTATGGAGATGGAAATAGGCAGTCTTAGATATGGCACGAATATGAAGTGAGAAACTCATCTCTGGATCAAATGTGATTCCAAGATTGTGAACAGGCTGGCTTAGCATCAGATGTTGTCAGGCAGAGGAATGGACTTGGTAGTTAGGGAGCAGAGTTCTATCTAAAACCATCATAACCTTGTACACTGAATCTCCTTTACTCCAGGGAGAACAAGCCCAGATTCTCCAACCAAATCTAACTAAAATTCCTCATCCTGAAACCATTCCGGTGAATCTCCTCTGTGCCCTCTCAAGGACATTGACATATGTCCTAAAGTATGGCCTAACATGAGCTTTATAAAGGATTAACATCCTTGCACTGAATAACTTTATTTATAAAACCCAAGATCCCACATCTATCACTTGTCACTGGTCGCTGGTTCAAAATCCTGGAACACCCTTCCTAACAGCACTGTGGATGTTCTTACAACACATGGGCTGCAGTGGTTCAAGAAGACAGCACATCACCACCATCTGAAGGACAATTAGGAATGAACAATAAGTGCTGGCCTAGCCAGAGATGCCCACATCCCATGATCAAATAAAAACATTGCTTTGTTCATTACTCAATATGTCCTGCCACTTTCAAAGACCTATACGTATCACTCTGCCCCTGTATTTTTGAGAACTGTGCCATTAAATCTACATTACCTTTCTTATCAGGAAGATATGGAGAGTCATATGGACTCGAAACGTTAACTCTGTTTCCCTCTCTATAGATGCTGCCAGACCTGAGTTTTTCCAGCATTTTCTGTTTTTGTTTCAGATTTCCAGCATCTGCAGTATTTCACTTTTATTTTGCCTTTATTATCCCTCCTGCAATATGCATCACCTTACACTTATCTTTATTAAATTCCATCTGCCATTTGTCTGCCCTTTCTGCCAGCCTATCCATGTTCTGTTTCACTGCCGATAGTTACCATCCTCAATGTCAGCCATACCTCTTAAGTTTGATATCATCGGCAATGATAGAAACTTCACTCTGTGTTCCATTATCCAACACATTTATATACATCAAATAAAGCAGTGCTCCCAGCACCGAACCTTGGGGAAAACCACTGTCTACTACCAACCTGAAAAACAATCTTTTAACATGACTCACTCTTTTCTGTTCTTTAGCCATTTTTTAAATCCAACTTGACACTGACCCTCCTACCCCTTGAGCTGCAATTTTGTTAGCATTTGACAAAGTATCACATACCAAGGTAGGCTTTCTTAAAATCCATATGGATGACATCCATTGGTTTCCTTTCATCAACCTTCTCTGTCACTTTATCAAAAAAAGTCAATTAGAGTAGTCAAACATGATCTGCCTTTTACAAATCTGTACTGGCTCTCCTTAACAGACTCAAATCTCTCAAAGTGCCTGTTGATTTCCCTCCTCCCCCCCCCCACCCCTGATTATTGTTTCCAAAACCTTACCCACCACTGATGTTAAGCTGACTGACCTGTTGTTACTGGGACTGTCCTTGTACCCTTTCTTGAATAAAGGTGTCATATTTGCTACTCCCCAATCCTTTGGCACCTTGTTCATATTGAAGGAAGATTGAAAGATAACGGCTGGTCCTTCTGTACTATGCCCTCACTTCCTGTAACAACCTGGGATACAACCATCCAGACCACTCTAAGCAGAGTCAGCCATCCCGGTGCATCCTTCCTATTAATTTTCATCGCATCCATTACCTCTACCATCTCCACCTCTACTGATATTTTGTCAGTGTCCTCTTCCTTAGTAAACACTGATATAGAGTACTCATTATTCTAGCCTTGTCTTGCGCCTCAAAGCATTTCTCACCTTCTCTGTCTATAATAAGGCCCATGCCGCCATTTACTGCTCACTATTTACACGCTGGGAGAAGGTTTTTGGATTCACTTTTACATTTATGGGCTGTAAGATTCCCTGATTCTTGGCATTACAGTGGATAGTCAATATGAAAAAGAAACGGTGAAGAACAGTGATTAAAAAAAATTAAAACTTGCTTGTGCATGCAAATAAAGATTAAATTGAAGATATTCCAAGTTGCACCTGGACTTCACCTGACCAGAAAGCATGGAAAAGTTTATGAGCTTCCCTGGGAAGATGGTGGAACTTTCTGAGAAGCCACTGTTTGTGCAATGGACTGGTATGCCAGGCATTTGATAGTCAACCACACCATGTTGGCCTGCTTGGCAAAGGCGTTAAGAGTCAACCTCATTAGAGCCATGCTTGGAATGGAAGCGGCCAGATCTCGTTGTGGCAGCCCACAATTTTATGTCTTAAATTTATTCTTACATGGGATGCGGGTGTCGTTGGCAAAGGCAGCATTTGTTGCCTGTCCCTAACTGCCTTTGAACTGAGCGGCTTGCTAGGCCATTTCGGAGGGCAGTTGAGAGTCAACCACATTGCTGTGGGTCGGGAGTCACATGTAGGCCAGACTGGGCAAAAAACAGCAGATTTCCTTCCCTAAAGGACATCGGTTTTAAAGGACAAGTTATTCAGTGCAAAATGTTATTCCTTTATAAAGTTCATGTTAGGTAACACTTTAGGGGATACTGAGTGCTACCATGGTGGGATTTGAACTCATGTCCCCAGAGCACCTGGATTATTAGTCCTATGACGTTAGCACTACGCCACAGCCTTTGCATAAGTTACCTGGTGTCCTTGAGAGGGAACAGAGGAGATTCACCAGAATGGTTTCAGGATGAGGAATTTTAGCTAGGTTAGTTTGGAGAAGCTGGGCTTGTTCTCCTTGAGTAAAGGTCAGATGGTTTTTTTAATGACAATCTGTGATAGCTTTGTGGTTACCATTACTGAGGCTAGCTTCACATTCCTGGTCACTCTTCCTGCTGGTATCGGGATTTTGTTCACTTCACTGTCACTGTCCCCACTGGTATCAAGGCCTGACTCTCCCCCCATCAGTATTGTTTCTACTGGTATCAGGTACTGAATCCCCCTCCACTGTCACTGTCCCTGCTGGTATCGGGCTCTGAATCTCTCCCCCTCCCCGCACCATCATTGTTGTTTCTGCTGGTTTAAAGGTCTGAATCCCCCCATCATCACTGTTCCTGCTGCTATCAGGGTTTGAATCCCCCCTCCCTACTGTCACTGTCCCTGCTGGTATCAGGCTCTGAATTCCCCATTATTGCTGTCTCTGCTGGAATCGGGGTCTGAATCCGTCCAGTCTCTATCCCTGCTGGATTCAGTGTCTGTATTATTCCACAGCCATGTCTATGTTAGTATTGGGATTTCAGGCAACCCATGATGACTGTCCCTGTCGGTAGCAGGTTTTGAATCACACTGCACTAACAGTCAATACAAACAATGGGCATTTTGAAACACAGGGCATCTGGTTTGTGAGCTGTGGGTAATTTACAGATTACAGCATTGCCGCCATCCTTCCAGCTTCCTGTATGTCAGTGGGAAAGAAGCTCTGGGTTTTATGAAAGTTTTCAAGTGGTCCAGTGAACACATCAAAATGTCCAAACTACATGAAATAAAAGAAGGAGGAAGGGTTTCATTTCACGCCTTTTTTTCCCTGGCTACATGCTCTTACAGGAACTTCCCTGACCCACAACAATTGAGAATTGATTCCATGATGTGTTTACTTACAGCAAACAGACTTTTGACCTGAAAGGGATCGGTCAATTAAACATACCTTAACAAAACAATAATGAACAGTGAGTCATGTTGTGTAACAGTCCCTTATTTGTTGAATATGAGCAATGTCATGGCATTACATAACATGCTTTCAACTTTAAACTATAGGATCCTGTGTGCAATAAGAAATAAACTTGGGAGATGCTGCAAGCTGAAATGAAATTGGAAATGCGAGATGCATTCCAGGACATCGCGGCAGGAATTCCTCAGGGTAGCGTCCTTGGTTCAACCATCTTCAACTGTTTCATCAATGATCTTCCCTCCATCAGAAGGTCAGAAGTGGGGATGTTCGCTGATGATTGCACAATGTTCAGCACCATTCACGAGTCCTCAGATACTAAAGCAGTCCATGTCCAAATGCAGCAAGACCTGAACAATAT
This sequence comes from Carcharodon carcharias, assembly GCF_017639515.1. Lineage (NCBI taxonomy): Eukaryota > Metazoa > Chordata > Chondrichthyes > Lamniformes > Lamnidae > Carcharodon > Carcharodon carcharias. The sequence goes on from NC_054485.1 coordinate 92,293,456, forward strand.
CCAGGCTTGGGCTGACAAGTGGCAAGTAACATTTGCGCCACACAAGTGCCAGGCAATGACCATCTCCAACAAGAGAGAATCCAACCATCGCCTCTTGACATTCAATGGCATTACCATCACTGAATCCCCCACTATCAACATCCTGAAGTTTATCATTGACCAGGAACTGAACTGGACCAGCGATATAAATACTGTGGCTACAACAGCAGGTGAGAGACTAGGAATCCTGTGGTGAGTAACTCAGCTCCTGACTCTCTAAAGTCTGTCCACCATCTACAAGGCACAAGTCAGGAGTGTGGTGGAATATTCTCCACATGCCTGGATGAGGGCAGCTCCAACAACACTTAAGAAGCTCGACACCATCCAGGACAACGTAACGCATTTGATTGGCTCCCTCCACCAATGATGCACAGTGGAAGCAGTGAGTACCATCTACAAGATGCGCTGCAGAAAATTGCCAAGGTTCATTTGGCACCACCTTCGAAATACATGACCACTACCATCTAGAAGGACAAAGGCAGCAAATACATGGGAACGCCACCACCTGGAAGACCCCTCCGCCCCAAGTCACTCACCATCCTAACTTGGAAATATATTGCCATTCCTTCACTGTTGCCGAGTCAAAATCATGGAACTCCCTCCCTAATAGCACTGTGGGTGTACCTACTCCACATGGACTGTAGCAGCTCAAGAAGGCAGCTCACCACCACCTTATCAATGGCAATTAAGGATGGGCAATAAATGCTGGCCTATCCAGCGATGCCCACATCCCATGATTGAATAAAAAAGTACAGGACATTGTGAGGTACACTGATGTAGCACAGGACTGTCAGTGTGATACAGCAGTGTAGTCATTGTGACACAGCTAAAACAGCACAGGACTGTCAGTGTGATACAGTACAGTGTAGTCATTGTGACACAACTAATACAGTACAGGACTGTCAGTGTGATACACCACAGGACTATCATTGTGATACAGCAGAGGACTATCGTTGTGATACAGCACAGGACTATTGTTGTGATACAGTGGTACAGCATACTACTGTCAGTGTGACACAGCTGATACAGCACATTACTGCCAGTGTGATACATCAGAGGACTATCAGAGTGATACATTACAGTCAGTGTGATATACTGGTGCAGTACAGCACTGTCTGTATGACACAGCTGAAATGGTACAGTACTCAAGTGTAATACAGTGTGATGAATGCAACTCCAACAACACTAAAGAAGCCCGACTTCATCCAGGACAAAGCAGCCCACTTGATTGGCGCCCCATTCACCACCTTCAACATTCACTACCTCCACCACCGACGCACAGTGGCAGCAGTTAAGATGCACAACTAACTAAGGCTCCTTTGATAGCACCTACCAAATCTGCAACCTCTACAACCCAGAAGGACAAGGGCATCAGAAGCACGGGAATACCACCAGCTGCAAGTCACACACCATTGCCATTCCTTCACTGTCGCTGGGTCAAAATCCAGGAACTCCCTCCTAACAGCATTGTAGGTGTTTCAACACCAAATGGACTACAGAGAATCAAGAATGCAGCTCACCACCACCTTCTCAAGGGCAATTAGGGATGGGCAATAAGATGCTGGCCCAGCCAGTGATGCTCACATCTTGTGAAAGACTAAAAAAAGTACAGTTGATATGGTACAGTACGGTCAGTGTGATACAGCTCACAGAGAACTATATTGTCAGTGTAAATCAGTTGATACAGGACAGGACTGTATGTCTGACACAGTGAATACAGTACAGTGCTGTCACTATGAAACAGCTAGCAGAGGACAGTACTGTCAAAAGAACACAAGAAATAAGAGCAGGGGTAGGCCATATGACTCTCAAGCCTGCTCCACCATTTCATAAGATCATGGCTCTTTTGATTGTGGCCTCAACTCCACTTTCTTGTTGCCTCCCAATAACCATAGACTCCCTTGTAAATCAAAAATCTGCCTAACTCAACCTTGTTTATATTCAATGACTCAGCTTGCACTGTTCTCTGTGCGGGAGAATTCCACAGATTAACGACCCTCAGAGAAATTTCTGCTCATCAGTCTTAAATTTTTAAAATGTGTCCCCCTAGTACTCTCCCACATGCAGAAACATCCCCTCAGAATATTATATGTTTCAGTAAGATCGCCTCTCATTTTTCTAAATTCCAATGAGTATAGGCTCAATCTGCTCAACCTTTCCTCAAAAGACAACCCCCTTCATTCCAAAAATAAACCTAGTGGCTCTTCTCTGAACTGTTTCCAATGCAAGCATATCCGTCCTTAAGTAAAGAGACCAAAACTGTAAACAGTACTCTAGGTGTGGTCTCACCAATGCCCTGTGCAGCAACACTTCCCTACTTTTATGTTCCATTCCTCTTGAAATAAATGCCAACATTCCATTTGCCTTCCTAATCACTTGCTGTACCTGCATACTTTGAGATTCATGTACCATGACACCCAGATCCCTCTGTACCATGGAGCTCTCCAGTTTCTTCATTTCAGGAACGTGTTGCTTTTTTATTCTTCCTGCCAAAATGGACAAATTCATATTTTCCCACATTATACCTCCATCTGCCAATTTTTTTGCCCACTCACTTAACCTATCTAAATCACTTTGTGACTCTTTATGGCCCCTTGACAACCTACTCTACTATCTTTGTGTCGTCAGCAAATTTAGCGAGCGTACATACATTTGGTCCCTTCTTCCAAGTCATTGGGTAGATTGTAAATAGTTGAGACCCTGACAGTCCACTATTTACAGCTCATAACTCGAAAATGACCCATTTATCTCCACTCTCTGCTTCCTGTTAGCTACCCTTTCAGCTTATTTTATGTAGTAACATTTGATGTGACACCTTATCAAATGCCCTTTGGGAATCCAAGTACACTACATCTATGGCTCCCCTTTATCCACTTGCTTGTTACTTCCTCAAAAAGCTCTAATAAATTATTCAAACATGATTTCCCTTTCAGTCTGCCTGATTGTATGATCATTTTCAAAATGTCCTGCTACTACCTCTTTAATAATGGATCCTAGCATTTTTCCTATGGCAGATGTTAGGATAACTGACCTATAGTTGTCTATCTTCTGTCTCCCTCCCCTCTTGAACAGAGGTGTTACATTTGTGATTTTTTGAATCCGCTGGGATCGTTCCAGAATCTCAGGAATTTTGGAAGATCACAACCGATGCATCTATTATCTCTGCAGCCATTTCTTTTAAGATCCTTGGATGCAGGTCATCAGGGTCTGGGGACTTGTCAGCTTTTAGTTCTGGTAGTTTTCCTAGTAACTTTTCCCTAGTGATTGTGACTCTTTTAAGTTTCTCCTTCCTTTTCACCTCTTGATTTTCAAGTATTCTTAGGATATTTTTGTGCCTTTTACAGTGAAGATAAACACAAAATACTTTGCCGTTTCCTTGTTTACCTTGAATAATTCCCCAGTCTCACCCTCTAATGGACAAACACTCACCTTAATTACTCTTTCTTTTTAAATATTTGTAGAAACTTACTATTGGTTTTTATATTCCTAGCTAACTTGCTCTAATTCTATAATTTCTCCCTTAGTTTTTTTTATTCATTCTTTGCTGGTTTCTAAAACCTGTCCTATCTTCTGACCTCTCACTAACAATTTGCAGTATTGTATGCTTTTTCTTTCAATCTGATACTATCCTTAACTCCTTTAGTTAGCCATGGATGTTGCCTCCTTCTCATTCTTTCTAAATGGAATATGTCTTTCCTGAGAGTTATGAAGCATCTCATTAAATGCCTGCCACTGCTTCTCTATTATCCTACCTTTTATCTTATTTTCCCAATTCACTTTAGCCAACTCTGTCCTTATACCCTTGTAATTGCCCTTATTTACTTTAAGACACTGGACTTAGACTCACAGTTCTCACCCTCAAACTGAACGAGAAATTCTATCATGTTGTGATCATTGTCGCCTAGAAGGTCCTTTACTATGAGATCATTAATTAATCCTGTTTCATTGCACATTACCAGGTCTAAAATAGCCTGCTCCCTGACTGGCACTAGGGCATACTGCTCTAAGGAATTGTCCCGAGTGCACTCTATGAACCATTCTTCCAGGCTACCTTTGCCAATCTAATTCACCCAATCTATACGTCAGTCTAACACAACTGATATAGTACAGCACTATCAGTGTGATACAGCTGGTAGAGGACAATACTACTGTCACTGTGATACTGCTGATACAGTATTATACTGTCAGTGTGGTATAGCTGATATTATACAGTACTATATGCCTGACGCAGATGATACAGTACAATAATGTCAGTGTGACACAACTGATAGAGTACAGTACTCTCTGGTGTAATACACCTGATACAGTAGTGTGGAAAGTATGGAACAGCTGATATGGTACAGTACTGTCAGTGTGATACAGCTGATACAATAAAGTACAGCCAGTGACACAACTGATACAGTAATCAGTATGCTACAGCCGATACAGTGCAGCACCATCAGTATGATATAGCTGATACAGTACTGCATGTCAGTGTGATATTGCAGATTCAGTACAGTACTGTCAATGTATTGCGGCGGCTAATATAGTTCAGCACTGTTAGTCTGATATGGCTGATAAAGTACAGTCAGTGTTACACAGCTCATACAATACCGTCATTGTGATCAAGCTGATACAGTACAATACTGTGTAATTAGACATAGTATTGTACTGTCAGTGTGACACAGCTGGTACAGTACATTCAGCGCAATATAGCTGATACAGTACAACACTGTCAATGTGATACAGCTGATACAGTACAGTACTGCTGATAGCTGACAGTACTGTCAGTTTGTCTTGCACATGATGTGCTTACAAACTTTCAACACTATGCACACACGCATACCCACATTCTTGTATGCATATCAAACAGATGTATACACTTTTGTAGATAAACTCAGACATGCATACACATGCACATGCACATTTTCAAACGCACATGCATACACCAGGTGGTTTGCGGATCATGAGATTTTCAATCCCATAGGATTTTATTCCCCATCCATTCTCCACCCTCTTCCCTTGAAGGTTGATGACCCTGGCTGCAGTTCCACCCTTAAGTACTCCACCCATATTGAATTGGAAAACTAGAATCACAGTGCAAAAGGAGGCCACTTGGCACATCAGCTCTCTGTAAGAGCAGCACAGCTAGTCCCAATCTCCGGTTCTTCCCTCCTAAAGCTATAAATTATTTGTCTTTAAGTACTCATCCAATTCCCTGTTGAAAGCAATGATTGAATCTCCCTCTACCTCAATCTCAGACTATGCCATTCAGATCCTATCCATCCATTGCACCATGAAGCTTTTCTTCATGTCAACGTTGGTTCTTTTGATGATCACCTTATATTGCTGTCGTTTGGTCTCAACCTTTCTGCCAAATGAGAACAGTTTCTCTCTATCAACTCAGTCTAGATCCCACAAGATTCTGGACATCTCTAATAAATCTCCCCTGAGGTTTCCCCAAGTAGAACAGCCTCTATGTCTCCCATCTACCTTTCCAATATCTTTACATCTTTCCTTAGGTGCAGTGCACAAAATTGTGCACTATACTCCAGTTGAGGCTGAACCTGAACTTTGTAAACATTTTTCATAACTCTTTTGTTTTCATACTCTATCCTTCCATTTATAAAACTCAGGACCTTTTTAACCACTTTCTCAACCTGTGCTGCCACCTTCAACAATTAATGCACATTTAACACCACCCCCCCCACCCCAGATTCTCTGCTCCTCTCTTTAACGTTCCCCTGAGAATTACCCTGGGGCTCTGGAATACCAGTCCAGTGATAATACCACTATGCCACAGGTTTTTCTACCAAACTGTAACACTTCACACCTCTATGTATTAAATTTTATCTGCCACACGTCTATCATTTAGAATTGTGCCCATTTAAAAAAAAATCAATCACAGGATGTGGGCATCACTGGCTAGGCCAGCATTTATTGCCCATGCCTAATTGTCCTTGTTCAGAGCACAATTTAAGAGTCAACCACATTACTGTGGGTCTGGAGTCACATGTCGGCCAGACCAGCAGATTTCCTTCCCTAAAGAATATTAGCGAACCAGATGGGCTTTTATGACAATGGTTTCATGGTCATCATTAGACTTAATTCCAGATGGTGGGATTTGAACCCAGGTCCCCAGAGCATTACACTGGGTCTCTAGATTACCAGGCCGGTGATAACACTATGCTCCTGCTCTTTCTACCAAATGGTATCACTTCACACTTCTATGCATTAAATTTTAACTGCCACATGTCTACCCCTTCCACCAGCCCATTGTATTTCCTCTTGAAGTCTAGTCTTCTTTACACTTCACAATACAGTACATTCAAATTTTGTGTCATCTGCAAATTTTAAAATTGTGCTCTGCTAGGGTTGCCAACCCTCCGGGATTGGCCTGGAGTTTCCAGGAATTGAAGATCAATCTCCAGGACACTGCTATGTGCAACCCTGGAGAAAAATCATCGAGACTTTAAAAAAGATGGTGTTTTTTTTGCCATTTTCTTTGAACATTTCTCTTTACCAGATATAAAAACATTGATATGGGGGAAGAAAAGGCTGTTTGGCTGACAGTCAAGCATCACCCAACTGGGTAATGAGTCTTTGTGCTTTCCAATTGGTGTAGGAAGGCAGTATACGTCACAGGGATGGATGTGTTGGTCAACTATTGGCTGGACTATGGCGGTGGTGGGGATTTGGGGGGGTAAGTCATGTGATGAAACCTCCAGGAATACATTTTATCACAGTTGACAATCCTACACCCTGCACAGCCAAGCTTATGCCATCGATACACATCAAGAAAAGCAATGGCTTTAGTACCAACCCTTGGGGAATCCCTTCCTCTAGATGGAAAAAAACAACCATTCACTTTGACTTTTATTCCAAGGACTTCAACCTTGCTGGCAAGTCTATTATGTGGTGCTTTATCAAACACATTTTGGAGTCTATTTCCATCACATCAACTATATTACCCTCATCAACCACCTCTTTTACCTCATCAATACCCTCAATAGAGTTAGTTCAACACAATTTGCCTTTGACAAATTCATGCTGGCATTTCTTAATTATCCTGCATGTGTCCAAGCGACTGTTAATTTTGTCCTTACATTGACTGTCAGCTTGCTTTTCCACTGTAGCATTCGTCACGTCCGGTTCTGCCTTCACTCAATACATTTTCCAGCAAAGGTCACTGGATACTGATCAGGGCCCTGGCTAATTTTTTACCTTTCCTCTCCCAGAGGCACGGAGGGTGATTGTAGGGTTACCAACCCTCCAGGATTTGAGGATGAATCTTCTGCCAGCAAGGCAGGAACAAGCCAAAACCAGTGGAAATTAAACAAAAATGTATTTGTAGTTTCTTTGAACACTTTGTTTATTAGTTAAAAGATATTGGAGATGGCAGGGTGAGGGTGGAGGCTGGGGAGTGTGGGGGAAAGTTGTGGGGGAGGTGGGTAATGGGCTGTTTCACCATCTAGGTAAGTTATAGGAAGGAAGGTGATACAATGAAACCTCCAGGAATACAGCCAACAAGTGTTGGCAACCCAAATTGCAGTGCTCGCAGATTTACCAACTGAGCCACTAGAAGGGGCCCTTCATAGATTGTTCTGCAACTTTTTTTAAAAACACATGTATGGGTCTTTGTTAAGGAAACCACCAGCACAGACTGGGAGTAAATGGAGCAGAGAGAGTGGAGGTTAGGAATGGGGGGTGGAAAGTGGGTGGTCTGAGGCCTGGACACTGGCAGGAAGGGAGGCCTGCTGGGGGCTGAGTGAAAGCAGCTGATGCCAGGAGCTTGGTGAACCCCAAACTACGGGTAAGCAACATAGCTGTCCATGAGGCAGATGCCTGAGTATGTCTTAGATAGAAGGAAAATGAAAGAATAAAAGAAGACAGGACAGAAAGAGGCCATTCAGCCCATTGTGCCATGCTGGCTCTTTGAAAGACCGCTCCAATTCATCCTACTCTCCCAGCTCTTGTCCCATTGCCCTGCAATGCCCCTCCTTCTGAATTCCCTTTTGAAATTCCTATTGAATCTGCTTCTGCCAATCTTTTAGGCAGAAGATCAGAGTGGATGGCCAAAGAATATATTCTCCCTCATGTGTGGCCTCTGGTTCTTTCACCAATGGCCTTAAATCCATGTCCTCTGGTTACTGACCCACCCACAGTTTCTCCACATTCACCGTGTTAAGACGTGGGGCAGAATTTTTAGGTGGGTGGGTAGCAATCGGCAGCCCTGGGGATCGGCGACCGACTGTGATTTCACGCTGGAAGGTCAATTAACATCCAGCCAGCGTGAAGTGCACATCGAGGAGCTCAGTGCTGCCGGGGTGGGAGCAGGAAGAGAGTGGGTGCTGACATCAGCGCGGGCATGGGCGGACAGCAAGCTCTCCAATGGCAGACAGCTGCCTCAGGGAGATGAAGACCTGAAAAGCATGAAATAAAGTTTCTAAAATCAGGGGGAAAAAAAGTGCAAGCATTACAATCAATCACCTGAACATATACACATAAAATGCTGTCCGTAGATTCTTTTTTTTTCATTTAGTAACGGAAACATCATCCCACCCTTGGATGAGGTTTCATGAAAAATGCAAAGTCCCCCTGGCCGATTCACCTGTCCGCCAACCACAAGGTTGGATGGGCCACGAGAAATCAGAGATGATCGCACCTTTAGTTACGCTGCTCGGCCTCTTAATTGTCAGGGGGGCGCGCTTCCAACTTTTACGGGTGCCCACCAAGTGAAATGTCGCGCGAGCTCAGGATGACATTGGGATGCTTGCCCGATATCATCTCGCAGAATTTCACCTCCTATCGGGTCGGGCACATGCCCAGCTAAAAATTCTGCCCATGATTTTGAACGGCTCTATCACATCTCCTCTTAACCTTCTCTAGACTAAAGGGGAACTACAAGGCAGGGTGAATCAATTAGTTATACACCTCCTGCTGGAAGTGTAGAAATTCCTGGGATTTTTCCATTCCAAATCACTTGCCCAAAATAACCTGGATTTCCTTCATTGCAACATGGTAACGACAATACTTAATTGATTGCAAAGCATTGGAATATCCTCAGGTCCTGTAGGCCACTACCAAAATGCAAATCTTTTTCTTCCTCTAGCACCAGCCTTCAGAGAAGTGAATCAGGAGCAAAAGATCACTCTCCCTAAAAGAAAGAAACAGAAAGACTTGCAAAATGACTGGCACTGGTATAACCTTAAAATGGAACTTCAGCCCAGACCAGTACCAGTCATTTCCCAAGTTTTGCTGGTTTCTATTTTGGGGAAAGACTCAAAAGCCACAGCCTAAGGCCGACCTGCCACAGTATATCGAGGTGGTGAGAACCTGCATAAAACTCTTCAGGATGTATGTTTAACATGAAATGTATATTGTAAATATAATGTATAATCTTGAGTGTAGTGAGTTGTATTGTATTTTTTAATTCATTCATGGGATGTCACTGGCCAGGTCAGCATTTATAACCCATCCCTAGTTCAGGGGACATTCAGTTATTTAAGAGTCAACCACATTGCTGTGGGCCTGGAGTCACACGTAAGGACGGCAGATTTTTTTCCCTAAAGGTCATTAGTGAACCAGATGGGTTTTCCCAACAACCAACATAGGTTTCCTGGTTATCATTAGACTTTTAATTCCAGATTCTTCTTGAATTCAAATTCCACCATCTGCCCTTTGGGATTCAGGGTCTCTAGATTACTAGTCCAGCAACGATACCACTATGCCTCCCCGGTATTGTACTTTATGTTTTATTTTATCCTTTCATGGGATGTGGGGGTCGCTGGCTCGGACAGCATTTATTGCCCGATTGTCCGTGAGAAGGTGGTGGTGAGCTGTCTTCTTGAATTGCCATATGGTGTAGGTACACCCGCAGCGCTGTTAGGGTATGAGCACATTTGAACTGTTATGTATTTTGTTTTACAAATTTGATTAAAACTTTTTTTTGGAAAAAATAAACCGTTCTCCTTCACATTAAGGAGTGGGGGTGGTATTAATCCCAGAGACCCCTTCCTCACTTTCCACAATGTCCTTACACGTTACACAGAGCCAAATGGAACATTTGGATTAAAAACAGAGAACTCTTAGGGGCTTGCTCTCTCTATCATGGTCTCTGCTTCACTTCCTTTCAGTCCGCTTCCTGCGCGCATTTCCTCCTTTGTTTTAACTGTCACGCCAAATTTATATTTGTGAAGGACTCGGTGACATTTCCAAGTGCTGGCTGCAACAATATTTGAATATTGTTCTTTGCAAGCCCGCCGTTTAACCCCTTATATTCCGACTGTCTCGATCTTTCTGATTGTCCTCCAGTTCTTAGCCCAATTGGAAATTCCTCTTTATATTTCTCTGATGCTGTGATTGCACATTCCGCCCAGATGGTCCGCTTACCTATGTGGATCTCTGACCTTTCGGCTAAGGGATGATTTTCCATCTCCTCCCCTGTCGTTGCTTCGCGTTTCCTTGACTACCTGTTCCTGCGGGACGGCGGGACACATTCGAATTTCGTCCGCCAGTTATCGGTATTCCGGATGCTGCTTGCTGTCTCTCAATAGCCAATGCTGGGGCTGTTGCTGCCTCTCTCTTTCTCAGTAACCCGGCATGGGATCTCTGTCCTCTCTCTCAGTAAGAGCTCTGTCCTGCTCTCTCTCTCTCTCAGTAACCCGGTGAGGGAGCTCTGTCCTGCTCTCTCTCAGTAACCCGGTGAGGGAGCTCTGTCCTGCTCTCTCTCAGTAACCCGGTGAGGGAGCTCTGTCCTGCTCTCTCTCAGTAACCCGGTGAGGGAGCTCTGTCCTGCTCTCTCTCAGTAACCCGGTGAGGGAGCTCTGTCCTGCTCTCTCTCAGTAACCCGGTGAGGGAGCTCTGTCCTGCTCTCTCTCAGTAACCCGGTGAGGGAGCTCTGTCCTGCTGTCTCTCAGTAACCCGGTGAGGGAGCTCTGTCCTGCTCTCTCTCAGTAACCCGGTGAGGGAGCTCTGTCCTGCTGTCTCTCAGTAACCCGGTGAGGGAGCTCTGTCCTGCTCTCTCTCAGTAACCCGGTGAGGGAGCTCTGTCCTGCTGTCTCTCAGTAACCCGGTGAGGGAGCTCTGTCCTGCTCTCTCTCAGTAACCCGGTGAGGGAGCTCTGTCCTGCTGTCTCTCGGTAAGCAGGCACAGACGCTATTTAAGATTTGGCTTGTTGTTTCTCAGTGCCCGGATAGCTGCTCTGCCCTGTTTTCTGTCATGAGCAATTATCCAGGATATGTTTACATTGCGTCCTGTATTGGTCTGGTAGCTGATCCGATGAGCCCGTTGACTTGCCTCGGAGCGGTCTAAACTGAAGGCATGTGGCCGGCCTCCTCACACCCAGAATGCTGTGAGCTGGTCCAGCCTGTTCCACCTGTTGGCTCAGTTACACAGACTACACCTGGCCAGGCGCCATGAACCTGCAAGCCCAGTTCAGCTTTTATCGGAGGGGGTTGGGCAGGTGCGGCCGCTGTGGGGAGGGGTAGAGGGGGTTTAGTGAAGAGAGACACGCCTGATAATATTGGACAGGGGGATAGCAGAGAGACAAAGTTGCTGCCCTCGCTTCTTAGCACATAGGATCTTGAGCAGGGAAGTTACGCCAGAACTGTATAAAACCCAGTTAGGCAACACAAGAAATGATTTGCATTTTTATAGCTCTTTTCACAACCGAACGTCTCAAAGTGTTTTACAGTGGAATACTTATTGCACTGTGGTTACTGTTGCAATGTAGGGAAGGCAACAGCCAATTTGAGCACAGCAAGCTCCCACAAGCAACAATGTAATAACGACCAGGCGATCTGTTTTTTTTTTCTGATGTTGAGGGATAAATATTGGTCAGGATGCCTCCCCTGCTTTTCTTCAAAAGCAGACCATGGGATCGATCCAGCAGAGGAGGCAGGTGGGCCCTCAGTTTAAGGTCTCATCTGAAAGGTGGCACCTCGAACAATGCAGCACTCCCTCAGTACCGCACTGGAGCGTCAGCCTTGATTTTCGTGCACAAGCCCTGGAGAGAGAGAGAGAGAGAGTGGAGCCTGGAAACTTGTGACTCAGGGACAAGAGTGCTGATGCAGCCAGTGAGTGTAGAGTTCTGGTCACCACACCACAGGGAGGATGTGATCAGACTAGAGAAGGTTATGAGAATCTTGACAGAGTGTTAGCCATGGTGAAACTGGGGTTGTTTTCTTTGTTTATAGCGGAGGGTGAGGAGTGATTTAATTCTGGTCTATGAAATAATGGGGGACCAAGACAAAATGGATATAGGAACTATTCCGTTAGCATAGAGATCAAACATGAGATGACATAGGGTTAACTAATCGGTAGAAACTTGGAGGGGAGTTGATGAATGTTTTCAGCAAGAGGATGATGTAAGTCTGGCCTAACGGTGATAGAGGCAGAAACTCTCACTGCACTTGAAAGAAACACTTGGACAGTGCTTGGAGGGCTGTAATTTACAAGATTACGAACCAAAAGCTAGAAAGTGGGATTAAACTGCACACTTCTTTTTAGCCGGCATGGGCACAATGGGCTGAATGTCCTCCTTCTGTGCAATAAATGTCTAGGACTTCGATAGTACTGGACAGGGTGCAATGGGTAGGGGTTGTTGTGGAGTCTGTGTTACACAGCAGGGAGAATGAGCTGGTAAAACTGGATAGAGTTGGTGGGATATATGGCAGAGAGAGAGAGCTGAGAACACTGGCGTGGGTGTTGGGAAGGGTGGAAATACATAGGAGAGAAACATGCATACCAATACCACCATCAACAATATATTTTTCATATTCATTCATGGGAGGTGGGCATCGCTAGCTGGGCCAGCATTAATTGCCCATCCCTAATTGCCCTTGAGCTGCCTTCTTGAACCACTACAGCCCACGTGGTGTAGCCCATGGTGCTGTTAGGGAGGGAGTTCCATGTTTTTGACCCAGCGACAGTGAAGGGACGGCGGTATATTTCCAAGTCAGGATGGTGAGTGGCTTGGAGGGGAACTTCCACGCGGTGGTGTTCCCATGCGTCTGCTGCCCTTGTCCTTTTAGATGGTATTGGTCATGGGTTTGGAAGGTGCTGTCTAGAGAGACTTGGTGAGTTGCTGCATTGCATCTTATAGATGGTGCTCACTGCTACCACTGTGTGTTGCTGGTGGAGGGAATGAATGAGTTACTTACCACAGGATTCCTAGCCTCTGAACTGGCTTTGTAGCCACTGTATTTATATGGCTATTCCAGTTCAGTTTCTGGTTAATGGTAACCCCCAAGATGTTGATAGTGGGGGGATTCAGTAATGGTAAGCCATTGAGTATCAAGGGGTGATGGCTGGATTCTCTCTTGTTGGAGATGAACATTGCCTGGCACTTGTGAGGCACGAATGTTACTTGCCACTTGTCAGCCCAAGACTGGATGTCATCCAGGTCTTGCTGCATTTGGACATGGACTGTTTCAGTATCTGAGGAGTCACGAATGGTGCTGAACATTGTGCAATCATCTGCAAACATCCCCACTTCTGAGCTTATGATGGAAGGAAGTTCATTGATGAAGCAGCTGAAGATGGTTGGACCATGGACAATAGCCTGAGGAACACCTGCAATGATGTCCTGGAACTGAGAGGATTGACCTCCAACATCCAGAACCATCGTTCTTTCTGCACGGTACAACTTCAACCAGTGGAGAATTTTCCCCCCAATTCCAATTGACTCTAGTTTTGCTAGGGCTCCTTGATGCCACACTCAGTCAAATGCAGTCTTGATGTCAAGGGCAGTCACTCTCACCACAAGAGATTTTGTATAAACATCATGAGTTGCTGTTTCTTGCATACATAAACCAGTATAGATTGACAGTTGGTTTATAAACCTGTGGTTTATCTAATCTCTCCCTGTCTTCACAAAAAGATAATGAGCCTACAGCAAGAGGGACTGGATGCAAACCTTGGGCTGAGAAGGAAGCGGGGATGAGTCATCATCATTACAGCAAACAATACCAAGCCTTAGAGCCAAAAATGGTAATGGGGGCAGGGGGGGCAGAGTGGGAGAATTACGAGCACAAGGCCCAATTCTAGAGAGTTTCAGATGTTTCAATGTGCTGAGGCTCTGTGTATAAAGTTCAGGTATTCTTCAGGTGTATGCTCACATTGTATTGAATGGCAGGCTCTGAGGCCAGATGGTGGAAGCAGGGCCTCAAAGTGCCTCCTCTGACACCTCCACATTCAAACCAATGTACGCCATGCCTACCTGACCTCCTCAGCCACACACACACACACACACACACACACACAGACACAGATGATCCCCTGCCCTGCCTCACTCTCCTTCACACTTGTCCAAGTATAAAAGCACACCTGATGCCTACATCAAGACTCATGCCAAACTAAGTTTCCAGTGCTACTGGGTCCTCAGACTAGGGGTCACTTGAATGAAAAGTAATGGTCCTCCATTCCCATCAACAGGAACCATTTTAGTAACCGAAGGCCATAATAAGCAGATAGAAATAACATTGACATGCTGGTAAATGGGATTAGGTAGGTAGGTCAGGTGTTTCTCACGTGTCAATGGGCCGAAGGGCCTATTCTGCACTGTGTGATCCTGTGACATAACCATGCTTTATCATTTCACTTTCTGGAAACTAAAATAATTATTTTACTTATGTTTAGATGAATATTTTGATGAGGAAATCATTTTCAGTATTTAACCATTTTAATTTACAGAAGTGGAGCCAAATTAAATGAACTTCACCTTAAAAAATGGACTATAAACCCTTATATACTATAACATCTGTTCTATTAATGGCTTTACTCAAGGTGAGTGTAACGTATGTTTTGTATTAGGTATAGGAAAATGTATAAACTATGTTATTATAATACTGTAATTGATTATATGAATAGTCCTCCCACCAAAAGTAGATTATCTGGTTATATATTGCTGCCCTGTGGGATTTTGCAGTGTGCGAGTTAGCCGTTGATTTGCCTGCAAAACAGTAGTGATTACACTTTGTAAAGTAATGAAGCAGTGTGAACAACCCCAAAGACAATATGATTAATCCTGTTGGAAAGAGCACAGAGGGTATTTTGGCCAAAGGGTCAAACAGGGTGTTGTGATGATCATTAATGAACGTAGGAATAAAGGATAAAAACAAAAAACTGCGGATGCTGGAAATCCAAAACAAAAACAGAATTACCTGGAAAAACTCAGCAGGTCTGGCAGCATTGGCGGAGAAGAAAGGAGTTGACGATTTGAGTCCTCATGACCCTTCAACAGAACTGAAGTTCTGTTGAAGGGTCATGAGGACTCAAATCGTCAACTCCTTTCTTCTCCGCCAATGCTGCCAGACCTGCTGAGTTTTTCCAGGTAATTCTGTTTTTGTATAGGAACGAAGGAATTTAGGAACAGAGGATTTCGGAGCAGGAGTAGCAGCCATTCGGTTCTTCCAGCCTGCCCTGCCATTCGATGAGATTATGGCTGCCCCAACCTTGACTCCCTTGGCTATCAAAAAATTCAGTGACCCAGCCTCCACTAATCTCTGGGGATTTTGAGGGAAAAAAATTCTCCTCATCTCTGGCTTAAACGGTAGACCGCTTATTCTCAAATGGAAACATCCTCCTGGTATCTACCCTATTAAATCCCCTCAGGATCTTATACATTTCAATAAGATCACCTCTCATTCTTCTAAACTCCAATGGGTACAGACCCACCTTTCTTCACAGGATAAGCCCCTCATCCCAGAGATTAGTCGAGTGACCCTTCTCCGAACTGCTTCTAATGCAATAATACTTTTTTTCAAATAAGGAGACCAAAACTCTACCCAGTACTCCAGATGTGGTCTCACCAAGGCCCTGCACAGCTGCAGTAAAACCTCCCTAAATTTATATTCCATCCGTCTTGCAATAAATGCGAACATTTCATTTGCCTTCCTAATTACTTGTTGTACCTGCATGCTAACTTTTTGGGACTCATGTACCAGGACACCCAAGTCCCTTTGTGCCACCGAGTTCTGTAATCCCTCTCCATTTAAATATTACACCGCTTTTCTATTTTTCCTGCTAGTTTGAAGATCTGGATTTAGCATGCAATTTTCAGGCTAATTGATGATTACCATGATTTGAATGTGCCTGCAGGTGCTAACCAGAAACCTGCACGTTTAGGACTCATGTGCTGATTAAGACACAGTTTTCCTGGAGCTCCTTACAGCCACTTCTACTGAATGTGTGGAGTGCTCTGGCTGGCTCACAGTGACAGGGGTTTTAGGCTGGGTCAGGGACCTAAAGAGAGGGTGCAGAGGTTCGGGGATGTGGTGCTAGAGGTCATTGTAGTGGAGGTCCAGAGGAGGAAGTATGTCCTGAGCCCACAGCCATCTTGTCCTCCTCTCCCTCCTGACCCTCTCTCTCCTACAGCAGCTGGTGCTGCTCTTCCTAGTCTCATGTCCTCTCCCCATTCCTTGTCCAAACCAAATGGTACAGCAAGATATCCATGACCAATCACTCCCTTTCACCTGATAACTCCCATAATGTGTCCAGTAAGGTAGGGCAGCACAGCCATCACTCATTTTTGTGAAGTCCTAAAAAGCATCCCAGAAAGTCTCCTGATGTGCTTCAGAGGTCCTCTTCTCAGTTTCTGGAGCATTGTTCGTGAAATGGTGAGTATCCCTTTAAGTAATGAGTATCCTTTTGAGTAGTGATTGCAATAGACATCAATGCTGTGTTTACTCACAAACATCCAGCAGCTGTTAGGAGATGGTGTTAGTTGAAGCGCTACAGTCGCCAAAAGGCCCAACAACCTCTTTAATCTGCAAGAGCAAGAAATGTAAGTGCTAATCAGCTGTTTAACAAGGCTCTGAGTGGCTGCTCTGAGTGCTGACTTCAGTTCCTTTCCCAGGATGGAGTCTTGTGCCACATCCAGGCTATTTCAGTTTAGAATCCCATTTTGTCCAGTTCTTTACCACTTAATGTGTTCAGCAAAAATCACTCCTCACCACCAACTCCCAATGTGTTTAGTTGTTGGGTGACAATGTGACCATGCTCAGCGTAAAGCACTGTGTGGGCCAACAGTCCATCAACGTACATCACCTATGAAGAATGGGTGAGTCCAAAGCTGAGCCAATGCACCGGGGTGGGGCTGCTGCTGCTTTCCATTTTCACTAGCACCCGTTGGTAGCTCAAAAAAACTGCAGACTGGTTTTGAAAAAGACTGTGGTGACATCAGGGCTATATATACAAACAAAACAGATAAGTGACTCAAGCAAATGAGCTGGTCTCAGTCTTCTGCCTTGAAATAGAATTTCAGGGAAGGGCAGGTGGCAAATGATCAGGTAGAGTTATGCTTGGCAAACTGGTCAGATCAGGCTCCACAGTGGGAATCAGGCTGTCAGCTCTGGTTAGATGTATTCCTGGTGGTATTGTTATGTGACCCTCCCACCTCCAGTATAACTTCTTACCCCACCACCTGACACATACCCATTGTTGGTCCCCTGACACACCACTTTCATGTAGTCCCATCTTCCCATGGGAAGGGAACTCTCTCTACTTTACCTGACTGGCTTGTTCTTCACTGTCAGTCAAGCAATTCTTTGTTAAGCTCCAATAGTTGTTTAGAAATGAAGACCGAAACCAAGACAGAGTTTTATTGCTGGTCATAAAACACTCTACAGACAGAACTAGTCTCAGTTGTTATCCCTTTCATACAACCAAATGCGTACTTAGTTAAATAATCTAACAATTGGCAATTGAATTTCTTTAACTGTTTCCTTCCCTAACATTCTTTTCCTTGTCTGTAATATTTTTATAACAAATAAGTTAATGTTGAAAGAAAATGCTAAAAAAAATCTTTTAATGCTGCAACCCATTTCTTTTAGGGCTGGAAGCAGTATCTTGGAGACTAATTTTTAATTGCTAGAGACCCCAGTTCAATTCTGGAGAGTTGGCAACACCAAGCGGGTGCAAGATAAACAATGTGTAAAGAGAGACAATGGCATGAAGTGTGTGAAAGAACCATTGTCCCTGTGCAAGGGCTTTAAACTCTCTTCACCAGGCTGTAGCTGGAAGATGATGGCCTTGGTTCACATCAAGCCAATGCGATGGACCATTGCCATCTCTGTCAGAAAGATTCAGGACCCATTCAAGAGACTTGACCCCAAGCAAGGTCTAGGCTGATACTCTCATTTGCAGTACTGAGGGAATGCTGGTTTGTCAAGAGGTGTTGTCATTCAGATGTGATGGAATTTTAAAACAGGACTCCATCTGCCCTCTTGGGAGGGATCAATGTAAGATATCCCATACCCCATTTTGAACAAGAGCAGGGGAAATCTCCTGGTGTCCTGGCTAATATTTAACTCTCAATCATTGGAATATCATTGCTGTTTGGAGGACCCTCCTGCGCCCCAATCAGCTGCTGCATTTTCCTATATTACAATTGACTAAACTGCAAAAGGTAAGTCATTGGATGCAAAGTGTTACATGACATCCTGGAGTCATGAAAGGTGCCACAAAAATGCTAGTTTTATCATTTGACAACAGACAAAGGAATTTCTAGTGAGAAATAGAAACAGCTCAAAGTGTGCCTGATTTTTAATTGCTGCTTATTTATAATAAGCCTGCAGCAAATTCCATGTACTGGAATGCTAATAAGGAAAGATTATTCTTGTGTGGGGAATTCATTTTTTTGAGTATGCATCATCCTTCGCATGCCACAGACTTTGGTCTTGTGAAAACAATGGTCTTGACTTTACCATAGTAATGACAGTGAGGCTATTAGCACTCACCATTATCAAGGAGTAAACAAGACAGCAACTTCTGACGTTCTCTCATACATGTTTAAAAAAAAGGAAAGACTTGCTCTTGTACAGCTGCTTTTGTGACCTCAGGATGTAGCAAAACATTTTACAATCAATAAGTATTTGTGAAGTGTTGACACTATTGTAATGTAGGAAATGCAACAGCCAATTTATGCACAGCAACTCCCATAAAGAGCAATGTAATAATGATGAGATAATCTGTTTTTAATGAAGCTTATTAAGAGTTTAATATTTGTCAGGATTACCAGGGATAAATTATTTTTCCTTTCTTCTTTCATGGGATGCGTGCATCACTGGAAAAGCCTGTATTTGCTGCCGTGGTGGGATTTGAACCCAAAGCATTAGTGTTATGATGCAGCTGATATTAAATGCTGAGTTGTTCAAATCCCAGAGGGAAACTTGAACCAACCGTCACAATTAATTTTCAATTTGTATAAATTTCGAGATTCATGCCTTGAATTCAGCAGTAATAAGACCACCAAGTTTAATAGGTTTTTATAAAACTAAATTAAGCATTTATTAATAAGAGAAATGATTTTAAATGCATACATAGATCTACAAATTATTACTAAGATAACTTCTAAATCCCCTAATCAATCTAACTCCCAGTTACACTTTTGTTAAGGCAACAGTAAGACACATAGATTTTAAAATACCCAGGCAAAGAAACATGATACTTGAACAAGCCGAATTCAAAGTGAGTTCTCTTCACTTCAGTCCCTGGAGACAGCAGCTTGAGGCATAGATGCTGAAGGCTTTTTCACACTTGTAAGATGTTAAAAATCCCTACCCTTACACACAGCCTTTGCTCCTTTATACATACATTCCCTTTTGAATGCAAATACATATTGTTTCATTATGTCTTTGGACTTCATCTCCCTGATAATAAAACCCTCTCATTGCACTAAATTTTACCAGTAATCTTTGGGAAAAATAAACACAGTGTTTTTAAACTTCACCTGGCTAGGTGACACATTTCACCCCTCCTTTGGAAACAACCTAGTCTGGTTCATTTCAAAATGCAAGTGTTCCCTTGACACCTATGTTTCTAAACTTCCCCATGTTTACCTAATTACCATTTCAAACCTAACCTCTCTTCTTAGATCAAAGCATCTCGACTAATTCAATTAAGTCACATACACATACACACACACACATATCCCACTATTATTCTATTTTACAATAAATTCCAATAACATTATGAGGATTATTATATCTTCTTGATATCCCCCTCTATACAGAAAAATGAACTGTCATAATTTAAAAAGAGATTTTATTTTTATTAACCCATCTTATACTATCTCCTCTACTTATCTATATACTTACACTATGACATTACCAGTTGCAAGCATTAACATAACAATATATATATACAAATCCTTCACATCAACAGAAATCATTCCAGTTCAGAATCCAGGTTTTTAAGTGTCCAATTTGATAAAGCATCTGCAATCAGATTTTCACGTCCAGTGACACGTATAATCTGTAGATTAAATGGTTGCAGTAATAAACTCCATCTGAATAGCCTTGCACTTCTGTCTCGAAATTTGTCCAGAAACTTTAAAGGATTGTGGTGTGTATAAACAATTGTCTCCGACAAATTGTTTGCCACATAAATTTCAAAATGCTGCAACACTAACACCAAATCCAAAGTCTCCTTTTTGATTGTTGAATATCTTCCCTGTTGTGCATTCAACTTCCGTGAAAAATACCTTAATGGTTTTTCAATTCCAGTGTCATCTTGTCATAACAGTACAGCCCCAATGCTTATATCACATGCATCAACAGCCAACTCAAATTGCTCGGCATCATTGGGTACTGTCAAAACTCGTGTTGTAGTTAATACAGTTTTCAACTTATCAAATGCCTCTGACACTCCTGTGTCCATTGGCTAGGTCTTTTTCAATAGTTCAGTCAGTGGAGCTACCACACTGCTAAAATTTGCCACAGATTTCTGATAAAACCCACTCATGTCCAGAAATCTCAAAACTTCTCGTTTTGTTGTAGCACTGGAAAATATCCATAATAGTCTTGACATTCACAACCCTTGGAGTCACCTTACCATGTCCAATGGTATGGCCTAGATGTGTAATTTGTGCTTTCGCAAATTCACTTTTAGCCAAGCTCATCACAAAATTAGCTTATTGTAATCGAGTAAATAATTCTTCCAGATGCTATAAATGCTCCTCCCATGTAGGACTGAAAACTATTAAGTCATCAATATAAACAGCACAATTACTTAGACCTGCAATTACATTGTTCATCAATCTTTGAAATGTCGCAGGTGCATCTTTTGTACCAAATGACATGACTATAAACGAATATAGTCCATTTGGCATCACAAAAACCAATATCTCCTTTGCTTTCTCTGATAATGGTGCTTGCCAATATCTTTCTAGCAAGTCAGCATTTGTGATAAACTTTGATTGTTCCACTTTCTCAATACAATCCTCCAACCATGGTATAGGATATGAATCCACTTTTGTCACTGCATTCACCTTTCAATAGTGCACACGCAGTCTCTGTGTTCCATCCAGTTTTGGTACCAGCAGAATAGGCAAACTCCAGTTACTGCAATTTGACTCAATGATATCATTTTGAAGCATGATATCAATTTCTTTTATACTTGTGATAACTTTGCCAGATTTAATCTATAAGGACTTTGCCTTACTGAAGGTGAAACTTCTACAGATACATCATGTGTTGCTAAATCTGTCTTTCCCAATTTATGTCCACAAATAGTTTTGTGTGACTGCAATAACTTTTCCAAATTACTTTGACACTTGTCTGGAAGCTAACTCAATATTTAAATTGAATTTTCAAGTATCCCCTCATTATCCAATTTGATTGGAGGAAAATCAATTTCAGAATCTTGCATTTCTACTTCTTTCTCATTATCTACTACCACTAACAACCCCTTCTGGTTCTCTTCCCTGTCAAAGTGCTTTTTAAACATATTTACATGACATACCCTCTGCTTTTTTCTATCTGGAGTATTTATCAAATAATTTACTTCACTCAGTGTCTTTTCAATCCTGTAAAGCCCACTAAACTTTGCCTTTAATGGATTACCCAGTACAGGTAACAGAACTAGCCTTTTCTCTCTAGCAACAAAATTCTGAGCTGTAGCTTTCCTGTCTGCTTTCACTTTCATCACTTGCTGTGATAACTTTAAATGTTCCCTAGCCAACTCATATGCTTTGTCCAAGCTCTCTCTCAAGTTTCATATGTAATCCAGGAGAGTAGTTTCTGAACTTTGACCCATCAATTTCTCATAAATCGATTCCAATGGTCCCCTTACCTCATGACCATAGACTAGTTCAAAAGGACTAAAACCAGTTGATGCATTAGGAGCACCCTAATAACAAATAACAAGAATAGAATTCCTCCATCCCAATCCTGTGGATAATCTTGACTGTGCACTGTCATCATAGTTTTTAGAGTTTGATGCCATCTTTCCAAAGCCTCTTATGACTCAGGATGATAAGCTGTTGACTTAAATTGTTTTATCCCCAAACTGTTCATTACTTCCTTAAACAGCTGTGACATAAAATTTGAACCTCAATCCAATTGTATTTCCTTAAGTATTTCATACCTTGTAAAAAATTTAGTTAACTTTCTCACAATCTTCTTTGTTGTAATGTTTCTCAAAGATTTTCAAGAAATCTAGGCATATCCATTAATGTCAATAAATGCTGATTTCCACTTTTTGCCTTAGGGAGTGGTCCTACACAATCAATCATGACCCTAGTAAAAGGTTCTTCAACTGCTGGAATTGCAATTAAAGGTGCCAGTTTAATCACTGCTTGTGGTTTCCCTATCACCTGACATGTGTGACATGTTCTACAGAATTTGACTACATCCTAATGCAATCCAGGTCAAAAAAATGTTTTTGTATCTTCACTTGTGTCCTAATTCCTAAATGTCTCCCCATTGGCTTGGGCTGATAAATGGCAAGTAATATTTATACCACACAAGTGCCAAGCAATGACCATCTCCTACAAGAGAGGATCTAACTACATCCCGTGACTGAATAAATAAAACAAAAAGATAATCTGATTTTTGATGTTGAAGGATAAATATTGATCCCTGCTCTTCTTTGAACGAGTGCCATAGGGATCTTTTACATACACCCAGGCAGGAAGATGGGGCCTCAGTTTAACAACTCATCTAAAAGGCAGCACTGCTGACAGCACAGTACCCCCCTCAGTACTGCCCTGGTGTGTCAGCCTTAATTTTTATCTTTCAACCCTGAAATGAGACCTGAACCTGTGACTCAGAGTGCAAGCGCTACCAACTAGCCATGGCTGACAGCAGTACAGCTAGTGGCACGGAAGTGTGTTATGGCTGATGCTTAGATTTCATTCCTGTGAGAAAACAGTTAACACTGCATCTTCTAATCTTTCTTTGACAAACCATATATAAAATAATACTGTTGGGCGCACACAAATGAGCATTGTATTCTCATGTAGGAGTATTGTGTATGTGTGAGAGAGTGACAAAGAAGGTGCTTATTGACCGATAAACTGGATATAACAGAAAGCACATTAAATAATACCAAATGGTTGAAAAGGTGTGGCCTGGTTATATATTACCTCTAGTCATTAGACTTAAGTTGCAAATGAGCAAAATTTAATGTTAAACGTTATTCACACAAACCTTGCATTTTTCACTGCCCCATTCCTACTTTACAAAACAAAAGCCGTCATGAATAGAAACCTAGACATCTAGAGTACTATGTACGGTTTTGGTCTCCTTACTTAGGGAGGGATATACTTGCCTTGGAAACAATTCTGAAAAAGTTCATTCAGTTGATTTCTGGGATGAAGGAGAAGGTTGAGCAGGTTGAGCTGATACTCATTCAGGTTTGGAAGAATGAGAGGTAATCTTATTGAAACATATAAGCCTCTGAGGTGGCTTGACTGGTTAGATGCTGAGAAGATGCTCCCCCTCATGGGGAATCTAGAACTAGGGGGCACAGTTTCAGAATAAGGGGTCTCCCATTTCAGATGGAAACAAGGAGGAATATCTTCTTTCAGATGGTGGTGAATCTTTAGAATTCTCTACCCGAGAGGGCAATGGAGGTTGGCTCGTTGAATATATTGGAGGTGAATTCGACAGATTTTTGGTCTACAAAGGGGTCAAGGGTTATTGGGGGTGGGGCAGCGGGTGTGGCAGTGTGACAGGCCGGAAGGAGGAACTGAAGCCACAATCGGATTAGCCACTTCTGAATGGTGGAGTAGTCGCAAGGCACAAGTGGCCAATTCCTGCTCCTATTTCTCTTCATGCAAGTGAAGTGAGACCTGTGATGGTAAAAGGAAACTATTAAAATCCGCAAAATGTCATCTAATCTAACGTCTTACTCTGATATTCCAATGTCCTGTAAGGATACTATATTCCTAATTTTAATGGTAAGGACTTTAGTTAATATGGACTTTATAAAATTATCTTTAAAAAGTGGTCAAAATGTTGTCCAAGTTGGCTGGTGACATTTTGTGATTTTCAGACAAAGGATCAACACACGTTTGAACATGCTTCTGGGAAGTTTATAAAATGTAGATGACCGTAGGTGGAATGCTTTCTCTTGAATAGACATGTCTTATCTTTCGTCTGTCCTTGTTCCAAGGGTTGGCCGCACCGTGAACAATCTTTCTCCGCTCATTTCTATTCTCTGCTGCCCTCTCTGTTTGTTCCATAGAGAGGCCAGTCCACATTCTGATATCATCCATCCATGCCATCTTGGGTCTTCCTTGTGCACATTTTTCAGGTGCTTTGCCTTGCATTGCTTCTTTTTCCAAGTATTCCCCTCCTGTTTTCATCACATGTCCAAAATACGTGAGCTTCCTTGATACCACTACCTCAAACAAGCTCCTCTTAACATCAGCTATCTCAAGCATCGATTCTTTTGTCCTCCTCGCTGCCCATGACACATGTAATACCCACCTGAGTCCTTTCATTTTAAATGCTCTTACTTGAGCCTCATCACTCTTCTTGATTTTTTTTTGAAAAATATGCTTTATTCATTAAATATCTGGAAGAACATTACAAAACATTTCTAAATCGTCATCACAAAAAGTGCAATCAGATTCAACTTTTACACATGGATCACGAGGTGCTTCAATAAAATCAATGACTATTAGTCATTTCAAATTGGTCATTACAGACAGTCAGACAGTGCAATGGTATTGGAGTTATCAACATACATCATGTTGCACTCTGAGGTACTTCAATACAATTATAATACAATTAGTATTCAATGCATACATTTAATGTGAGCCGTACAGCCTGAGAGGTCTATACAATTCCCAGTCTCTCAGTGCACTATGGCAGAAAGGTCTTAGACAGCGACCTTTCCCCATTGCGCCTTTGCAGTGGCTGCCCCAAGATTTAGTGCATCCCTCAGCACATAGTCCTGGACCTTAGAATGTGCCGGTCTGCAACACTCGGTCGGGGACAACTCTTTCACTGGAAGATCAACAAGTTTCAGGCAGACCAAAGAGCGTCTTTTACCGAGTTGATGATCCTCCAGCTTCAGTTGATGTTTGTCTTGGTGTGTGTCCCTGGGAATAGCCCATAGAGCACAGAGTCCTGTGTCACAGAACTGCTCGGGACGAACCTTGACAGAAACCACTGCATCTCTCTCCAGATCTTCTTTGCAAAGGCACAATCATCACTCTTCTTGATGGTCTAGCTTTCACAGCCATACATCGTCACCGGCCACACAAGAGCTTTCAGATTTTCATTGTAATCGAGATGTTGTGGCTACTCCATACTCTTTTAACTGAGTTCACAATGCCATGGCTCTTGTTAAATCTAGCCCAAATTTCTTCGTTCGACTCCACATCTTCCATGATGAGTGACCCAAGACAGTGGAAGGAATCTGTTTAAGGTAGCTGTTTAAGCTGAACGCTGTTAATCAGAATCTTGCAGATCTTTCTGTCCATCCCCATCACCTTTGTCTTGTTGACATTGATCAGGAGACTATCCTGGCTAACCTGAAGCAGATGATTCACCGACACTTGTAGCTCCTCGCTGAGTTAGTGAATGGAATAATGTCATTAGCATATCTAAAGTTCAAAACTCGCTGCCCGCCAATAGATATCCCAGCTTTATCAAATGTCTCTCTCATGGATATAAAGGTGCAATACTGATTGGTGGGGGGCCAGTTTTGAATCTTCGATATGCTAATGAAGTTCCTCAGAGTAGTGTCCTAAGCCCAACCATCTTCAGCTGATTCATCAATGACATTCCTTCCATCATAAGGTCAGAAATGGGGATGGTCACTGATGATTGCACAATGTACAGTACCATTCATGATCTGTCATATACTGAAGCAGTCTCTGACCATATGCAGCAAGACCTGGTCAATATTCAGGCATGGGCTGATAGATGGCAAGTAACATTCATATCACAGAAGCGCCAAGCAATGATTATCACTAACGAGAGAGAATCTAACCTTTCCCCTTCACATTCAATGGCATTACCATCACTGAATCCAGCAATATTAACATCTTGGGGGTTTACCATTGACTGGAAACCAAACTGGACCAGCCTTATAAATACTGTAGCTATAAGTGCAGGTCAGGGGCTGAGAATTCTGTGAAGGACAACTCAACTCCTGACTCCCTAAAGCCTGTCCACTAACTGTAATGAACAAGCCAGGAATGTGTTGGAATATTCTCCACTTGCCTAGATGAGTGCAGCTTCAACAGTGCAGCTTCAACAGCTCTCAAAACCATCCAGGACAAAGCAACCTGTTGGACTGGAACCCCATCCACCAGCTTAAACATTCACTCCCTCCACCCCTGATGCACAGTGGCAGCAGTGTGTACCATCTACAAGATGCACTGCAGCAACTCACCAAGGCTGCTTTGACACCACCTTCCAAACTGATGGCCTCTACCATCTAGAAGGGCAAGGGCAGCAGATGCATGGGGACACCACCACCTCTAGGTTTCCCTCCAATCACACACCACACTAACTTGGAACTCTTTCGCCATTCCTTCACTGTTGCTGGGTAAAAATCCTGGAACTCCCTTCCTCACAGCACTGTGGGTGTTCCTACAACACATAGACTGCAGCAGTTCACCGCCACCTTTCAAGGGCATTTAGGGATGAGAAATAAATGCTGGCCTAGCCAGTGAAGCCCACACCCCATTAACAAATATTAAAAAAGAATGGACATACTAAGTTGGAAACAATCTATGGAATTCACACATTCTATTTTTTCAGGACTTATACAAAACTCAGAATCAATGGATTTCCAGACTCACAGTCTCTGAGCTTAATACTTAACAAAAAAGAGCTTTAGAAACCCCTTAATAATGAATATCTGTGAATAACCCATCCATTTCCCCATTGAGTAGCAATGGTTTTGGACTTCCAAACCATTCTGGGTGGGCAGTAGAAGTATTGATTACTTGATTGAAACTATCTTCAGATAACAATTCTTGTACTTGAAGCAACAGGGAGAAACAAATCAGTCTGGAAACCATCAGGACAAGCAGGGCCATTCCTCCAGCCAGGAGAACAGAAGCCTAACAATCAGTCAACTCAGGCAGTGCGAGGGAGACTAATTTGTTTTCACCTGTAAAATTTCGCCTCTACTCAAACTCGGCCATAACAATCCAGAGACTTCCAACTTCCATTCATCTACAAAGAACCATGAGAGAGAACCCATCCAGGCCCACAATGTACCTTAAAGACTCAATCTGAACTTGATATGCTTCTTGTATTCTGATAATATTCTAGCTGCATGCTTCATTGTCTAGAATTCACCTTAACTTGTGTGTGTTTGTCTGCGTCCGTGAGGGAATAAATGTTTTGTTGCGATTATATTTGGGGTGTTGTGTGAATAAACGTTACCTTTTCTTTGTATTTAAACTTACCCAAAGCTGGCTTTGTGTCTATCAGTAAAGGTCACAACTTGAACAATGTAAAACATTCCCTCTAAACATACACCTTGGGTTGCATATTGCTGGGGATGGGAGTGGGGCATGGAGCTCGACCCCTTGGAAGGAAAGACTCACTCCATACCAGCCCACTCCACAGCCATAATTCATGGCAGGTGGGCTAAATTATTGGAGAATGGGCTTGTACCCCACATTGCGAAGTCCTGCCCTAGGGGGCTGCTGGCCAATTGGATTGGGTGGCAGCTCCAGAAGTCCTGGCAGCATCAAGATCTCATTAGTGCTACTGGGACTACAAACAGGCCCAAGAGGAAGGCCCAATGGATCCCGGAGTGATGGTAGGTCCGGGATCTTGGGCTGGGAGGGGTCTTGCCTGACTGCCCGTACCAACTGTGTTATGCCATGGGGCAACATATTGTCGAGGTCAATTGGCTTGTTAAAAAGCTCAATTGACCCTTGATTATTTAGTTAAATATAGTGGGTGGGCTTCTGATTTCAGTGCCCTCCCACTTAATGTGTTTTGAGGATGAACTCAGGGGTGGGCAGGAAGATAGTGGGCTGGGCACCCGCCCTACTTTATGGGCCATCCCCCCACTTCTGAAAACATGCCTGTCGAGGCAGGTAAACTCCAGCCCCCTGTTGTGGACGCCTGAGGTGAGGAGGAACTGGAAAAATTATCCCTCCATCTCTCTCCCCGTCTGTAACAAGTAATACTTAGACACATCCCCTGTAACTCAAAATTGGTCAATAAATAGGTTTTCAGTCCAGTTAATTAAACTGCCTTTGGACCTTATTGGAGATTCAATGACTATACATTAAAGTCACTGAAAGCAACAAACTGCCTGGAAATGGGATAAGTGAAAGAATCTAATAGTGGTGCAGTGAAAACAATCAGAAAGCATGTGGGGGAAGATGACAGAAAAGAAAGAGGAAGACTGCCAAGTACAGCTTACAAACTGAAGCAAAATGTTAAAATCTTGGATTGGGCTGAAGGTTCATTAATGAAGCAGAAAAAAAGATTTAACATTTATATAGAGCTTTCCATGATCACTGCACCTCTCAAAGTGCTTCACAGACAATGAGGTACTTCTTTTTTAAGTGTTTCACTGTTACAATATAGGAAATGTGGCAGCCAGTATGTGCACAGTGAACTCCCACAAACAGCAATGTGATAATAACCAGGTAACCTGTTTGTTTCTGATGTTGCTTGAGGGATCAATCTTGGCCCGGACATTGGGGATAACTCCCCTGCCCCTCTTCAAAACAGTGTCACGGAATCTTTTACATTCACCCGAGCAGGTAGATGGGGCTTTGGTTTTAAAGGATCATCCAAAGGACAGCACGTGAGACAGCGCAGCACTCCTTCAGTACTGTGCTGGACTGTCAGCCTTGATTTTTGTACTCAAGCCCTAGAGTGGGACTTGAACCCAGAACCTTGTGACTCAGGGAGGATAGTGCTACCAACTGATGCACAGCTAAAACTCTAAACAATAGAGACAAAGCATAGAGGACAATCTGAAGATGACTGGAGGCAAACTTCCATTATTAGGTGCCACACAGCAGTGAGGCTAAACTGCAATGGTATTTTGCTTGGTGTTTTACTGACTCTCTGACCTCCTTTATCCTCATGAACAAAGCTAGGGAGGTTAGATCACATCTCAGGTGCTGGGGCCTGGGTAGCATGGTGTGGTGCTCAGGACAAATACATTTTGAAGATGGGTTACCTTTAAAGGCAGTGTTCTGATGGGTTCTGTTCCTGAGAGTGTTAGCATCCTCACATGGGTCCAAGGAGGGCTGGGAAAGATTGGCTATGAAAGTTCAAAGGTTGCTCTACAGCTTCCTGCATAGGAGGACCCACCAGCCTCTCCGCTCCAGGTCTTCATGAAGGAACTGGAATGGTTCTTGACTGGGACAGAGATTGTATCGTGTAGAAGGTAAGTAGCTTTTAAGATAATATTTATTCAATGTGTGAATCCCTGGACTGGTTTCGATGGCTTGAGGAGGGTTGGAAAGGAATTTTACTTTTTTTGATTTTGGCTTTGCTTATGTTTCTTTGTGGAGGAGAGGGGTTTTGATAACATTTATTGGATCATTTTTACTATCTCAAACACCATATTTAAATACAAGTAGTTGTTGCTGGGTGAGGGTTGTGGTGGATGGCTGGGGGGTGGAGAGGGGAGATGAGAGGGCAATAAAAGGACCAGAAATGTTGAGCCAGCCATCATGGTGTGAGGCAGACTTGATGGACCAACTGATCTTTTCATCCATGCTAAGTTTGTAACTTCTGTGCTGGGCAGATACTCCAAACTTGGGGTTTCCAGACTTGGAAGGAAAGCCAGGAGTGATCCAAATTTCTGCAGAATGTTTCAGTGGAAAATTGGCACCATGTCTCAGAAAGATTTAGGTCTTTCTGTGAGCAGTCATGCAGGAGAGTGAAGTGGGGGAATAATTATTAAATGAAAATGGAGGAACCTGAGTGTGAATTGAGGGAGTGATATTGTTGCTGGACTAGTAATCCAGAGATCCAGGGCAATGCACTGGGAACCCTGGTTCGAAACCCACCATGGCAGATGGTGAAATTTGAATTCAGTAAAAATCTGGAATTAGAAGTCTGATGATGACCATGAAACCATTGTTGTAAAAACCCATCTGGTTCACTAATGCCCCTTTAGGGAAGGAAATCTTACCTGGTTTGGCCTCCACACCCGCAGAAAATGTGGTCGACTCTTAATCGCCCTCTGAAATGGCCTAGCAAGCTACTCAGTTGTATCAAACTGCTGAAAAGCCTCAAAGGAATGAAACCTGATGGATCACACGGCACCGACCTAGGCACTGGGAATGACAACAGCAGACTCAGCCCTGTCAACCCTGCAAAGTACTCCTTACTAACACTTGGGGGCATGTGCCAAAATCAGGAGAGCTGTCTCACAGGCTAGTCAAGCAACAGCCTGACATAGTCATACTCATGGAATCATATCTTACAGATAGTGTCCCAGACACCACCGTCGCTGGTATGTCCGGTCCCACTGTCAGGACAGACCCAGCAGAGCTGGCAGCACAGTGGTATACAGAAGGAAGGGTGTTGCCCTGGGAGTCCTCAATATCGACTCCAGATCACATGAAGTCTCATGGCATCAGGTCAAACATGAGCAAGGAAACTTTCTGCTGATTACCATGCACTGCACACCCACCTGTTCCCCCAGCAGCTGATGAATCAGTACTCCACCATGTTGAACACCAGTTGGAGGAAGCACTGAGGGTGGAAAGGGCACAGAATGCACTCTGGGTGGGGGGACTTCAATGTCCATCACCAAGAGTGGCTCAGTAGCAGCACTACTGACTGAGCTGGTTGAGTCCTAAAGGACATAGCTGTTAGACTGGGTCTGCGGTGGGTGGTGAGGGAACCAACAAGAGGGAAAATCATATTTTACCTCATCTTCACCAACCTACTTGCCGTAGATGCATCTGTCCATGACAGTATCAGCAGGAGTGACCACTGCACAGTCCTTGTAGAGATGAAGTCCCATCTTCACATTGAGAATATTCTTCATTGTGTAGTATGGCACTACCACCATGCTAAATGGGATAGATTTTGAACAGATCTAGCAACTCAAGACTGGGCAATCTTGAGGTGCTGTGGGCTATCAGCAGCAGCACAATTATACAAAACCACAATCTGTAACCTCATCGCCCAGCATATACCCCACTTTATCATTACCACCAAGCCAGGGGATCAACCCTGGTTGATTTAATGAAGAGTGCTGGCAGGTATGCCAAGAACAGCAGCAAGCATACCTCTAAATGAGGTGCCAACCCAGAGAAGCTATAGCAAAGGACTACTTGCGAGCCAAACAGCATAAGCAGCAAGTGTTAGACAGAGCTAAGCGATTCCACAATTAATGGGTCAGATCTAAGCTCTGCAGTCCTGCCATATCCAGCAATGAATGGTGTTGGACAATTAAACAACTCACTGGAGGAGGTGGTTCCACAAATATCTCAGCACATAAGTGCAAAAGACAAGGCTGAAGCATTTGCTACAATCTTCAGCCAGAAGTGCTGAGTGGATGATTCATCTCAGCCTCCTCCAGAGGTCCTCAGCATCAAAGGTGCCAGTCTTCAGCTAAAACGAGTCACTCCACTTGATATCAAGAAATGGCTAAAGGCACTGGATATTGCAAAGGTTATGGGCCCTGACAATATTCTGGCAATAGTACTGAAAACTTGTGCTCCAGAACTTGCCGTACCCCTAGCCAAGTTGTTCCAGTACAGCTACAACAGTGGCAACCACCCATCAAAGTGTAAAATTGCCCAGGTATGTTCTGTAGACAAAAAGCAGAACTAATCCAACCTGACCAATTACCGCCCCATCAGTCTACTCTCAATCATAAGTAATGGAAGGGGCCATTAGTGTTGTCAAGTGGCACTTGCTTAGCAATAACCTGCTCACTGACACTCAATTTGGGTTTTGCCAGGGCCACTCAGCTCCTGACCTCATTATAGCCTTGGTTCAAACACGGACAAAAGAGCTGAACTCCAGAGGTGAGGTGAGAGTGACTACCCTTGACACCAAGGTCGCATTTGACCAAGTGTGGCATCAAGGAGCCCTAACAAAACTGGAGTCAACGGGAATCGGGGGAAAACTCTCCGCTGGTTGGAGTCATACCGAGTACAAAGGAAGATGGTTGTGGTTGTTGGAGGTCAGTCATCTCAGCTCTAGAGCATTACTACAGGAGTTCCTCAGGGTAGTGTCCTTGGCCCAACCATCTTCAGCTGCTTCATCAATGACCTTCTTTCCATCATGCCAGAAGTGGGGATGTTCGCTGATGATTGCACAATGTACAGCATCATTTGCAACTCCTCAGATACTGAAGCAGTCTATGTCGAAATGCAGCAAGACTTGGAAAACATCCAGGCTTGGACTGACAAGTGGCAAGTAACATTTGTGCCACACAAGTACAAGGCAATGACCATCTCTAACAAGAGAGAATCTAACCATCATCCCATGACATTCAATGTCTTTACCATCACTGAATCCCCCACAATCAACATCCTGGTGGGGGTTACCATTGACCAGAAACTGAACTGGTGTAGCCATATAAATACTGTGGCTACAAGAGCAGGTCAGAGACTAGGAATCCTGTGGCAAGTAACTCACCTCCTGACTCCCCAAAGCCTGTCCACCATCTACAAGACACAAGTCAAGAGTGTGATGGAATACTTTCCCCTTGCCTGGAAGAATATGACTCTAACAACATTCAAGAAGCTTGAAACCATCCAGGACAAAGCAGCCCACTTGGTTTGCACCCGATCCACTAACATTCACACCCTTCACCACCAATGCCCAGTGGCAGCAGTGTGTACCATCTACAAAATGCACTGCAGAAACTCATCAGGCTCGTTAGACAACATCTTCCAAACCCACAACCACTAGCATCTAGAAGGACAAGGGCAGCAGGTATGTGGGAACACCATCAGATGGAAGTTCCCCTCCAAGCCACTCACCATCCTGACTTGGAAATATACCACAATTCCTTCACTGTCACTGGATCAAAATCCCGGAACTCCCTCCCTGACAGCACTGCGGGTGTACCTACACCACAGAGACTGCAGGGGTTCAAGAAGGCAGTTCACTATCATCTTCTCAAGGGCAACTAGGGATGGGCAATAAATGCTGGCCCAGCCAGCGATGCCCACATCCCTTGAATGAATTTTAAAAAAGGATATTAGGGGAAATGATAAGGTAGACAGGGACTAACTACTTCCATTGTGTTGAGGAGCCTAGGACTAAGGACATGGACAAAAGTTAGAGCCAAGCCTTTTAGGAGTGAAGCTGGCATTAGAACTTGTACATACAAAAGGTGGTAGAAGTTTGGAACTCTCTTTTGTAAATGGTGATTGTTGCCAGGCTGGTTGTCAATTTTAAATCTGAGATTGCTAGACCAAAAGTAGAAAGAAATATGGAACAAAGGTGGGTATATGAAGTTAGGTCATAGATCAGCCATTATCTCATTGAATAGTGAAACAGCCTCGAGGGACTAAATGGCCCCCTCCCGTTCTTATATTACACTCGTGATTTTTTTTTGCATATTCTGAAACCTGTTCAGACTTTTGTTAAACAAAGGTAGAAAGAAAAATATGGAGCAAAGGTGGATATACGAAGTTAGGTCACAGATCAGCCATGATCTCATTGAATAGTGAAACAGGCTCGAGGAGCTAAATGGCCCCCTCCCGTTCTTATATTACACTCGTGATTTTTTTGCATCCTCTGAAGCCTGTTCAATCTGTAACCTGCAAAGTAACAAAGCCTTCTCCACTTTATTTCTTAGTCCTCAAATGAAGTATTTGGTAAAGTTTCTCCCCCCCACCCCCCACCCCACCTCCACCACATCACCCTACAGAATTCTCCCTGAAAATAAACAGTACATTATTCGGGCATTGGTGTCAGCCAGCTAAAAGGACATTTACCAACAGTGCTTGTGCACGCCAGTAGTTGATTCACTATCTGAAGCGATTTCAGGCATTTTGACATGATGAGGTACTATCCCAAAGCAATCATTTATTTTTCCAAACATAAGTTTTTCTCTTATAAACTTTTGAAAAGAAATTATGTCAGAATTTCAAACACACAATTTTATGCCACTTTGAGTGGAACTAAATTGTCCGTATACTGCTCCCTTCCATCACTGGGATTTGTCATTCACCGCAGCCGTCACTGGATGACCTTCACCTACTGCTCTGGTTAAAGACAGGCTTCCTACCCGGGTAGAATTGGCAGACAGCTATCCCTTACTAGTTACATCTGTTCTAAATCACCAGAATCCCTGACGAGGTCCCTGACCCAGATACTCCAAATGTCTATTCTGTGAAAACATTCCTATTTAAAATTGCCTCATTTGGAAGGGATGAAACCTGACTAGCCATCAGGACTCTTGTGTGTAATTTGTTCAGGGCGTTGTAATGCTGTTCCTAGTAGGCTTTACGACAAATATTGCCCAAGTGTGGCCCTTGACGCTCGTGAGACGCCTGCAGGATAGCCGGCAATGGAACATGACATTTTGGAAGTGTTCGAAATGGAAAGTGAGGCATTGGTGAGGTAGGGAACTACCCTTAAAACGTCGATTGGTATGGATTTGCCAATTTCACTGAAGGCAGTCCGCAGTGTGGCAGGGGAGAGTGATACAGTGGTGCAGTATTGGGGGTGGAAGCTCGGGGTTGTGGTGGTGGGGGGGGGTGGGGGCTGCTGGTGGGGCTCCTCTGAGGTTGGGGCAAAGGCACTTTGTTGGGGCAGAATAAATGGAGCCTCCCACCGCATCTGACCTGCGTGATGCCCAAGTGTGACCGGATCCTGGGTGACAGCGGAGGAGGAAAGTGTGCGCGTCTCCAATGCCGACCACTTTAGCAAACTTGAAATACTTCTTAAGTTCTTCTAAAGAGAAACACGTTTATCTGCAGCCAAAGTTAAAGTTCAGCCCATGGCATTGTGTGGTTATGAGCTACCGTGCAGCTGCAAAGCGATCTGGAAGCTGCTCAGCTGAGTGCCAGGCTCGGTGGCTACTCCTGGTGCTCGGCGGCTACTCCCGGTGCTCGGTGGGCTCTCTGACGCCGTTGCGGGCCGCTAGGTGGCTGTAGGCGCTCTCCTCCCGGGAGAAGATCTCAAACTTCTTGTTGAGCTGTGAGCGCAGGTAGCGATAGTCCTGCTGGTCCAGGCTGTGGCCGCAGATCATGTAGAGGGTGAAGGTGGTGGACAGCAGCAGGCGGTCGAGGGACAAGCTGGGCAGCAACCACAAGATGACCAGGAACTCCAGGAAGACTGGGTGCCGCAGGTGGCAATACAAACGCTGGGCCTTCTGCGATTTTAGCACCATGGGGTCTCCAAGAGAGAGACAGCAGTAATAAACCTGCAGGACAGCAGGGAGAGAATCATTAACCATCAATAGAGTGAGGCGACAGAACAAAAATCTAACATTTTGAAGACAGTGCAGAATAATATGGAACAGGGTGTAAAGCCAGTGCCCAAATGATCCCCACTGGCTTTTAGGTTTAGTTAAAATTACCACACCACCCGACAATGTTTTTGGACATTCTGCAAATTTCACTGAGGGCAGTCCGCAATGTGGCAGGGGAGAGTGATACAGTGGTGCTGTACTGGGGGTGGAAGCTCGGGGTTGTGGGGGAGGTGGTGGTGGTGGGGCTCCTCTGAGGTTGTGGCAAAGTCACCTTGCCTCAGCTTTTCATTAATTATAGCGTTCTTTCCAGTCAAGAAATTATTGAGGAGGAACTAGTACAACCTAGATTCTTTTCATTAGAACTAAGCAAGTGAAGGAGATGCGACTGAAGACCTCAAACTTTGATGTACTGGGCCAAGAAATACCATTTCCAGTGGATGGTGAATTGGAATTACAGGGCAAACATTCCTGATCAGCAGCAAATGAACAAGAGAGACAGGTGAAATTATTAACTTTGATTTATTATGTGGAGAGTTGTTAGGACGCTCAACGCTGCCGGAAAGAGTGGTGGAAGTAGAACGCCTTATAGTCGTTTACAGAAAAACTGAAAATTGATTGACAAAGTAAAATTTCTTGGTGGAAGAATTGGGGAGCGGGATTAAATGGATAGCTCTTTCGGAGAGTTGGCATGGGTGAGATGGGCCAAATAGCCTCCCCTTGTGCTGTAAAATTCTAGCAGTCTACTATCATTAGAATAAAGATCATAAGATCATAGGGAACAGGAGCAGGAGAAGGCCATTCTGGCCATCAAGCCGGCTCTGCTTGTTAATAAGATCATGGCTGATCTGACTGTGGCCTTAACTCCATTATCCTGCCACTCTCCCAAAATGCTTGCCTCCATGTTAATCAAAAATTTGTCTAATTTGGCCTTGAACTATTCAATGAGCTATCCTCCACTGCTCTCTGGAGTAGACAATTTCACAGACTAACAACCCTCAGAGAGAAGAACGAGTATGATCCGATTGAATGGCAGAGCAGGCTTGAGGGGCTGTGTGTCTACTCCTGTAGGCCATTGAACCCCACTGACTATCTGATGAGATCAACAGTTGAGGTTTGGACACCCATTATTGGTAAAGTAAGGGATGGTGGGGCTGCGGCATGTCATTAAGATTATTGACTGAGCTGATTTATCTGAAGTAACAGTTGGTTGCTGCCACAGGAACTGGTCAGTGAAGAGCTTCTCATTCTCTGACAGAGTCTGAAACCCTGAATCCACTCTGATAGTGCCTCAGATAATAAATCCACTCTGACAGGGGCTCAGGTATTGAATCTACTCTGACAGGTTCTGATACTCTGAATCTACTCTGACAGGATCTCAGATCCTGAATCCACTCTGACAGGGTCTCAGATCCTGAATCCACTCTGACAGGGTCTCAGACCCTGAATCCACTCTGACAGGGTCTCAGATCCTGAATCCACTCTGACAGGGTCTCAGATCCTGAATCCACTCTGACAGGGTCTCAGACCCTGAATCCACTCTGACAGGGTCTCAGACCCTGAATCCACTCTGACAGGGTCTCAGACCCTGAATCCACTCTGACAGGGTCTCAGACCCTGAATCCACTCTGACAGGGTCTCAGACCCTGAATCCACTCTGACAGGGTCTCAGACCCTGAATCCACTCTGACAGGGTCTCAGACCCTGAATCCACTCTGACAGGGTCTCAGACCCTGAATCCACTCTGACAGGGTCTCAGACCCTGAATCCACTCTGACAGGGTCTCAGACCCCGAATCCACTCTGACAGGGTCTCAGATCCTGAATCCACTCTGACAGGGTCTCAGACCCTGAATCCACTCTGACAGGGTCTCAGACCCCAAATCCACTCTGACAGGGTCTCAGATCCTGAATCCATTCTGACAGGGTCTCAGATCCTGAATCCACACTGACAGGGTCTCAGATCCCGAATCCACTCTGACAGAGTCTCAGACCCCAAATCCGCTCTGACAGGGTCTCAGGCCCCGAATCCACTCTGACATGGTCTCAGACCCTGAATCCACACTGACAGGGTCTCAGACCCTGAATCCACTCTGACGGGGTCTCAGATCCCGAATCCACTCTGACGGGGTCTCAGATCCCGAATCCACTCTGATGGGGTCTCAGATCCCGAATCCACTCTGACAGGGTCTCAGATCCCAAATCTGCTCTGACAGGGTCTCAGGCCCCGAATCCACTCTGACAGGGTCTCAGACTCTGAATCCACTCTCTGACAGTGTCTCAGGCCCCGAGTTGTGGGTAGCTCACCACCCCCTGCTCAAGGGCAATAAGGGATGGGCAATAAATGCTGGATTTTCCAGCGATGCTCACATCCCATTGAATGAAAAAAAAACATGGCACGACGGGTTAAAATTGCCCACGAGTGTGGAGAATTAGTTAACATTACTTTCAGTCAGTAGCTTGTCATATTTATGGGAAGGTGTTGTTAGACAGCCTTAGCAACTGAAGAGGCACTTAATAACGCTGTGCTGTATGCCATGCTGTACCACAGTTTGGTCCCTCAATCTGCAAGTTTATTGCTACCTCTTAGATTAGGGCTCTGAGAAATTTGAACCATGATGTGGGAAAGGAAGTGCTTGCCACATATCTGAACGGATGCTTCTCACGTCAGTCCCACAGAAGCCTTTAGTGTGACTGCGCTCCTGTTTCTCTCTGTCTGTCTGTCTCTCTCTTTCCCCACCCCTTCCTTATATCTCTTGTACCCTCTCCAGACTGAATAGTTCTGCTGAATGGTGGTGCTATAACTGGGTAGCAGTGACAGCTCCCCACTTGGCAAGGAGACTGAGACTCACCTGTTTGAGACCCATGAGCTCAGCGTAGTCGAAGATCAGGACAATGCTGAAGATGATCAGCCAGGCGATGACGTGAATGATGAAACAGATCAATGGAAAGCAGGTAACCCAGGGCTCTCTGGATACGCTCCACAGGAAGGGGGCAGCATGGATAGGTTGCCAGTAGTGCATCAGCAGCTGGGGAAGAGGGGAACCATTTAGACCAGAGAGAGATGCAAAACGGGAAGACAAAATATTGATAGACAGAGAGAGATAGATAGGACAGTCTCTCCGACAAAAGGCAGAGGAGAATCATTCAGCATGGAGAGGATACAAGAGATACAAGGCATAGAAAGGAGGGACAGGCAGAGAGAAAGAGAAAACAGTATTCGCAACTGTGGAAGGAGCAAATCATTTATGCGGAGAGCCAAAATGACAAGTGAGAAGTGTGCAGAATGAACAGTACCAGCAACTGGAGTGTGAAGACAATCATTCAGACTGGGGTGTAAAACAGAGGGGGAAGAGAAAGAAACAGGACAGAGACAGGTAGAGAGAGAAGAGAGAGAGTAAATGGAGAGGAGGGACAGATAGAGGGAGAGAAGAGAGAGGTACAGGAGAGGAAGGAGAGTTACAGTGAGAGGAGGGACAGGTAGGAGAGAACAGAGAGGTACAAGGAGAGGAGGGAAAGGTAGCGAGAGAGGAGAGGGTAAGCAAGGCAGCACGGGGAGAGGGGGAGCAAGGTGGCACGGGGAGAGGGGGAGCAAGGAGGGGAAAGGGATAGGGACAGGGGGAGGGGGGACAGGGGGAGAGGGGACAGGGGGAGAGGGGACAGGGGGAGAGGGGACAGGGGGAGAGGGGACAGGGGGAGAGGGGACAGGGGGAGAGGGGACAGGGGGAGAGGGGACAGGGGGAGAGGGGACAGGGGGAGAGGGGTCAGGGGGAGAGGGGTCAGGGGGAGAGGGGTCAGGGGGAGAGGGGTCAGGGGGAGGGGGGCCCGGGGAGGGGGGCAGGGGGAGGGGGGCAGGGGAAGAGGGGTCGGTGAAGAGGAATTGGGGGAGGGGGAGTGGGAAGAGGGATCGGGGGAGAGGGAGAGGGGTCGGGGGAGAAGGGTCAGGGGAGAAGGGTCGGGGGAGAGGGGTCGGGGGAGAGGGGTCGGGGGAGAGGGGTCGGGGGAGAGGGGTCGGGGAAGAGGGGTCGGGGGAGAGGGGTCGGGGGAGAGGGGTCGGGGGAGAGGGGTCGGGGGAGAGGGGTCGGGGGAGAGGGGTCGGGGGAGAGGGGTCAGGGGAGAGGGGTCGGGGGAGAGTAGTCGGGGGAGAGGAGAGAGGGATTGGGGAGAGGGGTCGGCGGTGATATGTGGGGCAGAGGGTTTAGGGGAGAGTCGTCGGGGGAGAGGAGAGAGGGGTCGGGGTAGAGGGATCGGGGAAGAGGGAAGAGGGATCGGGGGAGAGGGATCATGGTTGGGGGAGAGGGATCAGGGTTGGGGGAGAGGGATCGGGGAGAGGGATCGGGGGAGAGGGATCAGGGTTAGGGGAGAGGGATCAGGGGACTGGGATCAGGGGAGAGCGGGGAGGTGTCGGGGGAGACCGGGGAGGTGTCAGGGCAGAGGAATCGGAGGAGTGGAGAGGGATCTGGGGAGAGGGGAGAGGAATCGGGGGAGAGGGGAGTGGGAGCAGAGGAGAGTGATCCGGGGAGAGGGGAGAGGTATTGGGGGAGAGGAGAGAGGGGAGACAGATACAGGGAAGGGAGAGAGGCACAGGTAGAGTGCTGAGAAATAAAGGGAGAGGGGAGAGAGAGGCATTGCTGTCTCTGTTTAACAATCTGCAATACAGCAGCGCAATATGACATTCTGATTTGAGACTGTGATGCTCCAGTGTCTATTTAACGTTCTGATATAGGACAATACAATATTCCACTCTGTTATGGAACAGTGTGATATTCCGGTGTCCAACACTCTGCTGTGGAACAGGATGATATTCCACTGTCTAACAAATTGATGTGGACAGTGTGATATTCCAGTGTCTAACATTGTGATATGGGACAGTGTGATATTCCAGTGTCTAACATTGTGATATGGGACAGTGTGATATTCCAGT
This sequence comes from Carcharodon carcharias, assembly GCF_017639515.1. Classification (NCBI taxonomy): domain Eukaryota; kingdom Metazoa; phylum Chordata; class Chondrichthyes; order Lamniformes; family Lamnidae; genus Carcharodon; species Carcharodon carcharias. The sequence goes on from NC_054485.1 coordinate 92,334,022, forward strand.
GTCTAACATTGTGATATGGGACAGTGTGATATTCTAGTGCCTAACATTCTGATATTGGACAGTGTGATATTCCGGTATTTAACATTCTGATATGGGACAGTGTGATATTCCGGTATTTAACATTCTGATATGGGACAGTGTGATATTCCAGTGTCTGTTATGAAAAGAATGTGTATAATGTTATTGGAAATTATTTTTTAATTGGAATTGTAGTAGGGCTGTGTCTATGTGTGTGTATGTGTGTGGCTTAATTGGATCAAAGCCGGCTAGTCTGTAAGGAGTAGAAGGTAAAGGGCAATTTGCAGTTTTAAATAAACCATTCAAAAGAATGGGTGAAATCTTGCACCTAGCTGGAAGATGCCAAGCAATGTGTTTATATTACTAATAAAATAGGTGGAATGAAAGGATTATTATTAGAAGAGGTAAAATTAAAAAATCTAGTTATACAATGGAAAATTTACATTCAAAGGGAAAGCTAGGTATAAACCGAGAGGAGTTTGTATGTGTGAATTAGAGGCATTTAACATCTAAGTAGCCTGTAAGCCTACATCTGTGTCTGATAGGAACCAAATTGAAAGGAACCTTTTTGAATTCGTAAGGTCAAATTTGCTTTACCTGGTGTCTGTTTAAAGTCTATGGGTTATTGTTGCTCTGGTGAAGATTTACTTGGGAGTGATTAATTTGGGAATTTGTTTAAAAGTTATTATTAGCAATAATTTGTAGACATGTGCATGTGTTTAATTTCTTGTTAAGTTAATAAACATTTAATTTAGTTTTACATGAAAAACCTCTTGAGGCTTGGTGGTTTTATTTCTAAATTTCAGAGCTGCATCTCAAACATACCAATTGAAAATATAGGTTATGACGGTTGTTCAAGTTTCCCACTGGGATTTAAACAACTCAGCCTTTACTAACAGCTGTGTCATAACACTAACATTATGATATGGGACAGTGTGATATTCCAGTGCCTAATATTCTGATATGGTACAGTGTGACATTCCAGTGTTTAACATTCTGATATGGGACAGTGTGATATTCCAGTGTCTAACATTCTGATATGGGACAGTGTGATATTCCAGTGCCTAACATTCTGATATGGTACAGTGTGACATTCCAGTGCCTAACATTCTAATATGGTACAGTGTGACATTCCAGTGTTTAACATTCTGATATGGGACAGTGTGATATTCCAGTGTCTAACATTCTGATTTGAGACAGTATGATATTCTAGTGTCTCACCATTCTGGTATTGGACAGTGTGATATTCCAGTATCTGACATTCTGATATAGGACAGTGTGATATTCCATTTTGATGTGGGAGAGTGTGATATTCCAGTGCTTAACACTCTGATATGGTGCTGTGTGATATTTTGGTGTCTAATATTTTGATATGAGACAGAGTGACATTTCATTATCTAATATGATATGGGACAATGTGATGTTCCGGTGTCTAACATTCTGACATGGGACAGTGTAATATTCCGGTGTCTAACATTCTGACATGGGACACTGATATTCCAATGTCTAACGTTCTGATTTGGGACAGTGTGATATTCCAGTGCCTAATATTCTAATATTGGACAGTATGATATCCCAATGACTAACACTCTGATATGGTACAGTGCGATATTCCAGTAACTAACATTCTGATATGGGACAGTGTGACATTTGAGTATCTAACATTCTGAAATGGGACAGTGTGACATTTGAGTATCTAACATTCTGATATGGGACAGTGTGACATTTGAGTATCTAACATTCTGCTATGGGACAGTGTGATATTCCAGTCTTTCGAACAACTTGTAATGTGTTAGAAGTTTTGTATTTCTGTTCTCAGAACAATTGACTTCTGCCTTTGTTTGCCCACCTGGAGAGAGGCTGCCGTGCAGAACACATAGACAGACCGCTGGAGGACCCCAAAGCAGGCTACTGTCCATTTCCTCACTCTCTCTGTTGCCATGACGCTGTGCTGCAGAATGAAGAATGCGAGTAGTGCCAGATTGGAGAGGAGAGCCTGCAGGACCTGCCTGTCTCTGAAGGTGGACTGCCATTCCACATGCACGCGTACATCTATTAGAACAGTGAACTCAAGTCAGGTAAGCAAAAAGACACCCTTCTCAGCAGGAGACAGTTTAGAAAATGGACACAAGGTTACACCAATAGTATGGCTAACAACTGGCAGAAGCAGACTTATGGCATCTGGTTTAAGGAAGGAAATCTGCTGCCCTTACCTGGTCTGGCCTACATGTGACTCCAGATCTACAGCAATGTGGTTCACTCTTAATTGTCATTGCAAATTGCCTAGCAAGCTACTGAGTTGTATTAAGTCATTACTACAAAGCTGAAGCATAAAATTGAACGGGTCACCTTGCATTGACGTCAGGGCTACAAATAACAACGGTAAACCCCGCCAAGTCAACCTATAAAGTCAAACCTTACCTAGGCTTAGGGACTTTTGCGAAAATTGGGAGAGCTGTTCCACAAACTAGTCATGCAACCGCCTGACATAGTCATACTCACCGAATCATATCTTACAGCTAATGTTCCAGGCTCCATCATCACCCCTGGATATGTCTTGTCTCACCAGCAGGAAAGACCCAGCCGATGCAGTGGCTCAGTGGTATATGTGTAGGAGGGAGCTGCCCTGAGAGTCCTCAACATTGACTGCTGACCCCAGAAGTCTCATGGCATCAGGTCAAACATGGGAAAGGAAACCTCCTGCTGATTACCAGTTACCACCTTCCCTCAGGTTTCCCCAGAGCCTGTCCACCATCTTCAAGGCACAAGTCAGGAGTGTGATGGAATATTCTCTTGCCTGGATGAGTGCAGCTCCAAAAACACTCAAGAAGCTCGACAACATCCAGGACAAAGCAGCCCACTTGATTGGCACCCAACCCACCACCTTAAGCATTGTCTCCCTCCACTACCAATGCACAGTGGCAGCACTGTGTACCACCTACAAGATGCACTGCAGAAACTCACCAAGGCTCCTTTGACAGCACCTTCCAAACCCATGACCTCTATCACCTAGAAGGACAAGTGCAGCTGATGCATGGGAACACCACCACCTGCAAGTTCCCCTCCAAGCCACACAACACCCTGACTTGGAACTACATCACCGTTCCTTCACTGTCGCTGACTCAAAATCCTGGAACTCCTTTCCGAGTAGCACTGTGGGTGTACCTACACACATGGACTGTAGTGGTTCCAAGAAGACAGCTCACCACCATTTTCTCTTGGGCAATTAGGATTGGACAATGAATGTTGGCCTATGAAGTGATGCCTACTTCCTGTGAAAGAATAAAGAAAAGTAATGATTCAGTACTCCTCCATGTTGAGCATCACTTGGGAGAATCACTGAGGATAGCAGTGGAACAGGATGTTCTCTGGGTGGGGGACTTCAATGTCTATCACAAAGAGTGCCTCAGTAGCAATCCTACTAACTGAACTAGCCAAGTCCTATATGCCAGACTGGGACAGCGCTAGCTGGCGAGAAAATCAACAAGGGGGAAAAACTTACTAGATCCCGACCTCATCAATCTACTTGTCAGAGATGCATCCATCCATGACAGTATTGATAGTGGTTACCCACCACACGGTTCTTGAGGAGGCAAAGTCCCATCTTCACACTGAGGATACCTTTCTAGTATGTTTTGTGGTACTACCACATGCTAAATGGCATTGAATCAAAACAGATCTAGCAACTCAAAACTGGGCATCCACTAAGCGCTGTGGGCCATCAGTATCAGCAGAAATGTATTCGACCATGATCTGTAACCTTATGGCCAGACATGCCTAAAAATGAGGTGTCAACCTAGTGAAGCTACTGCACATGACTACTTGCATGCCAAACTGTGGAAACATTGATAGACGGAGCTAAGGGATTCCACAACCAACGGATCAGATCTAAGCTCCACAGTCCTGCCACATCCAGTCATAGATGCTGGCGGACAATTAAATTATGAGATGGAGGAGGAGGAGACTCCACAAATATCCACATTCTCAATGATTGGGGAGCTCACCATCTCAGTGCAAAAGACAAGGCAGATCGATTTGTCAGGAGTGTTGAGTGGATCATCTAACTCTGCCTCCTCCTGAGATCTCCAACATCACAGATGCCTGAGTTCAGCCGATTTGATTCATTCCACGTGATATCAAGAAATGACTGAAGGCACTGGGTTTGGCAAGAGCTATGGGCCCTGAAATCATCCTGTCAGTAATGCTGAAGACCTGTGCTTGACAACTAGCCACACTCCTAGCCAAGCTGTTCCAGTACTTGGCATCTACTAGACAATATGGAAAATTGCCCAGGTATGTTCAGTCCGCAAAACACAAGATAAATCCAACCCGGCCAATAACCGTCACATCAGTCCACTCTCCATGGTCAGCAAAGTGATGGAAGGTGTACTTGACAGTGTTATCAGCAGCACTTACACAGCAACAACTAGTTCATTGATGTTCAGTTTGGATTCAGCCAGGGCAACGTGGTTCCAGACCTCATTACAGCCTTTGTCCAAATGCTGATCAAAGAGGTGAATTCAAGAGGTGGGATGAGCGGGACTGTCCTTGACATCAAGACAGCCTTTGCCTGAAGTAATAGTGCACACCATGAACCACATGACAGTAATACTCCTCACTCTGTGCCACCCAACTGTAATGGCCCACACTCTGTCCCACCGGACAGTGATGCTCCACACACTGTACCACCCGACAGTGATGGCCTACGCTCTGTCCCACCCAACAGTAACGGTCCACACTCTGTCCCACCCGACAGTAATAGTCTACACACAGAGTCACTCTGACAGTAAAGCTGTACTCCCAGTACCTCTCAACAGTAACAGTGTACACCCAACATCATTAATCAGACAGAGCGATGGCTACACTCTTCCTCTCTCAGTTTTTAACTGAAATGCCAATGTCAAATATTAGAATTGTTGTTAGAGGGTTAAATGTCATTAATAAAAGAAGATTTGGCATCATAGATATGGTTCTGCATTAGCAACCTGGAGGCTGTAAGCTACAATCCCATTGTGGGATCATGTGAAACAGAATTGAATAAATCTTTTACAGTTTGGGTAAAATGGCCACGAACAGCAAATTTTGTCACGTCTTTCACAGTGGAAGGTGAGTGCTTTAAGGATATATTAAGTCAGGGGACCCAAAAGCCTGGTCAAAAAAGTGGGTTTTATGGAATGTTTTAAAGGAGGAGAGAGAGATAGAGAGGCAGATAGGGCTAAGGTGGGAATTCTGGAGCTTAAAGCCTTGGCAGATGAAGGTACAGCTGCCAATTGTGGAGCGAAGAGACTTTGGAGGGTTGTAGGTTGGAAAGGTTACAGAGATAAAGCCTTTGGACACAAGGATGAGAATTTTAAATTCAAGACACTGTTCAAATTTGCTATATGGAAATGACTAAATGACTTGGATATTGGAATAGAGTAACATTTCAAACTTCGTCGATGATGCCAAATGTGGAAGAATGGCAAACAATGAGGACCATACGAATTGACTGCATCAGGACATAAATAGGCTAACAGAATGGGCAGACAAGAGGCAGATGGAATTTAATACAGAGAAGTGTAAGGTAATGCATTTTGGCAGAAGGGCAATATGGACTCAATGGCACATTTCTAAAGAGCGTGCAGAAACAGAGGGACCTGGGGTGCATGTACATTGATCTTTGAAAGTAGAAGAAAATTTGGAGTGAGTAATTGGCAAAACATATAGAATCTTGGGCTTCATTAATAAAGACATTGAGTACAAAAGCAGGGAAGTTACGCTGAACCTTTATAAAGCTCTGGTGAGGCCACAACCTGGGTATTGTGTCCATTTCTGGTGGCCACACTTTAGGAAGGATGTGAGGATCCTTGAGAGGACGCCGAGGAGATTTATCAGAATGAAACCAGAGATGAGGGACTTTAGCTACAAGGTTAGGATGGAGAAGTTGGGGTTATTCTCCTTAGAGGAACGAAGATTTAGTGTATTAGTTTAGATTATGACAGGCTTAGATAAGGGAGTCAAAGTAAAGCTGTTTCCCTTAGCAGATTGCACAAGGACAGATTTAATATTTCGGCTAAAAGATACAGGGTGGATCTGAGTAAGAACGTTTTTTTAATGACCTGGAACTTGCTGCCCATGAAGATGGTGGAAGCAGAGATGATCAATAATTTCAAAAGGAATGTGGGTGGATACTTGAAGGAAACAAACTAACAAGGTTATGAGATAAAAACAGGAAATACTGGAAAAACTCAGCAGGTCTGACAGCATCTGTAGAGAGAGAAAAACAGAGTTAATGTTTCGAATCCATATGACTCTTCTTCAGAAATCTGAAGAATAAGAAATGTTTCGAATTTGTATGACTCTTCTTCAGAGTTCTGAAGAAGAGTTATACGGGCTCGAAACGTTAACTTTGTTTCTCTATCCACAGATGCTGTCAGACCTGCTGAATTTTTCCAGCATTTTCTGTTTTTATTTCAGATTTATAGCATTCGCAGTATTTTGCTTTTATTATAGCAGATTAATGGGGATTGAGTGGGGGAATGGGATTGACTGGATTGCGCCAGGAGGGAGCTGGCATGGACTTGATGGGCCAGATGGCCTCCTTTAGTGCCGTAAATGACTTTATGACTTTAAATTTAGCTCCTTCAATACTGGATATCAGATAGCAGCTTGACAACACAGAAGCAGTGGAAGGGTTGAGTTAGATAGTGGTAATAAAGAGCTGTGCATCGTCAGCATACATGTGGAATTTGACATGTTTTCAGATGATTTCCTGAGGGTCAGGATGTGGCTGAGAAGTAGGAGGCTGGGGAGACCGTGAATAGGTCCTTAAGGGACTCCAGAGGTAACGATGCGACAGTGGGAAGAGAGGCCATTGCAGGTGGGACTCTGGTTACAACTAAATCGTTAAGACATAGGTGAGGGCGGAAGCACTTTGCTGGACAAGAGAGGAGAGGGGTTGGTACAGGATGGTGAACCGCGTCAAAGGCTGCGGACAGGTTCAGAAGGTTTTGATTGGGGCTATTTTGGTGTTTGGGCAGTGGTGGAAAACTTGATTGGAGAGGGTTAAACGTGGATTTGGGAGGCAAATAAATTGTCAACTGGCTCACCAATGCCTGGAGGGAAGGGATGGTGCCCACATTTAGCTTGAATTGTACAGGTGTCCATTTCCACGCTAACGTGGATTGATACTTAACGCTCTCAGGCCAACCCGGGGTAAGCAATGTTTATTGCCTCACCGCAATGCCGCCGACAGCGCAGGAATGAATTGCAAATGAAGTGTTCAGAAATTGTGCACATGTTTGAGAGAGGAGATAAGCTTTGCTCCATTTTGCCATGGCACCACACAAATTCCTTTGAGCCCATCAGGTGGCTGGAAGAAAAACGGTGGATTGTCATCAGAGGTCATTCTCTAAGGCTGTGGCGGGGGCTTCCATAGTTAGGGGCAGGACAATAGCATGTTGAACAACAGAGAGAGAGAAGGAAACAGATAGAACAGCAAAGTGTCTGCAATCTTCCCAAATCCTGCATCCCATCATTGTTCCAACAAATTGTACACAGCCTTAAAATTTTGGAAATGAAAAGGTAGCTTCCTTGGCTCTGTAATAGAGTTGAAAAAAAAGGCAAGAAGTTATGCTAAATCTACATGAAATACCTGTTAGGCCCCAGCTGAAGTACTGTGTCTAATTCTGGGCACCACACTTTAAGTAGGACATGAAGGCGAGAAGGTACAGAGGAGGTTTGCTAAATTGGTCACGGGGATGAGGGATTACAGTCAGGAGGGAGAAGCTAAGGTTGTTCTCTTTAGAGCAGAGAGGGGGAAGAGATGATTTGATAGAAGTTTTCAATATCATGAAGGCTTTAGATAGAGCAAATAAAGAAAAACCTGCCTCCAATGGCTCAAGGATAGATAACCAAAGATTTAAAGTGAACCAGAGATAAAGCTTCTTTTCACATGAATGTACTGCCTGATCAGGTGGTAGATTCAGGTTCAACCGTCGCTTTCAACAGGGAACTGGATAAATAATTGAAGGGGATTAAAAAAAAAATCACAAGAGATATGGGGAAAGGGTAGGTGTGCGGAACTAATTGGATTGCTCTTCAAAGATGGGCTGAATGGCCTCTTTCTATGCAGTCCTATTCTAGGAGGGTCAGTTAGAGTGCATTTAAGAATGTAGGAAGGTTTTGAAAGGTTGGGAGATAAGTGGAGATTGCAAGGTTTTGGGGAGGGAGAACGAGGGACAAGGCAGAGGTGGCCTAAGGTGCTGCCAACAATGGCAGGATGAAGCAGAGTGCAATTACACAGAAGACTGGAGTCAGAAGCTACATAGGAGGAACTTGAGAAATGTGAAATAGATAAGGGCTGGGCTAGGCTTTGACGGAATTTGAATGGGAATTTTAAACTCAGTGTGCTGGAGGATTCGGTGGATGTGCAGGGAACAAGGAGCCAATGCAATTCCAAGAGGAGAAGCATTCAGTGCAAAATTTGATGTGGGCAGTCCCGGGAACAAGCTACAAGATTAGGTAGTTCAGGAATATGCTGATAGTCTGCTGCTTTCCCTCAAACTATCGTTAGTGTCAGGAACTGGGTTTCAATTTAAATGTTTGCTGTTTGTAATGTGCGGTTGGGAAAGTACCTTTAAATACCGAGGAAGGAAACAAAACATCTCGTGTTAAATGGAGTGGAGCTCTTAAAACCCTACAGCACTGTGCTTGTGTTGACTCTTTATAAGGGCTACCAATTAGTCTCACTGCCCTCCCCACACCCCCGCTCTTTCTCCAGAGCCCTGCACATTTTCACTTTCAGTAATATTCAGTAACATTCCCTTCTGAAAACCACCCAGCAGCACAGCCAGAATCTCCACGGCTCCAGTGTCAGACCCGAGTCCTGTGCTTCTTTTGGATGTGCCGGTTCCTTGCTCAGTTCCTTGTGTTTACGTGGAATTAACATAGAAAATTACAGCACTGAAACGGGTCATTTGTCCTAAGTAACCTTATGCTTATCGCCATGTGAGCTTCCTCCTTACCCTGTCAGCACATCCTTCTCATCTTTCTCCCTTGTACTTATCCAGCTTTCATCCTCAAAGGCATCAATACTCCTTGCCTCATTAGCCAATGTTACAAAGGTTTATTATTGGGGCCCAGATTTAAAGTTTCGGGCAAGAGATGCAGTGGGAGGGTGTGAGGAAGAACTTTTATAACGCAGCAAATGGTCATGACCTGGAACTTGCTGCCTACGAGGGTGGGTAGAAACGGAAACGGTCAATGATTTCAGCAGGAACTCAGATGGGCGCTTGAGGGAAATAAGCTTGCAGGGTTGCAGGAATAGAGCAGGGGGATGGACTGGCTGGATTGCTCGACAGAGAGCTGGCAACAACGTGATGGGCTGAGTGGCCTTCTTCTGTGCCATTGGGAGGCTATTACTTGTGGCAGCAAGTTCCACGTTCTCACCACTCTCTGGGCGGTGAGAATGTGGAGTTTGCTGCCACAAGGAGGAGGAGGGGCTCCAAGCTGTTCTGTTTTATCTAATGGTTGTGACCTCTCAGTTCTGCTATGATCCGTGCAATTTATTTTGTAGCTTTCTGTATTCATTCGTTAATTGTATGTTGGAATTTCAGATTTACTTAAATGACACGTGCAGTTGCTTGATTGTGCAGCAGTGGACATTTGATAATAAACTGGAGCTGTGCAGTGACAGTGACTGCCACCACCACAACCACCCACCCCCGCCCTGTGGTACTGGAGCCAGTGTCAGGCCGGTGCCTGCCTTATGGTCACTGCCTTGTATTCGTCTACTTGGTGCTTCCATGTGGTGGGCGGGAGGTGGGAACAGGCTAGGTCTGAAAACACATTCTGCTGCATGCCCCACCCACACCCAGTGGGGCAAAATTCTAAATCCTTTTGTGTTCTCACACCTCCTCATCTCTGTAAGCCCAGGATTACCCTACAACACTCCCAGGCCCTGTTATTCTCATTCCTATCTCCCTTTCACCTGCAATTGGCGGTGGTATTTTCACCCAATGGCATGCAAATCACTCCCTAAACACCTCCACTGCCCTGTCCCCCGTTAGACATTCTTAAAACCACAAGTTTTTTTTCATGCGATGCTGGCGTCATCGTCAAGCCCAGTATTTATTGTCCTTCACTAATTGCCCTCGAGGAGGTGGGGGTGAGCTGCCTTCTTGAATCGCTGCAGTCCATGTGGTGTAGGTGCATCCACAGCTCTGTGAGGGAGGGAGCTTCAGGAATTTCATCAAGCGACAGTGGCCTGGTCTGGCTTACATGTGACTCCAAGCCCACAGCAACGTTGCTGACTCTTAAATGTCCTCTGAAATGGCCTCGCAAGGCACTCAGTTCTCAAGGGCAATTAAGGATGTGCAATGAATGCTGGCCCTGCCAGCAATGCCCGCATCCCATGAACAAATGAAATAAAAAAGGAAGGGCGATATATTTTAAAGTCAGGATGGTGTGTGGCTTGGAGGGGAATTTGCAGGCGGTGGTGTTCCCATGCGCCTGCTGCCCTGACCCTTCTAGGTGGTAGAGGTCGTGGGCTTGGAAGGTGCTGTCGAAGGAGGCTTAGTGAGTTGCTGCTGTGCATCTTGTAGATAGTACACACTGCTGCCACTGTGCGTCGGTGGTGAAGGGAGTGAGTGTTTAAGGTGGATGTGGTGTCGATCGATGCTTTATCCTGGATGGTGTTGAGCTTTTTGAGTGTTTCCAAAACTCCTTCATTGGCTTGCTGTCTTTTTGTTTTGATTACAGTCATGTTCGTTGTGTCGTTCTTCTATGTTAAATATAATATAAATACCAGTTATTGTTGTTGGAAACAACAGTTCTGAATCTGTCCACTGTTCGCCTTGCAATAGCAGTGTTGGTTCAATATCAGCCCAATGCTGCCCCTTGCTGTATTTCAGGATCATTGTCTGGTATCTAACCCAGACTGCACCTTGTTTCACAGGATGGCCAGCATTTGACATGTGCCCATGCAGTACTGAAGGGTCAATGTGGGGTCTGTATCTGCCTGGTGCTATCTTCTGCAGTACTCGAGAGCTTGTGTTTGAAATCTGCTCAGTGTTGGCACCTGCGGTGCCAGATGATCAGTGTCTGGTATCTATTCAGTGTGTCTCCCTGCAGTCGTGGATGGTCAGCATCTGTATCTGCTCAGTGTCTCCCCCTGCAGTTCTGGAGAGTCAGTGTCTGGCATCTGCTCGAGTGTCTCCCGCTGCAGTTCTGGAGGGTCAGTGCTTGGTATCTGCTCTGTCTCGCCCCCTGCAGTCCTAGAGTGTTAGTGGCTGATATCTGCTCAGTGTCTCCCCCTGCAGTCCTGGAGGGTCAGTGTTTGGTATCTGCTTGTGTCGCCCCCTGCAGTCCTAGAGGGTCAGTGTTTGGTATCTGCTCTGTGTCGCCCCCTGCAGTCCTGGAGGGTCAGTGTTTGGTATCTGCTCAGTGTCTCCCCCTGGAGTCCTGGAGGGTCAGCGTCTGGAACCTGCTGTCCCTGTATCCGACTCGCCGCAGTCTCTGATTCTGCCTGGACAGGTTTCTAGGCTCCAGCTAACCCCCCCCGCCCCACCCCCACCGCCCTCGCTCCCGTGCCCCTGTCTTACCTGCCGGTCCTGGCCTCCCGCTCTCCCGGTAAATCTGCCGCAAGGATATAAACGCCACGAACTCGGCCGCGCTCCACGAGACGTAAACAAAGTTGGCCAGCGACAGGCTCACGAGCGCAGCGGAATGAAAGACGGCCATGGCAACGCGCAGGGAACACTTCCGGGTCACGTGGGCAAAACGTGCAGGCCCAATGATGGTCGGTAGGGCACTTTCAGTTTCGCAGTGCATCCTGGGAGTCGGACGTCTCCATCACCGGGACTGAACAGGCAGACAGGAAACAGACGGATATAACGCTCCCGTCGGTTGTTTTTTGTTGTTGTTGCGAAAGACAAGCGTTTACAAGTAAGGACTGATTATATAAAAAGTGATCACAATGAACGCAACGAATAGGAATTGTAGTGGGCAATTTGGACATTCGAGCCTGCTCCGCCATTCATAGATGATCTTTACTTTTCACCGCAAACCCCATATATGGCCCCAAAACCGATTGTTTTCTATTTCCAGAGCAAGTTTACCTCAGCTATAACAGGAATCGAACCCATATTGTTGATGTTATTCTGAACCACGCACTAGCCAACCGTGCTACCGGCTGTCTAGGGTATGTGTGGAGTGAAATATTGTATGAATGTCAGAGACATCCTCGTAATTAGAGTAGAATCTCCACACTCACTTCAGTTGCATATTCGATTCTGACCACCAGCCTTTGCATACAACACAGGACGCATTTGGAGGAATAATCAAGCAGCTTTTATTAAGACAAGCACAGAGCAATTTGATCAATTAAATGCACTCACTTCATGCACAATACACACCTTTGTGCTATGCAGGCACATCGCTTTGTTACATGTACTGCTATTGATCAATGCAATCTCCACAGTAAGACTCAGGAATAAAAACAGAAAATGCTGGAAAAACTCAGCAGGTCTAACAGGATCTGTGGAGAGGAAAAACAGAGTTAACGTTTTGAGTCTGTATGACTCTTCTTCGGACTGTGTTTCTCTCCACAAATGCCTATGAGATCTCTGTGTTTTTCCAGCATTTTCTGTTTTCGTTTCAGATTTCCATCACCCGCAGTATTTTGCTTTTAAGCTACACTCAGGCTTGTACCAGAGCATCAGATTTGACTTTATCACATTCACTGAGCATCGGGTAGCTACAATTTCAGAGTGAAGCAGCAGTGCAAAAACATTTTAATCAACTCACATGCAGAGAAGATATTTTAATTTATGTTGATGTATGGTAGGTTTTGTCTACTCCAGTCGGGGATTGGGCATGCCTTTCTCTCCCCGAACAGAGGCTGAATGCTAGAAGGTGTAAGTATTACCATGTGCCATGTGAACAGCTATGGTTAAATTCCCTGCACCTCTTGGGAACCTAGCAAGACCTGGCGATAAGTAAGTGGTGGGGAGTGTGTGTGTGTGTGTGTGTGTGTGTGTGTGTGTGGGGGGGGGGGGGAGGGGGTGTCTGGTGGTGGTGGGGGGCTGTGGTCTGGGTGATGATTGGGAAACCCGGCTGGTTGATTGGAATTCCTGCTTTAAACTGCTCTCAATATAGCTCTTCGAGCCTCCAGCATTAAACCCAAATTCGTCAGTTTCCCGATGGGCGGGTTGGGTTAGGTTCACTCAAAGGTTACAACATTGGGGCAATTGTTGCCTCACTCGTCCAGCAGGAAACTGGCGGAATCAGGTGGAAAACTGGATTCACACTCCATTCAAAATTACTAATCACTGACTTCAATGGAGAGTTGAAGTTGGGTGGCTCTAATCCCAACATTAAACACGATCCCATGGTGGGTTGGGATAAAATTGTTGCAGTAATTCACTAACCTATTCTCTTTGCCAATGTGCCCTCCTCTATCTCTATCATAATTATGCAATTAGCCTTGTACATGCGGGTATCCTTTGACTGCTATTAATCTGAGGCACTTTAAATGAAGAGCAAACGATCAACACAGAGGCCATGCCAGCATGTTTGTATGTACTCTCACACATGTAATTTCATGGCATTATTGAGCATAATGGGCACTTCGTCTGAGTGGAGGGGGAGGGGGCGGGGTGGGGGGATTCTTTATTCTTTCCTGGGATGTGGGCATCGCTGGCGAGGCCAGCATTTCTTGCCCATTCCTCACTGCCTTTGAACTGAGCGGCTTGCTATTTCAGAGGACAGTTAAGAGCCAATCACATTGCTGTGGGTCTGGAGTCACGTGTAGGCCAAACGGAGTAAGGATAACAGGTGTCCTTTGCTAAAGGACATGGTGTGGAATTTTTTTTAAGCAACAATCGATGGTAGTTGTCATGGTCACCATTGCTAGTTTATTCCAGATTTATTAATTATTTGAACCCATTTCCCCATCTAGAGGCATGGACCTCTAGATTAATAACCCAGTGACAATAAACTAGGCCGCCATCTCCCCCATTCTTGAGGGCCTTATTGAGAACTTGAGGTCAGCTTATCAGAAAGGCAGGGGTGCACTGCCCACGATATTAGTTGGAAAAGAGTAGACAACACAACCAGCCACCGGGCCTCAGTAAATTCTGTGTTTTAACAGCACAGTGGCAAAAACAATGGTGATACAAACGAATGACACGTAATACATTGACAGAGTAAATCACTGTCTGCTTTAAAGAAAACAAGTGGGTTAAGACCTGTGTTCAAATAGCAGGTACAGGAATGCCATAAAAGACACATAGCTTTCAGCACCAATACTGCTAACTGTAGCTTGCTAACTAAAATCGATAGCCTTGGAGCATCTTTGTCAAAATATTTCAATCATTGAATATCTTGCTGGCTAACGATATTAGATTGCAAAGTGCAGAATGCAACAAAAGTTAGGGTCGGGTTGAAATTATTCAACGAAATTTCCATGCATCTTTTGTAAATCTTGCCAATTTCCTTGGAAAGTCCGTATTCACTCCGGGAAAATTTGGACAACATGTCTGGGGAAGAAGTTCCTCGCTAACAGCATTAATGGAAGGAAGAGATGAGGTTGGGGTAAGGTGGGGTAGGGTGGGGTGTGTAGAGTGGGGTTGGGGGCAGTGGGGAATGGACCTTATTAGCATAAAGTACAATGGATCAGTTCCACCAACCTGCAAGGGAAAGAAAGAGGTAACTGGAGGTGGGAGTTATATGAAAAGGAATAAGCAGCAAGCAAATAATCATTCAGTGGTCCAACTGCGTTTGAGAAATATCCCCTTGGACCTTTGGCTGATTTCCTCCATTTTTAGCAATGGTGCATGAGGGCCAGTGATCACCTAATTTTACAATTGGTAATCTTGCGGCTTGGGTCAAGATTAGGACACCCACGTTTGCATTGCCAAACCCTTATTCAGAAGGGCGGAATGACCGACCCACACACACACAAAATAATACAAGGGGCCAATATCGGGGTGTCAATTCTTGCTGAACTTCCAAACTAACACAGCGCCAAATGTAAGAAGTGGTATACGCGAGTGGCTGCAGTCACCTGGCTGAGATCGGCTAACTCAATACGAACTAAACTCGGTGGCTGGTGAATTTTCTTATCCTGGTGGTTCGGTACCCCCACTATATGCTCACGGAATCAACGCCGGAGGCCTTAAATGATAGTGATTTTTGAGCCTTTTGTTTCAGACAAACAATACCTGAAGAAAGGGTACAGCCTCTCAGTGAAGTTCCCAGTAAGCGTGTGGAGAATAGCGTCGTCGTCGGGATTGAAAAACGTCACTTTCCCGTTGTCGAAGTCCAGTAAAATTCCAACTTTCAGCAAGTGAACAATTTTAACGTTGTTACCCAATGTTCTTAAGAGATCATGCCCTTTCCCGAGAGTCCACATCATTATAAGCCACAATCCATTGCTGGGCGATGACTTCAGCCACGACGTAGACCTGTACGAGCCCACAGATACACCCACAAACCAGGCGGAGTTCTTCTCCACCTGCACCTCCCAGTAATGGGTTCCGGTGGTGAACCCCTCTGACCCCCACAGGCGCCTTGTGCCGAAGTACATCTTCTGCGGGTCGGCGGCTTTCCCGGGGGTAGCTTCCCACGACGCGCTGTCCTCCATTCCATGCAGCAAGAATCGTGGATCCGAGTGCTTCTCATCGAAATGGACAGGAGCTGGAGAGATGGAAAGGGAACAGTCAACGTTAGCTGTCACGAACAGGTTACAATCTCTGGCTAAATCTGTCTCTCTCCCTCTCCCTGACCCTGTGGTCCCTGGATCCCTCCCACCCCAAATCTCAGCAACTATCTCTAAATTTCTCTGTTCACCTTCGTTTCTAGCCTCTTCTCTTTCTCCAGGGACAATTTTAACTTTTGACAATAGTTAAAATGGAAGATATGCAATTGGCCGCCCCGTTACACACCCCGAATGATTTCCCTTTCTATTCGGAATACCGTATGTTACGGGCGGCTAGTTAGATTTCACCCGATTGCACCTTAACCCTAAATTACAATAACTCTGTCTATCTGTAACCACATCGCTCTCTCATTTTCCCTCTGCACCAATTGTTTTCTATCGATTTGTCGCCCGCCCTCTGCTTCTCCTCCCCTCTGCCTCCCTTCTTGTCGCTTCCGTCCTCTCGTTTGTGAAAACTGATATAGTTAGAAAGGGGATGAGATTGGACATGGGCTGCGAGGAAAAATGGCCAGCGTTGCATTTGGTACCGGTCATACGCCCAGGCTGATATTCAGGTCCTATGGTTAGCAGCGATCCCAATTCGGACGCCGCTGACCGGAATTAAAAATGTGGCCTTGCCTTTTCCCGCTGGGGGTTTCGGGCCTTCCAACTCCAGCTGCAGGGCTCAGCCATCGATGAACGCAGCCAAGAGGAGTCCCAACGAGAGGCAGAACCGCCCAGGCCACTCCCACCGGTGGAAGCCGTGCCCCTTGAGTTCAAGCAGCTTTTCAGTCCTAATTATTTTGAAAACTATTTAAAAAATATTTTAGAGGTATTTTTGTTACTCTTATGAGCTTGTATAACTTCTCATTCAATGTAAGCAAACGATGAAAAAATTTGGCTTGAATTATTTAACAGTGAGGGAGGAAGTAGTGTAGGGACTGGCATTTTTGAAGGTGGATAAATCACCAGGGCCGGATGGTTTGTATCCCAGGCTGTTGTATCCCAGCGAAGGAATAGCGGATGCTCTGAGGGTCATTTTCGAATCCTCACTAGACACAGGGGAGGTCCCAGAGAACTGGAGGTCTGCAAACATTGTAACATTATTTAAAAAGGGTGTGAGAGAGAAGCCAGAAAATTATATGCCAGTCTGTCCGACTTCAGTGGTGGGCAAATTCTTGGAAACAATTCTGAGAGACAGGATAAACTGTCACTTAGAAAGGCATGGGTTGATCAGAGATAGGCAGCAAGGTTTTGATGAGGGAAGGTGGTGTCTTACTAACTTAATAGTTTTTTTTGAGGAAGTAACAAAGAGGATTGATGAGGGTAGTGTAGTGGATGTTGTATACATGGATTTCAGTAAGGCAATTGATAAGGTCCCACCTGGCAGACTGACCAGGAAAGTAAGATCTCATGGGATGCAGGGGAAGGTGGCATGTTGGATTCAAAATTGGTTCAGTGACAGGAAAGAAAGGGTAATGGTCGATGGGTGTTTTTGTGAATGGTAAATGGTTTACAGTGGTGTTCCACAGGGCTTAGTGTTGGGGCCTTTGCTGTTTGTTCTATATATGAACGATTTAGATTTAAATGTGGGAGGCATGTTTGGGAAATTTGCAGATGATACAAGGATTGGCTGTGTAGTTGATAGTGAAGACGATAGCTGTCAACTCCAGAATGAATCAATGGTTTGGTTGAGTGGGCAGAGAAGTGGCAAATGGAATTCAATTGGAAAAGTGTGAGGTAATGCATTTGAGGAGGGCAAAAAAAGCAAGGGAATACACAATAAATGGGTAGTTATTGAGAAGGGTTGAGGAAGTGAGAGAACTTGGAGTGCATGTCCACAGGTCTTTGAAAACGGCAGGACAGGTAGATAAGATGGTCAAGAAAGCTTATGGAATGCTTTCCTTTATTGGGCAAGGTATTGAATGCAAAAGCAGGGATGTAATGATGGAACTGTATGAAATGCTGGTTAGGCCACAGCTGGAATATTGTGTACAGTTCTGGTCACCACATTACAGGAAAGACATAATTGCTCTGGAGAAAGTGCAGAGAAGAGTTACAAGAATACTGCCAAGGTTTGAAAATTGCAGCAATAAGGAGAAATTGGATTGGCTAGGGTTATTTTCCTTGGAACAGAGGAGGCTAAGGGGTGACCTAATTGAGGTGTACTAAATTAGAGGGGCCTAGACAGGGTAGACAGGAAAGACTTTCCCCTAGCTGAGGGGCCAATTACCAGGGGGAAGATTTAAGGTGATTGGTAGAAGGATTAGAGGGGACATGAGAAAAAAAAACCTTTTCACCCAGAGGAAGGGAGCCTGTGTGTGTGTGTGTTTGTGTGTGTGTGGTGGGGGGGTGGTGGGAGATGGGGTGGGAGGCTGGGGTGGGGGGGAGGGGGGTGGTGGTGGGAGGCTGGGGCGGGGGGAGGGTGTGTGTGGTGGGGGGTGTGGTGGTGATGATGGTGATTGGGCTGTTAATTGTTCAATAAGTTTTAAATACATTTTGAGAACTTCCCGAGAGATCTGCCGTTAATCGCTTTCAAATCGTAAGTGTCCCGGAATAAATTATTGGGCAAGTTTATGGCATCGAGCTCAAGTCTGGGCCCCCAGGCGCAATAGCAGCGAACAGCTCAAAGTTCGCCGCTAATGCAATCGGAAGATCCGGGCCAATTGACATCAGTAGGACTGAATATCGGGCGCGTTGTATAACGTTTGGCATGTGGAATTCCGTCTGTTTTACGTCGGCCCATGCCCTGTTTCGCCCCCCCCCCCCCCCCCCAGTCGCCTGCTCCTATAATGCTCTTATACCTCTTGAGGTGATTTGAATTCGGTGGTTTATGCTTCTAGAAGCGACCTTTGTGCAATGTGCTGGTCCCTTATTTTGCGGCCAGGTGCTTGTCGAGCCATTCCGTGCTCTGCACTTTGGAGGCGGAACTGATAATGTTCGTGTTTATTATCCGGCAGAAAATGAGTGGCAGTGGCAGCATCTCCAATTCACTTCACAGAAACCAAAAAAAAATAGAGAAATATCGGGCCGTGGTTTACAATGGGCCACCCAATCGCTGTCACCCACTTGACACTGAAGTCCGAAGGCAGGTACCACCCAATTGCCCATCCACCATTCAGCAACCTTGCTGTCACATCGGGGTGAATTCTCACTGTTACTGATGGGTTTCACTTTAACGGATACGAAAGTCTGGTAGTTGGCGGATCTGCTACCTACTTGGCGGGGGACAGTGAAAATGTGCTGCCATGAAACATTAACATGAGCCTGATTAGAAACCTCGGGCCTTCAACACGCGCTGAGTGAACCAAGGTTTACTCTTGTCAATTTGAGGTTGTTTTTGCATCAGATGAATTTGCAGGAGCGAGTAATTTGAGGATGAGAAGGCTGCGTGCCCAATGTGCGATTGCTGCTATACCAAGGGAGATTCCGGGCTAGACCTGGGCCGGCTTGTGTGAAGGGGAAAAATGGGCGATATCACACCCGCAGTTCGTTGCGCAGTAGTCCCGATTTTGAATTTTACTGACTCCAAAGGGAGCAAAAATCAAGCCATGTGCTAAGGCTGGTCAACTTGAAGCCGCCCGTTTTGGCACTGTTGCCAGGCGTCACAAGGACCCCCTCTCTGGGATTAACCTGACATTTAATTGCTGGGCAATGGACAATCGGTAGCCTGTTTTACACCCTGCTCGTTTCTCCTTTCCGCCGACTTTATTAGAAAACAAAACCACCCTGTGATTTCCTATCACTCAAGTTTCGCCGTAAACAATACCTGGTGAAACACATTTTCCCTTGTGTCACCAATCAAAAAATTTCTAAGGGGGAAATTCGTCTGGGGCGGTGGCTCAAAAACAGGCGATGCCGGAACGGCCGTTCTATGGGAGCGGAATATCAGGCGCTGCACATAATGGGCGGCCATTCCGCTACCGCCTGTTTTTGCGCCACCGTCCCAGACGAATTTCTAACCCTCTGAGTCTCAAGGTTCCTTTGACACATCCAGTTCACATCCAAACTCTTACTTTTCTTCCTCGGTACTTTCTTAATCCCTGGAATAAACAATAATGAACAGAATTAGTTAATTTCAATGCTTGCGATGATTTAAAAGGACGGATATCTGGCTGAACGCCGATGCTACAGCGATCCTAATTTCCTTTAATTGATTTTACTGAGAGAGAAAATCAGGCAGGATGTACAATGGCCCTTGGTGCCGCTCCTTTTTGCATCCTCATGAATTTGCTTTACGCTGTAAATAGAGGTAGGAATCCATCTCAGCCACTGGCGCAGAACTGGAGTTATGGGGGCGACTGCCACTGACTGCAAATAAATTGTAAATCGGGCTCGGCATACAGCAGTTCGACAAATTTCTGCGCCACCCAGTGCTAATGAGGGTCGTAGTTGGTCCAGCAATAAATGTTGTATATTAAAAAAAAACCTTTGAGCGCAGGCAATTTTTAGAACCTTTTACTGGCTCGGAAAAAGGAATGCATTCCCACGATGATTGCTTTCCAGTTGCAATTATGGCAGTAGCAGCCGTCTGGAGAGCCACGAGGGAGCACAGGCACATAAGTCTAGCTTTACATCCCACTCTGTCTGAGAGTAAATCACCCCAGAGGAAGGGCTAGAACCTAAAATCTTCATGGTTAGCCTTGGTGCAGCAACACACTCCATCGACAGCACCTTGCGAACTCGCGACCTCCACCATTTGGAAGGACAAGGGCAGCAGACACGTGGGAACGCCACCATCTCCAAGTTCCCCTCCAAGCTGCACACCATCCTGGGTTGGAAATATATTGGCGTTCCTTCGCGGTCGCGGGGTCAAAATGCTGGAACTCCCTCCCTAACAGCGCCGTGAGTGTGTACCCACACCACATGGACTGCAGCAGCTCAAGAAGGCGGCTCACCACTACCTTCTCAAGGGCAATTAGGGATGAGCATTAAATGCTGGTCCAGCCAGCAAGGCCCACATCCCATGAATGAATATAAAAAAAAACACTAGGTGATCCATGAGCACTGGGATGGCACTAGCCTTAGAAGGGAATGGATTTGTTTTCAATGAAGAAAATAAAAAAAAACAGCAAATCACAGTAATGCAATGCTTTTCTAATGGGTCCTCTGAAGTTAACTTTCACGCAGCGGTTTGGTACCATTATGTGGCTCGATGGGCCATTTCATAGGGCAGTTATGAGTCCACCACATCACTGTGTGTCTGGAGTCACAAATAGACCAGACCAGGTAGGTTGACAGATTTCCTCCCCTGAAAGACAGGGTGAACCAAAGGGGTTTTTAATGACAGTATTAATGGTGAGCTTTTTAATTGCGTATTTGTTAATTAATTAAATTAAATCCGACTGCAGTGATATTTGAACTCAAATCGCCACAATATTAGCCCAGGGCCGCTAGTTTTCTTACACCGGTAACATTATCACTCTGCTGCCGTTCCAGCCTTCTTAAGGGTAGTTAGGGATGAGCAATAAAATGCCGGCCTTGCCCATAAGGCTCACATTCCAGGAGCACACAAAGAGAACTGTTGTTTAGCCTCACCTAATTTTTTCCGGAGATCAGCGATTTCTGAAAATAAGTAAAATACTTAGCATCGATTCAGGTCACAGGAGAGAAGATGGCATCTGTTATAAATGTTCATCACTGCCCTGGTCAGCATATTTTTGCAAGGCATCAAGCTGGACAGCGCTGTCTCAACACAATCAGTGCAACACCGATGATTACCCGATTTTCTTTTGCGTGGGGCGAGGGTTGCGGAGGTGGAGGGTGGGGTGGGGTGGGGCTGTGGTGGGGTGTGGGGAGTGAGGAGGGGGTGGGGAGGGAAGCACACTACTACATCAAATGAGCCCAGCGAATACAGGAAAACCAAGCCATGAATTGGTGCCAGTTTTTGCTCATTTAAATGCATTGCTGGAAAATTGGGTGCGCTCTGCCTGATTTTCCTGTGTTCAGTGCAATTGGTTGATTCAACACAGACAGAGGAACAGGAAGGATGGGAAGAGGGTATGACAAGTGCGTGTGTGTGTATTGACCAGAGAGAAGCGGGCAGTGTAGCAAGGAGAAGCTAGGAGGACGCTTGGATAATAGGGTTAGAACATCAAATAAGTGAATACGAAGAGGTAGGGTGTGGCTGAACAGGAACACTTTGTCCAAGAAGCTTGAGACCATCCAGGGCAAAGCATCCCACTTTATTGGCACCCCACCCACAAACATCCACTTCCTCCACCACCAATGCACAATGACAGCACTATGTACCATCTACAAGATGCACTGCAGGAACTCACTAAGACAACACTTTCCAAACCCAGAACCGCTACCATCTAGAAGGACAAGGGGAACAGACACATGGGAATACCACTATCTGGAAGTTCCCCTCCAAGACACTCACCACCCTGACTTGGAAATATATTGTCATTCCTTCACTATCACTGGGTCAAAATCCTGGAACTCCCTCCCTAACATTGCAGCATTGTGGGTGTACCTACACCACATGGACTGCAACGGTTCAAGAAGGCAGTTCACCACCACTTTCTCAAGGGCCCTTAAGGATGAGCCATAAATGCTGGCATAGCCAGCTACCCCCGCATCCCATTAATGAAGAATAAGAAAATAATGGAATGAAAAATGCTTTTCTGGCATTTGCTCTCACCCTTTGAATCTGTTGGCATAACATGAGACCCACATCCTTAACTTAGAGGCTCACAGTTTAGTGCTGGACACTGACAAAGAACAATGCAGCAGGATCTAGGGTCGAATAGAACTTACCAACATAAGGGAGGAGCAAGAGTAGGCCAGTCGGTCCCTTGAGCCTGCTCCACCATTCAATAAGATCATGGCTGATCTGATTGTAACCTTAAGTCCACATACCTGCCTACCCCCGATAACCTTTCAACCCCCTGCTTATCAAGAATATACCTATCTCTGCCTTAAAATATTCAAAGACCCTGCTTCCACTACCTTTTGAAGAAGAGAGTTCCAAAGATTCACGCAGAGCTAAGTTTGAGTTCAGCCTGGGCGCATGGGCAGCTCCAAAATTGGGAAATTTGTTGAGGCTGATCTGGAAGGCGGTCTGAAGAAAGACAATTAGCACAGTTTGAGATAGACTAGGAGACCAATTAGAAAAGATGTGATTTGGACGGCCTGAAGCCTCCTCGGTGAGATGGAAGCTCTTAATAAAAATATTTATTTTTTAAGCTTTGTTGTTAGGGAGCACCAACCAGGTAGGCAAAAACCTCAAGGAAGAGCTGTGTAATTGTAACAATGCTGGGTCAACACAGCCTGGCTTAGGTATGCGCTTAGGTGTATTGAGTGCCCTCTTCACTTGTTGCCACTGAAATTGATGCAGCATATTTTCTTCCAAGGGAACTTGTATAAGCTAGTTTTATTCAACCCTGTACATTATTCCTTCTCCTGCTCGCCCCACACTAATACAGAGGGGAGAGCATGGTTGCTTCTAATATAATGCTGAAAGACAATTAGTGACACATGTATGTCATAGGACCCCCTATTCGCTTGTTAAGTTGCCGACCGCTTGACTCAAGGCTAGTGTGGTGGAGGCAGGTTCAATCGAGGCATTCAAGAAGGCAATAGGTGATCATTTGAATAGAAACAACGTGCAAGGGGAAAAGGCAGGGCAATGGCACTAGGTTATAATGCTCATTTGGAGAGCCAGCGTAGGGATGATTGGCCGAATGGCCTCCTCTGTGCCATTAAAATCTTGTGATTCTGTGAAGTAATAACTCTATCATTTCGGGTTGCGAAGAAAAATGCTGAGTAAGTTAAAACAACGGACTGCAGCCGGTTGACTGGTGCTAGAATGTTCCCAACATTGTGGTGGAAAAGGAGTCAACGAGCGGACAATATAACGGCAATCCTAACATGCAGAATGCCGGTGTTACTAGGCATAAGTAAAGCAGGAACTTATACTTTTATGACAACTTTCATGATCTCTGGAGGTCCCAAAGCATTGTGGAGCCAATAAAGCATTTTTGAAGTGTAGTCAAGGTAAGGAATACCTCAGCATATTTGTGCACTGTCCCATAAGTGACAGTGAGACATGAAGAAGTACAACAAAGACCATCATTTATATTGTGCTTTTCAGGACCACCAGACGTCTCAACATTGCAGCCAAAGAAGTCCTTTGTCGGTGCAACTTTTGTAATGATGTAGAAAACACAATAGCCTATTTTCACACAGAACTCTGCTATAAACAGTAACCTGCTCGTGATCAGAAAATCTTTTTTGTGATGTTCATTGAGCGACAAATCTTGACCAGGTTATTGGGCAGAGCTCATCTCATCTTCTTAGGAATAGTCACGGAGTTTGCGCGTGCGGGCCAATTAAAACTGCCCAGTGTGTTTGGCGATTCTAGAAGATGGCGGGAATGGGTGGGTGCAGGTGGATCGGCAATCGCCGCCTGGTCCTATGGCGACTGGGGGGCCTGTTTAAAGGCTAAGCTGCAGCCGCTGCAAGACTGCTGTACATGGCCTGATGTTGGAGACAAGGTACATTGAAGAGAGCCATGAAGGAGGATAGGGCTGGTGGCTACTATGCGCCCCGGTTTTCAGATGTGTGCCTTGTTGTCCTCCTGGAGGAGGTGGAAACACGGCGGGAGGTGCTGCTCCCCGAGGACGGAAGGAAGAGGCCACCCCACTTGACCAAGCCTGTGTGGGAGGAGGTTGCGGAGGCCGTGAGCCGCCGCGACGTGGTGCGGCGCTCATGGACGCAGTGCTGCAAGCTCTTCAAAGATCTGCTGTGCAGTGAAGGGTGAGTAGCATGCTGGTGTCGTTCACTGCACCCATCATGTAATCTTCTCCCCCGCTGGCGGACCACCCATGTCTGAGTGTAATGAGTCATTGGCGACATGTGTCCTTAGCTAGGCAGCCCAGCAGATATTGTTTATGCCTTCATCAGCATGAGAGGGTTGTGATGAGATGGGTTCTGCACCCGCAGCATGTGGTGGACTGGCACCCACATGATAGTGATAGGGGCAACCTGGAGGAGCTGGACCCGGGCACACTGTTTGAAATCCAGGGCATGTCGAAGTCAGGGATGATGACATGGTGGGAGGGGACCTTCAAGGTGGCGAGGCACAGATGGATGTGATGCTCTCTGTGCTCCACGTCATTGTGCCTCCTTGCAACGGTAGGTACAACTGTGTGCTCCCAACTGTGATGAAGGTAGCATGTGGGGGTGGGGGTATGGGTGCTGGGGGAGAAGGATACACCAGGCATATTTGTGAGTGCCGCCCAGCAGCGGGGGAAGGATGCACTGGAGCCTTGCAATGGCCAACTGGGCTTGGGGTGGGCTGGCTGCGAGGAGATTGACGGTACAAGTATCACTTATCAATGCAATTTCTTCTTTTCCAGAACAAGAATTAGCATAACACTGCCGAGCGGCGGAGGACTGGCAGTAGGGCAGGTCAGATTTTGATGCTGAGCTGCGTTGAGCAGGTGGCTCTCGAACTGCACAGGCATCACGTGCCTGAGTCCACTGGAGCCGGAGAGGTTGGGGTTCCATGGGCAGGTATGTATGGCCAGAACTCGCATCACCAGTAGTCTCCCAACAGCTATGGCAGTGCTGATTGTTCAGTGAGTGACGTAACCAACATGGCTTGCCAAGTGCGTATGGAATGATGAGCGCATGATGATCCGGGGTACAGGCCTGTACATTGACATTATCTACACACTAACTGATGGAGTTTCCTTACTCTTCCTTTCAGCATCAGCGGCGCAGGGCCGGGAGCAGGAGCAGCAGGGGCCCCTCTGACACCTGAGGGGCATGAAGTTGCACCTTCAGAAGAAAGTCACAATCTTTGTCAGGCAAGCACCAGTGCAGATACTGGCACCTTGGTGGGCATCATAGCTTCGGCTAGTGTCCTGGGTCACAGCGGTGAGGGCACTTCACAGTCACTGGCGGAGACAGAGTGCCGATGGTGCCAGCTGTCGGAGGACTGAAGGGGCCCAGGCACATGCTCAGTCCGTGGCAGATGATGAACCTCTGGAGTCGCGGGTGAGGCAACCAAGAGTTAATATGCAGCCGGGTGCGTGGGAGATACTTGAGGCACTGCTTGGCTTGGTGGCAGTGGTGGAGGAGTCTATACGGGCCGTAGCTGATGCATGGACCGTCATGGCTGAGCACCAAGCTTCCTCCATGGACAGATTGGCGACTTTCATGGAGAGGCAGCTCCAGGGACTGGAACAGGGGTTCCTGGGGTTGCGCTCGAACCTGCAATCCCTCATAGGGGCATTGATCTCAGCTGGTCAGTGCTGGGTGGGTGATCGTTTGGCCACCAGGTACCCCACCTCGGTGCCCATCCATCTACGGTGAGCAGGAAGGGACAAACAGACCTCACGTCAGTGGAGCAGCTGCCTGTCATCTCTGCGGTGCATCTCAGGGAGCTCTGGATGAGGGTGACATTTCCTCTGCCCCTCTGCCAGTGACTGTGGCACCCAATAAGGCTGTAACGACTGGGGAGATGCTGGCTGTGGAGCTGGCAGCTTCCTCCCATTCGGGGCCATCACAGGCTCGGTGGGTCAGAGGGTGTCCACCAAGGTCATTGAGGCCAACAGGACATCCAAGAGAGCAGGCTGTCTCAGATGCCATTGCCAGCGATGGGGCACCACAAAGATGTAGCACCTGCAAATGAGAAATGAAGGCACCCTTAGGTACACCCAGGGTTCATCACTGGTGCTTTTGTTTGCCACCACCGCCATGAGTTATATCGAGCTTTGTGTGAAGTGGAACACTACTTTATTTCTGTTATGTCAAGAGACTTTTGTTACAATATTAAATGTGTCATTTCAAATGGCTGTGGGTGCCTCTTTTCTTGGGCAGGTGCACGGATTCCTGTGGTTTTTGTGTCTTTTACATTTATTGGCTGCGCCCATCATCAGTGCTCCTTTCTAGGCAGATTAGGTCTCCAGGATGGAGGCTACATGTCAAGCTTGTGTGGCAGATCCATACCTGCTGTGCTAGGTAAAAGCTCCTTGGATTAGAATGCCCCGGGTGTCCCTGCCTGCTTGGAGCATGCCTGGGTCAGCGTGAACTCCCCTCATCATTTCCCTGTGTGTGCTCATCCTTGGGCTCATTGTGCTCAGCCCCAGCCACTCTGTCTACATCTTCTTCATCCACAGCATTCCCCCCACCTCCACCCCACCCTTTGCAGCGCTAGATACTTGTGCAGAGCGCAGCATGCGACCATCAGCGACACCTGATCTGGGGGGTCCTGGAGTGTGATCTGGAATGTTCCAGGCATCTGAAGTGCATTTTGGGAAGACCAATCGTTCTCTCTCCTCCACAGCCCTTGTGGAAGCATGACTTCTATTATACTACTACTCAGCTTCTGTTCTTGGATGGTGGAGAGGCATCATGAGCCAACTTCTGAGGGGATTGCCCTTGTCATCCAGCAGCCATCCATCCAGCCAGGCTGTAGCACTGAAGAGCCCCGGCACCTGGGAGTGTCTGAGGATGTAGACGTCGTGGGAGATGCTTGGGTGCCTTGTGCAGATTTGCAGGATCTGCATCCTGTGATCACACACTATCTGAACATTCATGGAGTGGAATCCCTTCCTGTTGAGCAAGGCACTGGGCTGATCTGCTGGCACATTGATGGCCACATGTGTGCAGTCTATTGCACTGCAGCAATCACCACGAAGCCTCTGGCTGGCTTCATCCCAGCAGTAGTGGATGAAGGTCAATGCACACCTGAACAGAGCATTTGTGACCTGCTTGACACAAGTGTGGACAGCCGATTGGGAGACACTGCAAAGATCACCCACTGAGCCCTGGAAGGAGCCAGAGGCATAGAAATTGGGGGCAGCTGTGACCTTTTAAGACACGGGCATGGGGTATCCACTCTCAGTTAGCTGAGATCAGTCTGTTGACTGTCTCCCTTGACAGAGGAGCCTCCTTCGGCATTACACCTCCTACATATTGAGGTAGGTGCTTTGAGCTCTGTATACCCTGACAGCAAGGTAGTGGCATCTTCTGTGGCCCCTTGTGCCTTGGACTACCTCTTGGCCCTGCACCCCTTGTGCACACCCTTCCAAAGGTGGCACCCTGGAGGCTGAATGTGGACCCCTGGGCTTCTTCCCCCTTCTAGCCCTCCCTTCCTCCAGGTGAGGTGCCTCCAGTGGAGAGTTCACCTCCCATTCCCAGGCTCAGGGAAGCTGCCTGAAATCAATAGGCCCCAAAACAAATCCTCACTGAAAAGTGCTGACCTGAAGTTTGAGTAGAGTCCAAGCAGCTGCTATGCGTTTGACAATTCTCCACCTCACCAGAGGCAAGTTTCAATAACTTCTGAGCACCAACTTTTAAATGTCTGGGTTCGCAAAACTATTGAGCCCTCTTCTCCTGCCCGTGAATCAGCTTCATGAAAGTTTCTGATAGCCATCTGTGCAATGAGCTGAATATCACATGGGTGCCTTAAAAGCCACGACAATTGGAGTCTCAATGACCTTAAGTGGCTCAGTAATTAGTGTCAGGCATACAACGGACATTGTCACATGCCCACCCACTGAAATATCGTGATGGCGCGCGGTGACATCAGGACTGCGCATCATTTTGTGTCAGCATGCGGGTCTTGCCCCTGCATGCTGATGGAAAATTCTACCCATAGAGTTATACAGCATTGAAACAGACATTTCGGCCCATCGTGTCCATGCCAGCCATCAAGCACCTGTCTATTCTAATTCCATTTTCCAGCACTTGCCCATAGCCCTGTTTGCTAATGACATTTCAAGTGCTCATCACCCCCCCCCCCCTCCCCCACCCTCCCTCAGGCAGTGTATCCCAGATTCCAACCACTCTCTGGGTGAAATTTGTTTGCCCCTCAAATCCCCTCTAAATCTCCTGCCACTTACCTTAAATCTATGCCCCCTGGTTATTGACACCTCTGCTAAGGGGAAAAAGTTCTTCCTATCTATGCCCCTCATAATTTTGTATACCTCTATCAGATTCCCTCCTCAGCCTTTCCTGCTCCAAAGAAACCAACACTAGCCTACCAAATCTCTTCAAAGCTGAAACACTCCAGCCAAGGCAACATCCTGCTGAATCTCCTCTGCACCCTCTTCAATGCATGGGGTCTTCTGTATCCACCTGCAAGGGCAGACAGAGCCTTAGCTTACCGTCTCACATGAAAGGCAGCACCTTTGACAGTGCTGCACTGGATTGTCAGACTGGATTTTTGTGCTCAAATCCTGCAGTAGGACTTGAAGCCAGAGTCTTTTGACTTAGCGGGAAGAGTGCAACCAGCTGAGTTACAGATGTCATCAGGTAACTGCCTGATACTCTCTGCATTATGGCTAGGACATCAAGGACTTGCGCACAGAATCTAGACTGATGGTGTCATGTTTTACTTAATGTCTCCCCTGCTTTTTTTCTACCTAGTATGGCAGAGTCTTTCGCATGCATCTCAATGAAACCTGAGTAACGTCTCATCTGAATGGCAGCAATTCCCCAAGTCCTGGAGTGTCAGCCGAGATTTTTGTAATTGAGCCTCTGGAAATGGTCTTGAATCCACAAACTTTGAGGTTAGTGTTATCAGCTAAGCCACGTCTAAGGAATAGTAGTGGAAGCACGTATAACAGCAGAGATTGCCAATGTCACAAATGCCTCTTAAAGATGCAACCTTAAAAAGAACATAAGTCATTTTACACAGACATGCTAAGTATTTTGTACGCTGACCATAGCCTAGCATTTGAGGCTGTAGCTTTGAATGAAATTACTGTCACCATTAAGGAAGCAATCTTATTCAGTTCTGTGCCCAAAGGCAGGTACGAACCACAACGCCACAGGCAGGGCAAGGAGGCAGGACCCAAATTCACCCGCGGATGAATGGGGATCGAACCCCTGCTGTTAGCACCAATCTGATCCCTACTGGCCAACTGCTGCCTTACCCTCCCCACCAAAAAAGCCTGAGTTACTGTGGCAATATACATGTTGTAGCCTGGAGCTATGAATAGTGTTGGTAGAGGGTCCAATTTCTTTCCACCACATGGCTGACCATGTTCATACTTCACCTTCATTGGCCATCAAGTCGCTCCCTAGAGTGGGATTTGAACCCAGAGCTTCTGACCCCGAGCCAGAGACGCTACCCAATGCTTCTGAATGTTTGGCGGGGTGTGTAACAGCTGGCCCATGTGATACTGCCCGGTAAGCATTACAACCTGATGAATTTCTCTTCCAGATATTTTACTCAGTTGGACATTCAAGAAGTCGTAAAACTCTTTTTTTAGAAATTCATTGTTGGCGAACTTGCCTCCGTACAGATTCCGCCTTCACATTGCAGCATTTTAAAAACGAAAGCATTAAAGCTTTTAAAATAAGCAACATTAAAGACAATGTCCACCTGGCATTGTGTACACTAGTTCTATCATGAAGAGGAGAATACACCGAGACAACATAAATAACACGATAAAAACAGCGCTGCAAATACTGAATTAGTCTGACAGGGTGTATAGAGGGAGAAACCGAGGTCATATTTCAGGCCTGTGACCATTGATCAGAATCCTGATGAAAGGTCATCGCCTTGAAACGTGAACTCTGTATCTCCCCCTTCAGATGTTGCTGAATACTCCACCATTTTCTCTTTTTATTTTAGGTTGTCAGCATTTGCAGTATTTTGCTCTTGTACAAATAATGCTTTGTCTCCTCGTACCTGCTTCTTTTTCCTTGAGCTTCTTTTCTATAAATATTGACATCATTAGTAACTTTGAAATGCGGAATAAGGCGAGAGTCCCGAAGTTATTGTGCATTGCGACATCAACAAAAGAACTTTGTCTTTTAATAAAACCTTTTAGCGTATGCAATCAATTTGAGTGTTATCAGATAAAATCTATCAGCATGAACGACTCTGGGAAGATTCTTTCATGCTTCTCATTTTAGCATGAACTAGTAACGGATAAGTAATTCCGGGGCCCCGGCTAATGCCCTGGCGAAATGGGGCTTAAATTTTACGCCGGCGGGATTTTACGATCCGCCCGAAGTCAATGGACTTTTGAATGGCTCGCCACATTTTATGGCTCTGCGATTGTGCAGTTAAATTCCTCCCCATGGACTAAATCCCAGCACGTCAGCTGTCGGAATTTGAATTCAGTTAATAAATCTGGAATTGAAAGCTCGTCTCAGTAATGGCGACCAACAAACTATCATTTTTCTATCATTAAAAAAACCCCACCTGGTTCACTAATGTCCCTCAGGGAAGGAGATCTGCTGTCCTTACCTGCTCTGGCCTACATGTGACTCCAGACCCACAGCAATGTGTTTGCCCTCTGAAATTGCCTATCAAGCCACTGAATTCAAGGGCAATTAAGGATGGGTAACAAATGCTGGCCTTGCCAGCGACACCCACATCCCACGAAAGCAAAAAGACATTGGTGACTTTGCTACAGGCAGTTGACTTCGTAATTCCTCCTCTTTCATTAGTAGGATGGGCGTAATTTTAACTTAGAGCAATGGTGTTAAACTGAAATTATTGAAATAGCTGCTCATTATACAACAGGTCCAACATTCCTTACCATTGAAGTCAATGTCGGGTAAAATTGTCCGTGTCGTGTAATAAGTTGCTAAATGGACGTTGGCCTTTTTCACCACCGTCCGACCTTACACGGATCCTCCGTTAGCCATTAGACAATGGAAAGTTCAAGTAGTGGGTCTGGAGTCACATGTAGGCCAGGTAAGGACGGCAGATTTCCTTCCCTAAGGGACATTAGTGAACCAGATGGGTTTTTTTTATGACAATCAAAGATAGTAGTTAAATTGAAGTAAAGTGCTGTGGAAGAAGCATTTGTAGCCACAGACTTTCTCAATATTTCAGATGTTATGTAAATGACCTGGAGCAGACACATCAAGATACTTCTGCTGCTTGATCAAGCTTCCTAAGTGGTTTAAGCTAAAAGCAAATACTCTGGATGCTGGAAATTTGAAAGAAACAGAAAATGCTGGAAAAACTCAGCAGGTATACAGCGTCTGTGGAGAGGAAAAACACAGTTAACGTTTCGAGTTCGTAAGGACTCAAGGTTAACTTTTTTTTATCCACAGACGCTGTTAGGCCTGCTGAGTTTTTCCAGCATTTTCAGTTTTTGTTCCTAAGTGGTTTATTAACCCTGCTCCTTGCGATGACCCATTTTATAAATACACGAGTTAAATGATTGTATAAAATCTCCTGCTTTTAAGGACTGGTAGGAAATTCCTCTGAGGTGGAGCACTCGATAAGGCATAAGGCCGCCTGTTAGATGCCCCTTGAAGGCAATGCACCTGAATGTTTGGCGGGGTGTGTAACAGCTGGCCCATGTGATACTGCCCAGTAAGCGTTGAAACCCGATGAATTTCCATTCCAGATGTGTTTTAATCAGTTGGACATTCAAGAAGTCGTAAAACTACTTTTATCAATTCATTGCTGGCGAAATCACCTCCGCACAGATTCCGCCTTCACATTGCAGCATTGTAAAATTGACCCGAATCATCCATTGTTTACAACAGCTTGTCATGGAGAATGTCTGCAACAATGCAAAGCAGGTTGAACAAGGTACAAGGTACTCTTACCTAACTCGGAGCATGAACTATCTGTGGCTGAAAACAGAAACAGTAAGGGGTTGAAATTCTTCTTTTCCACTTAACAAGTATCTAAATTAAATGTCTCCTATTGAGTTTTACACTTACTCATGGGGCACCCCCAACTTGAGTGAAATAAGATGGCAAGTGCTACAAGCAGACAATGATTCCAGCATGTCGGTAGCATGGGTAAAACTAAGCTCGGAAGGCAGAGCAAAATGATCAGCAAGGTGTGGCCCACTCCTCTGTCTAATAAGCTTATTGCTGCTGAAAATTGAGCACGGCCAATGAAGGGGCCTTGCAAGTCTGTCCCTTTTTCTGTTACCGCCCAAAATACCTCCTTATTCTTGGCAGCTGAGGGTAGGTCCCCATTTCTTTTTGCCTGTCAGGATTCCTATCTCTTTTGAGGGTGGTCCTGCAACACTCAGACACCTGGGGCTAGGGATACTAGGCTGAGGATAGCTGAAGAACTGCCCTTGTTTATGAGACTGATAGTAGAAGGAAAAGGCAGATCTTGAAAATTTGAACCTCGTCCGAAACCATTAACATCACGGGCACCCCTTGCACTCAGCAATGCTAAAGATGGAAATGCAAAACTGACAAATGGGCTGATGCATGAAAATACAGGATTGACATCAAACAATGTTGTTTCTTAACTGCCTTTCAAAACTCTGGCACCAAGTGCGCCTGCCCAATTAGATGTGCAATGTTGCTAAGGACATCAGTGGTATTTGATATTAAAATTACCCATGGGTTCGAAATGGGCGTTATCAAGACCGTCAGCTGATGCACGGAACAGTTGATACTCAATTCCGTTGACTTCAGCCTGTTTGGCCACGTTATGAACACAACTTACCATTAAGACCTGAAGTGAGATTGAACATAAAGCTACTGGCCCAGAAGTATGGACAATACCACTGCACCACAAGACCTCCTTGCTTCCCATGACGTTTCCTTTATATTGCAGATATGCTTCTGGGCCTATTGAGCTTTAAAGCCTTGAACTTTTGGAATGCTGCCGCCTTGATTTGCGACCATGAGTTGTTCTGCTATGCAATGAAGGCTGCCCATGTTTCTTCTCAGGGGTTACTTTGGTAGGGGAAAAAAGGAAGAGGCTCCATGCAGTGAAAGAGTTGTTGTCTGCTGCTTCCACACAGGTAGAGCTCAGAAGCCTTGGAAAGCCGAAAAAGCAGCAAAAGGTCATTGAATCCGTGCTGCTAGCTCTTGGTGCAAAGTTAACCAACCCATTGGAACAGTGGTGTTCTACTCAGAGTATCGGAAGAGCTGGATGGAGTGCAACCTCGAGAAGGCAGTGGAACACAGTCTCAGGAGAGGAAATTAAACCATCAGGAGGTGAGCAGTCATTGAGGCAGCCCAAGTCGAAGGGACTTTTGGAGGGAATTCAGATGCTATGTCTTCGAAAATGAAGGCTCGAAATCCCCCATAAGAGAGACAAAGGTTTACTGAGATTGTGTAACTCAGTGACATTGGCATCTGGGTGGATTGCTGAGAAATCCGTGGGATCTGTCTTGGCCACATTTGCCATTTATTGTGCAGTGTAGTGTGTTCAACCACAGTTTGCCTGTTAATTCAGATGTACCTCATGTTAATTCTGAATGCTAGCTTATGAGACAAAATATTCCAAATTGTCTTACTGTTCTGACTTTGTATAATAAAGTTTGTGTTGGCTTGTTTAAAACCACGGAATCTTGTGGATTTACTCCTACGTACCTGAGATCTAAAACTTTGTCTTTTTAAGCAAGATACTGGTACCTAATGAGATCCTACTAAAATGTTCAGAATAATAACCATGTTCGTTATCGATCAAACAAGTCTACTATCCGTCCATCAGGCATCAGTGACTCGCATGATTCAAGTGATACAGACATCTGTTAGATTATAGACCTGAACAACAATATAATCCAGGAGGTGCAATGCTTTGATCTAGGATGCCTCTTTGTGATTTTGTATTTTTCATTCTGGTGGAAGAGGTTGTTTGATACAATGAGGCCATGATTAGCACACTTTGTCAGCAGGCGTTTCCCACTGTTTCCTATGGTTCTACTCCAGACATCGGAATCATGCCCAGCCCTGACATTAAAGTCCCACAGAAGGATGATCTCTTTTGGAATGGCAGTGAGGACGTTATCAAGGTCAGAATTGGAATCAAGGACCAGGGCATAAGCACTGATAATGGTGGCATATTGGTTATGGCTGAGCTGAAGTTGATGTGTCATGAGTTTTTCATTTATACAATTGAATAGTTCTGACAGTGCATCCAGGATCCCATGCTGGATGGAAAAAACACAACTCTATTTCCAACTCTAGATGACAAAATCTCCTTCGCTCACATGATACTGTTTCTCTTAAGGATGACAATGGTATCTTTCAAAACTGGAAATAACATTTTCAACAACTCCTCAATCGTGAATCTACAGTGGCAGCTGATACTCTCCAGGCTACCTCTAATACTCTGTTAGCGCTCCTGGATGAACCACCATTGAAGGGAGAGCTGCAATAAGCAGCCAAATGGATGAAAAACAACAATGGGTGCAGCCCCGATGGTATTCCAGCTGAGGTCTTCAAAGCTCGTGGGCTCTTTCTTATATCAAAACTCTGCACAGTCTTTCTTTCAATGGACTTGGAGAAAAAACAAACTCACCTCAACTTGGGAGTGTGGTAATTGTAACTACTTTCAAGAAGGGAGATGAATCCATGTCGTGGAAACTATCGAGGTATTTCATCTTGTCTATGGCAGGGAAAGTCCTGACAAGCTGTCTCCTGAATTGTCTACTCCCATCACTGAGGAAACCCTCCCACAGTCAGTGTGGCTCTAGAACTTCCGAAGGATCCACTGACATGGTCTTTGTTGCCAGCCAAATCCAAGAAAAATCTCAAATGCCAGGAATTCCTCATTACATTCATCAATCTAGGCACTGGATTTTTTTATCCATTCAGGGGATGTGGGCATCTCTGGCTAGGCCAACATTTATTGTCCATCCCCAATTGTGTTTGAGAAGGTGATGGTGGTGGTGAGCTACCTCCTTGAACTGCTGTGGTCCCTGGGGTGTAGGTACATCTACAGTGCTGTTAGGCAGGGAGTGCCAGGATTTCAACCCAGTGACAGTGAAGGAATGGCGATTATATTGCCAAGTCAGTATGGTGTGTGGCTTAGCAGGGAACTTCCAGGTAGTCGTGTTCCCATGCCTTTGTTCCTCGAGATGGTAGCAGACGTG
Organism: Carcharodon carcharias; assembly: GCF_017639515.1. NCBI lineage: Eukaryota > Metazoa > Chordata > Chondrichthyes > Lamniformes > Lamnidae > Carcharodon > Carcharodon carcharias. Next base: position 92,369,506 of record NC_054485.1, read on the forward strand.
GGGTTTGAAGATGTTGTCTGAGGCAGGTTTCTGCAGTGCATCTTGCAGATGGTACACACTGCTGCTATTGTGCGGTGGTGGTGGCGGGAGTGAATGTTTGTGGATGGGGTTTGTATAAAGCAGCTGCTTTGTCCTGAATGGTGTCGAGCCTCTTGCATGAGGAAGGAGCTGCACTTATCCAGGCAAAGGGAACTTATTCCATTACACTCCTGACTTGTGCCTTGTAGAAGGTTGGCAAGCAGAGGAGTCAGGACATGAGTTACACGCTGCAGGATTCCTAGCCTCTGACCAGAAATGACAACAGAAATCCCAGCCCTGTCGATCCTGCAACGTCCTCCTCACTAACATTTGAGGGTTTTTGTCAAAAGTGGGAGAGCTGTCTCATATAATAGACAAGCAACTGACATAGTCATACTCACAGAATCACACCTTACATTCAATTTCCCAGACATCACCATCACTATCCCTTGGTACATCCTGTTTTAAGGCATCAGTGGTAAGGGCACAATGTACTTTGGGTGGGGGACTTTAATATCCATTACCCACAGTGGCTTGGCAGCACGACTACTGATCGAGCTGGCCCTGTCTGAAAGGACATTTGAAAATACATAAATAGGATGGGAATAGAGGGATACGGACCCAGGAAGTGCAAAATGTTTTAGTTGACGGGCAATATGATCGGCACAGGCTTGGAGGGCCGAATGGCCTGTTCCTGTGCTGTACTTTTCTTTGTTCTTTGAGTTAGCTGCGAGAGTGGGTCGCAAGGGCACCAACAAGAGGAGGAAAAAAAGAACTTCTTGGCCTCATCCTCACCAATATACCTGTTGCATCTGTCCATGGCAGTATTGGCAGGAATGACCACTGCACAGTCCTTCACATTGACGGTACCTTCCATCATGTTGTGCAGCACTATCATTGTGCTATATGGGATAGATTTCGAGCAGATCTAGCAACTCAAGACTGAGCATTCATGAGGAGCCGTAGGCCATTAGCAGCTGAATCGTATACAACCGCAATTTGTAACCTCATGGCCTGGCATATCTCTCACTCTACTATTACCATCAAGCCGGAGGATCAACCCTGGTTCATTGCAGACTTCAGGAAGGCATGCGTGGAGCAGCATCAGAATACCTAAAAATTACTTATCAGCCTAGTGAAGCTAAAACACAGGACTACTTGCATGCCAAACAATGGCAGCATTATGCACTAGTCAGGGAAAAGCGATCCAACAAACAACAGATCAGGTCTAACCTCTGCAGTCCTGCCACATTGTGTTATGAATAGTGATGGACAATGAAACAGCCAACATCCTCAATGATGGAGGATCCCAGGACATCAGTGCAAAAGACAAGGCTGAACCATCTGCAACCATCTTCAGCCAGAAGTGCCGAGTGGATGATCCATCTGGGCCTCCTCCTGAGGTCCCCAGCATCACAGATGCCAGTCTTCAGCCAAATCAATTCACTTGACATGATATTAACAAATGGAGGCCACTTATTATTTGCCTCGCCTTCCAGCCCTCTACTGCTGCATTCAAGAACAGTTTGATTCATCCGAAATGCAAGCGCAGTTCTGGGCTGCAGCGAAAACCAATGTGAAGTGACCTGATCTGGAAGAAAGACACGCCTGAAAGCTTTCTACTAACTAGAGTAGAAGCAGAAATCTAATCACATGGGGAATACTATTCTTGTTCCTGCAGTGACACAGGAAAATTATTGCGGTTACAGAAATATTAAGAAATGCAAAATAAATGGTGGCATAGAATGGAGTAGAAATTTGCTTAGGCAGATTTTTATATGCTTCACCAGATATTCACCTTGACTGAATGGAATATAAGGCAGCCTGCAGATTCGGTGGAGTAGAAGTTAGTTTTTGGTGCAAACTAGGTGGTAATACATCATTATCCTCCAATTTGATATTCAGTTCCATTGAGTTCAAGATGGCTGACCCCTTTTCCTGATCCTGTGACCCCCTAGTTCTAGACTTCTCAGCCAAGGAAAACACCCTTCCAATAAGTATCCCGTCAAGCCTCTTACGAATTATAGGGAATATAGGCCTAGTTTCTCCTCATGGAATAATCCTCTCATCCCAGGAACTAGTCTACTGAACATCAGTCACACTGCATCTAAGGCAAGCACTTCCTCCATGAGTTAGGAAGAGCAACACTGTGCACAGTACTCTCGGTGTAGTCTCACCAGAGCCTAATAAAATTGTTTTATGACTTCTTTTCTCGCGCACACCAACCCCTTTGTTATTATTGCTAACATACCATTTGCCTTCCTAATTGCTTGTTGTACCTGAATGCCAAGTTTGATTTGTGTACAAGGGCACCTAAGCCCCTCTGAACATTTCCCAGTCCCTTACCATTTAAAAAGTAATCTGCGTTTCTATGTTTCTAACCAAAGCAGATAACTTCAAACTTCTCCATATTTATACACCATCTGCCATGTCTTGCCCACTCATTCAACCAATCTATAATCCCCTGCGGACAAACATTTCCCAGTCCCTTACCATTTAAAAAGAATCTGCTTTTCCATTTTTCTGACCAAAGTGGATATTTTCAAACCTATAATATATTCCATCTCCCATTTGTTTTTGCATCAACCTCACAGTTTACTTTCTCACCTAACCTTGTAAATCAGCAAACTAGGCTACATTACTCTCAGTGCCCTCATCTAATTCACTGGTGTAGGTTGTAAATTGCTGAGGGTCAAACACTGACCCTTGCAGTGCCACATTAGTTACAGTCTGCCAATTCGAAAAGGACCCGTTTATTCCTACTCTTCGATTTCTGTCTGTAACCCAATCTTCCGCCATGCAAATATGTTACTCCTAATCCAACGAGACATAACCTTGTGCTGTAATCCCTTGTATGGTACCTTGCTGAACACTTCTTGAAAATCCAAGTACACTGCATTCACTGGATCCCGTTTATACACCCTCATAGTTATAATCTCAAACGGTCTATCATTTGTCATGTTGGTTGTGGCTCATCATAATATTATTTTCGAAGTGCCCTGTTACACGGCTCTTATAATGGATGTTAGCATGTTTCTTAATACTGATGTCAGGCACACTGACCTACTGCCCCCATTTTCTTTCTCCCTCCTTTCTTAAATAACGGGTTAACTTTGCTCCCTCTCAATTCATGCGGGCTGTCCTGGAATCGAGGGAATTCTGGAAGATTCAATGCATCCATTATCTTTTTACCTTCCTTTAATGTGATATGTCGACTTGCAGTCAGGTTAATTTGTCCGGTGCTATTTCTTTACTAATATGAATTGATTTAAGTTCTTTATTCTCGTTAGACCCTTGGTTCCTCAATATTTCTGTAGCGTTTTCGTCTGTTCTTCATGAAGTAAGATACAAAGTGTCTGACATTTCCTTTCACCCCATTATAATTTTTCCTGTCTCTGCCTTTAATGAGCCAACGTTTGCTCTCGCCAATGTCTTCCTTTCATATTTACCGTGAAAGACTTTTATATATATTTTTCACACCTCAGTCGCTAATTTACGCTCATATTCACTTTACTCTTTCTTCAGTTTCTAGGCCATGCTTTGCTGCATTCTAATTGTTTTCAAGAGGCGAATTAACCGGTGGGAAGCGTACACGTCTCCCGTTTTATTCATCGAAAGAGCGGCGCTGAGCAAAGAAGTTGCCTGAAAAATAATCTTTCTGCCTTGTCACATTTCTGTTTAGGATGCAAACACATTTGAAATTAGATTTGGTGTAATATCTAGACGCATGAGAAAATTAGGAAAGAAGTGTTACGACCCTGCTGGTTTTTATATTTAACCCCGACTATATCCAACTTTGTCATCCACTGATTATGCGATTCACTCTTTTCATGGTGTAAATATCAGAAAGCATCATTTGAGTCACTTCTTCAGAGTTCTGGAGCCGTGGCTACCGCCCCACTTCCTATGGAATGAATTCAGCATTTATTCGGCAATCGTACCTCTCTCACAGATACATACAATATCTCGGAAAAGGCAGTGCGATAAGTCACCCACAGTAAATGGAAAAGCCTCTTTCTTTTAAGGTGATATCAGAACGTTTATAAATTAGCGTTTTAGCGAACTCAAATAACCTTTTTGCTCGAACCCTAGAAATGCTATGATCAATTACTTAATGCAAAAGTTGAATTAATCTAAGTCATCACGACCAGAAAATAAAGTGACATAAGAATCCAAGGGAAACCAACATTAACCGGGCAGTAGCGTGAAATGGATGATGTCAAGATGACTTTAACAAACTAGCGTGATTTCAAGCCAGCATCACACCCGATTTTGCCATTTCATCGGCCGCCAAGTTTAATTTACCAGGACACTGCCCATTTCATGCTACTGCCTAAGAGAGATTACTGTTACTGAAGCGCTATCGTTTTAGATCTCAGGTCAGCGTTTGTGGAGGATGATACAGAACTGGAAGAGCCCCAGTTCGGCTGCCCACTTTCAAAATGTAGCTTTACATTGTGCGATAGGCGTAATGAATCTTATATGGAAGCTGAGGCCGGCAGGATACAACTTCTGGCGGATCTCGCATTTGTACGAAATGTTACTCCAATCGCCTTATAAAGTCATTTTCATCATTATAAAACCACGATCTCTCTGTCGTTAAAATACACCCCACACCCACCCCGCTCCTCAGCAGTCTGCTTAAGCGGACACAGGGCAATGTTAGCGATAACGAATAAGATTTTTCGCAATAAGGGCAGTTATCTGGTCCTGGACATCCATAAAACAATTTTTCAAGTCAGGCGGATAAGAGGCTGAGACAAGTTATGAGTTCTCTGTCTAAACAACCAACACGGATGAAAGTGACAAGATGTCCTCTCGAGAGATAAACAGAGGTGATTTAATGGGACCTGAGCCAGGTTGGGATGATCTGCCTTGAACAATGGAGCGATTGATGTGAAATATCGGCGCATAAAAGGAGGTATTATACAGGCAGTCCAGAAAGTCGAAAGTGCCCGAAATATTTAGCAGGTCAGGCAGCATCCATGGAGGAAAAAGCAAAATTATGTTTTTAGGTCTGTGGCCTTTCACCCGCAAGAACCACAGGCCTGATGCTGCTGAGTATTTCTAGCATTTTCAGCTTTTATTTCAGCTTTCCAGCATCTGCAGTATTTTTTACTTTCGAAGTTAAGAGTGGAGGGCGGGTGGACGAAGGGAAGGGGTTCTGCTGGTGTCAATTCTTTCTGCTAAGAAGCCTGATCAGGCTAACGGCGTGGATGTGATCGTCACCGTAGTCAGCAGAGGCCAGGCCGTTCTATCCACCCGATCCGGGGATGGTAAACCTTCTCATCCGGATGGGAATTCTACTCTGATTATGTGCTGTATTTTTACCGTCGTTCTCAATAAAACTTTTTAAACTGCTGATGACTTCTTGACCCCTTTTGGGCAATCTGTGACCCTTGACCCAATCTTACTTTGCACGTTTATGAACTAGATCAGGACCCCGTCCCCTCGTTATACGCTGGACTTACGCAAATAATCACTTCGTGCGGATACTAACATAGTGGATTCTGCGACACAAATAAACGTGCTCACGTATTAGTCTTTGTTACTTACTGCAAGTTGCACGAAGGTCATTAAGCTCTAAAGGCAGACAGGTAAACGATTTAATAGGTAATCATCTCAATTGAGTATTATGCTTTTGTTTCAAGGTCAGTATGAAATGGAAACAGGTACAATGTTGGATCATCTGCGCCAATGTTTTCATGATCTATGGCTCTTTTGGGGCGAGAGAATTATCATTGCGAAGCTGATTCAGCGGGGAACGCGTTTTCGTATCATGACCCCATCACATCAAATCAAACGACAAAAGAACGCCCCACATGAAATCAAAATTATACTTGTTGACTCAGTTTCAATTTCTTTGACTCCCCGCCCACACCCCAAACTTTATAATAAGAATAAGCCAAAGAATAAAACAGCAAAATAATTTCAAGCCGCTGATGTCATTCAAAAAGTTCGTGCAGTATTCCTGCCCCAATCCGCCATCTAACGCCTTATGGAAATTCTAACCGAATTTGCCTGGCGAAAGAGTGACCGGGTCGGGTATAACGCTGATTTACATCCCACCCAGTGTTACACCTCATTGATTTCGTTGGGTTAAAATTGCGCCTTCAATGATTCTGCACAACGTTTAATTTGATTCAAAATTCGGAAAATTAGTTTCTGAAACACGTTGATTTTCAATGTGATGCAACAGTATAAATTGGTATTTTTTTCAGGATAAAGATTATGATTTTTTAAAATCTCTGCTGAAGCCAGAGATAAGACTAAAATGCAGTTACCATGAATTATTTTACCTGATTCTTTTTTGCGCAGCTTGTCCTCTGACAACAATATAGGATGGTGATGTTAAAATGAATTCTCTCTCATCACAATCAGAGGCGTTGAATGAAAATGATCACCGTACATGTTAAATCCTTGGCATATTTTGTTAAAGGTTAATGTAGGTGCTTGTGAAAAGCATATGGTTTCTAAAAGAGATCTGTAGAAGTTACTTTGATATTGAGAGCATGGGTTTGTGATGCTATATAACTCTGCTATTCAAATTGTGTAGTTTAGCGTTTGAATACTTCATTCACTTTTTTTCCCCTCTCATTTTAACAACTGTGGCACAGAGGCTCACTGACTGAGTAGCATTGAAGAACCTTTAATTTGATCACCTTCAAGGCAATTTTAAGGTCACAATGCGGTATATCTGGGAAAATGAGTAAAACCAGATATTTCAGAAAAGGTTATTTCTTGAAATGATCGGTGATCAACTCGTGCCAGATAGGTCGGCTCATTTCTTCAATAAAAATTCCTTTTCTTTCGCAACCAAGTATTAAACAGTGTTTGAGCCACATCAGACAGGACAGCAATTACAGGGTTAGTTGCGATTCTTGTGCTTTTTGTCAATGCTTGACCTTGCTACATGTGATTTCGATTGATGATTACGCCCCATGCGAATTTAGGTTCCATTTAAGAAACGATTACATTTCGAAATGGACGGATTTAAACCATTGCTAAAATACCGTAAAAGGGGATTTAATTCAAATGCATTTCAAACCTTTTCAGAAGGAGTAAGTTTGCTACCTCAGGAATTTGACTAAAGAAGGCACTTTTTTTCGTAGTGCCCTTACAGGTTTCCACGATGTCCCAGGGTCAATCACAACCATTGAACTGATTTTGGAACAAAGTGAATCTCGCTCATGTTGTTCTGTAGACATACAACGAATCGAAGTTACATAACAACGTTTCCCAAATAGTACTGAACTAAATAAAGGGGGTGGTGGTGGTGGCATAGTGGTATCGTCACTAGACTAGTAACCCAGCGACTTAAGGTAATGCTTAGTAAAATTTGAATTTAAGAAATAAAATTCTGAAATTAGAAAATCTGATGAGGACGCAGTGAAACCGTTATTGATTGTAAAAACCAATCTGGTTCACTAATGCCCTTTAGGGAAGGAAACCTGCCAACGTTACTTGGTCTCCAGACCTCACAGCAATGTGGGCAATAAATGCTGGCCTAGCCAACGATGCCCACATCCGATGAACTAAAAAAAAAGCCTTTTCTAATGGTATTAGTTCAGTGATAGACTATGGAAATGCTCTTCTTTGAACAGTACTATTGGATCTTTTTGTCTCCATCTGAACGTGTAGTTTGAGTTATCTCTAAGACCGCATATTCCCACAGTGCATTCCCAAAAGCACTGAACTTTGAGTGCTGATTATGTACCCAAGCCCTGCAATGCGGTTTATGACCAATAAGAAATGGCTTATAGCTACAAATTGGTTTTTCCGTGTTTTTCCGCAGTTCATGCTGTTATCTAATCATCTAGCATTCGGTGCCTAAGAACGTTGAACCAAAAACGTGTTCACGTGATTATAATGAAATCATATTGTGATGCTGATTGGAAACTGTTTTCTTAACCTTACTTGTCCGGAAGGGAACTCAGCGGATTGGGTGGAACGCTGGGCTGACATCTCGCCCGATATAACCCTCCATTTGATTCAGCAAGCTCGTGGGGTGTGCAAAACCAGGGCTGCGCTCAATCCTGTCAGTTATCTGAAGGCCGGTTAGGTTAACCTTGCCCCTCCCTTGGGAGATTCCTGCCCCGATGTTTTCATAATAATCAGCGGCATTCTTACCCGACCCCTGTGTGGTTTATTTTATGTCTAGCCAGATTATAACATGTAACAAGAATACGGCAATAAAGCCACGAAAATTTCTATGAATATTTAAAGTAAAAATTGGACGGTTTAGATTTCTGATCAATAATCTTACCTAGGTCCAGACGGATGCCTCGCAGTTTCTCGAGCTCTTTAAACATTTCCAGTTTATCGCACATAAACATAATAGTACAAATCAAGTTATCCAATTACAGTTACAACGTTTACGTAGTATCTGCTTTCGTGCTTGTTAACTTCATCGTCCCGGTGCATTTGAATGCACAGCCATATCATATATATTTAGTGCTGGCTAGCTGAGCCAACAAAACTGTCAAGACGGAAGCCACCCACCTTAAGCACACTCAGGGTAAAGCTGCAATGCGTTCTCTCGTCACCATCTCCGTGTTTCCTGAGGACTGGGTAATTACCTTTCTCTCTTCATGACCCTGTACCATATACGTTGAAGGCAAACGCCCCTTTCATAGCTATGTAGGGATTAGTGAAGACACATGAGCGTGGCTGGTGGTCCCGTTGCACGTAGGTGATGTAGCAGCCTTCCTTGCTTCATTGGCAAAGGGCACTCATTCTATGCAGAACATCCCCCTTCCCAGAAAGATCATGTGTAGCCTATACATTCTATTGGAGAACATGAATACATTAAGCAGGAATACTGCCACATTTTCCCTTATTCCCACAACGTGCTGTTCCACGTCTTCCACTGCATGTTAATGGTATGGAAGGGAATGCCCATAGAAAAAAAAAGCTCTATTTATCCTTGTCATCCCTCACTGCAGGTGGGGAAAAAAGGAAGAGTCAAATAGTTATTTGCTGAAACCATGAGACGTAGTCAGAAGCAAATGAATGGGATGCCAAATGAAACAAAAATTCTAGGCTCCAGATATATGCATTTGAAATATTTAGATCATTCAAAAGTCAAAGTCTGAATTCTCACAGTCCAGCTCATCCTGAGAGCGCATTCACCCAGTATACCTCTGTCATATTCACTAATCGGCATAGGTGGTGCGCAATGAGGCAACCAAGAATGCCAGGGTAACCAGTGGAAGGCGCAGACATTTTTACCCTCAGCTTAAAAAAAATGATGCAGCCACTTCGGGGCAATTTTGAACCAATTCAATAATCAGGATATTCGCCTGATCGGGTGGAAATCTGGCTTTACACCCAACCGCTTAGTAGGCTGGGTAAAGTTGCCCCCAATATCTCTGGATATAGTACCAGGTGAATTTTGATTCGTATATTTGGGTTAAATTTACATTTCACCAAAAAGATGCGACAGGAGTTGTTAGTTTTTGGAAGGAAAGAGAGACAGAATGAGGCAGTAAGTCATTGGATAGGAAGCCATCTCGAGCACAGGCTTTCTATTAAGTCCAGTTAATGTGTGTACCGAGAGGCTAATCCAATATCGGCCGTTTTGCACCACTGCCCGAGATGCTTTGCATCCAATTTTTACTTCCAATTATGTCAAAATGGGGATGAAAAATAATTTATGGGTAGGCTAAAATGAGTGGTATAAGCTTATCCTGCAGTTATGTACCCTCACAGGCTTTCCACACCCTTAATTTCAATGGACTGTACAGTCGAACAGAGAGTATAATGTTTGGATAAAGTGTTACTCGACTTTTTGCCCTCAACCGTGCTTCAATGAAGTTGAATTTCGCCGCCAGGGAGTCACAGACAGAGATTGGGAAATATTGCATTCATCAAGAAATTATTACTTGCATCAAGAGTGCCCAAATATTCAATGTTGCTATTCATTTCTTTAGCCTAATAACAAGTAAGTGAGCAGTATGATGGAATACTCTCCACTTTCCTGGATGAGTGCAGTTCAAATCGCACTCATGAAGCTCCACACCATCCAGGACAAAGAAGCCCACTTGCTTGGCAGCCCATTCACCATCGTAAAAAATCACCCACCCCATCACGGCAGCACAGTGGTAGCACTGATGCACTGCAGAAAATCACCAAGCCACACACCATCCTGACTTGGAACCATATTGCCGTTCGATCGCTGTCACTGGGTCAAAATCATGGAATTACCCTCCTAACAGCACTGTGGGTGTACCTACAATGCATGGACCTCAGCGATTAAAAAAGGCAGCACACCACTATCTTCTCAAGGGCAATTAGGGATGGGTAATAAATACTGGCCGTGCTAACATTGCCCACATACCAAGGATGAATAAATATATTAAAAAAAGGCCCTGTCAGGGTAGCTGGTGCTAATATGCCATTTGTATATATTTTTAAGTTATCATCTTAAACAGTCAAATATAGGTTTTAATTATGATGAGCAGTTCTATAGTAGCTTATGAATACACTTCCTGGTCTGGCTGGACCACATGAAGCATCTATCAGATTGTATTCACGATTTTGAAAACTGCTTACTATTCCAGTATCAACCTTGAATGCAAAGGTGTTCCCTGGCTGCTTTCCTCCATTGCAAGCCATCTCCTTAAACTCCTCTCCCTTGAGTCCTATAGTTTCACCTTTAATGACAAGCGCTAGTAGCTCATGGATTTCTTTATCACCAAGATTGAGACCATCTGATCAGCTGTCTCTGTTATTTCCATCCCTTCCACTAGTACACATCCCTTCCTCTAAGACCCCTTCTTTCCCTAGCCTTGAATTGCCTCCATCTATAGTTTCTCTTCTAGTATGCTTACGCTCTATTGGAGTTCATCTTGAATATGAGATCCATCTTCTAGTCTCTATACCCCATTCCCAGTAAACTGCTACCCAGATTCCCTTCCGTGTTGACATGTTAGCTGACATTGTTAAAGGTCCTCTCTCTTCAAGTTCTGTCCCCCTCTCCTTCAACACGTCCTCAAAAACACATGCTTAGACCCCTGCCCACTACAGCCCATCTCCAACCTCCGTTTCTTCTCCAAAGTCCTTGAATGTGTTGCCACCTCCAACATTCATGCCCATCGCTCCTGGAACTTCACGTTTGAATCCCTCCAACCAGTTTTCTGTCGCTGCACAGTACCAAATCGACACTTATGAGAGTCACAAATGACATCGTATGTGGCTGTGACAAAGGTAAGCTATCCCTCTTCATCTTTCTCGACCAGTCTGCAGCCTTTGACACAGTTGACCACACCATTCTACTCCTATGTCTCTCTGGTGTTGTCCAACTGCGTGGTACCGTTATCATTTGATTCTGTTCTTATCCATCTAAGCGTAGCCAGGGTATTACTTGCAATGGCTTCTTTTCCCATTCCCAAAAAGTTACCTCTGGTGTCTCCCAAGGATCTATCCTTGAGCCACTCTTATTTCTCATCTACATGGTGCGTGTCAATGACAAAGAAACACAAAGTCAGTTTCCATATTTACATTGATGACACCCAGTTTTACCTCACCATCACCTCTCTCTCCCTGCAACGTCTCTGAATTGTCAGCCTACTTTTTCAACATCTAATACTGGATAAGTATAAATTCCTTCCAGTTAAATATTGGGAAGAAACCATTGTCTTCGGCAATCGTCACAAATTGCTCCATCACCATCAATTCTATCTACTTCCCGTGCAACCGTGTGAGGCTGGGCTCGACAGTTCACAAACTTGATGTCAGGTTTGAGCAGGATATGAGCTTTCAACCATATCAGTAATGCCACCTATTTTCACATCCATAACAGCGCCCTCTCTGCCTCTACCTCAGCTCTTCTAATGCCGAAATCCTCACCTATGCCTTTGATAACTCCAGACCGGAGTATTCTAATGACATCTTGGTCGGTCTCCCTCATTCTATCCTGTTTAAAACTTGACGTCATCCAGAATTTTGCTGCCGCTCTCCTACCTCACACCATTTCCCATTTAACAATCACTCCTCTGTTCCTTGACCTATAATAGCTCCAGGTTAAACAACACTTTGATTTTAAAATTCTTATCCTTGTTTTCAAATTCCTAACTGGCCTAGCCCCACTCTAACTCTTCCAGTCTCCCTGCGAGTAATCCCTTCCAGTCCCACAACCCTCTGAGATATCTGTCTTCCTCTAATTTTGGCCTCTTCGGACATCCCGGATTCTAATTGCTCCACTATTGGTGGCCACGCCTTCAGCTGCGTGGGCCTCAAGCTCTGAAACTCCCACCATAAACCTCTCCGCCTCTCTATTTTGCTTCCACCTTTAAGGCTTAAAATCTACCTCTTTGAACGTGCTTTCGGTACCCGATTATCTCTAAGGTCCCCAGTGTCTTTTTTTGTAATGTCTCTGTGAAGCGCCTTTCGACGTTTTATTACATTAAAGGAGCTATATAAACACAAGTTGTTGTGTGAAAGATAGAAGGAAATATTTGAACCTATGAATGAAAACATATCACACAATTGCAGCAAGGGCCCAATAATTCAATTGTAAAAATAGAGATCATTATTATCACTCACCAGTTCGCAAATGAGGTTCTGTTGTATTTAAACAAAATAATTATTTCATTAGCACTCGGAATGTTGCTACATTCGAATTGCAATAGCGCAGCATAATGTTAATAAAACACTGATTGTAGCTGGATAGAAGAAAGTACAATAATGTGATGTTTAACCAGCTCGTTCACTTTCAGAAACCTTTGCTTTCATAGAACCATCTTAACTCAAAGCACGGCCATGACAATCTTTGGCCTAAACATCAAATTGTTCCATTCGAAAGTAAGAGATTACAACAGGTCGCAATAAGATTTTTTTTATTAGAAGAGAGGCTGTGGAGGCAACCATAAAGTATCCTTTATGACGTGTTACGTTGAATATTGTATAGAATCATAGAATAATACAGTTGGATGGTATTTAACCTCTCGAGTCTGTGTCAGCTCTTTCTGAGAGAAATTCAGTTGGTCCCGTTGCCCTGCTCTTACAGCACAGGCGCTGCATTTTTCTTCTTCAAATACTTATCGAATTATTTCCTTAATGTCTGCTACTGAACCTGTATTCACCACCCTAAAATGTAGTACGTTACGAAACGTAAGCATCCCAAAATCTTCAATCCGTTACCTCTAAAAATGTTTCCATTTGTCACCTCTGATTCTTTTGCCAATCACCTTAACTATGTGCCCTTTGTTGATTCACCTTCAGCCATTGGCATGTTGAACTAGGTTGGAAGCGCAGCAGGTGGCGCATTCAGAAGAATGGTATTCCTCAGGGAAGCGTGCTTGCAGCGCTGCTGTGCAACATCTACACAAATGACCAACCTATAGACAGTGTCACAGTTTTATATATGCTGATGACTTATGTGTCACTGCCCAAAGCACTGATTTTAACACCGTGGAGAAAACGCTTTCTGAGGCCTTGGAAGGACTAACATCCTACTATGAAGAAAACCACCTTTGCGCAAACCCATCAAAGACGCAAGTTTGTGCTTTTCACCTCAGAACCATGAAGCCAAAAGCCAGCTTAAAGTAAACTGGTGTGGAGCAACACTGATGCATTGTGAGCACCCTATCTACTTAGGAGTCACCATTGACAGATGCCTCACCTTCAAGAACCACATTGAAAGGACAAAGGCAAAAGTGAGAGCACGAAACAACAGCCTGAATAAGCTCACTAACACAACATGAGGAGCAAGCCCAAAAACATTGCGAACCAGTGCACTTGCTCTTTGCTATTCCACTGCTGAATATGCCTGCCCTTCATGGAAAAGATCTACTCATGTTAAGAAGATGGACGCCGTTCTGAATGCAGACTGCTGACTTATCACAGGCTGTTTGAAACCAATAAACACCAATATCCTGGTGGGTATCACTCCCCCTGATATAAGAAGAACTGTAGCCAGCAAGAAAGAGCGATTCCGTCAAACATCAGATGAGAGGCACCCTTTACATGGTCATACACCTACACCCAGCCGCCTAAAGTCAAGGAAGAGCTTCATGAACAGTGTTGTTCCATTACAATCAAGCCCATCTGAAACCCGCATCGCCTTGTGGAAAGACCGGCTCGCCAGTCTTGAACAACCCCCAGCAATGGAAATTCTATGGGATGAAACCCTTCCCCCAGGAGTTAATTGCAACTGGGCAACCTGGAAGTGCTTTAACAGACTTAGGACTGGTGTAGGTCGTTCAAAGGTGTCACGAAGCAAATGGGGATATACAACCTGCCCGACAACTTGTGAATGTGGAATTGAGCCACAGACTATGCAACATCTCCTGCAATGTCTATCGCTAGAGGAACCTTGCACTGTTGTAGATCTTGCCGAATTCAACAACAAGGCGCAAAAATGTGTCCAGTTCTGGTTGGGCCATGTATAGACTGTCCGTGGACAAGATAAGGAGAAGCCATTGGCAACAGCGGTTTTTTTTTTCATTCACTCTGTCTGAACCACCTCATGATTTTAAACAGTCCGATTAAACATGCTCGGAACAGAACAACCTCAGTTCCTCCAGTCTTGTAACTGTAATCCTTCTTCCCTGAACCATTCTGGAAAATATTTCCTCTGCTCTCTCTAAAGCTTTTTCAGGCAAAGCAGCATGAGCTAATGTCTTGTACAGTCTTGTCATAGCCATTAATGCAAATTGAATTAATCTTTCAGCCCCTTTACCTACAATAGTCGGTTTTTGTTTAGTTGAGTTCTTATTTGGATGGATATACCAGCCGAACACACGAAAATCCAAAAATGATAGACAAGACAAAATAACAAATACCTGCTTCTATCTCCAGACAGATGCACACGGTTTCGCATCAGAATACATACACACTTCATCAATATTGCACCATGTAATGTTCAGAGAGAGAGAAAAAAAACATGTTGAGAAAACTCCAGGTCCATTAAATGAAAACAAACTGGAAAATTCCCATCTTATCTCCGAGGCAATCTAAACTAGCCCAATAAATCATATTGGCCCTGCTTTACATTATCATCCCATCTAGACATACTTCCAGCTCTCACCGGATTGGATGCAGTGAAGCAGCGTTCATCACACAAGCCAGAAACTTGCACTGCAGGTCTACTGGGAAACGAAGAGTTGCCTAAAATACAATCTGGTTCTTCACTTGTGTGAACTATTTTACCTGACCTATTTTGCTGAAATACCTCTTGTGGGTCTTCAGCACAAACTTGCCGCAGCCACGGATCTCCCAACATTTGAAGAGCGCCAAACTAGGAGACAAATAACACTGTAAGATATCATCACTATTATCACTATCTTTACCCATTTATTTTAACGCTGCGGCTCCTGATGCCAACATGATAAGTGATACAGTCAGGCACCGTGCACTCTCCAGCTCAGAATTTTAAAGAACAAGGGAAAAGAAGCCTGGGTCAAAACTAATTTGTGAACTGTGTTTTCTCAGTTAATTTGAAAAATAATAAACTGAAAATAATGCTATTTGATTTTGTGTTTTTTTTACAATGCACCTCAGTTCTGAACTAACCATCACAAGCTAAGTGACCTACTCATCACTGCTGGACTAAGAATTGCCCTGTCAAACCTGGATGGCTCTTTGGATTTCAGTGAATGTGCCTCAACAGGTGATTCGCCTGAAAGCCAACTCGGAGCTGAAATATAGATGTTTTTGGTATATATTATTTAATGGATAAAATAAGGAATACATTAAGAGCAAAACATCAACTAGATCATAAGATCTTAGGAAATAGGAGCAGGAATAGACCTCTTGACCCATCGATCCTACTCTGCCATTCAATGAGATCATAGCTGATCTGATTGTGGGTTTAATTCTACTTTTCCTGTCTGTCCTATCCCCCCCCCCACCCCCAACAACCCTTGACTCCCTCGTAAGCCAAACATCTATCGAACTCAGCCTTGAATATGTTCAATGACCCAGCCTCCACTGGTCTCTGAGGAAGGGAATTCCTAATACTAGTGACCCAATAGGCAAAGAAATTCTTCCTCATCGTCGTATGACATGGGAGACCCCTTATTTTTAAATTGTACCCCCTGGTTGTCGATCCAATGCGAGGGGAAACATCCTTTCAGCATCTACCCTGTCAAGCTCCCTCAGAACCTTATGTTTCAAGAAGATCATCTCTCATTATTCTAAACTCCAATAAGCATCGGTCCAACTTGCTCAGACTTTCCTCAGAAGATAACACCATTATCCCAGGAATCAGCCTCGTAAATCACCGCTGAACTGCTTCCAGTGCAAATATATAGGAGTCAAAACTGTACACAGTACTCTAGGTGTGGTCTAACCAGTGCGCTGCACAGCTGTAGCTAGATATCCCTACTTCTATATGAGCATACAGATGAGGAGCATGAGTGTGTCATACGGCCCCCCGAACCCGCTCTACCATTTGTTAAGATCATGGCCGATCAGATTGTGTTACCCCCCTATGCCCCTTGCCTCCTTTGTCAATAAAGAATATATCTAGCTGGGCCTTAAACATATCCAAAAAATACTCCACCTCCCTTGCATAAACTGCTAACATTCATTTGCCTTCCTAATTGCTTGTTGCACCCCCATGCTAACCTTTTGTGATTCATGCACACGGACACCTAAATCCCTCTGTACTTCATTCTCTCCCCATTTAAATAATAATAAGCTTTTCTATCATCCCAGCAAAGTGGACAGCCTCACATTTCCTCCCATTCTACCCCATCTGCCAAATTTTGCCAGCTTACATAACATATCTTTGCAAATACTTTGCATGGCGCTCACAATTTGCTTTGTTACCTATCTTTGAATCGTCACGAAATTTACCGACAATATCTGTGATCCAAGCCATTAACATCGATTGTAAATATTTGATGCAGTACCAGCGATCCCTGTGTCATTGCACTGATTTCAATTTGCCAACTTGAACATGGCCTATTTGTCCCGACACTCTGCTGTTAGTCTGCCAATCCTCGATCCACGCTAATGTCAACGCCAACATCATGGACTTTTATCTTTTGCAGGGACCTGGCATTTTTCCACTTTAAGAAAACGTGCATTCAGCCATGGAATTTCGCTGTCCACTCTCAGGCCTGACTTATTCATAGAAACTGAAGCCAAACAGGCTGCTCAATTGCCTGCCCGATGATGCCAGCAGCAAAAACACAGTCACATCTCCAGACAAATCTGGATCCATGTAATCGTGTCATTTCACTGGGCAGTCAAAAGGAACAGCGCTTCCACATGCATCCATCTAAATGTATATTTTTTAAAAATCTTGCATCGCTATTCATTCCCTATCAACGTTTTAACACACTTTTCTTTCTAGAGGTAAAAGCATTGAACCACCTTCTAACTGATGGTGGTTAGAACAAAAAATGTTACTGGTCTACATATTTATTTAAGGAAGAAGGAACATTACCCCCAGTTTCTGTTGTTTCTGCAAGTGAACATGAAAATGGATGAAAATTTGAGCCATTCGTTTTGATCACGCCCTTTTATTGGAGTTAGAAACACCAGCAGTGCAATCAATAGGGGAAGGTCTTTGACGAGCAATTTCCTGGACTTCCACTCTTAACATCACCAGAAGGATTTAAGCACTTCAGTGAGACAGCCTCCAGGCACCTGAGTTGGGTAAATGTGAGGAATGAAATGCTATCTTGTGCACCTCCTCTACTTTACACTCAGAGGGTCCTGAGCCTTTGGAACTCTCTTCCTGAAAAGACAGTGGAAGTAAAGTCTGAATATTTTTAAACCAGAGGGGGATAGATTCTTGGTAAGCAAGGGGGTGTTAGGTTAACGGGTGCAGGTGGGGTGCAGATTTCAGGTTACTATTAGATCAGCCATGAGCGTATTAAATGGCAGAGCAGGCTCGAGGGGCTGAATGGCCTTCTCCAGCTCCTTGTTCGTGTGTTCGATAAATAAAGCACTTTCCCGCTCGCCCTTTTGTGCAATATAAGTGGAAACTATCATCTGTTGGGAGGGAAGTGGATGCTCCAGCTAGTGGTGACCAGATTCCCTGGACAGGCTGTTTAAACCAATAAAATGATTGGTTGTTCTGTTTCTTTCCGTGATCTTTCCCAAAGTTAAGAGCTGGAATTCCACGTGAAATTCATGACGCCTTCCTTTGTAGCATACAGGGAATCTTCCCTCTCTGGCTTTGGTTAAAGCACGCCAGCTTAGGTTCCATTCTACATTTTCACAATAGTTATTTATTTATATTTAATAACAATGCTACTGCGAATGCAGGTCTAATTCATTTTTAAATGGTACATTTTTTTTGCTTTGCTTGTTGATTTCGGACCTCATTTGTCCCAGGAACAGCCGAAGACCAAGACTGCCTGGAGACGATGAATATTCTGCTGGATTACCATCTCGTCACAGGGCATCAACTGGCATGGCAGATCTGCCATTGCTTCTAAAAAAAAACCTAATTATCATTTCTACTGAAGTTAATGGAATTCGGAATTGGGTGATTTCTACAAATGCCCTATTGTACATCCCGTAGCAAGTTTAAAATCTACACCCATGATGCAGCCACTATATCTGCTTTTTTGTAATAAAATATCTAAGATTTTTTTTAAACTGTCACCTGGACCTGAATATTTCGGATGGAAGGGTTTCCCTCCCACCCGCCCCGCCCCCCCAACGGAAGATTCAACCGACTCTGACTGCCCCGCAGTCATTTCGCGCTCCAATGACCGTTAATTGGCTGCAGGCGGGACTTCCGCCCCTCACTGGGAGGAAGTCCCGCCTTAGAGCGTCTCTCGTCCCCTGCAGAGACAAGAGCTGCAGTGGATAAGAGAGGAAGCAGTTAACGTGCCAGAGCCAAAGTCCCTAATAATTCGCCACTTTGGGGCAAGGGCAGGCGGCCCGCCCACCCGAGGCCTTTCCCGCCCCTGCGTAAAATCGCTGCGTGGCCGGGGTGGACGGAAACCCAGAGGGAATCGTTTTCTGTAATTTTACAGGTCAATCCCCGTGGGGACGGGGCCGTAAACAGCGGCGAGCCGCTCAGAATTCCATTGCTGCGGTGGGACTGTAAAATCCCGCCGGCGTAAAATTTCAGCCCTTCTATTTCACTCTCACCCTCCACCCCAACAAACACCCGTTGGCGGGGCAGCGTCGAATTCAGGCCCAGAAGTGCGCACGTATTTTCGAACACGAACCCTCTGCAACTCCTTTAATACAGCAATCTGCACTTCAACATTGCTGGCGGAGGCATCAAGATTATAACACATCATGGAGCCAGATCTTCATCTATATGGCCTGGGCACTAAGCAGCGCCAGGGCAGAGTATAGGAAAGAAATACTGTCAGAACGACCCTTGGAGTAACCATATGATTTACCTTCTGTCCCAATTATTGGAAAAAACTTGAGATGGATCCATTCTCAGTGGTCATCCTTGCCGGGTTTTCAGTTTCGCGTTCTACCCAGACATTAAGAGCTGGAATCTACTCCAGCACAGATAATGTTGAAATTGTTTCGTGTCTGATAATTTGTGGGTCAATTTTAAATAAACCGTCTGATGAATAAGGTGGTTGGCAGTTAAAATGGAGCCAGAAATTTTCCCTCCCGGGGTCTGAACAACTGAAATTGTGGTCACCCGACCAATGCCGGCAGGGTCCGGCTCCATAGTCACATTTCGGGCTCACATGTTATTTTGCCTTGAGCCTGTGTAAGAGAAGTGTAGCTCCAACTCTCAGGTGGAGGCAGTCAGAATCTGCCGCCCTGCTGTGGTCTCGGCCGGTTAGGTTGGCAAGTCTGCATGTTCAATGGGTAATCATGGTTGGCTGCTAAGCTTGGCTAACTCTCCCTACAACAGCCAGTAGAGAGGCCAGACTCTTACTGGGCGACATTCCCAAAACAGATTATCAATCCAACCCTGCATTTTACTGCTCCCTTCAACAAAGTCAGTACCCCGCCCATTTCCAGGAGGCAGTAGAAACAGAATGAAAAGTGTGGTAGAATCGCTCCTTAGGTACCCACTCCAACAGGAACAAAAAAACCAAATACATTGCAAAACATCTGAAGAGCAACTCATTCCAAGATAAGAGGCTGACTGACTTCAAGACGGTGAAATGCGACTTTGGGGTACCCACTAGGCCATAGAGGACTGGCCACCAGGTGTTCTCCCGTCCAATTTTTCTCTCCCTAGATTTCAATGAAAAGATAGATCGGGCGAGTTGTGTAACGGGCTACCAAAAAACTATTACCGATTTACCGCCCTCTTTCCACGTGGAAAATTATCGGGAGCAACATATTTATTCAAGGATAATTCCGAAAAATGTTGTTGAAATAAGATGTTATTACTTACTGCATTTCTCACGAAGTCTTCTTAGTTCTAAAGATGGTAGAATGTAATTCCACAGCGTAAGAACATTTATAAACTTGTGCTTTTATAAAAATAGGAAAGTGTGACATCACACAACGGAGCCTTGAGCTGCACCGTTTCGGCTTATTTTACAGGCCGAATTCTTCTCAGTTCTTAAGATGGTAGAAGGTGTTCCACACGCTAAGGGCATTTATACATTGATGCTTTCATAACCAAGGCAAGGTGGACCTGCCTGATTTCAGGCTATTTCACAGTGACCAGATGTGTACGCGAACAGTAAAATTAGGTATTGAAAAGTTGGAAATCGGAAATAACACCAGAAGTTTCTGTAAAAACACAGCAGACCAGTCAGAAGTTGCTCAGTGAAAAGATAGATTATGACATTTCATATTCGCACTACAAGGCTCGTTTTCAACCACAAGTTTGGTGAAGGGGAAACACACCAAACCGTAGAATCGGTCCTGTCCACCCACAGATTCTGGATCACGCGCTGTACATTTCCAGCATTAGGACTCTGGAATTATCCGCATGAGTGAGACATGCATGTACATTCTGTGGAAGAATGTGAAGCATCCCATCTTCTGTCATGCAACATAACCCATTCGCTAATTTTAACCTAACTCGGCAGGTGGGAACTTTACGGAACAGAGTGGAAGGCTGGTTTTGTGCCCTATTTGTCTCCACAATGGGGGTTGTTTTAAACCAGAATCGCACCTGAAAACACCAGTTTCCCATAGGGCGATAAGGTTAAAATTGCAACTGGAGTCCGAGTCGCTGGCAAAATTACCAGTTGGAGATCACAGTTACATTTTAACAGGACATATTGTGGGAATGTCGTGGTTAAGTAAATACTGAAAATGCACCAGCCCAGAGCCAAATTCCCTTACAGGTCATAGGTTTTGATTGAACATTTTTGAAGGGAAGGTGCACACGCTTGAGGGTTTACAATTAATTGGCATCTTTTGTCCTAGGAAAGTGAATCGTCTAAGATGACACACTCACAAATGCAGTTACTATTGTTGTGCAAGCCAGATAACTACCATTTTGCACAGAATAGGCGAGACAATACCAGATCAGCTGCTTCTTAATGCTGTTTCGGAAGCACTGAATTTTGGCCAGGATGTTGAGAAAACCTTGGAATCCTCTGGAATTAATACTGGGGATCTTTAGCATTTATTTCAACGTAGCCTTCTCAAAAGTATGCATAGCAATGCATGCAAAATCCCTTGCGCGCAACAGGTTAAAATTAGGGCTTAAAACCACAATCACTAAGCCTGTCATTGAATTTGGCAGCTTTACGTTTCTGTAAAATAATTTTAACTAATTGGATCAGGAACCTATTTTGGACCTGCCTTGATGTTTTTTTGAACGGGAAATTGAAAGAAGTCACAAAACGGAACACCTTTTTGGTATTGCCAGTTCTGCTCTATCGCCGACAGTAAAAAATATCCTGAAGCGTACGGGCAGGATAAGTGGTGAGAAACCGTTCCCACTCAAGACAGCATCAAGAACGAGAGGGCACAGATTCAGAATAATTGGCAAAAGGATTAAGTGTGACGTGAGGTACATTTTTTTCACCCAGAGGGTAGTTGGAGTCTCGAACAAACTTCCTAAAAGGGTGGTGGAGGCAGTTTCGATCGAGGTATTCAACAGGGAATTAGATTGCTACCCGAAAAGAAAGACTGTGCAAGGTTGCGGGGATAAGGCCGGGGAGTGGGACTAGGTGGAATGCTCTTTCAGGGAGTCAGTGCAGTTTCGATAGGCCGAATGGCCTCCTTCTGCATTGTAAAGATTCTGTGATACTGTGTCTCGAGTCTGTGGAATTCATTTGCAGGGCTGATGGCAATATTGCATCCAAGATGTGTGGGTACACGCTTATGCAGCAACCTGGTGGGTACTGGACAGGCTGCCCACAAGTTGTTCCTCTTAAAATACGGGACGTGTTAAACAGATAGGTACCATGTATTGAAATATACAGGCACACACACACGCACACACACACAAACACAAAGACACACACACACACACAAACGCACACACAGACACACAAACACACACATACACACAAAATATTTCTAATTGAGGTTTAACCTGAAGCACGCCAGTGGCAACAAAGGAAAACCAGCAAGACTTTAACGGGACCAGAAGGTTCTCTTTCACACATAGGCTAATGATCATGCGACCCAGACCCCTAGAAAAAAGTGATCAATTCTGGGTCAGTTGATGGCTACAAAAATAAATTGCATCAATTTCTGCCCAGAAAGGGGCTGGCCTTTTTTGAAATGCGAATAGAAATTTAGTTTACAAGATGAGTAAGAAGAATGGCGGGGAAACTATCATTGGACACGGACTTTTAAAGAAGCAGGATGGTCACGCAAATGGCCGTTACTTTTCACAAACTTGCTTATGGTTCGATGCTTTGGTTTATTGCTGAGCCTTCACTGGGCATCATCAGCATAACCAATTAAGCAGCAAGGCACATGCACCGAAATGGTATGAGCACCGTCTGATCCAGAACTGACCGGTACCCAGGGAAGATCCAAGGTCAGGTCCTCTATACGTGATGAGGTATCTGCGATTGGAATGTCCTTGGCTTGTCGGCAAATAGGGTTGGGGGTCTTTCCAGGAATGAACATATTGTCATTGCTTGTACACTAGACACTGGAGGGCGGCCAATGTTCGCGTAGCTCTAACCTGGTAAACATTAACATTTTTTGCAAAGAAGTGAAGGGGGGGGGGGTGGGGGGGGGGGGGGTGGGTGCGGTGGTGGGTGGGTGGGGGTGGTAGTGGTGTGGGTTGATAATTTCTCTGAAAAGAATGCACGAGATGGAACCTAGTGGATGGAAGGCCCTCAGCTATTTAGAATTTATGCGATATACTCGGGAAATAATTAAGAGGAATGTTTCACACCGGACAGCAGATAATTGATGGACAATAGGAGCTTGAGAGGCAAATAATGTTGGGTGCTTTAGCAGGGAAAATTGATTTTGGAGAGTAACATAAGGTGAATGATGGCGGGTCGGCAGCCAGTTTTATGCCCCGCCGGATTGTGAGCTGCACTTGCACTCTCGCCCGCTTTACACGACGCTCTAAACCAGTTTCATCCCTGAATGCAACAGAGGAACATATTTCAAATAAAGAGAGAATCTTTACCTTCATTTTTTAAAGTCAGTAGTTCCCCTGTGATAAAGGAGACACAAGTCGGAAAATATGACTTCAGTGGAATGGAGAATCTTGTCGGCTGTATAAAGGGCGGAATAAGAGCGACACGCACTAAAGTTCAATTCCAGCCCCATAAAATACACGTTTGAAATTGTTACTGCTGATCGATCTAATAACTAGCATACGCTGAAAAAACTCTCTTCTTACCGACGTCTTTCTGAATGCTTATCAATTTTTCTAGTTCTGAAACAAACGCAAGTTGATTTTCAGTTGAGTTCATGCGGTTTTCGATCCATTCAGTTAATTTCCTCTGTAGCAGTTTTTATTACTCGCAGAGGGGGCAAGTACTATTGCTCTGACGCGATAAGAAGGCATATTTAAGAGCGTGGGCCACCGTCATGACTTATTAGCATACTGCGGGATCGACCGCCAGTTATATCGCTACTCAATTTCGCCCGCAGTTCGGATGTCACTCCAAGGCTACCAAATAAATTGTTTACCAGTCTGAGCTTCACGTATCACTGCCTCTGCATGATTCAAGAAGAAAATATAGTCAACGAACAAGCCAAAACAAAAAACCTGTGACACTTTTGCTTTGCGGTCAAGAACTGTATTTTTACATTGTCTTGTGATATGAACATGAATTATCCATTATTATCTGAATGTTCAGTTGGATCAATATTTGACACGTAAGCTGGAGGTGCGATATATTAAGTAAGCTCACATTTGCAAGTGTAAGACATAACATCTTAAACTTCTAAAAATATTCGTTCATAGGATGTGGGCGTCACTGGCTAGGCCATCCCTAATTGCCCTTGAGAAGATGGTGGTGAGCTGCCTTCTATTCAAGAAGTCCATGTGATTATAGGGTACACGCACAATGCTATTAGGGAGGAATTTCCAGGATTTTGGCCCAGCGACAGTGAAGGAACGGCGATATATTTCCAAGTCAGGATGGTGAATGGTTTGTAGGGGAACTTCCCTTGTGTTCTGCTGCCCTTCTCCTTCGAGAAGGCAGTGGCCGTGGGTTTAGAAGGTGCTGTGTAAGGAGGCTTGGTGAGTACAGCGTCCCCCAACTTAGTTTATAGTCGTATTCTTACATCTACCAATATCCAATCAGTGAAAGCATTTGCACAAAGGAAACAGGAGAGAGTTCATCATTTTTTTTCTTTTATTTTAATGCTGGCTATTGCCACTTTATTACATCCAGCTTTCGTCTAACAATCAAGTAAAGCAAATGAACCAGCTCATAACTAAAGATAGCAGAAACATTAATCAATCTGAAACTGTTCTGGATAGGAATGCACATTAAATCCAAGTTATCTTCGTTTACCCAAACTGCCCTATATCTGTCAATTTTTTGCCCACTGGCTTAACTTATGTATGTCACTTTGCAGACTCATTGCATCTTCCTCACAAGCTCCCTTGCTACCTAGTTATGTAAGGGCAGTAAATTTGGCAACAATGCACTCGGGCACTCTATCCCTCCATCCAGAGCATGTGTATATGTCCTAAATAGCTGAGGCTACTGCACTAATCACTGCCGCACTGAACTAGTTCCAGTTTGCTAACTTGGAAATATCCCACTTATCGCGGCTCTCTGTTTCCTGTTATTTAGCCAATCCGCTCTCCTTTAGAATGTATTACCCACCCCCCAGCAGCCCGAGTTCTTGCATAGTAACCTTTATGTTACAGCTGGTCGAGTTCCTTGGAAATCAAAATACACTACAAAATACACTGCGTCCCCTTTATCCATTGCTTCTTACATCCTCAACGAACTATAATCAATTTGTCAAACAGTATTTCTGTTTCAGGAAATCATGTTGACCCTGCTTGTTTTACTATGATTTTCGATATGTCCTGCTACTTCCTTAATTATGGATTCCAGAATTTTCTCAATGTCAGATGTTAAGCTATCTGGCTTTTAGTTTCCTACTTCCTCCTCCGTTCTACAATAGAGGTGTTACATTTGCAGTTTTCAAATCCGCTGGGGCATTTCCAGAAACTAGGAAAGTTTGGATGATATTAAACAATGCATCCACTATCTCTGCAGCCACTTCTTGTAAGACCTTAGGCTGCAGGCCATCAGGCCCAGGGGCCCAGTTGGTCTTTAGTCCCATAAATTTTCCTGGTACCTTTCCTCTAGTGATATTTATTGTTATAGGTTCCTCCCCCCTTTGGCCTCTTTATTTTCTAATGTTCTTGAGATGCTTTTTGTGTCTTCTACTATGAAAACACATACAAAATACTGGTTAAACTCTCTGTCATTTCATTGATTCCATTAATTTTACAGTTTCATCCTCTAAGGGATGGATGCTTAATTTAGCCACTTTTTAAAAATAAACTTGTAGAAGCTTTTACTGTCTGTTTTTATATTTCTTGCAGGTTTTCGCTCATACTCTGATTCCTCCCTCATGTTTTTAGTGATCCTTTGCTGGTTTCTAAAATATTTTCAATCTTCTGGCCTAATGCTCATCTTCACAGCTTCGTGCACGTCTTCTTTCAATTTGATACCATCCTTAATTTCCTTAGTTATCCATGGATAGAATTTCCTTTTCATAGAGTCTTTCTTTCTCAATATAATATATCTTTGTTGAGGGTTATGAAAAAGCTCCTTAAAAGTCTGTCATTGCTTCCCTATGATATCAGACTTTAAATTATTTTGTGAGTTTGCTTTAGCCAATTCTTTCTTCATACCTTTGTAATTGTATTTATTAAATTTAAGGCAATTGTTTCAGACCACATTTCTCATTCTCAAACTGAATGTGAAATTCTATCATATTATAACTGCTCTCGATTAAATGATCCTTTATTATGAGGTCATTAATTAACCCTGTCTCATTACAGATTATGACATTGGTTGCAGAAAATATTGTTGTTAGATACGGTCCTGAATGCACTCTTATGAACTCATGTCCAAGCTACCGTTGCAAATTTGACTCATTCAACATTTATGAGGATTAAAATCTCCTACAATCATTGCAGTATATTTTTTTTAGCAACCTCTCTGATTTTTTGGGTAAATACTCTGTCCTACCCTGTAGCTACTGTTAGGGGCCCTATAATTTATCCTCTATTATTTCTTATGCTTTTTCAACTGATTCTACACCTTGATCTTCTGAGCAAAGATCATTTAACATATCTTATTGCTCTCATCCTTTATTAACAGAGTTACTCTGCCTACTTTCTTTTCTTCTTGTCCTTCTAAAATGTCAAAAACTCTTGAATGTTCATGCCCAGCCTTTGTCACCTTGCAAAGCCGTCTCTGTCGTGGCGATCATATCATATCCCATTATCTATATTTGTGCCATCAATTCGTCCACCTTGTTATGAATATTGCGTGCATTCAGATGAAGACACTTTGATGCTGTCTTCTTATCATTTTCCCTACCCGAACTCATTTGCTGGTACTTGCTGATGTTTGTACGCACTGTCCCTTTCTCTCACTCTCTGGTTGGCAGTCTTCGAAGCGCTGCCCTACAGTGTTGCCTTGCCCTGTCTCTTTAAATTTACAGATCTCCCCCAACATCGCCGCCCCAATCCCACCATTTAATGGTCTGTCACGTGAGAGACAGGATTAAGAAATATAAAACCTTGTGGTCAGACCAGATCAGAATTAACGTTCTGATGAAGAGTCATACGGACTCGAAACGTTAACTGTATTCCTCTATGCAGATGCTGTCAGACCTGCTGAGTTTTTCCAGCTATTTTTGTTTTTCCTTCAGAATTAAAGTTTGATTGATTCTTCCCAGTTAGATAAATTTAGCACAAGTATTTCTGACTCATCTATTCTCCATTGATACTCACCATCAGTTTTCTTATGGTCGTCAATGGCTAAAGATCGGAAATAAGTATTGCAATGTTAAAAATAATATATTGTTATCACATTCCATCATGGAAAGAAATCATTAGAAATGTGTACAGATTGTGAAACTGTTCCATAATTAAGATAATAACGTAAGTCACACAAGGTACTGCATTATCTGTTCTCTCACCTTTATCTTTCAACTTTAGCTTTCGTTCTGTTGAAAGAGAAGCACCTAGAGTATTATCCATACTTGCAGCAGAAGAGGAATCATAGCAACTTTGCAAATGCAATTTGCAGCTATTCGCTTCCATTCCACTTCTCTGTCCTTTCTCATGTGCGCTGTGATGAACTCAGGGCTACAAAGGCATTTGCAGTGCTAGATTCTATATTTTTGCAATGAAAATACTTACAGACTCATAGACGTTTATAGTACAGAAGGAGGCCATTCGGCCCATCGTGTCTGCACTCCAATTTCCGTCAGCCTTAGCTCAGGAATAACACTTGACTGTTAAGTCAGAAGGTGGTAGAGTCCAGGCAGGCTTGAGCAGATAGTCTAGCCTCGAGTTTCACTGTAGTACTGAGGGAGTGATGCACCATCTGAGATGTCGCCTTTAGACCAAGATGCCAAAAGCAAGGGTTGCTCTGCCGTCCCATCTGGACGAAAATGATCCTGTGCCACTGGAGTTCTGCCTGATCAACAACATTTAGCACTTGATCAACACCGAATATATAAAAAATCAAATCCGACCAAACATAAGCAGAGTTCACATTTCGAGTAAATCTTTTTTAAATGTTTCAGGCTTTCAGCATCCGCAGTATTTTGATTTTTGTATCATGCCTGTTCAATGTAGTTGGCTCTTAACTGCCCTTTGATATTGCTTAGCAAGCCACCCAGTTCAAGGCAATTAGCAATGGAACACAAATGTAGGACTTGCCAGCGATGCCCACACCTCATGAAGTAATAAAAAAAAACTTATTTCATTGTATTTCGGACTAGAATGCCCCCAAGGCTTGACGACAAATCGCTGTCAGTCCTCCTCCAGGCTGTGATAGGTGGGAGGCCTTCATGTCTGTTAACAGGTGGAGGATTCTTCCCAGTCGGACAAATGTAACCTGGATGGAAGTCAGAGAAGAGTCAGCAACCTTGGAGTCGTCCTTCGAATTTGGCTGCAGTGCTAGAAAAGGCTCAGTGACCCTTTGAGACCCGTATGGCTGAGTGTGTCACTATTCTGGATATGGAAACATATGGAAGGGTGTGATGTGGGTCAGCTGTGGGGTTGTCTTGTGTGTTGCCCAAGTGTGTAAGGCGGCATGATGCAACTCTGCATGGCAACAGGGGTTACAGAGTGGGGAGAGTGGTGAAAATGCAATAGCCGTTGATGGGCAAAGAGCAATGAGAAATGTGCGCTGGTGACAAGGAGCAGATTGGACACATGTTTGAAGATATGATTGTAGCGCAGCAGCCTCATTACCATTTCCCTCTTTAGTTGCAGGAGAAGAGGGAGCACCATGCCAGAGAGAGGAACAGGACTGGAAGTGTTGTACAAAACTTTGGCCATCCCAATGACCATTGAGGAGGACGTCCTGGAGTTGGCTGCCAATGATTGGAGTCGGACCATAGATCGAGGTGAGGTTGGAGGAAGGCTCTGGGGTTCTGCCATTCCAAGGACACATACCCTATAATTACTGCGGGTGGTTTTGGAGACTAGGGAAGCTGGCATGAAGGTAGCATTGATGGCTTATGACTTTGAGGGCTTGCAGAATTCGGGGAGGAAGGCGGGCTTCTGTGTTGCAGGGACTAGGGGTCAGACACTGGTTAATAGCTCCCAATGGTTTCAGTGTTTTGCAAACTCACCTCAAAGGACGAAGATTCCCTTTATTCTTCTCCTTTTGTTTTCCCCAGAGGAGCAGCATCAGTGCTGCAGGCTATAGCCTCAAGGGATCAACTCTAACCTCTGAGGAGGAACAGGCAGATTCAGAGGGCGCAGTGTTTGCTCTGCATCCAGCACCAGTGCAGAAACTCACACCTCAATGGTGTGCAGACACACCTGTGAGAACACATAACAGTCACCCCGCAGCTGTCAGGTACTAAGATGGAACCGGCCTCTGCCAGTTGGGAGGAGTGCTGGAGGTGAACTAGTTGCTGAGCCCCAGACTGATGACGAGCCTCTGGAGTTGTCCGTCAGGTGGCAGATGCTGGATGTACAGCATGAGCTTCGTGGAGGTGTGGCAGAGATACCAGAAGGGTTGTGCATACTGGCACGGACATTGGTGGAGCCCATCCAGGCCACGAGCACTGTGATAACCAGCTCAACAGAAAGCATGCCTTCCTCCACTGAGAGACTGGCGGCTGTCATGTATGGCCAACCCCAGTAGCTTATTGATGGGATACACTACTTTGTCTCTGATCTCCAGGGCCTGGAGCCAGGGAAAGAAGGCTCGAGGGGCCTGGAGTCACAGTCAACTTCTGGTCCAAATGGCCCATATGGTCGACAGTGAGAAACAGCACATGCCACCCGAAGGGCACCACTCAGGGCGCTTCTGATAAGTCCACCCTCTCCTCCGGCCTCTGCTATTATCACAGAACGTCCTGGGTGCTGCAGCGACAGATGTGCGTCGGGTAGTGGGGGTGGGGTGGGGGGGGGGGGCAGTAAAATGCGGAGTTGACTTTAGCGGGACAAT
Organism: Carcharodon carcharias; assembly: GCF_017639515.1. Taxonomy (NCBI): domain Eukaryota; kingdom Metazoa; phylum Chordata; class Chondrichthyes; order Lamniformes; family Lamnidae; genus Carcharodon; species Carcharodon carcharias. Next base: position 92,399,484 of record NC_054485.1, read on the forward strand.
AAAATCTTGCCGGCTTTTAATTCCGCGCAAAGTATTTAAAGCTGGCGGGCGGGCTGCCGATTTCGGGCCACTCCTACCTTTCTGGTGAATGACGCAGTTCAATTCAGCCCATGGAAATTTAGAATCGGACAGGTCCTTCATGGGATCCTTCCGGTTCGATTTTCCTTTCTGTTCCGCACCCAGCGAATGTAAGGTCCAGGTACAACAACCTGCTCTTCACTTTCAGGTCAATGATCGGTGAAATGCAGCACGCTCTGTGTAATGGAAGTTTCATCGTCTAGTTGGTGTCTACCTTAGCATTGCTGAGCTGCAGCATAATATTAAATATTACGTAAAGTTGCACTGTTAATATCGGCGTTCCATTACTTTTGGCGGGACAATGACACAAGTAAGCAGACCATGAAGTCTGCTGGAGGATGACTGGCCAATGTAGATTGAGATATTTTGGTAAACCCTGATTTTTTTCCGAGATATTGCGTTGGGGGTTGAGGATGGGGTATAGAATTGAACGTGAGCGGAATACACAATTGGAATTATCGTTTGTATTGACTGCTGCGCCACTGGAAGGCTATTCAGTTCTATTAGATCTAACGAAACTGAATCTGTGACGGGCAACGTAACAGGAGCCCTATGCAATCTCGTTTACTTTGGGTTCCAGCACGTGTCCAGTTTCATGTTCCAGTCATCGTTGTTAGAGATTCAGAATAAAATCGCTCAGTTTCATTTCGGAAATTAAAAGTGTGAGGTGTGAAGTATTATATCTGAAATACAGCAGCCATACATTATGCTATGATAAGTGCGTGCTTATTAGAATGCAGCGAGCATTTCCCAACAGGTTGCATACAAACCGTAGCAACTGTCAAGAAAGTTACAAGGCAATGTGTCTCAGAACGAATTTTAAAATATGTTAATTTTCTGCCATTAACCAAAATGTGGTATGGAAATATGCAATTTCCTTCGATTGTTTTAATAAGCTTCCGGGGCACAGGGTCAACATAGTCCAATACACAATTTCGGAGCATGGGGAAAGGCAATTGTTCCAAAACTCTGTCTAGCACCTTACCGCACTCTTGCAGGTCAGCAGCCAGATTTTCTGCTTCTGTAAGCAGAGATCAACGAAACAATTGGCTTATTTTGACGCATGCTGAACTTTTTACTTGGTAGTGGCGCTGTCAATTGCAGCAAAGAACCAAACATCCGGTCAACTTTATTCAAAAGTTTGGGGTAGGGAGCAGGTGGGGCAACTTTCTTCAATGTGGTGGTGTGGCAAAATCTCAAACACATTCATTAAGGCAAAATAAGATGCTTTTATCTGGATCATGCATTGAAGATTTCCTGTACATTCTCTCATCTTTAAAATAGTCGAGAAGGCGCAAGCTAAATATTTTCAAAATGCCTTGGTGAACCTACTTCGCGTTTCATATATTTTAAATTTAAGTTATGTCTTGCAGTATCACAAAAGCGGGAATTTGCCTTGACCGGTGACTCAAAAGACAATTGAAGATAATAGCGGGTGTCACAGGCGAATAGTGCGATCGCACCTGTTTGTTGCTATTGCTCAGGACGAATTTCTACAATTTGACTGGATCACATATCATACAGCCTAATTTTGAAATTTACGTTAACATTGCGGCTGATTTAACACTTGTGGTCTGATTTTATAAAAGGCGTGATATCCATTTCCATTGAAATCAAAGGAATTAAAGTCGGGTGGGTCCCCTACCCCGATCCGCACATCACCTCACCCCCCTTCCCCCAACACCCCTGGCCAGCGAGATGGCAATTTTGAAATTTCTGTCATTGTATCAAGGAAAAACCAACGGCAAGGCGTACAAAAACCTGCTAGAATGGGATCGCGTCAGAATGATTCTTCACTTCTACTGCGAGTGGAAACTAAAGTATTTAAATCTTCAAAAAATGCATTTAAATTCTATTTAAGCCCACATGTGCTATTGTGGTTGCGAGTTATGATATATGCACGGGTTAGATTTGTAGCGCTAGCTGTAGGCAAAACAAGCGCTGATGATGGGCCACCCATCGCACAAATCAGAAGGTATCAATGGACTGGTCAGGTGGGCAGAAAGTGGCAAATACAATTCATCTAGAGGAGTGTGGAGTGATGCATTTGCAAATAGGAGGATACTGAGAGGGAATGCGGGATCTAGGAGCGAATGTCTACAAATCACTGAAGATAGCAGGGCAGGACAAAACGTTGGTTAATAAGGCATATATACATAATCCTTTCATTTATCAGCCAGGCATAAAATATAAAAGCAGGGAGGTTATGCTGGAACAATATGAAATATTAGTTAGGTCGCAAGTTGAGTACTGTGTGCAATTCTGGTCACCTCGTTACAGATAATTGCATTCGAAAGGGTACAGAGGAGATTTGCAAGGATATTGCAAGGACTGGAAAAGTGCAGCTATGAGTAAAAATGAATAGGCTAGGGTTGTTCTCCTTAGGGCAGAGGAGGCTGAGAGGAGATTTCATGGAGATGTACAACATTGTGAGGGGCCTGGATAGAGTGGATGGAATTTACCTTAGCAGAGAGGCCACTGACTCGTGGGCTTAGATTTAAAGTGATTGACTGAAGGATTAGAGCGGAGATGAAGAAAGACTTTTTCTGACGGTGGAAGTGGCCTGGAACTCACTGCCTGAAAGGGTGGTCGAGGCAGGAAGCCTCGTCTCATTTCAAAGGTGCGTGGATGTGCACATGAAGTGCCACACCCTGTAGGGTTACGACCAAATGCTGGAAAGTGGGATTACACTGGGCGCAAACACGATGGACCAAGTGGCCTCGATCTGCGCCGTAAACTTCCTATGATCCTATGATTCTGTTCCATGAATTACCTGATTTTCGTTGCCAGTAAACGTCATCGAAGTTAAACTAGGAAGGTTTCTACAACACGGGGCCTATATACAGAGCCTGTTTTCGATGCTGCAGCAAGTTAACAATCGATCTCATTATTCTGCTGGTGAGACGTAAACCCAAACTGTGCAGCAAAAGTTATCAGATTTAACCTTGCAGGAAAACCTAGCATCTCCTGACTAACATCAGAAGTTGATCTAATACGATCCCATGTTAAGCCGCAAGATAATTTTTCATATAACCGTCGGCGGCAAACGGCGCACCGCATCGACCGCCAGTTTTACAATTCTCACGGTTTTGCTTTACGTTCTCTTATGCTGCATTTTGCCAACACCAAGTCCAAATAATCTGCATTTTGGTAACATTCCTTGACCGAAAATTGTTCTGCAAACTCGATGACATGTACCTAGAGTCTTGTCTTTCAGTTTATTCACTGTAACAGGGAAGAATGGTTTGTGTTGTAGTGACAAGGTTACCATTGATAAAAGCGAAGAATCCCAACATTCAGATGGAGCTGATCTGAACGAATTAAACAGTAAACCAAATTGAAAATAAGGCGCCTCAGCGCTTCTGCGACATGCACAGGTGACAGTGGCATGGTAATGTGCCATCCAACATTGATGCAGGTAACAGTGCCGATTGTCAGCTATCTAACAGTGGCGTCATCATAACCCGGAAGACAAATATGCAGAAATGAAAACCGCCCACTTCTCAGAAGAAGCCGCCGCTCCAGAATGTTCCTGCTACGCCCCAAGTGACAAGGCCTAGCTCAATTCCAAATACCTACTCCTCAGTGCCAATTGGTAGGGGATTCAGAAAATGAGGAAGTGATGTTCAATGTGCTTCTATTACTTACTGCAGTCTTTACAGTTTGGAATTTCTGAAACAGAGGTTATGGTGGCACAGGATATTACAGGTTACAGGGCTGTGCGAATTTTTTTTACATCGTTATACATAAACGGCAAAGCACCAAGCAAAATACTGTGAATAGGCGAAGGGATGAAACATTTCTAGTTTTACCTGATTCTTTCTCACGAAGTTTATTTTCTAAACGTATAAAGACAAAATCATAGATTTCCATGTGAGGTGTACATCATTGATAGATTTTCGTTTTCATGCACTGGGTGACAATCCGGCTGGGCACAGGGTTCAGGTTCCCCCTTAGAATCCGCGTGAGTCTCATTCCACTTAAAGTCAATGAAAAGTACATTAGGTTGGTTCCGTAAAGCATCTTCAGGCAGTGAAGACCATCATTTATCCTCACTTGAACGAAGGAACACCAAACAGATTCGCTTTTAAAGAATTAATGTCATCACTGACCACTGCTGGCACACGGCTGACAGCTTTGACCATTGCTGCTATGAGTGAGCATGTGGCAGTGGTCACTGTCCTAATCAGTTTTACAGTTATATTCATAGGAACAGGAGGAGGCTATTCAGCCCCTCAAGCTTATTCTGCCACTCAGTGAGATGGCTGACTTGTATCATCAAACCTTTGGCTAGCCAAATAAAATCTATCTCTGATTTAAAATGATCAATAGCAATTTAAGTGGGCGCTTGGTTGCAAAGCGCCTCTCCAGACATTGATTTCCAGTGAAGTTGATAGAACTGAATATCGAGCAGGAAGCATGAGGCCGGCAACGAGGTACCACCTATTGTGTGCATCCCCTAGACGAATTTCGCATTTCGGTAGGCGTCATAACTTTGGAAGCATTCGTCCAACACTGCCTGTTTTTACAAAACTAAATTTCCAAAATCAAATACTCCAAAATATATTGTGCTTTTAAAATAACTTCGACTAGTTTTTCAAAATTTTAATCCCTTGCAAATGTTAAAAATATACCAAGCTCCTTCCACATTTGTCTCCCTTGTTCTCATCTAGGTCTGCTGAGTCGGTTGGAAGTGGCAATTCAGGTATCGCCGTTCATTAATGCGGGAGTTTTACCAGTAGAGAGAGCTTCATAATCTCTTATGGTCCAAATTCCCGATAACTATATACAGAATATTCCAGTCAGCGGTAATGTTGGGACGATCACCGCTGATTGAGAAAGGTCGCCATGCCCCGAACTTTCTTAGTCCTCCCTGGTGGGATTTCCTGCCCCAACCGCATCGTCAATGCTCCAGCGCAGTGGAGTGGAATAGCAAAAAGGAGCAGTGTAGAGGACACGCCCTCCATTTTAAGGCACCGACCACCGTGTTCAGGTAAGCATTTAGAGGATCTAGAAGGTTTTCGGTGAGCGAGTGGGTAAGTGAGTGGGTGGCTGAATGGGTGGGGGTGTGGTGAGCCGGTGGGTGGGCGGGCGAGTGAGTGAATGGGTCAGCGAGAGAGCCAGCGAGTGAATAGGTGAGTGAGTGGGTGGGGGTGGTCGGGGTTGTGAGCAATGAGGTTGAAGGGATCGTAGGGGTGGATATTCGGGTCGGCAGAAGTGGGTAGTGTGGTCGGGGGTGGGCACTCATTTTGGGGGTTGGTGGGGAATATCGGGCAGATGTTTGAGTTATGCTGCTAATGATTGAGTAAACAGATATTGGGCCGCATCTTTAGTGGAGTGGCAATCAGCATCAGATTAGCTGCCGTATTCCGGTAAGTTTAAATGTCCAAAAGCCACTTTGACAAATTAGGGAGAGAAGATTATTGTATAAGGGGGAGGGGGGAAAGGACGTGTCTGGGGTGGGGTTGGGCTGGTAGCTGGGGAGGGTCAGGTGGTCACAGGATGGGGCGTTAGGTGGTAGGTGGGTAGTCGTGGGGTGGGGGGACCCGTGGGAAGGGTGAGGGTGCAGCTGGTTGGTTTGGGGGAGGGTCTGCGTGTCTGGAAGGGGTAGTCGGTGGGCTGTGGGTGGTCATGGATCAGAGGGTAGTCAGGGGGTGCGGAAGTTGTTGGGCTGGGGGTGTCGATGGGGTAATCGGGAGGTGGGGGCGGTATTCAGGGGTGTGGTTGGGCCAGTTGGGGGCTGTGCTCGTAGCTGGTGGGATAATCAGGTAGTCAGGGGTCACTCATATAGTTACCCAGGACTTGGAACTGGTTTTAACCCTTCTAACCTTTCCTGGGTAATTATTCTGCTAAATAAGTGAGAACCATTCAAAGACGCTCACAGTAAATTGGAGTTTCGGACAATTCCAGATGCAGTTTAACTGCTCAACAGAAGTTGAAACTTTCTGGGCAGATACCATGTAGTCAGTGCTTGGGGACTTCCGAGGGTTCCCCCAGCGCATCTCCTGGGATACCTTTGAGGTATGACCCTCCGGTGAATGTAAATATGGGCCATTAACCAGTGTCAAAATTCTAGGGTATATACCTGGGTAGGTAGCGCATATCTAGCCCAGGTCCAGCACTAAGGTCAGGGTAAGAGACATTCGTGGAGGGCCCAAGCAGTGTAAATCAACCCATTGGAAGTTTATATTTCCTGGGCCATTACAGCCAGTGTGGGCACATCAGGACTTCTGATGGGCCCTAAAGCACAACTGCAGCGAATGTGGCATTGGTCGTTGTTGGCATGGGAAGGTGTGGCTTTGCACCTTGAGAGAAATTCGAATGGCCAGATCTTTGGTCAGTGTCAAAGCTGCTTGCATTGCCGCTTCCTGTGAGGATTTCTGCGCTCCGACCATGTAGTTTTATTTCAGCCAGGATTCTTCCTGCAGCAGTAATGGATAAGTGCAGGGGATCGGTTGTGTCGTTCAGTTCAGTTGCACTGTCTAACCATTGAGCTATAACAGGGATTAACCAGCATAACTTTTCCAGGGTAAGTATCTAGTAAGGTCCTACATTTTTTGGCTCAAATGTCCAACAGAGGAATCAGTGTACAGAGGCAGTCGCATACTGTCCCAGGCAGCGGAAATCAACCTATCAGAATTTTAAACTTCCCCGGCCATTACAGTCCATATGCAGGACTTCCACAGCATCTCGCTGCGCAACAGTAACTTAAATCCAGATTTCATTGTTCTGGAACTCGGAAGATTTGAGCTGTCATGTTTCTCCAGATGGACAAGTCTACTGGAGTTCAGTTAGTGCACTTAGCATATCAAATATATTAATAATGGAGATCGACTTAGTGCAGAGCATTCAAATATATGGAAATAATTTAATGAATTTCCCTGACCTAAATCTTGCAGTGCTTTTTTCAATTTCTGGATTTCTGAAAATCAAAAGTAAAATTCTTGAGCCGCTATGTATAAACATAATATAGATATTTCCAGACATACCTCACTATTTCTGATCAGATTTGTCGTTTAGTTCCATCATATATGGCACCCTGAAATATTTCGGGAATTTGAGAAAAAAGCCGTTTCCCAACTTAATAAATCACGAGGATCTCAATTTCAAGTTCACCAATTCTTAATAACCAGATGGACCATTCATCACTCCATAATGAATGAAGAGATGAATGGTACTCAAACTGAGCCCAATATGTAACAATGCTGAAGTTGATTAAATTATCTTGGCTTTTGATAGCGGTAATGGTTTTCTGATGCAGCAGACAGGTGTAATTCAATCCTGGTTTTAAACACATTAACACATCCCCACCAACAGTGTTATGTGCGTGGCGCAGAATAGCAATCTTTCTTGCATTCAGTCCGAGGATAGATTGTCATGAATATTGTATGATGGCGTATAATATAGAATCTTATACTTGTACCGCATTGCTTCCTTTGAATAGCAATCGAGTCAGTCACATTTTCCAGTACTCCTTGTGATTTTAAAAAATATCTCCAATTCTCCTTTCAAGGCTGCTTTTGAGTCCATATCCATCACTCTATTAGGCAGTCCATTCTAAATCTTCATTTCTCTGGTTATTTTGCAAACCATCTTAACTCTGTCCTCTCTAGTTATCGGTCCTTCACTGGAAACAGTTTGTCTTCTAAACCCTTCATGATTTGAAATATGTCTTTTCTATATGCTCTTCTCTTCAAGAAAAATTCCAGCTTCTCCAGTCTACCCACAAAACTGTAATCCCTCACACATAGAATCAGTTAATTCCAGTAAATCTTCACGCTGTTCCTGAAGCGTTGCACCCAGAATTAGGCACAATCCTACAGCTGGGGCCGAGCTGGTGTTTTATATAATAGTTGGTAGGTTTCCATCCTGCCTTGGTACTGAAACAGCTCTTACGAAATTCACAATTCATAATTTCACAATTATGTGAGTGTGAAAAAGGAAAATTGTCCTTCAATTGCAGAGACTAAACCAGTCTATTCACAACTATGGTGTCAAATTTAATGCCGAATGAACATATATTCAAGTCAACACTAAGATGTCTTATTTCCATCTCTAGAACAGTCCAGTGTTGCCACTTTTAGCTCATCTGCTCCTGAAACACTCATTCATGCCTCTTTTACCTTTAGACTTGAATATTCCTAAATGTTCCTGGTTTGCCTCCCACATTATTTCATAAATAAACTTGAGTTCACCTGAAATTCTGCTGCCCAAGTTTTAATTCACAATAAGTCCATTCCCAATCACCTTTCTGTTCGCTGACCTAAATTGCCTCATGAACAAGCAATGACTTGATTTTAAAGTTCTCATCATTATTTTCAAATCTGCCCTGGCCTCCTTCTTCCATAACCTCAAAGCTCATCCAGTCCAAAGCCCAGTGAAATATCCGTATTCCTCTAATCCTTGTCCCTTGAGTTTTGTAGTTTCTTCTGGGACACCAGCTCTGGAATTCCTTCCCTGAACCTCGCTGCCTCTCACCTTCTCTTTACTTTAAGGTGCTCGTCAAAACCTACCTCTTTGGCCAAGGCTTTCATCATCTGACCTATTATCTGCTTATGCAGTTCAGTGTTAAAACGTGCCTCTGAAGCAGCTATGGATGTTTTAAGTTAAAGATGCTTTATAGAACAAATTATTGTTGTTATAAACCCTCCTGGATCTTGTATTCTTTGCCAATAAATGCAGGAGCACAGTTCCTTTATTAATTGTTTCGTTAAGCTGTCAGGCCACCTTCACGAAAGTGTACACAATTACCCATAGGAGTCTTCTTGCGACCCATTTAACCTTATAATATTTATCATCAAGCATGAAGACAGCAGCTCATCACTGAGTGCAGCTAGTCACAGATCATGAACTTTGGAATTTAGTGATTAAGGGAATTTGATGCACCGAGACGAGGGAAGCAGGTAAGTGATTTGTTGGTGAGTAATTTGCTCATTAATCTTTCAAAACTTGGGTAATTTATTAGTACTTGCAAGGTTTTGATAGCATTAATAAAGTTGATGAGCAGTAGTAAAGCCCATTAGGAATAGTAGGAATATTAATTATGTTTTAGTTAAGCTAATCATAATAAATTAAAGCATAATAAAGATGACAGGGCAGATGCCATGTTTATAATGCAAAATGTGGGATTTCTTGGACACCAGTGTGATCCAAAGCAGACACACCTGCAGCAAGTATCGGCAGCTTGAGGAGATTATGTTCAGAGTCATTCTGCTGGCGGCTGAGCTGCAGACACTACGATGCATTAGGGTGGGGGAAAGTTACCTGGACACTTTGTTCCAGGAGGCGGTCACACCCCTTAGGTTAGGATCTTCTGATCTGGTCAGTGCTCAGGGAGAGTAGGGTGTGGCTGGGAGTGAGGCAGGTACGAGATCGAGAAGGTCGAATTCATGGGGAATCAGACCTTGGAATTGTCCAGTAGTTTCGATGTTCTTGCAGCTTGTGGGGATGAGAGTGAAGGCTGCAGGGTGATGAACGAGTTGACCATAGCATCGTTGCACAGAAAGCCATTCAAAAGGCTGGAGCTAACAGGAAGATAGTAGTAGTAGCGACAGTATAGTACAGGGCATTGATACGATTTTTGGCATTCTGGAGCGTGAGCCCAGTTGGCTGTAATTCCTGACCAATGCCAGGGTTTGGGGCATCTGCTCGGGGCTGGAGAGGAACTTGCAATGGAAGGGGAAGAATCCTGTTGTCGTGGTTCACGTTGGTACCAAAAACATAAATAGGTCTAGGAAAGTGATTCTGCTTAGGGTGAATGAGCAGCTCTGGGCTAAATTAAAAAGCAGAACCTGAAAGGTAATCATAACATATAGTAATCTCTGAACCACGAGCAAATTGGTGTAGGGTAAATAAGATTAGAGAGATGAATGCATGGCTCAAAGGCTGTTGTGGTAGAAATGGGTTTCGATTCCTTGGGCACTGGCACCAGTACAGGGGAAGGAGAAGTTGTCACATTGGGATGGCCTTCACCTCAACTGTGTTGGGGCCAGTGTTTTGGTGAGTCGCATAACTGGGGCAGTAGACAAGGCTTTAAACTAACTAGTGGGGAAAGGGATTGTGTGAGAGTAGATGTAATAAATTAAGTAACAATGAGGTACAAGAGCAGGGTAGCGATATGGTAAAGGTAATCAGAGAGTTGCATGTTGGGACAGAGAATAGAAAAAGACCAAGTTAAAGGCTTTGTATCTCAATCCACGCAGTATTCGTAATGAAATGGATGGATTGTTAGCAAGATAGAAATAAATATGTCTGATAGCCATCATGGTGACATAGTTGCAAGGTAACCAAGGCTGTGACCTGAAAATGGTGCGGTATTTAACATTTGGAAAAGATAGGAAGCTGGGAAAAGGCTCTGTTAACAAAGGATGTTATTAGCAGAGTGAGAGATGACCTTAGCTCCAAAAATCAAGATGTAGAATTATTTTGTGTAGAGATAATAACTAGGAAAGATCGCTTGTAGCAGTACTTTATAGGCCCCCTAAATGTCATTATATTGTAGGACCAAGTATACAGGAAGAAATAAATGGGGCATGGAAGAAAGGTATCACAATAGTCATGGGTGGCGTTAATCTGCATGTAGATTGGACTATCAGATTGGCAAAAGGTGGCTTGGAAAATTAGTTCATAGAGTGTATGTGGCATAGTTTCTTAGAGCAGCACTCTCTAGAGCCAACCAGTGAGCAGGTTATTCTAGATATGGTAATGAACAATGAGACAGCATTAAACAATGACCTCATGGTAAAGGAGCCTTTTGGTGACAGCGATCATAACATGATAAAAATTTCATGTTCAGTTTTAAGGGGTGAAGTGTAGGTCTCAGATGAGTGTTTTAAACCCGAATATAGGTAATTATAAGGACATAAATGCAGATCTAAATAAAGTGAATTGGGAATCTAGTTCAAAAGATAGGACAGTGGACATATAGTGACAGTATTTTAAGGAGAAATTTAATAAAGGTCAGCAAAGATTTACCTGAGTAGGGAAGAAAGATTCTTTGAGAAGGATGCATCATCCACGGATGAATGAAAAAGTTAAGAATTGTATCAAATTGAAAGGAACACTACAAAGGGAATGCAGGAGATATGTTCCCGCCAGTGGGAAGAGGGGGAGGGGGTCCAGAACCAGGTGTCACGGCATGAGGATACGGGGTAAACCATTTAGGATTGAGATGAGGAGAAATTTCTTCACCCAGAAATCTTGTCTTTTAAATGAGGCAAATAAAAGATCCAAATAAAAAAAAAGGAACAAAAAAATCCCCAAAATATATAATATCGATCAGTTTGAGTCATGCAGAAACAGGGTTTATTCCCAAACATTCTCTTTTCTCCTCTCTAAATCTTCTGCTGCTTTTGCGGAATTCACTACCACAGAAAGTAGTTGAGGCCAAAACATTGTATGTTCTCAAGAAGGAGTTAGATATGGCTCTTGGAGTGAAAGGGATCAAAGGATAAGGGGAGAAAACGGGAGCAGACCATTGAGTTGGATGATCAGCCATGATCATAATGAATGGCGGAGCAGGCTCGAAGGGCCGAATGGCCTACTCCTGCTCCTATTTTCTATGTTGCTAAATCTGCAGGTAGGTCTGAAGAATGGGCAGGGTTGAAGAACCAGTACAGGCTGGCAAGAAAAACATTAAGAGTGAGAAAGTTGAGTATGAGAGAAAGCTAGCCATCAATATAAAAACAGATAATAAGAGTTTCTACAGGTATATAAATAGGTAAAGAATAGCTAACACTAGTATTGACCCTCCAGAGAGTGAGTCTGAGGAATTGATAATGGCAAACAAGGAAATGACGGAGACGTTGAACAAGTATTTTGTGTCCGTCTTCACTGTAGAAGACTTAGACAACTTCCCAAAGATACTTGAAAATCGAAAGGTGAACCAGAGGAATGACTTAAAACAGTCACCATTATTAGGGGAAAGGCCGTGGCAAGACTGTTAGAACTTAAGGCTGACAAGTCCCTACGACCAGATGGTCTGCATCCTAGGGTCTTAAAAGAAGTGGCTGCAGAGATAATGGATGTGTTGGTTATAATCTTCCAAAGTTCCTTGCATTCTGAAAGGGTCCTAGTGGATTGGAACAAAAACGAATATAACAGCTTTATTCAAAAAGGAAGGGAGACAGAATCAGAAAGCTACAGATCATTTAGCCTAATATCTATCACAGGGTAGTGCTGGAATTGATTATTAAGGAGGTTATATCAGGATACTTAGAAAATCAAAATGTGATCAGGTGGAGTTAAGATGGCTTTGTGATAGGGAAATGGTGTTTAACTAATTTATGTGAGGTTTTGAGGAAACGACATGCAAGGTGGATACATGGGAATCTGCAGATATGATGTACTTGGGTTTCCAAAAGGCATTTGATAATGTGCCATCACAAAGGTTACTAGACAAGATAAGAGAACAAAGTGAATGGGGCCAACTATTAACATGGATAAAGGATTGGTTAGGTAACAGGAAGCAGAGAGCAGGGAAAATTGGGTCTCTTATGGGTTCGTAAACTGTAACTAGTGAAGTGCCACAGGAATCAGTTCTGGGGCCTCAACTATTTGCAATCTCCATCAATGATTGGATGAAGGGACCAAACATATGGTAGCTAAATTTGCCGATGAAACCAGGATTGGTAGGAAAGTAAATTGTCAAGAGGAGGTACAAAGTCTGCAAGGGGATGTGGACAGGTTAAGTGAGTGGACAAAAAATTGGCAGATGGAGTATAATGTGGGAAAATATGAACTTGTTCACTTTGGCAGGATGAATGGAACAGCAATATAGCATTTAAATGAAGAGAGATTCCAAAACTCGACGCTAAAGAGGGATCTGGGAATCCTGGTCCACGAATCACATGAAGTTAGTAAAGCAAGTGAAAGCAAATGGAATGTTAACATCAATTGCAAGGAACATAAAAATAGGGAAGTTTTACGGCAGCTGTAGAGAGCCTGGTGAGACTGCATCTGGAATATTGTGTACAGATTTGGTCTCATTTGAAAAAGAAGATATAATTGCGTTAGAAGCAGAACAGAAATTGTTCACTCGATGCATTCCTGTGATGAAGGGCTTATGATATGAAGAAGAGGTTGAACTATTTGGGCCTATACTCATTGGGGTTTAGAAGAATAAGCGATGGTGTTATTGGTATATATATTTATATATATATATAAGCTCCTGAGGGGACTTGACAGGTAGATGCTGGGAGAATGTTTCCACTTGTGGAGGAGGCTAGAACTGGGGAACACAGTTTAAGAAGAAGGCAACCCCTCTTTAAAGACTGAGATGAGGATTTTTTTCTCTCAGTTGGCCTCTCAGAGAGCCGTTAGTATGTGGAATTCCCTTCCCCAGGGAATAGTGGGGGTTGGGTCGTGTAATTTATGCAAGGCTGATTTAGATTTTTGGTAGACAAGGGAGTCAAGGGTGATGGGGGCAGACAGGAAAATGGATTTGAGGCTACAGCCACATCAATCATGACTTTATTGAATGGCGGAGCAGGCTTGATGGGCAGAATAGCCTATTTCTGCTCCTAAGTGTTATGTTCCTATCAACTGTTTCACCTCATTCTTCCTATCTAATTGCATCAGCTCACACTTATCTGCATTAAATTTCATCTGTCATTTGTCTGTTCATTCCACCAGCTTGTTAATGCCCTCTTGAAGGCTTTTCCTAGTTTTCTTCGCGTTTGCTACACTTCCAGGTTTGTGTGATCAGCAAGGTTCGAAATGAGTTCTATGTCCAACTACTCCTGGATGCCCACCAAGGGTTGGCCATCAAAAAATAAAGCACCGTTCCTAGTACTGATGTTTTGGAAACTCCACTGTATTCCCCTATCCATTTATCTCCATCCTGTCCGAGCACAGACATTCAAAGCGATTCTGTTTTCTGTTTCTTGTCCAACTTCACACCCATGCTGCTGCTTCTCTTCTTGCTTGGGTTTAAATGTTACCAAGAAGCCTAATATGTAGTGCTTTATTAATCACCTTCAGGAAGTCCAGTACCCATGTCCATATTCTTCTTAAATTAGGTTATCAAATAATCAAGTTAATCAAACACCAATTGCATTTGCGAAACCCATACTTGCTCCCCTCTTTAGTCCATTCTTGGCTATGTGGCTGTGCATTTTCTCCCACATGATTATTTCTAAAAGTTTTCCCAGCTACTGATGTTAATTAGTCTGTAAGTGTCAATTGTATTCCTCGACTTTTGGAGCATGGGTGCGATATTTGGAATCCTCAAGTCCTTTGAAACAAGTTACACTCCTGTAACTTGTGTGTCTAATTTCTAACCTTACTTTCCTCAGTAATCTCGGGTGCATTCCACCCAGGCCTTTTTAACTTCTAAGTATTACTAGCCTTTCAAGTGCCTTCTCTGTGTCAATTGTTTAATTTGACGCAGTATCATGTTACCAAAGCTTCAGTGAAGATTGCTGCATTGGTTAACACTGATGCAAAGTATTCACTTAGTACCTTAGCCATGCCTTCTGTCTCCACCAACGGATTATTGGTAGCTACTTGGACCACATGTTCCTCTGACAACATGTTTTTTACAAATGATACTTCTGGATTAATTTATTTTAGCTGCTAATCTATTCTCTCGTACTGTATCTTAGTCCCTCACATTTTCCTTTTCGCTTGTCCTCTGTACTTTTAATGTTAAGGAAGATTTTTCCTTAGATCTCATCTTGATCATGCATCAGCGTTCATTTTTCTCCGGCACCCTATTCTCTAACGCCATCAACCAACGAACTTTGGCTTTGTTTGAACTCCGGCCCTCATTTTTGGAATGTACCTTTTTGGAATCAATTCGGACCATATCTTCTTGGGCGCCCATTGCTCCATTACATTTCTGACTGCCAGTTTTTGACTTCAGTTTACCAGGCCATACCTTCCTCCGTAAGCTGACACTATCTCTCTTCCAGATAAGTATATTTATCTAAGTTTCTCCTTGTCCTTATCCTCATCCCAACTCATTGTACAATGATTTTCATCCCATCAAGAAGCCCAAATTGTAATAAAAAATATGAACTTTCTATAAAATGTTACCGTCATCCTTTCCGGGGTCTTGCCCTTTATAAATACATAGAGTTCAGGGAACAATTATAATTGTAAAAGCAGGCACAGAAGATGTGTTTTTTTCACTTTAATTGCTCGTGTTCTATCAACATGATAAATGGTGTAGATTTTGCCAATGTAAGAGATGAATAACATTAACATAAGAAATATTTAGGTTATCTTTTTGGTTTCATGTACGTAACGCTTCTTTAAAATGTTACCTATACACTCAACGTTAAAGAACTTAGTTAACCAGTAGACTTGTATTTTTGGTTGCCAGGATTTTCAAATTGCTTCCTGGGAGCAACATTCGGGATCTCCGGAGAAAGAAATCAGCAGATTTTAATTCCAGTGTTTGGGTCCCTATTTTTTCTTATCAATCTGTTTCACCCATGAGTCAAATGGTCCTTTCTAGAGCCTTCACGTTGTGCTCTTTCTACACATTAAAATCAAACTGCTGATTTACATTTACGAACGCCTCTCATTTTGTAAGTACTAGAACTACTACTCGAGGAAGAAGCTTTGCGTAACTCTTAGCAATTGTTTTCTCCGCTTGCTTCCTCGCTGCCCCAATCTTTCCACAGCTAATTAAAAAAAACAAATTAAGGATGATAGAGGGGCTATAGTGCAATCCATCGAGTGTACCACATCTTCATTAGCATTAAGGAACCAATGTCTTCTCTTGCCAGGTAAATGATAGCAGGCTGCAAGATATATTCTAATTCATTTATTTAAATAATTTATACAGCGTTGGTTGAACACATGTTTTTTGCGGTTCACTTTATTGCCCTGAAGGTTTCCAAATGACCCAAGATACAACTTCATAGGCAAGATTATGGCTACAATTCCTTTATATCGCCGTCCCAAACTCGATACACCTGCCTGCGTTTGTTAAAATATTGCAAAAATATTCGCTCCTTGACTTCTAAGTTCCTATACCAACCGAAACGTTATGGTATTTGCCCAAAATAAAGCTCACAAGCCCGTGAAAGATGTCTCTCGAGCCCTTAATTTTTCTCAATTATCAGACTGATTACCCGGCATCCAGCACAGGATGAACTGTAATTTCCTGCTGCTGCCTACCAGTTAACACCGCCCCTCGCTCCCCTCCATCCTCAGTCGATCGATCAGCACTCACCCACGTTGACCATCACTTGGAAGAAGGGTAAGGGTGCAAAATGTACTCTGGGAGACTTCGAGTGTGGCTCTGCAGTTCCACTTCTGACTGCACTGGCTGAGGCATGAAGGATACAGCTGCTATATTGATCCTGTGTCAGGTGATGAGAGAAGCAACAAGAGGGAAAAATGCCGATTGACCTCATCCTCAATCAATCTACTCCTCGCAGATGCATCTAACCAATGACAGTATTGGTAGGAGTGACCAACCCACGCTCCTTTTAGAGATGAAGCCCCGTCTTCAATCGAGGATATCCTCCATCTTATTGTGTGGTGCAACCATCGTGCTAAATGGGATAGATGTAGAACAGATCTAATTGACCATTCAGGAGCCGCTGCGGTCCATCAGCAGCAGCAGAACTGTATGCAACAACAATCTGTAACCTCATGGCCTGGCATATCCCTCAATCTATCATCACCATCAAGCAGGAGAGCATTCCAGGAACATCTCCAGGCATACCTCAAAATAAGGTGTCAACCTGGTGAAGCTACAACACAGGACTACTTGCATGTCAAACAGCGGAAGCCATATACCATAAACAGCAAAGTGAACCAACAACCAATGGATTAGACCTAAGCTTTGCAGTCCTGCCATATCCAATCATTAATGGCGGTGGGCAATTAAGCAACAAAATTGAGGAGGAGATTGCACAAATATCCCCGTCCTTATTGGTGAGGGAGCAATGCAAAAGTCAAGGTTGAAGCATTTGCAACATTTTCAGGCAAAAGTGTGGAGTGGATCATCCATCTCTGCCTCATCCTGCGATCCCCAGCATCGGATGCCCGATCTCAGTCGATCACAGAATCACTGAATTTAAATGGCACAGAAGGAGGCCACTGAACCCACCATGTCTGCAGCAGCTCTCCAAATGAGCACTATGACCTAGTGCCATTGCCCCGCCTTTTTCCCCGTACCCCTGCGTTGTTTTTATTCAAGCAATCATCTAATGTCCTCTTGAATGCCTCGATTGAACCTGCCTCCACCAAACTACCAGGCAGTGCATCCCAGCCCAGAACCACTCGTTGTGTAAAAAGCTTTTCTCACGTCACATTTGCTTCTTTTTCAAATCACATTACTTCTGTTCTCGCTCAGCCTTGATCCTTTTACGAGCGAGAACAACTTCTCTCTATCTATTCTGTCAGTCCTCATGATTTTGAATCTCTATCAAATCTTCTCTAACGTTCTTTTCTCCAGGAAGAACAGTCCCAATCGCTCCAATATATCCTCATCGCTGAAGTTTCTCATCCCTGCACTATTCTGGTAAACCTCTTCTGCACTCTGTCTGTATTCACACCCTTCCTAAAATGTGGCACCCGGAACTAAACACAATACCCCAGCTCTGGTCTACCAAGTGTTTAATATAAATCCAGAATAATCTCTTTGCTCTTGTACCTATTAATAAATTAATTGCTCCTATTAATGAAGCCCATAATATTATATGCTTTATTAACTGCTCTCTCCACCTGTGCTGCCATCTCTGTTGATCTCTGCACATGTACGCCCAGGTCTTTCTGCTCCTGCACCTCGTTCAAAAGTTCACGCCTTATTTTATATTGCCTGCCCATGTTCTTCCTACTAATTCGATTCACTCCACGTGATAACAATAAATGGCTGAATGCATTGGATGCTGCAAAGGCTATGGGTCTCGACAAGATTCACAATACTTGTGCTCCAAGACTAGCTGCACCCCTAGCAAAGCTGGCTAAGCACAGTTACAATACTGGCATCTAGCTGACAATGTGGAAATTTGCCAAGGTCTCGCTTGTTCACAAAAAAGCACAGTACAAATCTAACAAAGCCAATTTTGGCCCCATCAATCTATCCTCGGTCATGATAAAAGTGATGGAATTTGTTGCCGACAGTGTTACCAAATGGCAATAACTCAGCAATAATCTGCTCCTAATTATGAATGTTTGGGCTGTGCCAGAGCTACTTGGCTCTTGGCCTCATTATTACCTTGGTCCAAGCATGGGCAAAAGAACTGAACTCAAGAGGTGATCTGAGTATCATTGTCCCTGGACGCTAAGGCAACATTTGACTGAGTGTGGCAGCAAGAAGCCACACTCAGTCAGTGGGAATCGATGGGTGTGGGGGAGGGGGGGTGGGGGGGTGGAGAGGAGGTGGGGGATATGGGGGTGGGTGGGTGTGCGTGTTGGAGTGGGGGCGACAGATAGATCCGTGCTAGTAGCAGGTCAATTACTTGAGTCCCAGGACAATGCTGAAGGAGTTCCTCAGTGTCCCAGGCCCAACCCTCTTCAGCTGCTTCATCAATGATCTTCCCTCCATCAAGAGGCCAGAAATGGTGTGTTCGTTGATGATTGCACAATGTTCAGTATTATTCGCAGTTCCCCAGATTCTGAAGCAGTCAGTGTCCATATGCAGAAAGACCTGGACAAAATTTAGGCTTGGGCTGATAAGAGACAAGTAACCTTTCCGTCACAAAAGCGTCAGCCAACAATCATTTCCAACAAAGGAGAACCTCGCTTGACATTCAATGGCTGTATCCCCCACTATCAACATCCTGGGTGTTACTATTGATCCGAAACCTAACGGGACCAGCCATATAAATCCAGTGGCTACAAGAGCAAGTCAGAGTCTGGGAATTCTGCGGTGAGTAACTCATCTCCTGACTCCCCAAAGCCTTTCCACCATTTACAAGGAAGAAGGCAGGAGTGTAATGGAATGTTCCCCATTTGTCTGGATGAGTGCAGCCTCAACAATAGTCAAGAGGATCAACACCATCCACGGCAAAGCAGCCCATTTGATAGGTACCCCATCCACCACCACCAATATTCACTCTCTCCACCGACGCACAGTTGCAGCAGTATGTACCATTTACATGATATACTGCAACAACTCATCAAACCTACTTCAACAGAAACTTCGGAGCCCGCAACCTCTGCCGGCCCGGAGGACAAGGACAGCAAATACATGGGAGCACCACGACCTGAAATTTTCGCTCCGAGTCACTCACCACCGTGACTTGGAAATATATTGCCATCCCATCATTGTCGCTGGGTCAAAATCCTGGAACTCCGTTCCAAACAACACTGCGGCTGTACCTACAGCACATGGGCTGCAGAGGTTCAAGAAGGCGGCTCACCACTAGCTTCTCAAGGGCAGTTAGGAATGAGCAAAACATACAAGCCTAGCCAGCGTCCTTTGAAAGAATAAATTTAAAAGAATGCCCGAGTATAATCACTCCACCATTTGTGGGCGTGTCTCTGCCCTCTCCGACCTAAACCCTACAAGTCCTTCCCTGAACTTATCCCCACCCCCTACCTTTAAAACACTCCTTGAATCTTAGCTCTTTGACCACGCTTTTGGTCATCTGTGCTAATATCTCCTTTTTTGCCTCCTTATCGTATTTTGTTTTATCATGCTTATGTCAAGCGTCCTGGAACGATTTTGTTTTTAGTTTAAATGGTCTATCTAAAAACATTTTATTCTTTTTGCTAACCTTTGTTTTTACCCAAATAAATACCCAAGTCCCAGTCTGATCATCTGATATTTTGATGTTTCTGTCAGCTGAACTGCGCCTTAGTGGTTACCAAATGTTAAGAGACCGGTTATTGCCGGCGATCAGATTAGAAAAGAGAATAAAATCGCACTTTAATTCAGCACACATTTCAGAGCTGCACTTTGGTGAGTGTTGTAGGTTTATAACCTAATGTAACCTCCCTCTCTCTCGCCCCTACGCTATAACAAAACGATGATCAGATCTCCAGGATTAAAAAAAAGTAGACACAGTCAGGTGACATTGTGTAACCAGCAGGAAAGCAACAGATTCGGTATGGCATCAGTCAGTCGTTATACAAACTGTCTGATATTCAGTTCCATTGCCTATTACATAACTGAACACTAGACATGTCGAATCATGCGCAGCAACGCGATTCCCTCTCATTGATGCTCCCCGCTCATGTCCTTCACTCTAGTTCTTTATTGTACCTGAATCTTGCCGACGCAATATTTCCTCTACAAAAGAGAAAAGCATAAGTAAGACCAGTGGTTTCTGAAATGTCACCCTGCTATTTCATGCAATTGTGCTCACCAAATTATAAGCCCAACAGTGTGGGGGAGGTGTAGGTTGGGATGTTATAATGTCTCAGCTTGTGAGCACTGCACAGAAATGAAAGGAGTTTATCCATGGCGCAGGGGCCTTGTTACACTTTGGCCTGAGTAAACTAAATCTATTCCTGTTTGCATTTAGAAGGCTGAAGTTATTCTCACTCTCTCTGCGCTGCTGAGACGTGTATGAATAAGATTCAGTTCTCGCTATTAATCATTAAACAGCCGACTCTGGAATGGGGCCGGATTGTTGGCTTTGGGTAAGGGCAAACAGGCGCTGTAACATACCACCCTTTTCAGTATTCCAAAGGGAAAGTTCCTTCTGCGACAACCTTGCCTATTCTTCAATCACTGGTAACCCATGGCACCCATCCCAGGGTATCTTCCGGTGCAAGTGCAGGAGATCCCAAACCCAATATTTTATCTCTTCACCTCCTATTGTCCATAGTCCCAAACACTGCTTTCAGATGAAACAGCAATTTACTTGTGCTTCTTCCCGTTTAGTGTGCCCGTTGCTCAATGCACAGTTTCCTCTACATTTGGGAAACCAAATGCAGTTTTAGATGATCACTTTGAAGAACAGGTCTCTTGAGTACACTAAAGTGACCCTGAGCTTCTAGTGGCTTGTCATTTTAATTCACTGCCCAACTCTCCACTTTGATATCTCTGCCCTCTGTCTCCTCAGCTTTTCCAAAGAAGCTCAAGGAATATAATCATTTTCGGTTGGGCATTACAGCCTTCTGAACTCCACATTTATTTCAACATTTTCAGATGATAAACATTGCTCCCATTTTTTCAGGCAACGATGCTGCTCTTTATCATTTCGAGCTCCTCAAGCCTCATTCTTTGTTCCTTTACTTCTCCCATTACTATTGCATTTGCCTTGCACCGCCATCCCTTTTGCCAATTAATCTCTTTTGCCTCTCCCACACCCCCCTCCCCCTCCCCCTATCCCTACAGGCATTCTTTTTCCTATCCCCCTCTTTTTTCCTGCCTTCAAACTTGCTTACAATCTGTTTTATCCCGAACATTTCCTCATTCTGATTAATCGTAATCAACCTGTAATTCACTCTGTTTCGCCACAGAGGCTGCATGTTTCCAAAATTTCCTGGTTTTGTTCCAGATTTCCAACATCAACCGCGTCTTGCTGCTGTATGGTGCTCAGCAACTTGTGGATTCCCAGGCCGAGATGGGCCACTTAGATGTGATAACACAGAGTCGTTGTGTGGCAAATGGGTGGTGAATACGCTAACATGCACAACCTGGAATGACTTGCAGTGACTGGCGAAAGTAATTGCATAATCTGTACGCTTTTGGGGATAACCCTGGAAACTAGTGGAAGCTACCACCAATCAAGCACTACCTGCCATCTACAGAACCATAGTGTAGAATTAGTCTTAGAGGCTTTCCCACGTCTAGTGATGCACGAGGCAGACACACCATGTGCTTATGTCCATATCCATAACTAGTTTTTACTAGAACTGGTCGCTAGCCTATCTCTGGAGGCTATAGCTCGATGGGGTGCCACTCCACATCAAGCGCAGCTAACCAGCAGACTCTCCAGTTCAGTTCTTACCGCCTGACTTAGGCAGATTAGAAGGATTTAGGATAAAGGTTGATAATTAAAACGTTTGGCCATGTTTTGAAAGTGCCTTCTGTGCCCACCAATCCTTGGAGTAGGTAGTCGACCCCGGAACTTCAGCTCAGAGGCTGGAAGGCTACCCAATGGGCTGCAAGGTCTCCTCGAGTGTGGTAGAATTGGTGATCTTATTCTGTTGAGGTGTGGAGACAACTGGTGAAATACAACTCAACCAACTTATGGGCAATATTCATTGTCAAAAGAGAATGATTCAAATATTGGATTTTCCTTGATGGATTCAAAGATTATGCGGGATCTGGAAATTATGCAGTGGACCTCCTAATCTCTTGCCTTTAGTTTGCTGCAGATCAGCAGGCACTCCAGAAGAAGCATTGTCAGGGCTTGTTTTCGAAACCTGTGTGGCAGGAGGTGGACGGAATGGCATTGCAGATTTTATTTTGCTCTTTCTGACTTCATACCCTCTCACTTCTTCTTTGTCCATATTTAAGCCTCTCGCTCCTTTACTCTATACCTCTATGTCTGACCCAATGTATTCACAAGTCTAGTCATTTTCCGTGTGTTGGATTGTTTAGCCATCTGCTGATTTTTTTTTTAACGGAAATCTGCCCAATTCCCAAACAACTTTGGTCAATATCCCCTTGCTCCTTTTTTGTGTTTCAACGTTTGGTTTTCCAAACCCAAACTTTTGAATTTTCCCTCCTGGGTTACCACCAGCGAACGTTGACATCGTCGAGAGTTCACCATCGGAAATATCGAGGGTACTTAGAGACTAGAGCAAATCTTCCTTCATTCGTTAGCTCTCTTGTATGATTTGCTATCTGCTGGGTTTTAGGGCGTAGAACCTCTCTGTGGTTCTTCCTACCTGTCACTGTGACATTGCGGAAGATCGCCAACAACCTGGGCGAAGCAGCGTAAAGACCAGTTTACACCCCTTCTCTGGGCTGGTATAGAACAAAGAACAAAGAACAAAAAACAAAGAAAAGTACAGCACAGGAACAGGCCCTTCGGCCCTCCAATCCTGCGCCGATCATATTGCCCGTCATCTAAAACATTTTGCACTTCCGGGGTCCATCTCCCTCTATTCCCATCCTATTCATGTATTTGTCAAGCTGCTTCTTAAACACCACTATCGTACCTGCTTCCACCACCTCCTCTGGCTGCGAATTCCAGACACTCACTACCATCTGAGCAAAAAACTTGCCCCGCACATCTCCTCAATAGTTTTCTCTTCTCACCTTAAAATCTATATCCCCTAGTAATTGACACTTCCACCCTGGGAAAAAGCTTCTGACTATCTATCCATCTGATATGGAGGGAGACTGATTTCAATTCCATGTTTGCTTTGTGTCCCAGATGTGGAAATTCAAATGAAGTGCTGACAATTCTATTACTTAACCGAATGCATTTTGCATGTACTCATACACATACACACACGGAAAAGTTGATTGGTCTTACCGACATTCTTACGAATGGCTTCTATTTTCTGACGTTCTATGAAAATTATATTGCCAAAATAAACTTATATAAGCGTGATGACGTTTCCTTAAATGGCATAGATAACTTATAGTCGATCATTTATGTGTGAGAAAGAATATGCTATTTGTTATTACTCTGAGGAAAGCAAAAAATACGATAAAAACGAATATTGAGTTCATAGCGCCCGCTGCCCTGTGTACAACATCTACCAAACTTTCACGAAATTAAGGCGGCTCCTATAACCGACCGCTGATCTGCAATGCCAGTTGTACACCCAAGTGGCAAGTCCGTCAAATTCCCAATCATGCGATCTAACTGCCTTTTACAATGCTTTCGTGTCTCGCTCGAAAGATCGCTTTCAGATCTTTTCGTTCTGAGTAAATACGTTTCTCATGATACCTGTAATAAATTTGCTTTACACTATTTTGCGTCTGAACGATCTTGCTCTAGTTTTAAAAAAATCCTACTTTGAAGCAACTTTTGATTATAATATCCGATACCTTGAAGTAGCTCGATTCATTTCCACTCTTCCGCCCTAACTTCAATGGAAGATTCATAAAACAGTGAGGCTAGCGGCCATTTTAAAATATTTGCGTAAATTTCCCTGGGTTCGGTGGTAGAACGCAGGAGGATTTTACAGACACTTCAATGCACATGGGTAAAATTCCTCTTTGACCTTCTTATGAACTGCTTTTAAAATGTATTCATGGGGCGTGGGCATTCCTGGTAGCATTCCTTGCCGATTCCGAATTTCCTTAGAGGCGGTGGTGGTGGCTGCCAAGGTTCCTTCTTGGGCCATCTTAGCCCGTGTCGCACATTGGTGTTAGATATGGAATTCCTAGATGTTGACTCAGCGACGATGAAGGAGGGCTAATACATTTCCATATCGGGTTGGCCTGTGAATTGCAGGGGCAATTGGATGTGGCGATATTCCCATGTGCCTTGTCCTTTTAGGTGGTATGGATTGCGGGTTTGAAAAGTGCCGTGAAATTGAAGTCTTGTTGACTTTCTGTACTGCCTCTTATCGACGGCTTACATTGTAAATATGGTGTGCTGGTGGCGGAAGCAGTGAACGTTTACGGCAGCGGATGGTGTGCCGGTTGTGTGGGTCACTTTGCCCTAGATGCACTCACCAAAACAATTGCATCTCACTCCAGACCTGAATCTTGGAGATTCTGGGAAGGCTTTCTGGAGTCAGGAGGGGACGCACTCACCGCAGAATATCCAGAGTCTAGCTTGCCATGTACCCAGAGGCTGGCCCAGTTAAGATTCTGGTCAATTGTGATATTGACCCAGAATTTGGCGGCGAGGAATTGGATGAAGATAATGTGTTTGACTGCCAAGGGGATGTGACTAGAATGTTTCCTTTTGGAGATGGTCAATTCTTGGCAGCTTTGCTACATAAATGTTACTTTGAAATTATCAGCCCAAGCCCGACTGTTGTCCACATTTTACTGTGTGGGGCATGAATTGCATCATTATCAGAGGCATTATCAGAGTCAGTGGAACTGTCAAGATTAAGTGTCGCAGATTTCCTTCCATACTTCCTTTCGTGTTTATATCAGTATTTAATGCATTCATTCTAACGGAAGAGTTGCCTATATTTTTGCCATGTGGCATCGAATAAGTATTCAGAACAGTAGGAGGCCAATTATGCATCCTGGCTGTTCTGAGTTGTTGAAATAGCGGCCCAATTTGCCTCAATTTGAATGTAATTACAACTTTAAGAAGGCTAAGTAAAGCTTCAGCAGAGCTTCTCTGGTGTGAATCCAATGCCAACGGAGCTATATCGGCTTCTGAAATTAGCTCATGAGATTTTTTTTCAACTATTAAATGTAACACCGCTGATGTTGGCCGCTTGATTTCCCGACCTCGCGCCGGATCCTCGCCAGGAGATTGGAGACCATGGAAACGCGTGGATATAGACGTTAGTTGTAATTGCATCCGATTTATCAGCAAAGTAACAGCAGGAGATCAGGAAACCTCTAACGAATATCAGCGTCTGCGTGCTTCCTATTGCTTCTAGCAGGTTTTCAAAAGTCTTCTGCAAGAAATATTTCCCATTTTGTCCATACTTATATTCATGTTTTTGTCGCCTGGTTTCAATGGATTGTTCTTTTTTTGGTGTCTTCATCCTACTTTATTTTATCCCTATTTTCTTAGCTGCAGTTTAAACCAAAGATAATCTTCCTCTGCTTATGGTTTTAACCCAATCTCAAACCTTGGCTCGACAGCAGCAGCTCTTTTGCCGAATGTGCTTCGTAAGGTCCAATGTCTTTTTTCTTGCATACTGTCTTCAAATATGTTGCATCATCTGGGCCTCATTTGGTACAGATGTTTTTACGTGTTACTGGAGGATTGTTTCATTCTTTGCCATTGCCTCTTTCTTTACTGTAAATTCCAGAAGGCGCTTTCCACGTGCATTTTCCAACTTGCTCCTGCGTTTTTTTACAGCTCTTCCACGCTAGCAAAATACAAGGAAAGACCTTTCTACAATCAAAGCTTCAGGTCATAGATTTGAATATAATGGCCATACGACTAAACGCACAAGGCTGACAAGTATAAAAATGTCGCAGCAGCCACAAATTATTGCTCCAACTTAAATGAAATCAAATCTGTTCATGCCCGCTGACTGGCAGAATCCCCCCGTCAAATTATCATCAGCCATCACCATTTATTGCGAAGAAAACAGAACTTAAATGATCTTTATTTTTTGTAACTTGCTTTGGTCAACCCAAGTCTTCCTCATAGCAGTTACTTTAATAGGTCTATGCAGGAATATTGTCGCAACTGGGCTACTTTTGCAAATTATTGTTCTCAGCCTGAAACTTTAAACTGTAATATAAGGATAAATACCCCGTGTACAAATTATTTTACAACATTTGCTAAACGCCATCGCATGCTGATTGATTCATTTTCTAATTCGACTTTGTAATAGGGCACAGAAATTAAACACATTTTATCATAATTGATTAGAGAGCTTAAATCCAAAAACAATTGTGAACAAATTTCATTGTGACAACAAACGGTATATTTTTCAAGCTTATTGACATAATGCAAGCTCCAATCTAACGTTAGCACTTACGAAAACTTACCTAATTGAGCCTCACGTATCTGATCCTCTGTAAAATTGATAAAGTAAATCAATGTATGTTAAAGACAATGATAGTTCAGGAGAAACGTCCAATGGTCTAAATAAATTCCTAGTCCTAGAGAAATTTTCACTCACTACTGTAGAAATTGAATGCCAGTTGTACTCAAAACGCTATATGTGCAGTCATACCCAAGCATTCCATTAGATTATCCCGTGAATTCATTATATTAAGGAATGCAAAGTGCAGAAAAGTGAAATTATTAACAGAATCATAGTATCAGTGAATGGTTACAGCACTGGGTGTCTGCAATAGCATTTCACCTATTACCGCTGGCCCACCCTTTGCCCGTAGCCCTGCAAATTTTCCTTCTTGAGATAATGGGTCAAATCACTTTTGAAAAGCTTGATTGAACCTGCCTCCACCTCGTTCTCAGGCAATGAATTCCATACCGTAACCACTCGTTGCATTAGAAAAAAATCCTCATGTCATTGCCCCTTCTTTAGCCAAAACCTTACATCTCAGCCCCATGGTTCTCGCTTCTTCCACTGATGGGAATAGCTTCTTGCAATCTACTCTATCCAGACCCCTCACCATTTTGAAGACTTCTATTAAATCTCCTTTTAATCTTCTGTTCGCCAAGAAAACAGCCACAGGTTTCCAAAGTTTTTATTTAACTGAAGTTCCACATTCATGGAATTATTTCTGTGCATCTTTTCTGCACACTCTCTAATGCCTTCACATATTTTCCTAAAGTGTGGTGCCCAGTATTGGATGAAATACTCCAGTTGAGAACAAACCAGTGTTTTATATAGATTTATTATAACTTCCTTGCTTTTGTACTCTATGCCCCTATTTATAAAACCCAGGATCTCGTATTCTTTATTAACCATTCTCTCAACCCGCCCTGCCATCTTCAATGATTTGTTCACATATACTCCAAGATCCTTCTGCTCCCTCACCCCTTGAGAATCACTTTTCTCTGCATTAAATTTCACCTGTCACTTGCCTGTCCATTCTAACAGCACATAAATCTCCTTTTGGAGTTCACAATTATCCACACCACAGTTCACAATACCTCTAAGGTTCGTGTCATCCTCAAATTTTGAAATTCTGTGTTATACACCATAGTCCAGACCACTACTATATCTAGGATAATAGTGTCCTAACACCGATTCCTAGAAACCCCAGTCAGGAAAACAGTTCACCATTACTGTCTGTTTCCTATCACTCTACCAATTTCGTATTCATGTTGCTACTGACGCTTTTCTTCCATGAATTCTAACTTTGCTGAAAAATCTGTTCTGGGGCACTTAATCAAATGCCTTTCGAAGTCCATGTACACCACGTGAACCGCATTATCCTAAATTACAACCCCCCCCCCACCCCCGCTCCCTCGCCCCCACCTTAACCTCATCAAAAAGCTCAAGCAAGTTAGTTTAACGCGATTTGTATTTAACAAATCCGTGCTGGCTTTGCTTAATTAATCAGCGTTTTCCCAAGTGACTGTTAATTTTGTCCCAAATTCTGGCTTCCAAAAGCTTCTCCACCACCGAAGTTAAATTACTCTTCCGCAGTTGCTGGGTTTATCCATACACCCATTTTTGAACGAACGTGTAACATGTGCAACTTTCCAGTCCTCTTGCATCACCCGTGATCTGTCAGAGCCTGAAGAGGGATAGATGGCAAAATTACAGGATGAATTTGATTAGAGTTTGTGGGCATATTTTTTTTATATAATCTGTCGGACAGGAAACCCAGGTTTTGACTTTAGCTGAAACTAAAATGGGATGAGATGCAAATCCAGAATTGCAGCTGATCGGGGCAGAGTTCCGGCAAACAGGTTAAATTGAGATCCTCCTTTATGCGTGTGTAACTTATATACATTAGTGTCTATGAAAGTCGCACCGCCCCTAATATCTCGTGTCACCCTTGGTTTTGTTACTTACCATCGTTTTTGACATGTTTGTCAAGTTCTAAAATAATAAAAGCAATATATACTTAATTTAATTCGGCAAATCCACTGCACGGATTTCAAACGTCCATCAATAAATCACGAATAGAGTTTAAGTGATTTTGAATCCAAAGTGTAACATTTTGAATGGGGTTACCTTCTTGCTTGGCTTTTAAATCATCGTCTTTTGGAAAAGAAAGGACAATGTTAAAATAGTTTATCCCCATTTGACTCTGCGAGATCATTGAGTCGTAAAGGCCAGAAAAATCCCACCATCACATCTGTAAATTTGATTGCGCCAGGAAGACCAGGTCCTTTCATGGGCAGCCTCTGGATTGGACTTGATTTGGTTCCGTAGTTGCCCCTGCCCACCCCGCCCAAAAAATCAATATCACAATCAAGGCGCCATCATGAAGATTTTCATTTGTACAGATTCATCACAGGACATGCACTAGCCCTGAATTCGTACTCCACTGAGAAGTTCGAGGTTTAAGCCAATGGGCAATGGTGAAGAAATTGGGCGATTAAAGCAAAAGCTGCAATGTTTAAGCCTTTTGAGCACCTTTAGGAAGTTCTAACTTTTCTGTTATCCCGTAATTTTCTTTTTAATCGGTCCATCCTTTGTTTTCAGCGTCCTATCCGTTGTCAAACATCTCATGCAAAGTATGAAACATGGAATGAACAGAATACCTAGTACAAGGTGATAACTGAAACTCTGGGATTTTTTCATTCATGGTATGTTGGCATCGCTGGCTAGGCCAGCATTCATTTCCCATCTCTAATTGCCCTTGGGAAGGTGGTGGTGAGCTGCCTTCTTGAACAGCTGCAGTCCAAGTGGTGTAGGTACACCCACAGTGATGTTAGGAAGGGAGTTCCAGGATTTTTGACCCAGCGATAGTGAAGGAACGGCAATATATTTCCAAGTCAGGATGGTGAGTGGCTTGGTGGGGTAGTTCCCGGTGATGGCGTTCCAATGTGTCTGCTGCCCTTGTATTTCTACATGGTAGCGGTCATGGGTTTTGAAGGTGCTGTCTAAGGAGTCTTAGTGAGTTTTTACAGTGCATCTTGTAGATGATACACACTGCTGCCACTGTTCGTCGTTGTTGCAGGGCCTGAACGTTTGTAGTTGGGGTGCTAACAAGCAGGCTGCTGTGTCCTGGACGGTATCAAGCTTCTTGAGTGTTGTTGGAGTTGCATTGATCCTGGCAAATGAAGAGTATTCAATCACATCTCTGTCTTGTGCCTTGTAGATGGTGGACAGGCTTTGGGGAGTCAGCAGGTGAGTTACTTGTCACAGGATTCCTAGCCTCTGAGCTGCTCTTGTATCCATATAGTAGCCAGGGCTAGTCCGGTTCAGTTTCTTGACAATGGTAAACCCTAGGATGTTGCTAGTGGGGGATTTAGTGATGGTAATGCCATTGAATGTCAAGGGTTGATCTTTAGATTTTGTCTTGTTGGAGAAGGTCATTGCATGGCACTTTTCTGGTACGAATGTTATTTGCCACTTATTAGCCCAAGTCTGGATATCGTCCAATTCTTGTAGCATTTGGACAAGGATTGCTTCAGTATATGAGGAGTCACGAATGATACTGAACATTGTGCAATCATTAGTGAATATACCCACTTCTGACCTTATGATTCAAGGAAGGTAATTGCTGAAGCAGCTGAAGATGTGTGGGCCTAGCAACTCCTACAGAAGCATTTTGGAACTGAGATGACTGCTGCCCAACAACCCCAACCATCTTCCATTGTGTTATGTATGACTCCAACCAGCTGAGAGTTTTCCCCTTGATCCCCATTTTCTCCAGTTTTGCTAGGGCTCTCTGACGCCACACTCGGTCAAATGCGGTCTTGATATCAAGGGCAGTCACTCTCACCTCACCGTGGAGTTCAGCTTTTTTGTACATGTTTGAACCAAGGCTGGAATGAGGTCAGGAGCTGAGTGACTCTGTTGGGTCAGTGAGCAAGTTATTGCTAAGCAACTGCCACTTCATAGCACTGTTGGTGACCCTTTTCATCACTTTATTGATGATCAAGAGTAGGCTGACGGGGTAGCAATTAGTTGGGTTGGATGTGTCATGCTTTTCATGTACCAGACATGCCTGGTCAATTATCCACGTTGCCGTGTATGTGCCAGTGTAGTAGCTGTACTGGGACAGCTTGGCTAGGGGCGTGGCAAGTTCTGGAGCACAAGTCTTCAGTACAATTGCCGGAGAGTTGTCAGGACCCATAGGTTTCCAGTATCCAGTGCCTTCAGCTGCTTCTTGATATCACATCGAGTGAATCGAATTGGCTGAAGACTGGCATCTGTGATGCTGGGGATCGCTGGAGGAGGCTGAAATGAATCATCCACTTGGCTCTTCTGGCTGAACATTGTTGCAAACGCTTCAGCCTCATGTTTTTTCTCTGATATGCTGGGATCCACCATCATTGAGGATAGGGGTATTTGTGGATCATCCTCCTCCAGTGAGTTGTTGAATTGTCCACCACTATTCGCAACTGCGTGTGGCAGGACTGCAGAACTTAAATCTGATCTGTTGGTTGTGGAATCACTTAGCCCTGCCATATTGCTTGCTACTTATGCTGTTTAGCATGGAAATAGTCCTGTGTTATAGCTTCACCCAGGTTGACATCTCATTTGTAGGTATGTCTGGTGCTGTTCCTGGCATGCCCTCCTGAATTCTTCATTGAACTAGGGTTGATTGCCTGGCTTGGTGGTAATGAGTGGGGTATATGCCTGGCCACGAGGTTACAGATTGTGCTCGAGTACATTTCTGCCGCTGGTGATGGCCCACAGCACCTCATGGATGCCCAATCTTGAGTTGCTAGATCTGTTCGAAATCTATCCCATTTAGCAGGGTGGTAGTGCCGCACAACACACTGGAGTGTATCCTCAGTGTGGAGGCTGGACTTTGTCTCCACAAGGACCGTGTGGTGGTCACTCCTACCGATACTGTCATGAGCAGATACATCGGTGGCAGGCAGGTTGGTAAGAATGAGGTTAAGCATGTTTTTCCCTCTTGTTAATTCCCTCACTACCTGCCGCTGGCTCAGTCTAGCAGTTATGTCCTTTAGGACACGACCAGCTCAGTCCGTGGTGGTGCTACCGGGCGACTCTTGGTGATGGACATTGAGGCTCCCCACCCAGAGTACATTCTGCGCCCTTGCCACCCTCAGTACTTCCTCCAAGTGATGTTCAACATGGAGGTGCACTGTTTCATCAGCTAAGGGGGGACGGTACGATGTGACCAGTAGGAGGTTTCCTTGCTTATGTTTGACCTTGTGCCATGAGACTTCATAGGGTCCAGAGTCGATGCTGAGGACTCCCAGGGCAACACCCTTCCGACTGTATACCATTGTGCTGCCGTCTCTTGTGGGTCTGTCCTGGACAGGGCAGATGGTGCTGTGCGTGTTTGAAACTTTATCTTTAATGTATGATTCCGTGAGCGCAGGTCTCCCAATTTTGGCACAAGCCCCCAGATGTTAGTAAGGAGGACATTGTAGGGTCGACAGGGCTGAGTTTGCCGTTGCCTTTCTTGATGCCGGGTGGTCCGTGCGGTTGCATTCCTTATTGACGTTTTAGTGGTTTGCGTCACTTCAGAGGGCATGTGGAGTCACATGTAGGCCAGATCAGGTAAGGACGGCAGATTTCCTTCCCTAAAGAACCAGACGGCTATTTGCGACAATCGACATGGTTTCATGGTTTTATTTGAATTCAGTAAAAATATGTGGGCTTTTAATTTCAGAGATTGTTATTGAATTCAAATGGGATTCGAGCATGGGTCTCTGGATTACAAGTATAGTGACAATACCACTATGCCACAGGTAAACTAGTAGCAGCTGGGCTTTTTTTTGTTCATTGACATTAATGGCTGGTGTGCCTGTTGCATCATTATAACACCGCCAGGAGTGGGAATGTTCTAGTGCTTATCATTCATCGCCAATAATGAAGTTCCTGCTATTTTGAAATAAACAGATTAATAATATATAACAGATGGAGAAACCTCATACTGCAATTTTTATTGTTCAGCAGAAGTGAAAACCAGGAAATGATATTCAGGCCATGATTTCCCTATTGTTTATTTACAAGCTTTAGTGGATGGAGCCTGACGCGTTATCTTCCCTTCTGCACTTGTTTGAATCTGGAATGGGGTTCCGTGTGGAAGGTTTTTGAGTCCACACACAGGCACTCTGTCTGTCTTATTTTCTTGATCTTGATATCGGTCATTTTCAAACCAAAGTCTAATATAACATTCCAGGTATCCGTGGAGCTATATTTTTTTTATTCGTTCATGGGCAGGGGGCAACGCTGGCTGGCTAGGCCAGAATTTATTGGCCATCCCTCATTGACTGACTTGCTGCCCTACTTCAGAGGGCTGTTAAGAGCCAACCATAGTACTGTGGGTTTGGAGTCCCCGCTAGATTTCCTTCCCTAAAGGGGTATTACTGAACCAAATAGGTCATTAGATCTTTTAATTCCAGGCTTTTTTTTTCAATTGAATTTAAATTCTACTCTGTCACTTGGGATTCGAATCTAGGCCCCCCCAGAGAATTGCCCTGGCTCCCTGGATTACTAGCTCGGTGATAGTGCCACTACACTGCCGCCTCAGACAAGGATACCAACATTGCAATTGTCACCACTTCCTCGAAGGCAGAAGCGTTTCCATCTTACTTCCCTCAATCAGATTTTAGTGAAGCACCCTATTCAACATGTCTTTCCTTACTTGCATTCTTTAGTGCTCTTTTCAGAGATTCCGCTTCTAAAAATACAAGTACAAAATTTTTTCTTAAACTTCATTTCAGACTCAATTAATTTTCATCCACATTTATCACTGAACTTCGGAGCTGAATATCCAAGGCCAATCGATATTTAGGAAGGACAAGCAAAAAGGAAAAGTAGGTCTCGTGGCATTGTTAGTAAAGGATGCGATCAAGGATGAAAAGGGATACTGGCTCAGAAAATCTAATTTCAGAAACAGTCTGGGTGGAACTAAGAAGCAACAAGGGGCTGAAAATATTAGTGGGAGCTTTCTATAGTCCTCCAAAGAGTAGTGGTAAGGTAGGGGATGGCATTAAACAGGGAATTATAGATGCATGTAACAAGGGTGCTGCAGTTATTATGGGGGACTTTAATCTACATATAGACTGGTCAAACCAATTTAGCAATAATTGTGTGGTAGATGAATCTCTGGAGCGTGTACAAGGTTTCTTTTAGACCAGTATGTTGAGCAATCAACTAGGGAACAGGTTATCCTAAATTTGATATTGTGCAACGAGGAGGGATTAATTAATCATCTTATTGTGCTAGGTCCTTTAGCGAACAGTGACCATAACATGATAGGTTCATGTTCATTCGGTTGGAAAGTGAAGTAGTCCAATCCGAAACTAGGGTCCTAAATTTGAACAAAGGAAACTACGAAGGTATGAAGCATGAGTTGGCTAAGATAGATTGGGGAACTTCAGTAAAAGGCATGGTGGTAGATAGGCAATGGCTAATATTCAAGGAACGAATGTATGCATTGCAACAGTTATACATTCCTTTCTGGTGCAAAAACACTAACAGGAAAAATAGCCCAACCATGGCTAATAAAAATAATTAAGTGTAATATTAGATTCAAAGTGGAGTCATATAAAGTTGCTAGAAAAAGTAGCAAGACTGAGGATTGGGAGCAGTTTCGAATTCAGCAAAGGAGAACTAAGGGGTTGATTAAGACGAGAAAACTAGAGTTTAAGAATAAGCTTGCAAGGAACATAAAAATATATTGTAAAACCTTCTATACGTCTTTAAAGGAAAACAACATTAGTGAAGAAAAATGTAGGTCACTTACAGTCCAAAGCGGGATAACTTATAATAGAGAACAAGGAAATGGCAGAGCAATTAGATAACTGCTTTAGTTCTGTTTTCACAGAGGAAGACACAAATAACTTCCCAGAAATATTACGAAACCAAGGGCCTAGCGAGAAGGAGGAATTGAAGGAAATTAGCATTACTAAAAAAATAGTGCTGGAGAAATTAATAGAATTGAAAGCCGATAAACCCCCAGGGCCTGATAATCTACATCCCAAGATGCTAAAGGAGATTGGATGCGTTGGTTCTCATCTTCCAAACTTCTGTACGTTCTGGAACATTCCTGGCAGATTGGAGGATGGCAAATGAAACCACACTATCTAAAAAAGGAGTGAAGGAGCAAACAGGGAATTACAGACCAGTTAGCCTAACATCAATAGTAGTAAAAATCCTAGAACCCCTTATAAAAATGTGATAAAGGACACTTAGAAAATATCAACGGTATTATTCAAAGTCAACATAGATTTATGAAAGGGATATCATGTTTGAGAAACCTACTGGAGTTTTTTGAGGATGTAACTAGCAGAAGAAATAGGGGAGCACCAGTGGATGTGGTGTATTTGGATTTTCCGAAGGCTTTTGATAAAGTCCCACATAAGTCCCACAAGCAAATGAAAGTCCATGGGGTTGGGGGTAATATATTGGCATGGATTAAAAATTGGTTAGCAGGCATAAAACAGAGGGTAGGAATAAATGCGTCTTTTTCAGAGTGTTAGATGGTGACTAGTGGAGTACCGTAGGGACCATTGCTTGGGTCCCAACGTTCACAATATATATCAATGATTTGGATGAGGGTACCAAATGTATTATTCCCAAGTTTGCTGATGACACGAAACTTGGTGGGAATGTCAGTGGTGAGGAGTGTGTTAAGAGGCTGCAAGGCGATTTCGGCAAGTTGACTGAGTGGGCAAATACATGGCAAATGAAGTATAACGTGGATAAATGTGAAGTTACCCACTTTGGTAGGAAAGAGAGAATGGTAGATTATTATTTAAATGATGATAGATTGGGAAATGTTGATCTACAAAGGGACCTGGGTGTCCTTGTGTGCCAATCACTGAAAGTAAGCATGCAGATACAGCAAGCAGTTAAGGAGGAAAATGGTATGTTGGCCTTCATTGCGGGAAGACTTGAGTACAGGAGCAAGGATGTATTTTTGTAGCAGTACAGGGCCTTGATAAGATCACACCTGGAGTATTGAGTGCAGTTTTGGTCTCCTTACCTAAGAAAAGGTATACTTGTCATAGAGCAAGCGGTGCAGCGGAGGCTCACCAGTTTGATTCATGGGATGGCAGGATTGTTGCATGAGCAGAGTTTGGGCTGAGTAGGCTTGTATTCACCGGTAGAATGAAAGGGGCTATCATTGAAACGTATAAAATTCTGACAGGACTGGAGAGGCTAGATGCAGGGATGATGTTGCCTCTGGCTGGGGGGTCTGGAACAAAGGGTGAGAGTCTCAGGATACGGGGCAGGCCATTTAGGACTGAGATGAGGAGAGATTTCTTCACTCAGAGGGTAGAGAACTTGTTGGATTCTCTATCACAGAAGGTTGTGGAATCCAAATCACTGAATATATTTAAGAAAGAAATAGATTTCTAGACACTAAGGCGTCAAGGGGCATGGGGATAGGGCGGGAGGATGGCGTTGAGGTAGAGGATCAGCCATGTTCATATTAAACGGCAGAGAAGGTTCGAAGAGCCGAATGACCTACTCCTGCTCCTATTTTCTATGTTTCTATTTTTCTAATGATGTACCCCGACTGCCACAATTTTCAGCTTGAGGTAAATACTTTAATTGGAAGTTTAGGTATTACATGTTGCTGGGCGTGCTACATGGTCGCTGTGATTTCACCTCCTCAAAGATGTAAAGGAGGTTGCTCCATGTGGTATTCCCTATTCATTGTTTATTAAGTTAATATTGTATAGATAGCGATCAATAAACAAGTCCGCAGTGCACTGGAACTGCAGACCAAAGCACCTCATGTTGTCATTTCTTTAAGGAAATAATGTCCAGGCTATGACTCCTTCACTATTATTTCACTTTTTAAAAAAAAATATAAATCATGGGTTGTAATTTCTCTTGATGAACTTGTGAAAATCTGGGATTTCGGGACTGGGTGCCTGGATGTGTGCAAAGGAAATGTGCCCTTTCATGGACGATTCTGTTTTACATGGGATAGGAATAAGATTAACGTGTTGCAGCCATTGTTTGATCCGTTGTCATTTTTGAATGCGAGAACAACGTTGGCAGGTTTCTAGTCACTTGTTACTGCTCATTACAAACAGCTTTCTTATAATGGTCGGCAATGCCTCACAAATCACTCTGGGATATATGCCACCTTATTGCTTTTCTATGCATCGGCGAAACCTGTCTACATTCACAACTTATACTGTAGCTGTATTATGATAGCATCACGTGCCTGCTTTGCTTCCCTTAAGTTCTTTATCTGAAAAAAGTAGAAATTCAATGAAAATATTAATCTCAATTAAACAGTAGAAGATGCAATAAATTCGGCAATCGTATGTTAAACTTAAGCAATCCAATTTAAATTATCTTACTGCATTCCTCCACCGACTTATCTAAACAGACAACGACAAAGCATTAGAGTAATGCACTGAACCATACTTGTTTGTTTAATAATAGTCGTCCATCACCTCAGTTAAGGAGTTTCATTGTCGTCAAATGGCAAGTGATCGGGAGCAAACTTTCCCCCATATTAATCTAGGGTCACTGGGGCCAGGTGAAGGGCCTTTGCCGCAGTGCCGGTAAGGCGACCGGTTTCTAGCTGGTGTCCTATAATTTTGCATTTCGAAGTTTTAAAAATAATCCAATTATAATGAAAACAGATTATCAACAACATTAAAACGGAAAACAATAAATCATTGTTTCTGTCTTTTGTTCTGCTAAATTTAAGCTTAAATATCCAATCTGAATGCCGGAGTTACAGGTTTTCTTCTGAAAATTTCCATGATTTGATAGTTATACTTACTGCCCTGTCTTCGAAGCTCTTCTAGTTCTAAAGAAAATAATTCAAAAACATTAAATACATGAAAACCATCGCACACACTTCAAGCATTTAGTAGGAATAGATAAGTGTGAAATATAAGACATAAATTATATTCCATCTTGAATGGTTTAGCACACAATTAATTCATTAATTTATGCTGCTTTTTGAAATACACATACCCTATTGCAGAGGATATTGGATATCTTCAAGCAATGCTTAAACATATATGACATCACTTGGGTTATTACACAACCAATGAGAACAGTTTCTTCCAATGCCTGCACCAATAATTGAGTATAAGGTTATTTAGAACCGTATTGGAAAGTGCAATATGCCCGTAAGTCCTTTATATCCATAGTGTCGATTGTATACTCCACCCCCTCCGCTCTATTTCCCTTATCTTGGAAATTAATGGCATGATTTTGCTCTGAACAATGAAAACTTCCGTTGGACGTTTAAAGGGACATTTCAGAATATTCAAAATAAGCATACTCCTATCATAAAGAAAAATTCTAACGGGGGGACCCACCATCCGTGGTGAACTAAAGAAGTTAAGGAAAGTATCAAACTTAAGGAAAAAGCATATAACTGCGTAAAGATACGTGACGGGTCAGATGATTGGTCAGAATATAAAAGACCGCAAAGAATGACTGAAAGGTTAACCAGGAAAAATAAATTAGAGTATGAGAGAAAGCTAGCTAGAAATGTAATGGCGGATAACGTGAGTTTCTGCAGGTGTTTAAACAGGGGAATAGTAAGTAAAGTGAGTGCTGCTCTTCTCGAGAGTGACAATGAGGAATTACTAGTAGATAATAAGGAAATAGCGGATTAAATGAACAAATATTTTGCTTCTGCCTTCAGAGTAGAGGACACAAAATCATTCCAGTAATAACTGTAATTCAGAAAGTGGAAGGGAGAGAAGAACTTGGTGAAATTACAATCACAAGGGAAGCGGTACTGAGAAAACTGATGGAGTTGCAGGCTGACAAATCTCCAGGTCCTGATGGGCTTCATACTAGGGTCTTTAAAAAGGTGGTAAATGAGGTCGCAGATGTATTGATGTTAATTTTCTAAAATTCGCTAGATTCTGGACAAGTTTTATCAGATTGGAAAGTAGCAAATATAACCCCCTCTATTCAAGAGGGAGGGAAGCAGAATACAATCAACGATAGATTAGTTAGCTTGACGTCTGTTGTGGGGCCCTTAGAGAAGTTATAGCTGGGCACTTAGGTAATCAGGATGAGTCCGAATGGTTTTGTGAAAGGTAAGTCATGTTTAACCAATTTACTGGAGTTCTTTGAAGGAGTAACATGCGCTGTGGTTCAAGGTGAACCTGAAGATGTACTGTTATTAGATTTCCAGGGGCATCAGATAAGGTTCCACATCAATATCCATTGAAAATATAAAATTTCATGGTGTAGGGGGTCACATATTAGCATGGATAAGAGGTTGGTTGGTTAGCAGAAAGCAGAGTATGCATAAATGCATCTTTTTCTGATTGACAGGATATGAAGAGTGGAGTCCCGCAGGGGTCTGCGCTGGGGCCTGAACTTTCTCCAATTTGAACCAATGAAAAATGAGGGAAGCGAAGGCATGGTAGCTAAATTTGAAATTACACAAAGGTAGATAGGGAAGTATGTTGTGAAGAGAACATAAGAAGGTTGCAGATGGATATAGATAGGTTGAGTGAGTGAGTGGTATGGCAGATGGAGGATAATGTGGGAAAATGTGCAATTGTTCACATTGGCAGGAAGAATTTAAAAAAAAAAACAGAGTATTGCTTAAATGGAGAACGACTGCAGAATTCCGAGGTGCAGTGGGAACTAGTTGATCTAGTGCATGAATCACAAAATGGTTAGTATGCATGTACAGCAAGTAATTAAGAAGGCCAATATGATATTATCCTTTATTACGAGAGGAACTGAACATAGGAGTAAGGACATCATGCTTTAGTTACACAGGGCACTGGTGAGACCACATCTCGAATACCATGGTCTCCTTATTTAAGGAAGAATGTAAAAGCGTGGAGGTTCAGAGGAGGTTTACTAGGTTGATGAAAGTAAAATTCTGCAGATGGGGGGGGGGGAATCTGAAATAAAAGCATAAAATGCTGAAACAACTCAGCAGGTTGGCAGCACCTGTGGAGAGACCAAAAGAGTTAACGCTTGAGTGAGTATGACTCTTCTTCAGGGCCCGAAGAGAGCCCTGAAGAAAACCCTGAAGAAGAGTCATATGGACTGGAAATGTTAACTCTGTTTCTCTCTACACAGATGCTGCCAGACCTGCTGTGTTTTTCCAACATTGCCTGCTTTGATTTATTGGATTGATACCTGGCATGAGCGGTCTCTCTCACGAGGAAACGTTGGGCAGGCTGGGCTTGTTTCTGCTGGAGTTTAGAAGAGTCAGGGGCGATTTGATTTAAGTATATAAGACCCTGTATGGTCTTGACAAGGTGACGTGGAAAGGATGTTTCCCCTGGCGGGTGAGTCCAGGACCAGAGGGGCAGTGTTTTAAAATTAGGGATCGCCCTATCAGGAAAGAGATGAGAAGGATTTTCTTCTCTCAGAGGGTTGTGCGACTTTGGAATTCTCTGCCTCCAAAGGTGGTGGAGGTGCCATTAAATATTTTTAAGGCTGAAGTTGATAGATTCTTGTTAGGCAAGGGACTAAAAGGTTATCAGAGGTAAATGGGAATGTCGATTTCGAAACACAAACAGATCAGCCATGATCTTATTGAATGGCAGAGCAGGGTTGAGGGGCTGAATGGCCTACTTCTACTCCTCTTTCATATGCTCGTATGTTTGCACTTGTCGATACTCTCCCCATGGACATTTTCCACTGGAATTTTCTATCAGCCAACCATTTATAAAATACAACGCTTTCTAAAGGGCACACGTTCCCGTGTGAAGAAGACAAGCAACTGTTCACCCTTTAAATAATCAGAAAAGTGAGTAATTCAGCAGAAACTATTCGAGCCAGAGAATGTCAATTGGCACAGCGACTTCCGTGTCGAATCAGGTAAAGGAAGTTAAATAAAGAGATGGAAAGAAAGATTGGATGAAGGGAGAGAGATAAACAGATCAGAAAGAAAGTTTAAAAAACACGTTTTTACATTCAAAAACTGATAAGGATGATTGAAAGCTGAAGAAGGGACGTGCCATCTTGTAATGAGTGTCACTGCCTTGTGCTCTTCACAGGTGCTGTTGTCCGATTGCAGATAAAGAAACTTGAGCGGTGTTAAGCTTACCATGTGAAGTGATCCATTTTGGCAGGAAGAATGTGGAGATACAGTGTAAAGTGAAAGGTAAAACTCTAAGTGGCGGGGGGTTGTTGTGGGGGTAGAGACGCGGGGTGAAGGGAGAAAGGGACATGGTGTATATTTGCACAGATCACTGATGGAAGGGTAGATTAAGAACACGGATAACTAGGCATTCAGCTTCCAAAGCTTTGTTAATAGGAGCATGGAGCACAGAAGCAAGGATGTAATGTTAAACCGGTACACAGAATTGTTTCGGTCTCAGCTGGGGGACTTACATCCAGTCTGAGACATCTCACTTTAGGAAGGATGTAAAGGTATTAGAGACGTAAAATCAAGTATCACAAGAATTGTTCCAGGGATGACGAAGTTCAATTTATGCAGATTGACTGGAGAATCTAGCTCTGCTGTGGGAGAAGA
The DNA here is from genome assembly GCF_017639515.1 of Carcharodon carcharias. NCBI lineage: Eukaryota > Metazoa > Chordata > Chondrichthyes > Lamniformes > Lamnidae > Carcharodon > Carcharodon carcharias. The sequence continues at coordinate 92,440,504 of NC_054485.1, forward strand.
GAAAGTTGAAAGGAGATTTAATAGAGGTATTCAAAATCATGAGGGGCCTGGGCAGATTGATTTTCTCATTGGTGGAATGATCGAGAAGCAGAGGGCACAGGCTTTAGGTAACTAACAAGAGAAGCAATGACGCACATGAGGAAAAACTTCTTTACAAATTGTTAGGATCTGGAATGAACTGCCTGTGCGTGTGTTGGAGGTAGGTTTAAGCGAGGGATTCAAATATGAATAGGATCATTATCTGGAAAGGAAAAAATAATTTGCAGGGATGTAGGGAAAAGGCTAGCTGAATTGCTCTTGCTTAGAACTAGCATGGTCAGGACGGTCAGAATGGTCTCCTTCTGTGCTGTAACCATTCTATGATTCCATGGCTTCATAACATGCTCATTAAATAATATTAACAAATTCAATAGTCAAAAAACATCCATTAAATAAGCTAAATTGAGCGATTGTTTGTCATGCCTCAATGTGGCAAATCTGAAAATTTTCAATCCTGATTTTATCACTTCAAGCCTGAAATTGATGGAAACCTAATCTGCTGCATCGCCTTATTTTAGCAATTCGAAAGCCAGTGTCAGTGACACCAGTGTCAAAGTAAGGCCAGTTAGAACTTCTCACATGGAGATCGACAGATTTATGGGCACTAAAGGCATCAGGGAATATGCAGATGACAGGAAAGTGGAGTTGTTGTCCAGCTTCAGTCATAATCTTATTGAATAGTGCAACAGGTCTATAGGCTTTTGGTACTCTTATTTCTTATTCTCTTAAAGACTTAGCTTTTCAAGATTGTTTGCCCATTTGTGGAATATCTTGTTCACGATGCAATGGACTTTTTTTTACCTTGCATTCGTTAGCTATAGAAATTTAATATACGAACATATGAATTAGGAGCCAGAGTAGGCCATTCGGCCCCTTGACCTCTCTCTGCTATTCAACAAGATCATGGAAAATCTGACTGAAGCCTCAACTCCACTTCCTACCTGCCTCCGATAACCTTTGACCCCCTTGTTAGTCAAGAATCTATATGCTTCTGCCTTAACAATTTTCATTGACCCAGCTTCCACTGTTAGCTGGGGAAGCGAGTTCACAAGATTCACGACCATCTAGAGAGAAAAAAAAATCTTCTCATCTCTTTCTTGAATGGGGATCCCCTTATTACAGGCTGGAGTTTCATGAATATTCTCATATTTAGGGTTACCTCGAATACTATTTGGCCATCATTTGTCTAATGTTGACCAGCAGAATGTCTGTACCACAGCTACCTGGAAGGTGACTGAAGCTTTCTAGCTGGAGGCCAATGAAATGGGAGCTGAACTATCTATGGAGCACAGAGGAAGACATTTGGGCCATCATCGTGTCTGAGCAGAATCTCCGTAAAAGCTGCCATCGAGTCCTAGTCTGCTGCCTTTTCTCTATCACCCTGCAATTCTCCTTTTAATTTAAAAATAGAGACTCGATTCCATTTTTAAAAAAATGCTATGAAATTTGCTCCCAAAGCTGCATTTTGCATCTGTATTCCAGATCATAACAATTTGCCAAGTAAAACGACAATGATAAAGAAAGAAAAATCTTCGTCGGTTTTCTGTTGCCAATTGTCTTAATCTCTGGTGACCTGACCACCTACCAGTAGGACAGACTCTATCAAAGCCTCTCAAAAATTTTGAACACCTCTATTAACTCCCCGCATTTCTCCCTGCTACAAGCAAAGCGATCCTAATTTCTCTATTCGACTGAAAGCTGTCATCCACCGTACCATTCGAGTAAATCTCATCTGCACAGTCTGTTTCCTTCATTTAATTTAAGGCTATCTTAATTCCACCATCTGCTGTGGTTGTCATACTTGTGGGTAATGGTGACACTCCAACAAATGTTTTACCCAGACATCCCTGTCGCTTGCCATTTCAACACTCTACCCTGCTCTCATGCTACTGCATTCGTTGATCCCAATGCGGTTTCCTCTACACTGGAGAGACCAAACGCAGACTGGGTGACCGCTTTGCAGAACACCTTCGGTCTGTCTGCAAGCATTACACAGACCTCCCTGTTGCTTGCCATTTCAACACTTCACCCCGCTCTCAGGCTACTGCATTTGTTGCTCCCAATGCGGTTTCCTCTACATTGGAAAGACCAAAGGCAGACTGGGTGACCACTTTGCAGAACACCTTCCATCTGTCCACAAGCATTACCCAGACCTCCCTGTCGCTTGCCATTTCAACACTCCACCCTGCTCTCCTGCTACTGCATTCGTTGTTCCCAATGTGGTTTCCTCTACATTGGAGAGACCAAAGGCAGACTGGGTGACCGCTTTGCAGAACACCTTCAGTCTGTCTGCAAGCATTACCCAGACCTCCCTGTCACTTGCCATTTCAATTCTCCACCCTGCTCTCTTGTCCTTGGCCTGCTGCATTGTTCCAGTGAAGCTGAACACAAACTGGAGGAACAGCACCTCATCTTCTGACTAGGCACTTTACAGCCTTCCGGACTGAATATTAAGTTCAACAATTTTAGATCTTGAACTCTCTCCTCCATCCCCACCCCCTTTCCATTTCTTCCCCCTCCTTTTTGTTTTTTCCAATAATTTATATAGATTTTTCTTTTCCCACCTATTTCCATTATTTTTAAATGTATTTCCACCCATTGTTTATCTCTGCCTTTTATGCCCTTTTAGTATTATTTCACCCCACCCCCACTAGAGCTATCTGTACCTTGCCTGTCCTGCTCTCTACTCTTAATTAACACATTCCTTTATATAATATCACCACCTTCAACACCTCTTTGTTCTTTTGTCTGTGACATCTTTTTGTTATCTCCACCTATTACTGACTGCTTATCTTAACAACCCCACCCCCCCTTAAACAAGCTTATATTTCACCCCTTTCCTATTTTTACTTAGTTCTGTTGAAGAGTCAGGAGGACTCGAAAAGTCAACTGTGCTCTTCTCTGTCGATGCTGCCAGACCTGCTGAGTTTTTCCAGGTAATTCTGTTTCTGTTTTTGTTTTGGATTTCCAGCATCTGCAGTTTTTTGCTTTTATCTCCAACAGATGTGTTCGATTCTGGGCCTTAGTGGTTTCGCGTTTTTTCCACCCCTGGGGGTGGAACAAATTCACACAAGGAGATGTCCCTTTTGCCCTTCAAAATAAATGGTTAGGTGAAGACGTGTCGCAGTGACAGTTGTAGAACCATAGGACACTACAGCACAGAAAAACAGGCCATTCGGCCCTTCTGTGCCAAAATATTATTCCGCTTGTCCCATTGACCTGCACCCAGTCCATAACCCTCCAAACCTCTCTCAACCCGCTTTTCCAGGCGAGGTGGAAAAGTTGCTCATATCATTTTAAAAAAATAATTTTAATATTGGGCCGGACTTTGCAGCACAACTGAAAGGCGCCGCCCATCCACTTGTCCATGGAGTTTCCACTGGTTTTTCTGCTGGAATCCTCCATGATTAGGAAGCTGTTCCAGCGCAGCACCTTTGTGGCCTGTGTGAGCAGTGTGGGCCTGCTTAGCGAATTAGATTGATGAATTGTTACTGAGATGTGCAGCGTCTGAATCAGGAAGTGTCAGATAAGAATGTTGCCTTTTTTGTTCTTTCATGGGATGTGGGCCTCGCTAGCAAGGCCACCATTTGCTGCATTGCCGCAATTGCCCTTGAACTGAATGCCAATTTGCCTGGAGTCAAATGTGGACCAGGTAAGGATTGCAGATTTCCTTTACTAAAGGTCATTAGAGAACCAGATTTTTTTTTAATGACAATCGATGGTCACTTCATGGTCACCATTACTGACACTAGGTTTATGTCCTAACTGCCATGGTGGGATTTGAACCCATATCCCCAGAGCATTAGCTTGGGCCTCTGGAGTACTAGCCAAATGTCTTTCACTACGTCACCACCCCCCCTAACATCCAATGCCAAATTATACAAAGAAAGCATACATAGGTGAGAGAAATGAAGGTGGGTTTAACCGAGAGAATGAGGAATGAAAAAGTAGAATGAAAAACATCTAAGTCCAACAAGAAATGAAAGTTGAAGGAATGAGACACCACGCTTGCACAAATTAATTGTTTGTCCTAGTAAGTTGCTTCGCCCCTGTTAAGGCCTCCTAGGGTAATTAGATTGGAATAGAGCTCTAAGATCTTTCCGGTGAGTTAAGTCATTATCTATGCAATAAGTACAAGATATGCGCGCCATTCAATAATTGAATTCGTGAGTTATGTGGCGAGATGACATTTTGAGGAAATTTTGGGAAGGCACCTCAGAAAGCCTCGCCATGATTTCACAGTTTAACTGTGCCTGCGGAGTCGCCGGACATTGCTGTCTGAGTTTATCATAAATAACACTGACAGGTGTTAGCCTTGTCGTTATTTGATAGTTTAATCCGGCCTTCAATGTTTTTAATAACTCCTGTCCCCCAACTACAAGACACAAGTCAAGAGTGTGATGGAATACTTGCCTGGATGTGTGCAGCTTCAACGACACTCAAGAAGCTCGACACTGCAAAGTAGCCCACTTGACTGGCACCCCAAGCACAAACCTTCACTCCTGGCACACAATGGCAGCAGTGTGTACCGTCTACAAGCTGCACTGCAGGAACTCACCAAGGCTCCTTAAACAGCACCTTCCAAACACACGTCCACTACCACGTAGAAGGGCAAGGGCAGCAGATGCTTTGGAACACCACCACCTGGAAGTTGCTCTCCAAGCCACTCACCATCCTGACTTGGACATCTGCTGCCGTTTCTTCATTGTTGCGAGGTCAAAATCCTGGAACACCCTCCTAAACCTAACAGCACTGTGGTTATATCTAGACCACATGGACTGAAATGATTCAAGAAGGCAGCTCACCACCACCTTCTCAGCGGTAATTAGGGATAGGCAATAAATGCTGGCCTAACCAGCGATGCATCCCATGAATGAATAAACAGATTTTAAAAGCTACTTTTCAGCAAACTACTTTTGCAACAAAATAGCATGATTTTTTGTCACATTTCTGTCTCATCATCATTGTCATTGTTGCCTGCCTTGCCATTGGCAAGTTCCTCTGCTTCGCCATCATTTAATTTCGGGCTAAGGCCACCATCATGGAGATATCATGCTGACCTGGCACTTCATTTACCTTTTTCTTTCAGACGCAGCAGTTCCACTGTGGAAGCAATCAGCACATTTTTCATCAGTGGGCTTGCAAGAAATAATAGAACGATTTCATCATTCAACCACGCTTGCCAGTATCAAGTACATTTTAGCATGAAAAGTTTGGCTGGTGGATTAGTTGGAGCGGGAACACATGCACTTCAAAAATCAAACATTGATTTTTTTTAACAAATCATGCTATAATCTCACCAATATCCCTTTGAATAGCTTCTAATTTTGCTCGGTCTGAAAAAAAACATATTAAGATTGTTCATCAGGCTGCACAGTCAAATCAGTAGAAAGAACTCATCGAGGGGACTGAACAAACTTTATGACATACGGAGTAATGTATTCGGTTCTGGTTGGCAAGAATAAGGAAGGGGAAATGTACAAGCGCCAGAGTTTGCAAAGATCTGAGGATTGACGCTGGGTGTCAGACATCTAACTATAACGGAAAGTTAGTTAAAGTTCATCTATTCAGCCTGACATGTAAACATCCGCTATATAGCTTTATAAGGGCATGTAACATTATTTCGCCGTTGACAAAAGCCATACCCCGGATTTTACATTAAATTCAAGGACTTAATCAAGAAATATGTAGCTCCTACAAACCTTATACAGTCTCAAGTGACTTAACATTTAACTGTTCCAAGGTTCTTCCCTCAATTGTGGTATATTCTGAGTGAGATGGTTGGTGATTCAAACTCTGACGTAGTACTTGGGTATATTAACCACAATAACACTCCGAAGAATGCTGAGAGTGTGTTCCTTCATCAGGAATAATGAGCCATTAACTCGAGGTCCATGTTAAATATCTGTGGCAGTATTCAAAAACGATCATGGATTTCTTCTGATGCCGAGACAAATATGGCTTTTTCAGCTAAACAGATTAATTTATTTTCATTTCCGACTTTTGATGCCTAACTGATATCCAATTTACCTACAAAACAGTAATTATTACTTTTCAAAGAATTTAAAGTAAGAGATATTTCTGAATAATGAAGTCTGTACATAAAACTTCCTTTACCAGGGTGACCCTTATGAGGCATTCGTGTATGGCAGAATATGGGAAACAGTTTTGGATGAACTCAGTTATACAGAATGGAGAATGGTAGGTTGGTGCCTACTATACCACAGGAAGGAAACAAATCTGCAAATAATAAAAAGCTGCATGTGGCTTTCTGAACAAGATGACTGAGGTAGAGATGGAATGGAGTTTGGGAGATAACATTTGGTGAGTTTTGTGGTGAACAGGATATGGGTCCAGAAGCTACTGCCAAGTTTGGTAATTCATGCGGAGGTTTGAAGCAGAATGTTGGGAGTGGGAACATATTGCTTGAGTAATCAAATAGGGGGATGGAGGTGGTCGCAAGGCTTCGGAGTGCGTGAGAAAAGCTAGAGACATTGACTTTTGCCTTTATAATGTTTCCCTGGACTGTGCCAAATGTTAGACACGCACCATTGCTGGCGACAATGGGCTCCCAACCTTAACAAACGTTTGAATGAATGGTTGTTTTATGCCCATCTATTGACATTTGCACATCCACAGTTGAAGCCATACATTATTTGGCCTAGAGTGATTGGGAGTGCAATATCGTATTCTCAGAAAAATTCATGATATTAGCCCTAATATCCCCATTAAGATATGCGAATACGTGTCTAATGATAATTTTCTATGCTTTGGCAGCAATAGCGCAATCACTCGGTTTTCAGTGGCACTGCATCAAATCAGACGAGTTTGGATTATCAATAATAGTCACAATCAGGTTAACTATCAAGTTACCATGGAAAATATTTAAAGGCATCGTTACAATACCTCCAATGACCGATGGCAATGCCTTCTCAGTCCCTTGATCATTACAAAGCCAGATATGGGGCTGTGCCATCTGCTGCAAGAATATTTGTCACAATATACTTGTTTATGCAATTCAGAAAATGTCAGTAGCGAGCTGGTTCGACTGGTGTGCAGTTTTGTTGTAAGGTTGAGCTGTGAAGATGGTACATTGCAGTGGTAGAGATGACAACAGCCCTTTAAACGCCACATGAAATGCTGTCTCCAGCTCAGTTGTGCACAGGCTTCAGAGGCTTCTGTAACCTGCTTGCTGGCTTTTGTCTGTTTGTTTTTCAATTAAATGGGCAGGTAATTAAGGGCTAGATATTGAAAGGTATGCACTTTTCAGTGTGCAGTGAATGTTAAATGGTAAGTTGCATTTACACCAGAATTAGTACACATTTTCTTTAGTTTTCCACAATCCATGAGTATTAATGTGTTGAGCATTAACTTTAAATACAAGGCAGTCTTGACGCATTTGTCTAAGATGCGTTCCCACCCATGAAACAGAAAACATTGCTCAGTAGGGTGATTTTCCACTTCAATGCATATTGGGAAAATGTGAACTTTCAGTCAATGAGTCAACACCGTACTAACTTGTACAATTTCCCACCCTTCATATGAATTAGTATGCTCTTTCATTGATAAAGTAATTTTAATACGCACCATTGCTCTTGGTATCCTCTGTGATATTAACGATATTGAACAACGTTAGCAGAATCATATCCAAATCAACCTGTCCATGATACCTTATAAGAGTCATCTTTCTCTTAAGGAGAAACGAGAGATCTCTTCCAGCTACCCATTTCTGTTAGACCATTTAAAATGGTCCCCAGTCAAATGGCAGGCGGGCGAATATCGCACCAATTAGATTAAGTTGAATCCGCACATATTTTAATGCTGCAGTGAAGTTCTCTGTAGCCTACTATATAAGGTTTTACGACATTCTGTGGCCTTATGGGGAACCTTATCTTCTTAATCCGATAGGTTGACCATATATGAAATTTACGTTCACCAAAGTTTCCTAGGGTGGTGTTTCTGATTCATCGCCTGTGCAATTGGTCGCAGAACCAATGCAGAAAGGCAGCTTTCGGACAACGAGTTGCCACTGGGGCTGTGAGGGGTAGTTGGAACAGAAAGCTTATTGCATAGGGTTCCAGGCAGTAAATTGAAAGTGAATGCAGATTTGCCAGGGAGTGAACAGGCCTATGATAGTAGACACTAAGGGTGGAATGTTAGGGCCCTGTCGCGGTGAAGACGTGGCCAGAAATTGCGGCGAGCCGTTGAAAACTCTATTGACTTCGGCGGGAACGTAAAATATTGCTGTCTAAAATTACTCCCTAATTAAATCCGAGTTGTGGGATTATTTTCATCTGACTCGCCTATCTGGAAACTGACCAATTCGATTCCAAGTCTGTTGCTTTTTTTTAAAAATCTCCGTTAAGTTTAATACGAACGAATTAACCAGAAGACCAATTTTCCTATCATCTGCAAACTTCTTCATTATGTCCCATTTATTTAAATCTAAATCACTGACGTATATCACGAGCAGCAAAGGACCCAGTATTGAATTCACGCGAACCCTACTAGAAAAACCTTTCCAGTCACAACAACAACCACGATTACCCCTTGCTTCCTGCCATTGAGATTATTTTGGATCCACTTTGCCTTTCCATTGGATCCCATGAGTATTTAGTTTGCTGGTCCGACATCTACAAGAGGCCATGTCAACAACTTTGCTACGATCCATGTAGACTACATCAAATGCGCTACCTGATCGGCACTCAACGTTGCCTCCTCAAAACGTTCACAAAAGTTTGGCCTATTTCTATTGCTTAAATTGAAGTGATATTGGAGACTTACCTTTCAATATTGCTCTCTATGATATATCTGTATAATATGCCGTCTTAGTCGCCATCAGTCAGGGAAACTGGATGAAATTCAACTGGGCCATGGTGCAGAATGGGCGCAGCTTGCTTAGCACTCCGTCTGTCGTCCTAAGAATCTCAATTTTTCCTCTTTTGGCATTAATTGCATCTATCACTATTGCGTCCAACTGTACAGAGGCCGAGAATGCCTTTGTTTTTAGCTTTGTACCTGACCTCCCAAAGCCTGTCAATCTGCAAGGCAGAAGTCAAGATTGTGATGGTACACTCGCTTCTTGCTTGTATTCATGAAGCTGTAGAAACACCGAAGAAACTTCACATCATCCAAAACAAAACTCCAAGCTTAAATAGCTTCCCAATCAGCGCCTTGAACATTCACTTCCTCAACCACTGCCACACTTTGGTCGCAATGCATCTCCTCTAAAAGGTGTATTGTAACAACACGTTGAGGCTCCTTCCAAACACATAACCTGAAGCCACTCGACAAACATGGAGCCAATAGCATTTGCAAGTTCCCCTCCAAGTCACACACCACTCTGAACTGGAATCATTGCGCCTTTTCTTCACTATCCCTGGAGCAAAATTCGGGAACCCCGTCCCTAGCAGCACCCTGGGCGTAGGTCCACAAAATTGTCTGAATAAGCTGATCGTCCCAACCCCCACTCATTCTGGTTTCCCTTTTACTTTTAATAGGTGCAATATCCTTTCTGTACTGATACAACAAAATCTTATATAGTATTCCTAAGAAAGAGAAGCAATTTTTCGACAGTCTATGAAACTAACTATAAGTTGCAACTAGTCGAATTTGGCACGTTCAAAACAAAGACATTAACTCCAGTTATATCATTAGAATCAATTGTCACCAGCAGAGATCTGAAATTCCCGCCTAATGAGATAATTTCTAAAAAAAAGTAGCCAACACAAATTGAAATGGAAAAAATGACCTTTCTTAATGTTTCTTGAATGAAATTGAAGCAACAAGTATGTAGAGAATGTGTTAGAAATTACAGCAAAATATTTAGAGAATATGTTATAAATTACAGCAACAAATATATCGAGAATGTGTTAGAAATTATTGTAAAAACTATACAGAGAATGTATTAGAAATTACAGCAACAAATATATAGAGAATGTGTTATAAATGATTTAAGTAGTAGATTTAGCTCACTGTCTTGGCTTAATATTCACCTTTTAATAACCCCACTTCTAATGATTTACCTGAAATCCTAACCACTTAACACGAAGATAACAGGCTATCATTCAGAATTTTAGAAAGGTCTTCTTGAAAGTAATCATATCATTTTAATTTCCTTTATGTAGACGGGTAGAATTTACTCTGATTAATACCACTTATGCTTTTTGCATATTTATTGGAGGAAGTAATGTTTCATTAAAACCAATAATGCCTATCCTTAATTTAAGCCTTAGTGGCATCCTTTGTGAGGATCTGACCTCTAATCTCACTATTCTTGGGCTGTAGAATTTCTCTTTATGTTTTTGTGCATGCGCCTGTGTTCATTTTGCGTTTTCTAGAAAACCACCCTAGAGCAACTGTGCTTTTTCATCATGTTTTGTTATGTTAAGAACGCTGTAACTGCTATAGCCTCTCTTACTTACCTTGCTGTTTTCTGAGTCGCTTGAGTTCTGCACGGAAAACATGCAAATAATGGAAAAATAACGCAAAAAAATGGAGCACTTAAACGTCAAGGCTTTTTTTCTTAAATACTTGACAATCGAAGTGGACTGTTAAATAAGCAGCTTAGCGATTTCTGGATGAAAACCCGCCTGCATCGATAGCGCTCAACGGGTTCATAGCAAATCGGCAGCACCTTCAAAGTACGTCCCATTAATAATGCAAACGAAAATCAGATGAACTGTAACTGGGCTGTTGATGCACTGTGAACCAATTGCATGGTACTGGCGGAGATCAGCTTTATAGCTTCCATTTTTTAATGTCAGCATCTAGGGTGTCCCTCTAAAACTTATTCCTGAAGTGTATGCAATCAGGACAAAGAGAAAGCAAATATTCCTTCTGTTATCTGCGGTCAGTTCTTCCACTAAAACATAAGAACATAAGAAATCAGAGCAAAAGCAGGGCATTTGGCCCCTCGAGCCTTTTCTGCAATTCAATAAGATCACGGCGTATCTGATTTATAGCCTTAAACCTGTCTACCCCCATAACATTGCTCCCCAGTAAAATCTGATTAAGTTAGCCTTGGATATACTTCATAACCTGGGCTCCGCGGCTCTCTGGGATGAAGACTTCCCAAGGTTAATGGCTTCCTGAACGAAGGCATTCCTACTCATCGCTGTCTTATTTAGGAGGCCCCTTATTTTGCAATTGTGATCCCGTTAATTTTGGATTCCCCAAGAGGGAACGTTCTCATCATCTATCTTGTTAAGCTCCCTCAGAAACTTATGTGTTTCAATAAGACCACGTTTTATTCTTCCAAACTCCAATGAGTATAGGCTCAAACTGCTCGACAGTTCTCACAAGACAACCAGGAATCAAAACTAGCAAACCTTCTCTAAACTGCTTTCAATGCAACTATGCCTCTCCTTAAACAAGAAGGCGAAAACTGAAAGAATTACTCTTAGTGTGGCATCACCAATTGTCTGTACAGTTGTAAGAAAACTTCCCCATTGTTATCCAAACCCTTTTGCAGTAAAAACCAGCATTCCATTTGCCTTGTTAATTACTTACTATACCCGCATGCCAATTTTTCTGTGTCACATATGAGGGCACCCAGATCCCTTCATAATGCATCTGCAGTCACTCGCCATTTGAAGATTCTGCTTTCAATTCCACACCAAAATGGGCAACCTCACATTTTCCCACGTTATGCTCTATCTACCAAATTTTTATGTACTCATGTAATGCAGACTCTTTGTGTCCACTTCATGACATGATTTCTTACCTACTTTTGCATCGTCAGAAAATTTGACCACAACACACCCTTCGTTCAAGTAATTAATTTCAATCACCAATAATTGAGGCTCTATCTTTGATTGCTATCCGGCTCCACTAGTTACGGTTTGCCAACCAGAAAATAGTTTATTCAGCTCGACTGTGTATTTACCAATAGTTATCCAATCTTCTGTCCTTGCTACTATATTATCCTCAGCACCACGAGTACTAACTTATGTGGCAACTTAACCGAATTACTTCTGGATAAACAAATACACTATAGTGATTCATTTTATTCATTTTGCTTGTGATATCCTCAAATAACTCTAACAGATTTTTCAAACGAGATTTTCCCTTTATAAAACAATGTTGATTCTGTCTGATTGTATTTTTAGTTTCCTAATGGCCCGCAACTACTTCCTTAATAATGGATTACTACATTCTCTCAAAGATATGGGTTAGGCTAACTACCCTACAGATTTTGCTCTCTGTCTCTGTCCTTTCTTGAATAGTGGGATTGCATTTGCAGTTTTTCAATGCGCTTGGACCTGTCCAAGATCTATGGAACTTTGCTGGATTATGACCAATTCTCCCACTTTCTGTGCAGCCATTTATTTTATGATTTTAAAAAATTTCTCGGCCTTCTTGTCTACAGCCCATCTTCACAGCATTGTGCTTTCTTTCTTTCAATTTGATGCCATCCATAATTTCCTAAGTTAGCTATGGAGGGTGCACCTTTATTGTAGAGTCTTTCTTTTTCTATGGAATGTATCTTGGTTGAGAGTTATAAAATGTATGCTTAAACATTTTTCACTACATCTTTACTGTCTTATCTTTTAACCTATTTTCCCATTTCACTGTGGGAAACTCTGCATTTATACTTTTGTAATTGTCTTTAGTTAAGTTTAAGGCTCTAGTTTCAGACTCCAGTTTCCCATCCCCAAAATGAATGCAAAATTCAATCATGTAATGGATATGTTTGCTTGGAAGATCCTTTACCATAAGATAATTAATTAATCCTGCCTAACTACACATTACCAGATCCAAAATAGTCTGTTAACTGGTTGGTTCCAGAAGGTATTGATCTAAAAAATTGTCCCAAATACAATCTATGAACTCATGTCCAAGGCCACCCTTGATTACTTTATTTGTCTAATCAATGTGAAGATTAAAATCATCCAGGATAATTAGAAGGCCGTGTTATTTATTAATTTATGCACTGTGTTACAGTGTGGCTACTGTTAGGGGGCCTATGAACTACTCCCATCTGTCAGGCCTTTCCCTTGTTATTTCTTATTTATACTTAAACTGATTCTTCTTCTTGATATCCCAAACCAAGATAATTTGCACTGTACTGACCTCACCCTATGATAACAGAGGTACCCCACCTCCTTTCTCTTAATTCTTACTCTTCCTAGATGTAAAATCCCCTTGAGCATTCAGTTCCCAACCTTGATCACTTTGCAACCATACCTCTGCAAATGCTATCTTATCATATCGATTTATTTCTATTTCTCTTTGTGCTATCATTTTATCAGTTTTGGTACGAATTATGCATGCATTCAGCTAAAGGCCCTTAATTCTCTTCATTTGCTATATTCCCTATTCTGATCCTTTTGCTGGTGCACCTTTGGGTTATTTACGTTCTGTCCTTTCCTATCACACTCTAGTTATCATTCCCCATATTGCTACTCTGTAATATTGTCTACTTTGTTCTAAGTAAATTTCTAAAGTTTGCCTCACGCAAACCCACGCCCCAATATTTACTTCAGAGCCCTTTCTAGGGGTGATTCGCGGGAACGCTTGTCCCAGGGGGTTTCAGCTGCATCCAATTAGCTTCAAAACTTTTTTAGTGCTAGATTACATTTTCTCATCGAGAAACATCACTAAAATATTACATATTTAAATTCTTACAAGATCATTACAGAGGGCTTTCTCATCTCCCATCTCTAACTGACAATTCCATGAACTGAACACAGTTTACTGAAGCAAAATATCACGTCAATTAATTTGCTTTGTTGGTGCTGAAACACCACACATTTCTACGTATGGCCTGGTCGGAAGTTGATTTTGAAATGAAATATTCTAAATGGAATAACTTTTCTTTACCGTGCTTCATTCAATGCTGTGGGTTAGACGTGCCCTCCCCCCCTTAGCAGTAACTCCACTTTTGGAAGCATGATGAATCAAATTTAGGACAACGTGTGAATAAAGTTATAAAGCTGAATATTATTATTGACGACTTTGCTGGAAGATTCCTTTGTCCAGCAGTTTTAACATTGCATTGAACTGTTTCATCTGCTAATAGTGTATAACCAATACAAGTGTTAAGTTTTAAGAACCAAGATATTTTGTGCAGAAGCCTGCACACATTGTTAACTCCTTGGCCATGCTCTGTAGAACTGCAGGAACTTTAGCAGCCAATCGTTAGGCAGAATAATTCAACTTGCCTCTGAAAAACAAAACGCTCAGCCATTCTCTTTAGATGTCATGAGATAGCTGAGAAACTATCTAAATGCATTGGCAACTAAGATAACAACAGACAGATGAGATCATAGTGATGTGCTCAAACTTGGAATATGTTCACAAAAAATATTCGCTGCAATGCTTGTAGTTCACATTTGTGAATGATATGGAACAAAAAGTTAAGAATGCCCTTTGGTTGGTTCTGATGAAAGGTCACGACGTGAAACTTTAACCTATTTCGCCCTCCCCAGATCTTGCCAGGCCTGCTGAGTACCTCTGGTATTTTCTGTTTTTATTGAAATAAAATTAATTATTGGAAGAGATGTGCAAGGAGCTCATGGCTCGCTATCACCTCTCTTAAGCATCTGCATAAAGTCAAAATCAAATCCACATTGTTTTCGCACCTGGAACTCCATGGAAAAAATTAATCAAAAGCAAAAAAACAGTTTTACCTTCATCTTTCAAACGCAGTAGTTGCTCTGGAAGAGAGGACACACAGGGCAGTAAAGGAATGAGACAATCTGGTGAAGTATCCTTAAGTGCAATCTAAAGTTCCTCTCTTGCTCATGTAACACCGGTCACTTAATTAGGGTTTCTAAATCAGGTTTTTTTTTAATTTCAGGGAAGCATAGAAACACAGGACACAGAAGAAGGCTATTCCACCCATCGAACCTCTATTGGCTTCTTTGAAAGGGATTTATCCCAATTGACCCACGTATACTGTGTCCATGCATTTTTTCCATACAGTTGTTATGTAATTCCTTTTCAAACATTACTGTGGGATTTGCATTCACCATACTATCAGATAGCCCCTTCCAACTCGTTGCATAACAAAGGTCTCTTGTTGCCATTGACTCTTTCGCCAATTACCTTAAAGCTGCATCCTACAATATTTGATAGGTCAACCATTGCAAACTGTTTCTTCATACAAAACGTTCATAATTTTAAACACATCTACCAAATCTCCCTTAGCCTCTGTACTGGAAGGAGGATAACTTTTTTCAGTATTTCCAGTCTATCCACGTAATGCAGCCCATTGTCCCTGGAGGTATTCTCGTAAATGTCTTCTGTACTGTCTCCCTGTTCTTCCTAAAGTGTCATGCCCAAAATTGAACACAATGTTCCAGCTGGGGCCGAACTCGTGCTTCATGTAAGCTAAACATAACTTACAGGCTTTTATTCTATATAACTATTTTTAAAGCCCAGGATCCCGTCTAATTGGTTAGCCTGTTTCTGTTGCCTTTAAAGATCTGTGCACAAACACGGAAGCTAACTCTGCTCTTGCATCCTCTTTGAAATTGTTCCATTTAGTTTGTTTTGCCTATTCTCATTATTCGTTCAAAAATACATCAATTCACAATTTCCTGCATTGAGTTTCATCTACTTTGTTACTGCCCACTCCACCAGCTTGCCTATGTCCTCATGAAGTCTATTACATTTTTCCTCACCGCACTTCCAAGTTTTGCATCACCCGCAATATTCTAAATTGTGCTGTGCACACCAAGTACAAGTCATTAAAGTATACCAAAAACAGCACTAGCGCAAGCACCTGTGGAACACAATGTATAACTTCCTAGAGATCCAAAAAAGCTGCATACAATAACTTTATTTTCATCCATTAACAAATTTGGTATCCATGCTATTATGCTCTCTTTTATCCCATAGGCTTAATTTTTTACTAACTGGCCTATTACACCCGAGTTTATCTAACGTGCTTTTGTAAGCCTATGTACGCTACATCAACTGCAGTTCATTCAAGCATCTTCTCTATTAACTAGTTAAAAACTCAGTCAAGGTAATCAAACAGGGTTTTCCCCATAATACATCTGTGTTTACTCTCCTTTACGCATTCATACTTGTTGAATAAGCTATTATTTTTCTCCATTATTGCTACTTCTAAATACTTCTTCACCACAGGTGTTAACTGAAATAGCTAGGTTTACCCTGTTACGCACTTTTGAACAAAGACAAAGCATTTGCAATTCTCAGTTGTCTGGCTGAACCCTTTTGTCTGAAGATGATTGCAAGAACATGACTAAGATGGACATCGATACAGTAAGAGTATCCACTTGCAACATGACTAGGACCTCCTCAATTTCTATCCTTCCTTCCCTATGCAACCCAGGACTCCTCCCATCGGAACTGGGCGACTTTTCAACTTTGAGTATTGTCAGGTTTTTTTCCAGTACGTCCTTCTTTCTATTTTTATCTCATCCAGTATCCAACAGCTCCTCATTTACCGTACCTGTGGAAAAAGTCACCTTCATTGGTAAACACCAATGTTCCCACCGAAGCTTCTGCCTCCAACAGCAAATTTCAATTTTGGTCGCTAATCGGCACATCTGTCCTCCAATAGCCCTTACACCTTTCGTATGCATCGAGAAAAGCCCTTTGATTAACTGTCCTGTTAGTTCCTAGTGTATACTCCTACTGTATCGTTGTCCATCTTATTTTCGTTTTCACTTATTCACTGTAATTCTTATATTCAGCCTGTTCTTCCATTGCATTGAGAAATTGACACTTAGCATATCCCTCTTTTATTGCTTCATCCTACTCTGTAATGCAATCGTCATGTAGGGAGCTCTGGCTTTGGTTGCCCTCGCTTAACCCATGAGAGAGCATACCTACACTATACTGCAAGCATCTACGATTGTTCCATTATATTTCTGCTTGCCACTCTGATTGAATTTTTCCGGGGCAAGATCCTTCCTGAATTCACTGAAAAGAGCTCTCCTGCAGTTCATCGCTGTTTTATCCTAGATTGGCCCTTGTTCTTCTTAGTAACTAACCTAAGTCTATCGCATTATGACCAGATTTCCATAATGCCACCTCCCTCCAGCCCCCACTATAATGTTCTCTACTTGACCACCCAGGACTAGATTCAGCAACGCCTCCTGTCTTGCTGGACAGGAAAACTGATTAAGAATGTTCTCCTGAGGACATTTCAGAAATCCCACCCCCATCCCCAGTCTTCAGTAAAGATAAGGCAACATTCAATCTTGGAGTTGTTGAATTCACCCATTATTAATACTCTATACTTTTGCATTTCCCAGTAATGTTCTTGCAAATCTGTTCCTCTACCTCCTTCCCATTCGATCTATTATACAACATTTCAAACAGCATAATGGCTCCTGTATTACATTTTCAATGTCCTCGCTGTGAAAAAGCTATATTTGGCTAGCAACATTTTATGTTGGGTGTAGCGGCCCTTCCTGTATTTCAAAAGAAGTCAAAAAGAATTTCAGCTCTGTGATAACATAGAAATACATTTTCTATTGCTGCAGTTACAATTTCACTGGAATTGAAGTAAAATTCATGAGGAAATTTATGGCTGAGTCAACTTTGATGTCTTTGAGGTGAGGGGCATGATATAATGAGATGAGAGAAAGTTTAAAATATCCAATGAATAACTGGTTTGTGAGTCCACAAACCATTTCCTGCAAATATATGCTCTATTCTTGATTTTTAAAAAATCATGAATAAACTGACTGACATTTTAATTGGCATGAAAATATCATTGTGGACTGAAAACAATTTAACATCGAAGAAAATTCAATATCTTTGATTCAACCACGAGATTGCCTGAAACCTTGCAGGTGCGTTTAATAGAGTAATCTCATGGCAGTCTAAATAGCACACTAGATCTTACCAACACCCTCCAGAATTTGCTGTAATTTCTGTAGTTCTGTAAACAAGCGTGTGTTGTTCAGTTTGGGGCATTTTACAGCAGGCACAAGCATTATAAGATCTTTCCGATTGTAGAGGCCAGAGAGCACAATTGTCCACGGCCTAGCTCTAGCAAACGGTATGGAGTTCACTCTAAACCCTCCAGAAAATTAAGTTCAAATTGTCACTCCAGTGCAGTGTCCGAGGGAGAGATGCAAATTCAAAGGTGCTATCATTCGAGTGAAACATCAAAACTGAACTTTATCTGCATCTTTTGGGGGAACGTAACTTACCAGCTGGCACTAGTTCGGGGAAGAACGGGCAGTTATTACTAGTATCTTGGCTAATATTCATCCCTCAATCAACATTATTAAATGTTTTATATGGTCATTATCGTATTGTTGTTTGTGGGAGCTTGCTGTGTGCAATATTGATAGTGCTTCCGACATCACAGATGTGGCTACATTTCAAAAGTGCTAACGTGGATCCGAAGCACTTTGGGACTTCTTGGGGTCGTGCAAGGTGCTATATGTATGTAAGTTCATTCGTTCTTTCATTCCAGGGGACATTAATGTCCGAAGAGGGAAACGGCGGGCAGCTCCATTGCTATTTTTGGTTTTAATTGCTGTTACTAAGAGGTAGAGTTTTTAAAAAACACTCTTGCCTCCCCGCCCCCCCCCGCCCCCCTCCCCTACGAGTTATTTTATTCTCCCGCGGGAGATGTACCTAATTTATACCAAAAGCTATTGCTGGGCATATGACTGATAACAACCTGCAATATATGCTTCCCGGAAGTCAGCGCAAGCATAATTGCCTAGAGACTAAAGAAAACAACCCCAAAAATGTCACACCGTCAGTTGAAAGTGATGCTGCAGCTTTTGGCGGAGACGTAATGTCACTGGGCTAGTAATATACTGCCCCAGGCTAATGCTCTGCGGACTCGGTCCCGATCCCACCATGGCAACTGATGGAATTCAAATTCGATTAATAGATGAAACTGAAAACTCGTCTCAGTAATGATGTCGACTGTTGTAAAAACCCACCTGGTTAACTAATGCCCTTTATAAATGGTTTTCAGAGTTCAGGCCCAAGGCATTTTGATTGCCTCTTAACCAGAAATAGGCTAGCAAGCTATTCAGTTCAAGCCCAGTTAGGGACGGGTAGCAAATGCTGTCCTTGCCAGGGATGCCCACATTTCATGGGAAAGAAAAAAAATAATCGCACCATCAAATGAAAGAAAAAAGCAACCTGTTCGAGCTTCCTTCAATTTCTCCTCTGCAAAATGAAGGGAGCAAAGCATAATGCACAAGTGGTTCTAATAAGTAACGAGTGTGTCTGAAAGATGTTATAAAACTAGGACGAAATTGCGAAGAGCTTTGGATTTTCTGGGGCTACTTGTACACATGCTTATTCAGAAAAGGAAGTGTCTTCTTGCAACAAGTGCTCAGTAGATTCTATCGGCGTATCTTTCATTATTCAATTACTCACCATCTGTTTTCTTATGGTCGTCCAACTCTATAAGATTAATAATCATTATGATAATCAGAATCATCATCATTAACATTAATTAATTGAACGCTCCTTAGCAATGTGCGTGGGTAAAAGGAAAAGTGAAAATTCATCTGCATAGTTTTGTACTGTTTCAATGTATTCTCGCTTTGTTCTATGTAAAGCCCGGAAGTACTCCTTTTTGTTGTCCTCTCTGCCTGCTCCTCTTACACCATCTCTCTACCTCCATATTGGTATTAGGTTTCCTTTATCTGTTTTCATTAACTTTTTGTATTTGACATTGTCATTAACCATGTCTATCTACATCCATCCTTGAATGTGTGCTTTTCTTCTTCAATTCTTCTCATCTCAACCCCTTGCATTCTCCTTGTGATTGTGGCAAAATATTCTGACCCTATGTTGAAGGAAATCCATTGGTGAAGATACTACCCTGAGACAGTATTGCAGCAATGCCCTTGGGCTGGAATAATGGCCACAACAACCACAACCATCTTGCTTTGTGCTAGGTATGACACCAACCAATAGAGGGGTTCCTCCTACTATCCATGGACTTTAAATTTTCTCCGCCATTCATGGCTAGCTAGCTATCTCCATAATGTTCGATGGCTTTTCATACATCGAGTCCTGGTGAGCCTCAATTGCAGCGTGACTTTAGAGGTTTAATCAAAAATGTTTGATCCTAATTCAAACTGTGCAGTTGCTTGGTGAATCTGAAGAAGGCGATGTGCAACTTGAGGGTTTGGGCTGATTTTTAAAACCCCTAAACCGAGCCATTGCTATGTCATTTGCTCCACTCTGCAGCTATAAATACCTTCACCTGTCCTTTTATATTGCCCCAGCTGAACTGCAATTCTTTTCTTGCCCAGGGCTTCTGAATATAAATGAAGTTTTTTTTCCAACTGTACTACAACCAGCTTATTTCTCACTGATTTCTCATTCAGTGACCTGTTATTATTGATTTTATTGGATTCCATATTAACATTCACTGTCTGAGTAACATGAACCACATTTTCTAGTCCCGCTGGGGATGAGGACAGCAGTACATGGTGAATGAAGCTATCAGAGTCGACAGGCATGCTGTTTTTCCGACGGCTCTCCGGGTGCTTAACAGTATCACAGGGCAGGTGGGAGGGAGAAGCTGAGATCCCACTCGATCCATTAGGAAGATCAGATAACAACATTAAAGAGCTCATTGTGAGCTTGTTAAGGGGCATGTTCTGATTTTGACAAGGGTGCATAGGATGCACACGCTGCATTGCGCACACCAGCTGAGTGGGGGTGGACACCATTTCTTGAATAGATGCCTGATCGTCCCGTCTACGAGGGCCCCAGACAAAGGCACGGATGCAAGACAACCGAAGCCCTGTGCTCACTAAGACAACCTCTGAACAGGTCAGCGGGCTTCTGATGATGTGGTTCTGGTGCCTTGGCCAGTCGGATGGAGCCCTGCAATGCACACTTGCAAGTGTCTCGCTCATTGTCGTTGTCTGCCGTGTACTGCATAACATGGCCCTCTGGAGAGGTGTGGACCTGAATATACAGAGGCTCTGGAAGTATGCAGCTCATTGGAGGAAGAGAAGGAGCAGGACGTGGAAGAGGAGGAGGAAGAGGAGATGGTGGGATAAGATGCAAAAGACCGAGGTGCCCCAGTTGCACAGATGTGTGGCCAGGTCTGGCGCCGAGCTTGAGGGACCATGTCAGGACTTACATTTAAGTCACAGCTTGGAAAGTGTGCACTGTTGCTGCCATTGAAGGATGAAAGGATGAACAGCTACCCAGAGTTCTTACCATCACCGTTGATGTACCATTGTCATTCTTCACTACTCCATGCCTCTTTCTTATCCAATGATTAATGAAAAGAAACTAATACATCTGGATTTAATTGCCAATATTTACGTGGTGCTCATAAAAGAAAATAATGTACAGTTGCAGATTGAAAACACCCCCATGAACCACTCAATGCTCAACACAGTGCAGAGACCTCTGTGCTTAGCATGGTCTACGTGGTGCTGCACTTATAGACTCGATGGAGGCGGAAGGACCTCGCTCCCCTTTCAATGCCTGTCGCCGAGATGCACGTGGAGGTTCTTTTCATCGTGGAGGTGCTGGGGCAGCTTACATCTCTAGGCTCTTCTGCACAGATGCTCCCTCTGTGAGAAGAGCTAAGGGTTTAGAAGAGGATTATGTCACCCCATGAAGCGGGACAACCTCATCCATGTCAGCGACATCCTCATCTCTTGGCTGGCACTCCGTGTGGGTGGAGGGCAGCAGCAGCTGGGGAGCAGCTGGCATGGCTCCAGGTATGTCTGCAGCATCAGTGCCCCTGATCACTTCACGATAGATGGCGTCATCCTGTGTTTGTCAGTGCACAGTTCCTTCAAGAACTCCAGGCGCTGCTGCAAATTGATCTCCATGTGATTAGCCACTCTCTCAATGGAGGAGCTCAATTGCTCAAATCCCGGAGTCATTGTGGTGCACGCGAGCTGGATGGACTCCTCCATTTGGGCCCATGACACTGCATTGCCTAAGGGAACGCCAATATCTTTTTCTCCAGATCCTTCCCTGCTTGTTTAGCTAGAGGCTCTTTCCAGTAACTCTTGAGGGTCTGCATCCTTGTCCAGCTGAAAAGGTTTTTGCCTGTCCTCCTTTTCCAAGGGCATCCTGCTGAATTCCCGGTGCCATCCTATATAACCACATGTGAGGACCCAGCAACATTACTGCTGGCGGAGGGTGCACCTGAAAGATGTGACCACGCCTCTTCGGAACCTTGCTGCTCTTGTCCTTGGGCTAATAATGGTGATCGAGTTGGACTCGTTTCCTCAAGCTGTACACCTGTGGGAGACAGAGGAAGAGGCCATGATAACTAGTGTTGAGCTTCCCTACATACGAACATACAAAATAGGAGCAGGAGTAGGTTATTTGGCCCCTCGAGCCTGTTCCACTGTTTGATAATTTCATGGCTGATCTGATCGAGTCCTTAATTCTCCTTGCCTTTTTATCCCCCTTTCCCTTTAAGTCGCTTATTAATCAATAACCTTTTTAACTCAGCCTTAATATATTCAACAAATCTACCTCCACTGCTCTGTGGGGAAGAGACGTCTGCACACGAACCACCGTCTGAGATAAAAAAAAATCTCCTCCTCTCCATCTTAAAGGGGAGACTTCTAAAAACTGCTCCACCCTCGTTTTAATATCTCCCACAAGTGGTAACATTCTTTCGGCATCCACTCTATAAAGTCCCCTCAGGATGTTATATGCTTCAATAAGATCACCTCTCATTTTTCTACACTCCAATGTATAAAAACCCGAACCGCCCAACCTTTCCTCCCCTTCATCCCTGGAAACAGTCGGGCGAATCTTCTCTCAACTGCTGCTAATACCATAGAGTGACAGGAAGGTTGAAGCAACGGAAATTCATTTTTAGTTGATTTGACTGGGATTAAGGGAAGAACTCAAAACGTTCTGATGTTTTGAAACGGGCATTTTCATATTGACAGACCATTATTACCCCCACCCCTTGAAAGGAAACCCAGGCAGGAAGTATATCGGTAGCAAATACCCGAAGCCTGAAATTGATCTGGGCTGTGAGTTTGAAAGGGGAATCCTCACTCTAGCCATTTTTGTGTTCCCATAATTTTAACAAGAAAATAACCAGGTGCAGTGTTAATTTGGCATCGCCTGCTTTGCGCGACTGCCCAGAACCAGTTCACATCCTGTCAACTTTAGGTCTCCTCCGAGTTTGCAAGACGCACTTCAAAAGTACATGGATTCTATAATGGGCCATTAAGCGCTTTGCTACTGCACCGGTTTCACATCCACAACACAATACATTACATCTTTATGTCCACCGAGTGGGATCAGCCAAATATCTTCCAGTCGTCGAATCCTCATGATCTTATTCCCTTTGAGTAAGACACCTTTGCTTCTATTTCCGATTGTGTCATAGATTCATGTTATGGCACTTCTGTTATGTCCTCCTTTTCACGGTCCTTTTCTCATTCTGCCCTCATCTGAGTTTTCCCATCTCTTTCGACTGGCTTCAGTTGAAATGTCTGGAACTGCTTTTGTTTTACACCAATTACGTCTTTGCCCCAAAGCTTCCTGCCCCTGCACTTCTTTTCTCACCTTTTGAACCTTTTGTTGGCCATGGGTGCATGTTGAACTTGTTGCCAAGGCTTAACACGGGCGTTACGGTTCAACCTCCCGTTTTGGAACCATCCTGCTTTAATTTTCATGTCAATTCTGTGAAAGATAATGCTGATTATATGTACCACTTGCTTGCTAGTAGTAGCAACACATCACAGGCCTAGCTTGCAATTATATGTGTAAGAGTATTGAGGCAAACTGTGCAGATGTTTGTGAAGTTTCCCTTTATTAATGGTGGTACACGGAAATGCCTGCCGGGCCTCAAGCAAATGATTAATATCTTGTGCCTAAAGTAATTTCTTCAGTTCCCCTGATCATTGGGAACACCGGTTACGCCAACTGTTCACCAGAATTACGACAGTGCTCTAGAAAAATTATCGGCGGGCAGTTGACTAACAGTAACAAAAACAAGAAGTGCAGGAAAAGCTCAGCAGGCCCGACAGCATCTGTGGAAGAAAGGCAGAGTTAACGTTTCGAGTCCGTATGACTCTTCTTCGGAGCTAAAGATAAGTAAAGATATGGTGAAATATATACTGTTTAAGAGGGGCTGGGTGGGACAGGTGAAGCTGGATGGAAGGTCAATGATAGGTGGAGGCAAAGGAGAGATTGCAAAAGATGTCATGAACAAACCGTCGAAGGGGTGTTGATGGTGGTGATACTGGCTAAAGGAGGTGTTAATGGTGATATTAAGGGTAGAAAGCAGGATGAGCAAGTGACTGATGGCTCTGGAGGGGGTGGGGTAGGGGAGGGGACTGTGTGGGGAAAAAAGATCGAAATAGGCTAAAAGGTGAGGATAAAACAATAAATAAAAAGGGAAATAAATTTAAATAATGATAAAAATAGGTGAGAATATATATATATATATAAATTAAAAAATAAATATTAGAAAGAAGGGGTGAGGATGGAGGATAGAGTTGACTAATAGTGTTTTTGTAAAGTGTCTGTTATATGCCAAGCGTGGCTAGTGGCTTCTCGAACCATCCGCCAGTCATACGTGTAGATTTCTGTTCACAAACAACTGCATTATTGGAAACAATTGAATCGTTTCAGTTACCTTTGTCTTTTTTGTTGATTTTCCCTTCTGCAAAAACATTTGAAACCAGGGATATCAATAACATGAGGAGTATATCAATCTCTCTGACTATCAAACAGATCAAAGGAAGAGAGTTAATTGGGTATTTTAAGCCTTAAGTAGATGGTATTAATTATACACAATTCTAACATTTTATATACATCAGCCTGTGACCGCAAGATGAGAGCATTAATAGATTTTTTTCGACTAGGGCTCCTGCGTTTGATCTTGCGCCTTCAGCGAGGGCGAAAAGGGAAATTGAAGCCCATTGACGGAGAAGTTACGATACTATACAAATAAGATTGTCATGCAATAATTCTACGGTTGCGCTGTGCTTTATTGCAGAGTTACAGTGAGCAGACAGAATGATTATTGAAGAAATAAAATTCTGTCTGCTAATCAAGAGTTAGTACCTGGTCTACTTAGCAGGAGCAGCTAGAGTAACCAGTAAGCCCTTGTTGAAGAAATAATCAAAGAAAATGTTCAGGGAGATTGGAGTGTTAATAGCAGCCAAAAGCTGTAAGGGATGGAGGACCAGTGGAATTTGGGTAAAGCGGCTTTCAATAGATCCAAGGCGCATTTTGCACAAGAGATTTTGTTGTTGAGGAGGTGAAAATTAGCGCGGCAAGGATTGATCTGAGGAGAATGAACCAGTGGGGAGTTAGTCAAGAAAAGAGGAAACAGGTAACGCGAGGAAAGGCTACGGTAGTATATTTTATATAATAAAGGAATTGAAGGGGAACACATTTCAAGACAAATAGACTCACTAGCTTCATCCAGCAGTTTTGTCAGTCTTTTAATTTCTGAAATCGGACATTAACAGAACAAGATTATGTTTCGGCAATAACCGAGCTCATTGAGATTAATATTTTGGAAATACTGCTTTAATTTTGCACTGCGGGATGTTTTTGGCCAGGAAATCTGAAGCTACACCTGCAATGGGGACACGGAGGGGGAAATCCTGACCCTGACTGTAGAGTGGATGTCCGGTGCTAAGTGACAGAAATGACGCTGGTAGGAACCTCTACATTAATCTACTAAAGTTCCCTTAATTTTAGTCACTATAACATTATCAGCTTAACAATACGTCCTATTAGTGCTCGCTTTGCGACCGATGCGATTAAAATCTCCAAAAGGGCCAAGGACTCTCACCCCACCACGCTAGTGTCAGGGCCGCGTTGACTTTTCATTTATGCTGCATTCGCAATGTGACCGCGTTTCGGGTTTCAAGGAAATTGCTTGGCAACGCGCTACCTTTGAACTTTTGTGACGCACTTGATCAGGAGAGGAAATATTCTTCCTTTCAAGCAACTTTGCACGGAAGCTGAAGGCTAAGGCTTGTACGTAGCATATCTGCAGTAATTATGAATTACATAGAATGGAATAAAACATACAACATCGAATCAAGGAATTCAGCTCAACTAGTCTGCATTGATGCTCATAATCCAATGAGTTTCCTTCCATTTCAGTTACATCATCTCAGCCTTTCAGCATAGCTGTGTATTCCACTTTCTCTCATGTACTGGTCAAATTTCCTTTGGAAAGAGATATTTGGCTCAACCACTTCGTTTGGTAGAGTTTTACCCTCTCGTCAATCTTCGAACAAAAAAAAATCTCTCTACTGCCCAGCTGAAATTTTTTCGCACATTTCAGGTCCTCAGTTTTGATTTCCCCCTGGATAGGAAATATTTTCTCCACATCTACCCTGCCAAATCCTTTGCACGGTTAAAAAGCTCCAGTAGGCCTCAATAAAATCACTGACATTCTCCATCTTTTCCTATAGCTGTAATATTTAGATTCTTGTACCAATCTTGCAAATCTTTTTTGCACTTTCTGCAGTGCTTCCATACCCTTTTCAATAACATGGAGGCAGACCTGTGCACAGATCTGTAAGCATAGCCTGACCAGGATCCGGCACGAGTTGAACATAATTTCACCACTTCTGAATTTTTTGACCCTAGAAATAAATTCTGGCTCTTGTTCGCAGTTTAACTGATTTCTGGCCTGCGATGCTGCTCTTACTGCGTTATTCACTTCATCCCGGACCCCTTGCTTTTCTACCCCCCTTTTCATTTTGTTTTTGATGATATGGGCGCTGTTCCTGTTTTCCCTGCCAAATTGCATCAGCTCACCTTTATTTGTGTTAGAATTCATTTGCCACTTAGATGTCAATGTGACAAGTTTTCTAATGTATTCTTTTGTTACGTTTCATTTTCTCTCAGTGTTGACTATAATCACCAGTATGGCATCATCTGCAAATTCTGTTATTATGTTGTTTATTTCTAAGTTCGTTTGATTCATTTAAGGTACGAATAGTAATATTTCTAGAACTAATCCTTGTGGAGCACTGCTTTCTACATCCCTCCATTCTGAATCACTTAGCACTAATCTCCGTTTTTTTGGACAATAATTAGCTATCCATTCAGATATTTGTTCTCTGCACCAATCTTCTCTAACCTTTGTCACGAGCCTATCATAAAGTAGTTTCTAATCATATCTCTAATGGAACTTCGTTTAAAGTGCAGGGTACAGGTTCTGTGCATCAAATCACTTCCCCCTTCCACAATGTTAGCCACAAAACTCAAAAAGTAATTCAAAATTATCACTTGAACTAAGGGAAGACTGGAGAGGTATATTTCAATTGACTTACCTGCATCTTTTAATAATATTTCTTGCACTGCCAATGAAATTCACAACTCAACTTCTTTATGATAATTACTGCTCCATGTTAATGCACTAGCTGTTCTAGAATATCAAGTCAATTTTCTCAGTTAACGTACACCTTACATACTTCATGAATAATTCAAATATTTCGACAAAACTAATATGAGTTTGGAATGGACTTGTTGACCTCCAGGACAACTTTAACTTCACCCACCAGTGGGGAAATTGACGATAGCGGCGAGAACATTGATTTGACGCTCAGGCCAACTTTGCCCCCATTGAATGTAATGAAAAACAATATTAGGTGGTGTGTAAAACCGACATGCCACCCGACCCTGTCAGTTTTCCGTCTGCCTACTTACGCTAACATTACTCCAACCCAGCTTCCTGGAACACCATATTTCTTTAGTCTTTTGTTAGTTTCTTTGCCTCCCTGAACGAGTCACGTTTTTTCCGTGAGCTTCCTGAAACTCACCAGTGAAAGCAGAACGAGTACACAGCTGCAACTGGAGTCGTGAGGAGAGGGGTGGGGGGTGGGGGGGGCGAGGTGGGGGGAGGGGGGGAGGAAGTTGGGGGAGGGTTGTGGGGAGGGGGTCGAGTGGGGAGGGTGCGGGTCAATCAATTTCAGGTAAATAAGGCAATTCACACGCAATCCTCAATACTCAATGCTGCCCTCTTAGATGCTGGTGGCTAAGCATGTTCACAGTCCTTTTTTGAGATCTGACTTTCCACACTCTGGAGGTTTCTCCTATACTTTGGATGTTTGCTCGATAAGAGCAGAATGGTTACCGCATATTCTGCCGTAGATGAGGACCAAGGTGACCAGCAGAAACAACTGCTGACCTCAGAGAAGTAGCTGCAAAGGAGATAGGGGTCAGCGGTTATGGCACTAGCAGGGATGGGGAGCAGCACGGAGGGCAGCAACGGAGAGGTGTTATTTTAGAAGGCATACCTGTCACATAGGACCTACAGGCAGATGATCTTCCTTTAATATATACACCTCAGATGTTTCAGGTCATTTGACCAGCTGTGCCAGTCATCTGGAACCTTGTCCAACCAGCTCGACCGGAACGCCGAGTCGCCATCAATGGTTTCAAACTCGTCACTACCATTAATATCACTGACTTCACATCTTTCTAGGACTTTGCTGGAGACATTTGCAGGATCTCTGAATCGGAAATCTAGAAATATATAACGTTAAATATGCCTGTGGAATTGCCAATCAGAGGGTGCGGGTACACAGGTGTGAATCGCCAGCTGATTCCCGCAAATGAAGAGCAGGACTACATGCAAGTGGTGATCATTGCGCCCCTAGGGATGGTTATCAACTGCAAAAGCTCCAAATCATCGGCGAGAAATTGATATGCTAGCATAAACCCCGCCCCCAGTACCTCCTATAAATTATCCCCAGTTTCTCCAATAAATTATCCAAGTTCTTCGTATAAACGACCGAGTTCCTGCTATGGATTCCCTGCAGTTCCTCCTATAAATTACCTTATATATTACGCCGAGTATCTCCTATATTATATCCCAGTACTTCCTATACATTATCCCCAGTTCCTTCTAAATATGATCCCACTACCTCCTCCAAATTACTCCCAGTTTCTCCAATAAATTACCCCTGCTCCGCCTTTGAATTAACCGAGTTCCTCCTATAAATTATCCCAATTTCTCCTATAAATTGCCACAGTTCCTCCTATGGATTACGCTCAGTACCTCCAATAATTTACCCCCTCCACCAAGTATGGCCCATAGGTTTCTCCAGTACACTTTATTAATTACACTAGTACCGTGCTATATACTATCCCCAGTTCCCCCTATAATATACCAGAAACGTCTCCTATAAATTACCCCCAGTTCTCCATTTTGGCTGGCTGATGTGGGTGTGGTTAATCCAATGGCTGAGAAGGGAGAGAGCTTTGTGTGGCGGCCCCAATTATATACCTCTTTACCAGCTGCGCTTCAGTGTTACCACTCTGCTGAAGAGCCCTTAAATCAGGGCTAGGATAAATGAATTCTCATTTAAAGTGACATTCAGAGTCTACAAGCCCTTTCCAAATGCTTGCATGGATTCATCTGATTGGTACATTTGATGTTTCATGTTGGCCCATCCCATAATGGAAAACAAAATCGTTTCAGTGATGTACAATATTAATCCACTCAAATTTGAGGCAGACTGTGCCAAAAGTTATCCGATCGCGGACTGTGTTTGGAAGACCTGACAGCACCATAATCCATTTTCTGCTTCTGCTGAATGGTTAGGCTTTTCATCAATAGCATCAAGCATATAACATCTGTATCCAGCTGAGTGGAACTTGGAGTGGTGTTCGATCTCCAGCCTTTTCTCATTTGTAAAGTGTATATCATCTGGTAGGAATCCAGCTATCTTTCTTACTGGTCCCAGTAACTGGGTTGGTGTATGCTGTGCATGAGTCATGTGGTGGTGCACCCTCTGAACAACTGTTGCTAGGAATCATCATCCACAACTGCCAACAACTATTTTTACATGTTTGAAGGCTCTCTGGCGACAAACGACATGAAAGTTGCAACATATTATGAGAATTATCATATTTCGCTCCCTGTTGACATCAAATTAACAAGGTTCAATAGCCTATGAAATACGGTTATCAGATATTCATTTGTGACAGCAGGTAGCTGAAAATTCCTCGACGTCACCGATAACAGATGTCAAGATTCAGCTGATCCCCAGAGCTTCCTCATCTGCACATGTGAGGGACAACTCTGACATTGAAAGAACAGACATATGAATGAATATAATGGCTTGTGTTCATCCAGTGCATGGAGAGGATTTAGTGATGGCGATCAGCACAGAGTCGGGTGATATTGTAGAAGGATGAGGTTGAGGACGAATGGTGGATGGATAGATGAAAATTTAATGTGAGAAATTGTAGAACGACAGAGGGATGGATGCACTTATACAACGATGAGGTGATTGTGTAAAAAGCTACTGGCAGACGTTTTTAACATAATTCTGGGTTTTATGCGCAGTATTGGACTCCGTCACCACACTGCCTCCCAGCGCATCTTTCAAATAAGATCGAGGTCTTCATGACTGTAACCGTGGTGCACTCCTCCTCCACTCTTTCAACATTTCTGCACACAGTCACAAGAAAACGCAAGAATGGCATCCACGAGGACACACAAGTGATCATTTCATTCTTTCTCCATGCTATGGTTGGATTTGCGTTGTTGGAAGTATCGCAAACCATCATTCATCCATTCTCAAGGACTGGAAAGCTAACTGTATTTTCCACTGCAACTGTAAATTCTCTTCCAATTTCATCGTCATTCCTCATACACTTCTATCTCGACTATTCAACAAAAGATATTTGCTGTTTGCTGGGTTGGAGGGCAGGCAGCTTCCCATCGCCCCAACAGTTCTTTCATGGCCTTCATGCGCTGATGATGTGGATAGTGAGTGCACAATGGCATCAGAGTTGAGGCGAATCTTTCCTTCGCCCCGTGTCCACGCTTCTAACATTGCGGTAGATTCCTCCCTGATGCACATGCAGAGAATAGTTAATTCAGTGCCCAAGGGGGACTGAAGATTCATTGTTTGTGTGCTCACTGGAACATTAAGAAAAACATCAAAAAGGGTATTTTTTTTAAACAAGCAGAAATAATCAAGGAAATGTTCAAAACATTTAAAAGAAAACTTTGTTATGACTTACTGGCGGATTGAAGAAGTTTTTTCAACTCTGAATAGAATTACAAAAATGCATCATATGTCGAGCTACTGCAGCAAGGTTGGACATTTTTATGCATAAAACGGGAAATGCTGGACATACTCAGCTGATCTGGCAGCGTCTGTGGGGAGAGAAGCGGAGTTAATGTTTCGAGCTGAGTATGACCTTCTGCAGGAAAGTCATATTCGACTGAAAGTGTTAACTCTGTTTTTCCGTCTCCGCAGACGCTGCCGGACTTACTGAGCATTTCCAGCACTTTCTGTTTTATCTAATGTTTGCAGCATCCACAGCACTCTACTTTTACATTCTCAAAGAAATTTGACAAGGAAACACTGCCATAGTTTTTGTTTTGAGAAATCTAGATTCCATCCGCTCACTTCTGTTTAATAACAACAACTTGCATTTATATAGTGGCTTGGACTCAGAAAAAAAAACTCCCTGCTTCACTGGAGTTTATAAAGAAAGATTTTACACTGAGCTACAGGAGTTTATAAAGAAAGATTTTACACTGAACCACATTAGGTGATACTAGAGCAGATGGTAAAAAGCTTGGTCAAATAATTTTTAAATAACGTATGATGCAGAATCAGCGACTAGTAGAGCACAGAAGGCCACTCGGCCTATTAACTCTGCACCGTCTCTTTCGATCAATCCGTTGGTTACACACACTCGCTTTTTCCATATACCCTGCGACATTTTTCAAGTATTTTTCGAATTTCTTCTGAAGGCTACCATTGAGTCTATATCCACCATCATATCAAGCAGTGAATTCATAATCCCAACAATTAATTCTCGCAGAAAGTTTTTTTCCCTCGTGTTCCTTTCTGACCCTTTTGCCAATCGTTTAGAATCTGGCCCCTCTAGTGATTGGCTCTGGAGCCATTTGAATTAACTTATCTTTATTTACCCTATAGAAACCCTTAATGATTTAAAACACCTATATCACATTTTATTTGAGATCTTTTTGCCCTAAGAAGAAACATTCCAACATCTCTAAATATAAATATACGTTGATATAATCTCTCATCTTTGGAAAGGATCTCACAAATCGTTTAGGTACTCTTTCCAAACTCTGGATATCTTTCCTGAAGTATGCTCACATAAGATGGGGTCGAACCAATTATTTGTACAAGCATTGGATACCGTCATGGCTTTTGAACACCATGGCTGTGTTTATAAAGCCAAATATCCCATTATGTTCTATAACATTAGGTGTTAGCATGTCCTGCCACCATCAAAGACTTATGCACAAGACCCCAGGCCTCTCTGCTCCTACAAACCCTTTAAAACTTACGATTTAGCTTGTCATTCCTCTCCGCATCTTCATATTGAAATGACAACTTCACAATTTGCGTATTTGAATTTAATCTGTCATGTGTTCGATCATTTAACCATTGTACCATTGAAGTTTATTATTATTTTCTTTATTATGAGCTACGTTCCAAGCTTTGGTAATCTGAAAATTTCGTAATGATGCTCTGTAATCGTAAATCCAAGTTATTAATACATATTAAAAATAACAGTGGTCCTCGTACTGAACACTAGTGCACTCCATTCTGCACTCTCGCCTAGATCGAGAAAAAGCCTTCGTCAGAATTCATTGTTTTCCATACCTGTGCTGACACTGGACCTTTTATCCCATGGCTTTTTATTTTGCTATGAAGTGAAAAAGGTGGTCCTTTTCAGAAGGACCTTTGGAAGCTCAAATGCAAAACATAACTGTTGATGCCTTAACTATTCTTTCTATCACCTCATCAAAAACTCAGTAAACTTAGCAAAATACGATTTTCCCATAATAAATTCTTTCTGGCCCTTCTTTATTAGCCAATACCTGTTCAGTTACTTGTTAAATTACTCTTATGTTATCGTTTCTAATTGTCATGTCACCACCGATGATTAATTTACTGGGCTCCAACTGCCAGGTTTATTCTCCTCCCGTTTTGCGAACATGGGAGGAACATTTGGAATCTTTCAGCTCTCAGGCACCAACCCTGCATCTATGGAAGCCTGCAAGATCCTGGCCAGCACTTCTTCCAGCAATTCCAACTGGCCAACAATTTTCATCCTTACTTCCTGAAGTAATTTCGAATGTGTGCTTTCTGGACTGGATGAATTGTCCACCTTATGTACTGCCTACCTTTCTAGTATATCTCCTATATTTCTTTTAATCTCATCGAGTATCTCAGAAGCCTCCTTGTGCAGCGTAGCCTGGGAAAATTAGCTGACCTAGTGAACAGGGGATGAAGAGTAACCCTTTAATACCTTAATCATGCATTTTGTCTCCACCAAGAAATTTCAAATTTGGTCCTTAATTCGCCAAACCTCTTCTACTATAACCTTTTTATTGTGAGCTTGCCAAGGAAACTCTGCATTCTATTTATCTTAGAAGCTAATTTATTCTCTGGCTCTCTCTTTAGCTTTTCCAGCACTCCTCTGTAATTTTATAATCAGCCTGATTCTGCCTTTCATTATCAAGATGAAACGTATCATATTTTCCCTTCCTCTGCACAACAATTGTCTCTAAATCCCTTGTCAATCAGGCAGTTCTTCCGTTGGTTGGGTTTCTTTTTCCCTTTGTGGCAAAATATCTGGACTGTACCCGAGCAATCCCTTCTTTAAGGGCAGCAAAAGCTCCATTACATTATTGTCTGCCAGTCTTTGACTCCAATTTAGCTAGACCAGAACGATCCTCAATTCACTGACACTATAACTCTTCCACTTTATAATGTCTATTCGAGATCTGTCCTTGTCCTTCTCTAGAACTAATCTAAAGCTTATGCTACTATGGTCACTATTCACGAGATGATCCCCACACTGTGACATTCTCAAGTTGACTCTTTTTCTCCTCAGGACAAATCGTCGCTGCCCCTAGACTGTAAAGCAGGCAACATACTAATCATAAAAGCTTTCATACACCAACTTCAGAAATTCAGAACAATCGCTGGTTCTTTCAGTATTCAGATTGGTAGTGTCCTATTTTCACGACCCCAAAGGTGATGTCTTGTGAAATGATTTCCTTGCACATCCACCGGTCCTTCTCCTTCCCATTGTTTGGTGATCGACAAAATAAATCAGTTAGAGTAATAGTTTCTTTATTGCTTCTCTGCTGTAAAAAAGTTGATTCTATCTTTGATCTTGCAAGCAAATCCTGTCTATCAATGAATTCTTGCTCACACTGTGTTCCTTTAATTTCCTCAAACAGCGTATTAATCAATAAAACAATACTCAATAACAGAAATATACAACACTCTTTTACCTATATTTTTTGTCTCGGAGGGTTTCAGTGGCCAGGGAAAGGATGCAATGCAAATCAAGAACTGATAATTTGTGCCTATTCCACAAAATGGAAGCTCCTTTCTTTGTTGATTAAAAATTCCCTCCAGATTCTCTTACCATTTAATCAAATGAAATAATTTTATAAATTGGCAAATTAGTAACATTAATAGAATAATTTAATAGAATTGCAATTTGACTTCATATTTTTCCAGCTGCAATTCAGGAAAATATAAGTGATAAAGTGATGTATATAATTGACGTCACAATTCATGCAACAGTAACATCAGTGGAAACGGATCAGGCAGTGCAAAGCGGGGCTGAATTTTGCTGTGGCACGCTTTGCGCGAACGCCGATGATTTAATCTATGCAGTATTTTTTTCAATAACTGCAATGCTGTAGAATGTCAGACGGGTGCGAAGGTAGCTATCTGCTATCACCCCGCGACTCCAGGACGATTTGACCCGTGTACTAGTGTCCAATCCTATGTTCCAATGATTGCCTTGATTCCTCCAAGCCTACCATGGGAAGTTAGCCCCGCTTCTGTGCGTATTTCCATTCCTCAAGCAATGACTGTGCAACAGTATCCTTATGTTGGTTCCTGAAGTATGCGGTATCATGGGAGTAAGGGACAAAGATCCTTGGGGAAATCTTATTAATTTACAGGGCACTTTTGTAACTTTTTGTGGGTGGTCATTTGTAAACACCCATATAGTATCACCAAAAATGGGCGGGTTTTACATACTTACTCTCCTCCTCACCCTCTGTAAGAAAAATAGGACACGTACAGTAGACGCTATTTCAAAAAATCCTTTTATTTGTAATTTCATCTTAAAAATTGAGAGAAGTATAGCAAACATTCAGAATTAAGTTAGTTCAAATATTTGTCCATTGTAACGCGAGAATTGAGTTTTGTAACGGTGCTCAGCAGGGTTTGAGGCCACAGCACAGTACGGCATTTAGTTTTAACCTGTAAATGCTAGCCAATTGTTAGAGGGAGTTTTCCCAGCCTCTGCGTTATTGACATGGACAGGCAGTCAGTGAGTAACGCATCAGAACTGGTATATTGCATTTTATTTCACACTTACTGAAGTTGGCTTGCCAGACCTATGCATCTGATTGCTGATTTTGCGTACTGTGACTTCCATCGTCTTCAGTCCCAATGGAGTAAGCAAAACAAAGTCAAAATCTGTCCAAAGAGATGGTCAGACCCTTGCGAACTAGCAACAATTTAATTGTGAACGGAAACAAATAAAAAAGGGAAATGGAGCAGAATGCAAGCCAGCTACCGATTAATTATTAACCATATTGCACTGCGCAGCAAGTTGAATAGGTGCTTCCCACTCTTTGTTTCTGAAGTGGCAGCAGGCCATTCTTTCCATCTGACTATATAATCGAGGCCCTCAACTCCGACTGGAAGAGTGCTGGATAGAATTATAAATTTCATAATCCACAACACAGCTCTTTGGGAAAAACAAATTCGGACACTAACTCTGTTTAGGAAAAATAGTGTCCTGCATTCAGCATAATTCAAACGCTACCTAGCATGCTATTGTTACTGACAGACCAAATTCAGGATTTAATTGTTTTTTTTTTAAATTATCTCCCATAACTTAATAATTACCAACTGGTTATATTTATTTCACATGGAGGGACAGATTTCCATTGATTTTACTCCACATGAAACAAAAAAGAACGAATTACTTATTATTTTTAAATTTCGTTAAACAAAGGAACCAGCATTGTAACAGGTGTGAAACAGCAAAATGAATATTCCAAATGTATGACAATACAAGATAATAAGAGCATAAACATTAAGAACAGGAGTAGGCCACTTGGCCCCTGAAACCTGCTCCGCTATTCAATAAAACCATAATTGAACTTATTCATCAGCTTCAATTTCTAGTACTGCCATAGCCTTTGGTCCCTTTAGTGCCAAATATCTATTGATCTCAACCTTCAAAATGCTCATTGCTGGAACACTGTGGTGCAGAGAATTTCAAAGATTAGCAACCTTCTGCAGGAAGGGAAGTCCTCTCGTCTCAGTCCTGAATTTTTCGACTCTAAAGAATGATTATAATATTTGCACGCTGCAATATCTTAAAACGAATTTACGTGTTGGTAGAACTATTGCGACGCCAAGGTTGAAAACGCATTTTCCGAATATTATACAACACGTCGGATATTGTAAGTAGGGACAGTGGCGAGATGTTTTCTGATTTGGATTCCAGGGGTGCATCTGTAGCATGGCAGTAAAAAATCTCATTTGAAATATTTTCACAGGCTAGTTTTGCGATTCGTTGCCTATGGCATTGTTGAAAGTAGACCTATATAATAGCTCCAATAGGGACTGTTTTGCCCGACTTACTGATACAGCATCTTTTAGAGAAACGGAACAGGAATCGTTTTGAAAAAAGAGGTTCAATAAAAAACAACATTCTAGTGCTTCTTTTGCTGATTTGTCGTAGTGAGGCTGTCGTCCTCTGCAATGACACATAGCTGAAGTAAAACAGAACTACAGCCAGTCCAAAGCGATGGTCACAGCTTGTGGACTAGCAGCAATTCCATTGTGAATTGAATTCTATGAAAAGAAATTGAGATGGAATGGGGATGGTCTGACCACTTGATTGTTCAACAGGCCGAGAGGAATTCGTTCTCCTCTCCCTTTGGATTAAAAAAAAATCTAATTCGCTCACAGGATCTACGTGTCGCGGGCAAGGCCATAATTTAGTGCTCATCCCTAATTGCTCCACAGGCTTTGATGTTGACAACTAACTCGGTTGCTAGGCTGCTTCAGAGCGCAGTTAACAGTCAACCAACTTGTTGTAGGCCTCGGCACACTTAAAGAACAGAACTGAAAATGACAGCATCAGAGAGCCATGGGTCTGTCCGACAAAACTATTGCTTAATAACCATCAACAGTGAAGCTAGATTTTCATTTTATACGTGGAGACGGTGCGTAATGGTAATGTCACTGCAGTAATAAATCCAGTAAACCCTGCCTAATGTCGTGGGGGGATATGGGTTCAAATCTGTTCAACAGCACAGTCCATGGGAAGATAGAACTATTGATTGAAAGTGTGTTTTCAAATTCTTTCGTGGGCTTTGTGCATCGCTGTCAAGGCCAGCATTTCTTGCCCTTCCCTAATTTCCCTTGAGAAGGTGCGGTGAACCGCAGAAATCCATCTGGCGCACATGCATCCACAGGGCTGCTGGGAAGGGAGTTCCGGGATTTCAACCTCGGGACAGCGAAGTTCCAAGTAAGGATGGTATAAGACTTGGAGGGGAACTTACAGGTGGTGGTCTGCTGCCCTTGTTATTCTGGATGTTAGAGCTCGCAGGTTTGGAGGGTGATGCCGAAGGTGCCTTCATGAGTTGTGTGGTGCACACTGCTGACATTGTGCAAAGGTGGTGGAAAGAATGAATGTTGAAGGTGATGGATGGGGTGTCAATCAAGTGGGCTGTTTAGTCCTGGATGATGTCCACTTTCTTGAGTGCTGTTGGAGCTGCAATCATCCAGGCAATTGGAGAGCATTCCATCATACTCCTGATTTGCACGTTGTAGATGACTAGACAGGCTTTGAGGAATCAGGAGTTAGTTACTCGCTGCAGAATTCTCAGTCTCCGATCTGCTTTTGCAGCCACTATATTTATATGGTTGGTCCATGATAGTGGGGGACTCAGCGATGTTAATGGCATTGAATATCAAGGTTAGATCCTCTATTGTTGCTGATGGCCACTGCTTGGAACTTGTGTGTCGCAAATGTTATTCACCACTTATCAACCAAACCTGAATGTTGTCCAGGCCTAGTTAGATCTCGACAGGCATTATGGCAGCATCTGAGGAGTCGTGAATGGAATTGAACATTGTACCATCATCAGCGAACATCTCCACTCAGATCTTACAGTGGAGAAAAGATAATTAATGAAACAGTTGAATATGTTGTTGCTAGGGCACAATCTCGGGGAACCCCTACAACAATGGACGTTATTTACATCCAAAAACTACAAAATCTTTGTTCTATGTATGACGCTAACTGTTGGAGTGCTGCCCCCCTGGTTCCCATTGATTTGGATTTTGCCAGGGCTCATTGATGTCACACTCGACCATATGTTGCCTTGATGCAAAGGTAAGTCACTCTCACTTCTTCTCTGGAGTTCTGCTCTTTTACTCACGTTTGAAGCAAGGCTGCAATGAGGCCAGGAACTGAACGGCACTGCCAGGACCCAAACTGAGCATCAATGAACAGGTTATTGCTATCTAGGTGCTACTTGATGGCACTGCCGACGGCACTTTCCATACCTTTGCCAGTTATTGAGAGGAGACTGATCGGGTGGTAATTGGCCAGATTGGCTTTGTCCGACTTTTTTTCTGAGCAAAACATACTTGGCCAATTGTCCATATTGGCGGGCAGGCGCCAGTGTTTTAGGTGTATTTGAACAATTTATCTAGGATGCGGCGAGTTCTGGAGCACGTCTTCGGAACTATTGCCGAAATATTGGCAGGATCCTTCGCCTTTGCAGTATCCAGTGCCTTCAGCCATTTCCTAATATCCCCTGGACTCGGCTGAAGATTGGCATCCGTGATGGTGAGGAGTGCAGGAGTACGTCGAGATGGGTCACCCACTGAGGACCTCTGGCTGAAGATGATAGCAAAGATGTAGCGGGCTGAGGAGCTTTGTTCTGATCCACTGTTTGGGGGTCGCTTGGCTCTGCCTATCGCGTGCCACGGTTTTGAATGCCTGTAGTCCTGTGTTGCAGCTTCACCAGGCTGAGACCTAATTTCAGGTTTGCCTGGTGCTACCCATGGCATGCTCTCCTGCGCCTCTCATTGATCCAGGGTTCATCCCTTGGATTGATATTATTGGTAGATTTGGTGTATGCCAGGCCATTGTGGATGAATGCATTTCTGCTGCTGCTGATTGACCACAGCGCCTCAGGGGTGTCTAGTTTTGAGTTGCTAGATCTGTGCCATTTAGCACAGTGGTAGTGCCAACAGCACGATGGAAGGGCCCTTGACTTTACAAAGGCTGTCCGTTGTCTTTGCATCTTATAGTGGTGCCCTGGACAGATACATCTATGGCAAGTGGATTGGTGAGGACAAGTAGGACTAGGCTTGTACCCTTTGGTGGTACTAAGACCATCTGCCACCGATGCAGTCTAGCAGCTTTGTCCTTCAGGGCACGGCCAGCTCCGCCAGTCATATCACTATCCTTTTACATATCACTTGGTGCTGGACTTTCAGGTTCCCCAATTAGAGCACATTCTGTGCCACCCCTCAGTGTTTCCTCCAAATTAATTTCAAAGCTGCGGTAATAATTAGGAGGTTTCCTTGCTCCTGTTTGACCTGATCACCCAGGGCAGATAGTTCTGCTTCTTGTTATTGATGCCAGATTTTATTTTTGAAAATTAATGAATTGAATGAATCAATTTAAATTCCACCAGCTGCCATTGTAGGATTGGACCCTTTGTTAATAGCGGATTAGCCCGGACCTTTGGATAACCAGCCCAGTGAAATTACCACTTTGTTACCTTCTGCCCTCTTTAGGAGTACTGAACTGAGATTCAATGTCATTAACAATCTTCCAAGCACGCTGCTGTCATCCGTAAGGAAAAGTCAAGTTCGGTTTCCTTCGCAATTTAGGTTATTTAACAGAATTTAACATTAATTATTATTTATCGACTTGTAGAATTATCCCAGAGCAACGATATTTCCGTTGCAGTCGCTCTATAGGAAACAGCACCTAAAATGGCGGGTGAAAGTACCTTCTTACGCATTTGACGTATTAAAAT
This sequence comes from Carcharodon carcharias, assembly GCF_017639515.1. Classification (NCBI taxonomy): domain Eukaryota; kingdom Metazoa; phylum Chordata; class Chondrichthyes; order Lamniformes; family Lamnidae; genus Carcharodon; species Carcharodon carcharias. The sequence continues at coordinate 92,480,555 of NC_054485.1, forward strand.
ATATAATATTCGTATTAGCGTGGAATAACAAAATAAGTATTACGAATACGTGAAAATCCGTCCAGCTCTAGAAATTGTTTATGATGTTTACAGCTAAAGGGGGAGAAATTCGGCTCGAGAATTAATGCAAAACGGGCTGTATCGGATCGGTGTCCGTATCGTTTCTATGCAACGCACATTGTTTCTTCATATTGACTGCAGTGGACCTGAAAATTAAGCGCTGCATGTAACGGGCTGCCGACCACAACACCTCATGCCTTGCGGCACAGTTCGGGAGGAATTTCTATCCACAAATGTCTTAATTTGGTGGACCTATCAAGCACAATTTTTCATTACCGCTCTCCGACTCAGAGGGTATGGTGTTGAGCCTGTTCATCGAGGCAAACAAAGAGCAGTTTCGTCTAGGTTACTGGTTATGCGCTCTATCCGATATTTAGATCCATTGATTTGAAAGGAAAAAAAAAATATCCGATTGTGGTATAAGAATTGGCAAATGCGATTTCGGTTTTTGTGCATCTGCGCCCGTTTCCACTTTCAGCCCCAAATACATCGCTATAGTTGTACACGGCTACGATTACAATAGTGTCCTTTCTACCCATAAGTGCCGGTTTAAGTGTATTTACATACGGTATACTACATACTAGTGCATGCAGGAAAAAAACCCTGCTTGTCCTGACTTACATGGATGTGGCCACGGGAGGTAAGTCATAATTCGGGCAGGCATTTCAGGATGGTTACTTCATCAGCCACTGGCTGAATGCCACAGATATTTAAACTTTAAATCAGTGGGCAAGAGTCATGGCTTGTGTAATCATCACCAGTGAGCGATTTTTTTCTACAGTGAAATATCTTCATTTCAGCATTATAAAGCATAATATATAAATCTGGAATGCTTGCACTATATTACATTATGATATTTTACAACACAGAATTAAAATTAAAGCATTCAGTTGTTTCAACACTTTAAATATTACAACAACTCTATGAAACTGGCTCTTTCCATGTGGTATAAAGTTTTAGCAATTGTTTCCTTAGTGATCAAAGCTTGCAGCGCCAAACCCTACGAATCTTTGAAACAGAAATTTCCGCGTTAAATTTAACCTCACACTGTCAAGAGGATGACAAAAAATTATGAGATTTCGGTGCCCGTGCGTAGTTATTGCTCACCTTTGGAAGGGTCTTTGGCGGCTGACAAAAGAGAATGAAACCAGCACATGAAATGAAGGTTGCCACAATACACTTCTGGTCTAAACGATACCTATTTGATATCTTGTGCGATATCTTTCAGTGTTAGGGAATGTTTCACACATATCCAAGAAGCAATTCACATAAGAAAGAAAGGTGAACTCTTCCATATCCGACATCGAGATTAATTTTCAATCTCACGAGTTCCTTAATATCTGCTCTACGTCGAACGCTAAAAGGTTAGGTAACTTCATTTATTGCAGGGTTTTATATCTTATGCCAACATGCAATCCATGCAGAAGAGTCCACAGCTATTAACGCACTGCAGACCGATCTATGGCAGTTGCATTTTTCTATGTTTAGAGAAGCCATGAACGTTTTGACATTTGTGACCCTCAAAAACCCACAATTCGATAATATCACCGCACAAAATCTTTCGACTATTCGTCAAGGAAAAAAATCCGGAAATGGAATGATATTGAGGGGTTGTGCTCTAAAGAAAGGTCGATCAGCCATAAATCAGTGGTGCCTTAAATTCTGTTTCCGCAAACAGCAAAAAGCTTTGTGTAAATGCTTGACCTTCAAGTTGCATATTTAATGCAATGTTAGCTAAGTGAAGTTCTTAGTTTATAATGCATGACATATGGTATCAAGCCATGCCAAAAAGCCATTTAATTAGACCGATTTGCGTATTTCAGCAATTTTATTTGGGAGTATAACTCAACTGTTGTACCGTTTATTGATGTGCAATGATTGCGTCACCCTGTTTTCAAATATGTTGGCGAAAAACAAACGATTCCATTCATCTATAGTATCTAAACACCGCGCTCTGTTTACCTGTCTGCCCAGGTGCACCCTGCTTGCCCATTGGTTCCTTACTGTGTTCTGGTGAGGTGATATTTCGGCAGCAGTATTGAAGCTAATATTCCCCATTGCTCTTGTTCTTCTTCCAAGATAGCTGTCCATAAGATTTTGCTGCAATGCTCATGCACACCAAAAGAGATGTCTTCCCTGAATTGTTTCCCTTACTCTGCCGAATTAAAATACTCCTGTCTTGCGTTTTGGCTCCAACCTTGAACATGAAACATCAACGCAGCGTGTGAATAGAGGGTCCCTCAATACATTTGGACGTTTGTTTTTAGTTACTACCTAAGAAGCCAAGGAGATACATGGGGAAATGCGCCAAATAATTCAGCACTGCTGGGCGCTCCGCAGTTGTTTACTCTCCGGGAGGAGGGAAAACCGCACTCCAAGTTTATTATTGTAACTGCAAATGAAATTTACAATGTTAATGCATGATTTGGCTGTTAAAGGGAGGAAAATAAAAACGGAAATCGCGTGTTGCGATAATAGCATACGGTGTTGTGACAAAGCCAATTTGTCCACTACTTCTGAGGGTAAACTTAAATTATTTTTCAATTGTTTTGAGAAAAGTGAAGCACGTGTAAATTTCAATAAATTAACAAGGATAGTGAAAGCAAAACGTTAGGTCGGAGATCTGCGTAGCACGGTAAGATGTCATTAGGGGATTGTTTATGAAGATATGATAGAGATGGATTCTGTAAAATCAAAATGAATTAAAATGGGAAATCAATCCGTGAAAGTATTTGATTTCAAATAACAGCATTAGGGGTAATGCGTTTTAAGTACAATTGATTTGCTGGGAAGCCAGAGGTCGCTTCAGGAAGCTCTCAATCAGGAGGATAAAATAATTTGATGAAAGCTGTCACAGATCATGGGAATGCGTAAAAGGAGAGCATTAAAAATGGTGGGCCTGGGTTTTTCGGGTAGGAGAGGAGGTGGAGTGCAGGGCGGGTTTAAATTCGTTCCACTCCAGCTTGAAACAGAGCTTATATCGTGTTTAAATTGCAAATAGTATGATGTCCGCATTGGTACGAATGATAGAGGCAGAAAAAGACATGTGGCAGTGCAGTCAGGATTTAGGGAGTTAGGTAAGAAATTAGAGAGCAGGACCTCAAAGTCGTAATCACCGGAGCATTCCCAGGACTACGCAAAAATGAGTATAAAATAGGAGGATAAATTAGATAAATGAGTGTCTGGAATGATGGTGCAGAAGGGAGGGCTTCCGACTGTTGGGACATTGCAATCAGCTTTAGGGAAGATGGGACCCGTACCGGCCGAATGGTTTGTACCTAAATTGAGGCGGAACTCAGTTCCTTTTCTGGTGCTATTGGGGAGGGTTTAAATTAATTTAGCAGCGGGTGTGGAAACCAGGAGGAAATATAAGGGCGGAGTACCACGGTGCACAGGGTACTGAGAGAAATAGATAACACTAGATTAGGGAAGAGTAAGATATTAGCTGGGGTCAGAGCAAGGGAGAAAGTAATAGATTGCAAATCAGTGTTAACACGCAAGCACGTGAATGCACCGACTATGGTAAATACGATTGGTGCGTTACAGGCACAGTCTGACACGTGGCAATGTGAGGTTTTGGGGACTGGCTCAAAGCAGGAAAGGATTGGGCGCTGAATATTCCTGGATGCGAGGTGCTTAGGGACGATATGAAAGGATGAAATGGAAAGGAGTGGCAGTGTCCCTTAGGGAGATCATCGCAGTTCTGAAGAGAGATGATGTCTCAGAATCATCAAAGGCAGAATATATTTGGCTGAGCTAAAGAACAAGAAAAGTGCAATTTTCAGTGCTTGGTGTAGTCTATAAGCCACCAACTAACGGTAAGGATGCAGAAGAACACATTTGTAAGGAAAGTACAGAAAGGTGCAATAATTTGAGAGTAGCTATAATGGAGGCCTTTAATTATCTGAATGTAGACTGGGATAGTAGTAAAGGGAAGAGAGGAGGAAAAGTTCTTAGTCTGCGCTCAGGTAAATTTCCTACACCAGTATGTTTCCATTTCAATGAGAAAGGAGGCACTGTTCGATCTGGTTCTTGGGAATGAAGTAGGCCAAGTGCGTCAACTGTTAGTAGGAGACCATATAGGGGACAATGATCATTGTATCACATGGTTTAGGTTGGTCATGGAAAAGGGCAAAGGACAATCCAGAGTAAGAATTAACTGGGTAAAGCCAAATTCGACAGGGTAAGAATGGATCTGGGCCGAATACACTGGTGCCAAAGATTGGAGGGAAATGGATAGTTGAACAATGCCCTATCTTCAAAGAAGCGATATTTCGGGTACAGTCAAGGTATATTTCCTCGAAAGGGAAAGGATGAGTAAACAAATCTTCCTGATGATAAAAGAGATAGAGACTAAGATGAAGAAGAAAAAGTGTACTTATGACAGATGTCAGGTGGACAATGCAATGGAGTGAATATAGAAGGCTCAGAGTGGGAGCGAAAAAGCGAATAAGATAAGCAAAGAAAGGTTTTGATAAGGGACTGGAAAAGAGCTTAAAAGAGAATCTCTAAGTCTTCCATAGGTATGTAAATAGCAAAATGGTGGTAAAAGGCGGAGTGGGCGATTGGGGGCAATAAAGTGCAGGCAGAGGTCATAACCGAGGTATTAAATGAATGCTTTGCATCTATCTTTGGCAAGGAAGAAGATTGTACCCATGTCATGGTGAAGGAGGAGGCTATTAATACACTAGGAAGGGTTAAAATTGATAAGGGGGAGATATTGGGTAGGCTGCTTATATTTAAAGTTGGTAAGACACGGCGACTGGATAAAATATATCCAAAGAAACTGAATGAAGTGACAGTAGAAATTGCGGGACACTGGCTATAAGTTTCCACACTATTTAGACTCAAGGATCATGCCAAATGACTGGAGAATTGCTGAAGTTGCACCCATTGTTCAAAAAAGCGAGTAAATATAATTTAATCAAATACAGACCAGTAAGTTTAACTTCGGTGGTGGGGAGCTCCTTGAAATAATAATTCTGGACAAAATTAATCGTCACATGGACAAAGACAGTTTAATTAAGGAAAGTCAGTACTGATGTGTTAAGGGAAAATTGTGTTTAAGTCGAGTTAACTTAAGTTTTTTGAAGAGATAACAGAGGGGTTTGATGATCTTGGACTTCCAAAAGGCATTTGACGGATTTCTGCGCAACAAACTTGTGACCAACGTTATAGCTCATGGAATAAAAGAGACAGTTGCAACACGGATACGAAACTGGTTGAGTGACAGAAACAGCGGGTAGATTGGGGAAGTTGGTGCTGCCTTTTTGGGGAAAAATTGCTGAGAGAAGATTTGATGGAAGTATTGAAAATCTGGACAGAGTGGATAGCGAGAAACTGTTTCCACTCGTGAAATGATCGAGAACGAAATGGCACAGATTTCAAGTAATTGACAAAAGAGGAAAAAGCGGCATAGCAATAACATTTCACACTGCCTGAGTGTGCGGTGGAGGCAGCTTCGATCGAAACATTCAAAGAGGAGTTGAAATGTCATCTGAAAAATAACAATGTGTAGGGTTACGGGAAAAAGGCGAGAGAATAGCAATAGCTGAATTGCCCATTTCGGAGACCGGTGCAGACACGATGGGCGGAATGGCTTCCTTCTGCGCTGTAACAATCCTGTGATTCTGTGATGATGCTACTAATCCAACAGCCAGGTGTACAGCACTTGTTCTAGATCATAACCTAGAAATTATTCTATGGTTTTTATCTCAACCGTGCTTCGGATTGCACATCATAAGTCGACAGTCTTGCTCTTTTTGAAAACCGACATACAAATAAAACACCGAGAGATTATCATGAAGTTTAATTCTAAGGCGAAGAGGCAGAAATTATAATTGAATTCTCATTAATTGCCTCACCATTAGATTTTAGTTGTGCATTCAGTTTTCCTATTTCTGAAATCAGACATGAATATGAACGTGAGATTGTTGCACTACAGAAGCTGAAGACATCACGATCTGAAAGTTACTAATACTATAGGAAAACGTTGGGTATTAATTGATTTTGGGCAGTTACCCAATCCGGAGTTTGCCTAATTTTTGCGACGGCAAATGAAATGAGGCGGAGCAAAATAAATGGTTCCCCTATTAGCTTCTGCCTGTCTGTGTAACCAAGAAAGAGAAATTCAGACCCGATTCTGTCGAATTCTTGAAGTGTCGTTCGGCAAATTTTTGACGTTGCAAAGTGACGTTGCAGAACCGCCGAAGTCATAGACCATATCTCTGCATTTCTCTGGTTTCATAGAAATCGGATATTTTATTTCAATAATTACTGAATTGGATAGTTTCTGCAATTGGGTGTCAAATTATAAATGTGGGGACATTGTTTTAAATTTTGTTCGCTGGTGGAAATGGACGACACTAACTTAGCCGCCCATTAATCACAGCTTATCTTCCTTCCAACTGAAGTCAGTAGGAGAAACCAGACCACTAATTCGATAGCATAAGTTTTGCACAATCGCCCAAATAAGAAACTGAGTTCTACGTAGTTTAGGCCAGATTTTGGAGCATCAAGTTCTGTTTTCCTACGGAACCAAAGCTGTTACATTTTAACTTGCATAGGAATTGGGCATGCGCTATAAATGCTTTAGTACCGCGAAGATCTCCGGAGAATAATTTTGAATTTGAAAAAAAAGCGTGAATATAGCTCGATTATTCTGAACCCGTACAGAATTAATATTAACATTAATATTAACCCAGAAAAGCAAGATGTCCCTGTCACATTTGCACTGTCCCCCCACCACCCCAAGAAATTCCGCCTTGTCGTTATCTCACATTGAGACACGTCGAAAAGCGTCAAGTTGTACTTATTTGAAAGATGCACAATAAATTCGTGAGAAAAAGTTAGGATTTGTCCACTCCAGTGCAAGCAGTTTTTTTTTCATATCAGCGTGGTAGGTTTTAATTAGTGCCCAAACAACCACACCGGCATTGAAAACGTGTCTTCATGAATATGACGTTTCATTGTTTCAGATTTTATAATTGCCAGAGAGGTCTTAAAAATAAGTTAAACTTTTTTGTTTTAACTTTTCCTTTCATCTGCCTTTCACCCCCTTATTTCTCTCTCTTTCTTTAGGTTTCTGCATATGATTTAAGATTCATTTGAATACTTTAAGTTGCTGGTTTGGAACTTCGATCGGCTCAGTAACTATTCTTCAATATGACTCCTTCAGAAGATACCGAGTTGCTTTCCTTGCTCTTACAGGCCACAGGCTATTGTCCCAGGAAGTGATTATAGTCCTGCTTCAATATGGTAACACTTAAATAATGAGCAATTAGGAAAGTGCTGTAGCGAAGACATGTAGATGTTGTAGCTTCGCCAACACATAAAGAGAATAAAATAGGAGAATGCCAGATTTCTCTATTATCACAAAGTTAAAACTGCGCGATATATCAAGAGATCAGATGTAACATTCCCTCTGGTTCTGATCTCTGACTTTGGCTTGTTGCGCAATCTGTAATATTCTTCATGGTTTAAAGTGATATTGTACTTTACGTGGCTATTAAGATCTGTAAGCAAAGTTAATGGACAAAGGCAATGGGCAAAGTGGGCCTTATTAGTCTGACAGTATAAAAAAAAATCAACGACCATATTGCAGCGACCACTGACCAGGAAATTCAGCGATATGGTTAGATATGATATATGTGAAGGATTGGAAAAGTAGGTAAAGATATTCTGAGTCATTTACCGATATCTTTCACAAGAAGTTGTCTCACTGTAATACAAATCATCAAGTTATTGTATTAGTTATAGTTGGAATTTTACAGAGAACGGACTATGCAAATGTACCAAATGAATGATTCTAGAATATATGGCCCAGTTTATAAATTGATACCATTTTCGAAAATTGCAGCTTAAAGCACATTATGTTAATGATTTTCAACATGCATTTTAGGAGAACAATGCTTTGCAATTGAATGCAGGCACTGAAATTACCGTGTGGGATCTTAGCTACCATTATGGATTGTCAGGATTAACTGTAAAAGAATTAAGGAATGCTATATCAACTTAACTACACATCAGCGTGTTAATGCCGGTAATGTTACAGAGCTGAGTTACCTCTTCAGTGATCCGGCGAAAGAAAATGCCAGAGAAGAGCTCTTCATTGCAACAGCTCAGAATTTTGCAGTTTTAAATGTTAAAGAAGGAAGGAAATTGAATCCCTATAGGCTTAGGCTAAACATCTACCTCATATTTGATGGAGAAATTAATAGTATCGTGGTATTGCTTCATTTCATGATCTATATTACGTGTTACACTGACATATGATCTAATATTTCTGGCGTTTGGACTGTTTTCTGAAGCTATTTATTGCTCAATGATAAAGAATGATCAAATCTGAAAGCCACATGCCTGAGTCTGAATAGTAATGGATTTATAATTGTAATTAGCCGAATTAAGCTTTGAAACACCGTTGCGATCTTTCTGCTGTAGAGCAGGAAGTCAGTGAAATTTACATTCATATTTCCGATGATGGAGTAAGGGATTCCTCAGGCTCTACACCCTCAGCCACGGGTTGGTTATCATAAATAGGGGCACCTCATCCAACTACTCAAATGCATAAATGTTAGGACCCTCGCTGCTTTAAAACAAATAGTTGACTTCGTACGATTTTCGTCCTTTCAAGAGGGCCTCGGAACATTCCACCAATTGAAGTTGTAGGCTCAACTGATTTTAAATAATGTCGCTGTAATTTCATGGATTTTCCCCTAAGAGTGCTGCTTTCATTTCCCAAAATGTGGATAAGTATGTTCTGGGCACTTGGTATAATTTGGAATTTCAAATCACTTCTTACTGCTCGCTTCTAGAAGTTTTTTGCATTCTGGAAAGGAAAAAAAGTGGAAAAAGAGCACAGTAAGAAAATAATAATAATTATAATACTACTATTAATAATAACAATAATTTCAATGATAATGTGCCAGAAGGATGAGAATACAAAATATACAAAATATCTAATCTGGTTATGGTACTTCACAAATCGTAATAAAAGGTAGTGTGAAGTCACTGCTTTGAGAGTGCCACATTTCTAAATTTGTTACACATTACTGAGATGTTTGCGATCTATAAGATGATCATCAATAATAGCTGGCAGGGTACAATGGCTGTGGTAGAAATTTTATTTGCTTACTTTGGTGGGAACATGAAACAAAATTGGTTAGGCGGCATGTTTTCAGAAAGCTGTTGTGGGTGATGCGGATCACTGTTCCTGATTTAACTCTCCATGCGAGAACACTAAGGGAAATGGCAGATCCCAGTATCCATATCTTAACCAATAGTAACATCTGGAGCGGTAAAACCTGAATTGCACCCATTCCCCTCAGTTGCCCAACTTGCCCTTTGGGTTAAAATGGCCTTCAATTCAGCATGTTCGTCCTTTCCTCGGATATTAGATGCTTTAGATCCGGATCAGAACAACTCTGAAGGAGGGAAGAATTCATAGAGCAAATGGTGCCATAAGATAAGCTTAGCTTCCAAGATGAACACATATGAGCACCAAAAACCTGTTGAGTTAGTGTCGTTGTATGTTCTATTTAATTCACTTAAATTACTTAGACCAGACCCACGCTGAGAAAAGTTTCGACAGTTTGGAAGAAAACCTAAATGTAAAACAATAGATAGAAGTTTAAATAGGGTAGTCAAGAATGTTCTGTCCTGTAACTTGCTGTGCCAAGTAACAGGGAATGGAATTCAATGGAATTGCCTTGCAATGATCTGCATAGAAAACATCACGTAAGCCAAGGCATATAGCTAAGATAAAAACTTCAACAGTGTGTCTGTCAGAAAAATGTTCAATGATTGTTCTGGATAAATAAAATCAGCCTCCCACAATGATCGAGTATATTAAGCCTCGCGGGAAACAGCTCAGTTACTTGGTGGTTTAAATCGGCAGCCTCAATTGGCAGAACCGCCTTCAGGAGGGCAGCAAGGAATGATGCACTACCCATTATCTGGCATAGAATTGAATTTCATTATCTTCAGGCAAGGATTGTTGCTGCTCCTGCTACTGCTGCTCCGATTAGGAGATTTGTTGTGATGGTATGTCACGGTCGTCTGTCCCGCTCTATTCCTTGTAGCTCGTCTGCAACAGCTCTGTGACGTCAGGGAAGGAATAATGTGTTTTAAAATCACTGAGGTAGAAATTCGTCTGGTGCATAAGTGCAAATGGCTTGCTCAGGTTGATTGTCAGCGATATGCCCCCTGATATGTGTTTTTAAGAATTGCATTGGAAGTGAACAGTTAATAGCGTGTATAAAAATGCGTCTCAAATCTCGTGCAATGCTGAGACATTTTGCACTCCCTCTCAAACCAATGTCACACCCAAGTTGAGTGCATTAAATGCAATTTTCAAATGTTGCGCATAGCTTCTTCCAGTATTCAGGTTTTAGTGCAAAGGCTCGCCAGTGCAAAGTTAAACCGCTAAATTGCCACAGGGTTCTTCCCCCTTTTGGCAGTAAATTTGACAGACAATCCCAAAAATCCTTCTCAAAGGGGCAAATAAAATTATGGCGGTTCCGTGGTGAAAATCTCGTGGGTTCACTGATATAAGCGGTAGAGGAATAAAATTACTCCGAATGGATTTAGACAACGGCCGACATATTGAACAACATGAACACTGAAAAGAATTAGGATGCTCATTTACTTTAATTCCCTAAGAAAACAATGGAACGCGATGGTCAACCGGTTGGTAAATGAAATCAATTTAAATCAAAATGTGAAAGTTCTGTTAAATCGCTCCATACATTTGCCACCTCTTTTAATATTCAGTGTGATTCAAATTCTCTTGAGAATATAAAAAATGTGGTAAACATTAAATTATGTATTGAATTGAGGGTATATGATAAACTGCTCTACACCCCACTAACAATAGCATGGAGACTTCCAATTGCTGTATCATGTTCGGATATCACCAGAAGACCATCGCCATCATTTCTTAAAAACAGGTGTGAACCAAAACAGGGAAGTTCACGATAAACCAAGGCACCAAGATATATGACATCAGGTACTATAGAAGATTGAAACATCTCAGGTCGAAATGATCTTTTTCCCTAAGTTCTTGTAAGAAAGAATGAAAATACACTCCTGTGCAGATCAGGCGGCCCATTGCACAGTCCATCAAGTTTAACCTGAGGTTCTATCTCCCCAGTAATCGCCTTTTTATATTCTTCTGTTGGCTCCTTTGTTCACCAAATAGCAACAATGTTATCTCAACATGTGCGTAAATGAACAAAAGCGGACAGGAGGCATTTACCTTTAAGCTCTTCTTCTAGGTTCTCTGTGACAAGGCAGATAATTAGGATTAGTGGATGACGCGCCAACGATGTATACATAAATCTTAATCTTACTGAACGTTATATAGATATACATTTCCTAGGTTATTATCCTCAAATACAATAAACAATAAAATGCTGCGGATGCTGGGAATCTGAAATGAAGGTAGAAAATGCTTTTCAGGGTCATACGGACTTGAAGCGTTAACTCTGTTTCTCTTTCCACAGAAGCTGCCGGACTTGATGAGCTTTTCCAGCATTTTCTGTTTTTATTATTCTCCAAAACGTGCATGTCTGCTGAACGCCAAAGCATGTTACTTCATGTTGCAAAAAAAAGTTTTGTTCTTCAAAGCGGTGCAGGGTATCTATTGAACCGAGGGCATCTGAAGGCGTCAAGGAGTGTGGGGAGAACGTGGGAAAATGGTATTGAGATAGAGGACCAGCCATGATCATATAAATGGCGGAACAGGCTTGAAGAGCCGAATGTCCTACTCCCTCTCCTATTTTATATATTTCTAGCAGTGTGCAATAGCCAGTTTAATCGTTCCCAATGGGGCATTCGACCGTGTAAGAGCAACTGTAATCCAGTTACCATCAATTTCCAAATAGCCCAAGTTGCTGCCTAAACTTCATTTGCAACCCTGGGCAGATAAAATCCGAATAAAGTGAATTCCCGTTTGGCTTATTTGATAAGGGCACTGATACACAGGATCAAAAGACGTAAGGATTCATTTCTGGCGTTAGTGCACAGGTGGCGCCTTTGGATGACGCCTAGTTATATGCCTACCGGATTTTCAATTCAAATGGCTGCAATGCAAATGCATATCGGATGGGGCGTATTACTGGAATCAGTTTGAAATGCAGGCTAAGACGAATTACTCTTCCAGGATGTCTACTGAGTTTGTAGGTCTCAGCCAGTTGACGTCAGCAACGCTCTGATTTTGCTGCGGGCATTTGAGATGGGAAAGAAAATTACCAAGGGTCGTCCTGTTGGTGACATACATTAACTCAAATTTCTCACTGCACTTTGTACACAAGATGACTTTCATCCAATAAGTTCTGCATAAACTGTGAGTGAGACTGAAGCCATTACTTTTGCAGGCAAACGTCTGGGGTGAAATTCGAAAAAAGAATTAAAAGAAAAAAAGAGTTTAGGCGAACTTTAGGTCAGGTTGAATCTTTATCATCTGTTTTGCACTGCAGGTGGTATTCAACTGGTTTGACCCTATCCGCAATGAAGATATCTCTAGTTTCCATATGCGAACACAGTTAAATAAATTTTCCAGCACATTATTCACATGGGCATCACATTATTCGTTATAATGAGACCAGTTCTCTCGTTAACTAAGTATTAGCGGCTTTGCGACGAAAATAAAACTGCTTTCTTCGACACCATGCCTAGCCATTTTATAAGCATATTCTACCAGAGGGTAGTTATAATGGCTCCGAAAATCGTGACCACAAGAACTTCCTCCTCCCACATTTATAAACTATAGGGATCAAAATAAATTTGGACTAATGTTGGAAATCTGTCCCGTCACTCAAACTTTATTTCCCTCAAAGAAACAGAGCTGGCGGAACAAACATCAGCCCTCCTAAATCCGGCCGATTCCGTCATGGCCATGACAAGAATAAAATGCATGAAGTATGTATATTTATTGGCTAAATGGACCTCGAGATGTTGGGAATACGGAAAAGTAAACAATTCTTGCCCATGACAAGAAAATGTCGAGCTGGAGCCGAACGTGCTGCACTGAATTTTCTGCCCACCCTCGGACATACGCCGATTTAGGGACTGTCATCCGGACAAGAATTCAGGCATGCAATAGATTGTAAAGGGAACTCCTAAGTTAACAACCTGAGCATGCGATCGCTGCTTTACCTGGCAATTTCCCTTTTGATCCTGGCATGTCGAAGAAAGTACAAGTTAGAATTTTATTTTGCACAGTGAGGCAGCCTGTCATACATTATTGCTATATTTCCTTACTAAAATATAATTTCTGTTGTACTGATGTGCCTCTGCGAATGTGCCTTGCTGACACGTGTTTCCGCATTCTCGTGGTCATGGGAGCGAATCAGCACAGGAAGCCTCGTCCTCCTTATAGAATCAGGGAACATTTACAAATCAGATCTTTTCTCAGTATTCAGGAACATACCAACATGAGAACATACGGATTAGGAGCAGGAGTAGGGCATTAGGCTCCACGAATCTGCCTCGTCATTCAATAAGACCATGGCTGATCAAACTGTGGCCTCAGTGCCACGTTCCCACTTACCTCCGACACCTTTTCACTCCCTTGATAGTCAAGAATGTATCCACCTCTGCCTTAAAAGGAACCCGCCTCTATCACTCTCTCGGGGAGAGAGTTTAACAGCCTCACGATCCTCGGAGAGAAAAATAAATCTCTTCATCTCCGTTTTAAATGGGAGACCGTTTATTCTCCGTTTATTCTAGTTCTGGTCTCTCCCACAAGGCGAAACATTCTTTTCGCATTCGCTCTGTCAAGCCCCCTCAGGATCTTATATGTTTCAATAATATCACCTCTCATTATTCTAAACCCCAATGGGTACAAGCCCAACCTTTCAAACTTTACACACGAGAAAACCAGCTCATCCCATGAATCAGTCGAAGGAACATTCTCGGAGCTGCTTCTAATGAAATGATCTCCTTTCTTAAATGGCACAGTACACAGTAACCTAGATGTGGTCTCACCAATGCCTTGTGCAACTGTAGCATGATATCCCTACTCCTATCATTCATTTTCCTTGGAATAAACGACATCATTCCTTTTGCCTTTGTAATCACTTACTGTACTTGCATGTTAGCCTTTTGCGATTCGTGTACCAGGACATCCAGATCCCTCTGTACAGCAGAGTTCTGCAATCGTTTTCCATTTAGATAATATGCTGCTTTTTTATTCTTCCTGCCAACGTGGGAAAGTTCACATTTTCCCACATTATACGCCATTTGCCAAAATTTGCCCATTTACCTAACTTATCCAAAACTCTTTACAGATCCCTTATGTTCTCTTCACTAGATGCTTTCCTCCCTATCTCTGTGCAATAAAAATAGCAAATGCACACCCAGTCCCTTCATCCAAATCGTTGATATAGATTGTATGCATTTGTTGTCCATCACTGGTCCCTGACACTCCACTCGTTACACCTTGCCAACCCGAAAATGGCCCATTTATGCTTACCCTCTGTTCAATGTTAGCTTAACAATCCTTCATCCTCATTACATCAGAAACTGTTATTTTGTGTAGTAAGCTTTGATGTGGCATCTTGTCAAGAAACTTCTGGAAATCTAAGTACACCGCATCCACAGGTTCCTTTTCAGCCACGTTTCTTGCTAGTTCCTCAAAGAACTGTAATAAATTACTCCAACACAATTTCCTTCGCACAAAACAATATTGATTCTGCCAGATTGCATTGTCATTTTCTAAGTGCCCAGTTAGAACCTCCTCAATAATGAATTCTGGCATTTTTCCCATGACGGATGGTAAGCTCCCTGGCCTGTAGTGTCCTGTTTTTTCTCTCTCCTTTTTTGAATAGATGAGTTACATTCGCCATTTTCCAAACTGATGGAAACTTCCCAGGAACAGGATAACTTTGTAAATTCAAATCCAATGCATCTACCATCCCAGCAGTCACTCCTTTTTAGATCCTAGTATTAAGTCCATTAAGGCCAAGGGACTTGTCAACTTTTAGCTTTCTAATTTTCTCAGTACCTTTTCCCTGGTAATTGTAATGGTTTTAAGTTACCCTCCCTTTCACCTCTAGATTCATAATTATTTCTGGTATGGCATTTGTACCCTCTACAGTGAAGACAGATGGAAAATACCTGTTCAATTTGTTTTTTCATTCTTTTGCTGAAAGTGGACGTTGCTGGCTTCACCACTATTTATTGTCCATTCCAGTTGCTTTTCATCTGCCATTTCCTTCTTTTCCATTGTTAATTCATCCACCTCACTGTCTGGAGGACCAATGCTGAATGATGACCCAAGGTTAGATAAGAGGGTAGGTTGTGAAGAGGACATACGGAGTCTGCAAAGGGATATAGACAGGTTAAGCGAATAGGCAGAAAAAAAGGCAGATGGAGTATAATGTGGGAAAATGTGAATTTGCTTAGTTTTACAGATAGAATAGAAAACAGTAAATTATTCACGGAGACAGATTGCAGAATTCTGAGGAACTGAGGGATCTGGGTGTCCTAGTCAATGAATCGTAAATAGTTGGTATCCATATACAGCAAGTAATTAAGAAGGCAAATTGAATGTTGGCAGTTATGGAAAGGGGGATTGAATATACAAGTAGGTATATTTTGTTATATTTTTACAGGGCGTGGGTGAGACCACATCTGTAGTACTGTTTACAGCTCATGGTCTTCTAACTTAAGAAAGGATATAACTGCGTTAGAAGCAATTCAGAGAAGGTTCACATGACTGATACCTGGGATGAAGAGTTATGAGGAGAGGTTCGATAGGTTTGGTCTCTATCTGCAAGAATTTAGAACGATGAGAAGTAACCTTATTGAAACTGATCCTGAAGGGACTTGACAGCTTTGATGCCGAGAGGATGTTTCCCCATGTGGAAGATACTAGAACTAGCGGTTATAGTTTAAAAGTAAGGGGTCTCCCATTTGGGAAGGAGGTGTAGATTTATTTTCTCAGAATGCCGTTAGTATGTGGAATTCTCTTTCCCAAAGACCAGTGGAGGCGGGATCATTGAATATTTTAAAGACGGACTTAGGTGGATTCTTGATTAAGAATGGAGTTGAAGGTTGTAAGGGGCAGACAAGAACGTAGAGTTGAGGCCACCATCAGATGAAGCAAGATCTTATCAACTGCCGCATCAGAGTTGTGGTGTCGAAAGAAGTAGTTCTGCTCCTAGTCCTTATGTCTGCATGTTCGTATCTGGAAATTCATTCCAGGAAGCATAATTGCCGTCCAGAAGACTGCGTTGCAGATGAATAACCATTACCTTAGAAGGATCTGAGACATACAAGAACTTCATACACAGGCAAAGACGTGAAGCGGTATTGCACAAATAAACTACCCACGTATCCTTGATGCAAACAACCTATATTTCCAGAGATATTATCATACCTGTCTCGAGACATCGATCTTTAAGGTTTTTAAGTTCTGCAAAAGAAAAGGCCGTATAGATGCAGAACGTTAGCATTGCTGTTTGCAAAAAGTTAAAGGTGTGCGGTGTTTTGTGGTTGTACAGAGTACTGAAATCTTCATCAGGAATTAATGACGCATTAAAAAAAAGGTCTCCAGACGTCCCAAAACACCATTATCTAATCCAACTGAGGGCCATTCTTAACGTGTAATCTGTTCTATTTTGCCGGACTGTTCTTCAAAGTAGGCGTCATAATCCAGAATTTTATGAATAATCTCTCATTGCTTCTAAAATTTGCAAACAAACAGACTATTAACATGGCCTCTACAAGTCATGTGATCTTGGTATTCTGAGCCGCAGGCAGCCCTGAGCCGCAAGCGAACTCCTAGTTAAATATAGATATTCACAACCATCAGGGGAATTCACACATCCCTTTGTTTAATGATGGATCATCAACAAAAGATCTACAGGATTCCAGCTGGCCTGTTTCTCCTTGGAGAAAAGAGAACATTGCAATCCAATGTGCGTAAAACGGTTGTGTGTCAACCATATCAACCTTCCCTTGTATTATGATGGTTTCCAAAACTAAACTGGGTGAATTTCAAGGCGTCAAATGACAACACAGAATGCGTAATCAAAATACGATCCTCTGTTTGGAAATAGGTCTTTGAACAGGTGGTAACCTGATGTGGAAACGATTTAGTTGTCTGTTGTTAAAGTTCAACAAGAAGCTGCTTGCAAACCAAGAGTTCCACAGAAAGTCATCGAACTAGCTGCAATTCATTCAAGCAACCAAGGTAATAAACAGCAATGCCTTGAATGCGGCAGATCCTGCAGAGAAAGCGGCTCCCCCTATTTTGTTCAAACTTTAGGTTCCCCTGAGAACCAACCTTCAGGAATTTTGGCAATAAGAGCGCCCTCAGATTACTGAGAATCCTTCGCTTCATAAAACCTTCACTTCAACAAAAGCAACAACTTAATCTAAGATATTACAGGATTGTCACAAAATAGACAAATAATATTATAAAATATAATAACGTTTTACCTTTATATGTAACTAATCTTTGTATGTGTGAGTATGCGTGTGTGCGAGGCGAGTGAGTGAAACTTTGCATTATTTCAGGATAAGTGCGTGGTAATAAATGACATCTTTCTAAAATCTCACGAAATGCTTGCTTCAGAATTATTTAATTGGAACACCCACTCTGAACGTAAGAAAACGCACACCTCTTACATACAAAAACACTGATCACATGAAGTAAAAGGGAACACATATAGTCTGTCCATGAGATAAACATATGTTGAAAATTGGATGGGACACATGTATTCTTTGGCTCAAGCATTTCTTTATTTATCCTTTAATGGATCGTCTAAAGATAGCATCAAACCATAGTGACTGTCTTAGTTGAAGTGTAGTAATATATATAACTTATTTAAGGTGTATTGATTTCACGACCTTTTTTTAACCTGGCACGTACTGATTCTAAAAATGATGTAGCACAATTTTAAAAAAATGTACACTTCAGAATTACGTTGATGTTGCTAATGTATTTGGGTATGGGGGAGTCTGGATAGATTTTCCCGTCCATGGAGAAAAATTACGTTGGATTGGTCTTACTGGGAGATACTCTATTTTTTATTTCCACTGCCTTTAATGGAAACGAGAAGCAGGTAGTTCCTATCCTTTTGGCAGCTTTAGATCCAGGTGACAATTTGGAAAGCTACCAAATGTATCAAAATTCGAAGCAGCATAAAAATGGGGTAAGTTGGGCAACTCTGAACGCTACTTTAAAGATAAACACCTTCAGGAGAAAAGAAAGAGTAGCAGGTTGAGCAATTATATATAATTCAATATATTTGTTCGTTGTGTTTTGAATATTGAGGTAAATAAAATTGTATATGGGGTGAAGGGTCGTAACGAATGTGATACAGCATTTTGTCTCCGGTTTCCATTTTGCCCCCCTCAGCCATGCGAATTCCAAAATACACACTTGACTTGGATGCAAAGAAATTGAAGAATTGACAAATTTGATTAAAATTAGCAGAATCGTCAAATCAGAAGATGCAATGCAATATTTTCAAAAGATGGTCAACAATATTATCAAGATATGTTGAATAAATATTCATTGGAATCTACACTTAATGAATGGTATTTGTCACGGAAATTACTTTTTTCTATTTTAATTTCGCTTCACTAGCTCACATATGATATATGTATGTATGCAGTTTATTTATTGAATGACTTTGTAGAGTTCTACCTATCATATGGGCATGTAATCGGTACTCAAAATCCACTGTCCTTAATGTACTGCACATGTATCTATCATACATTGGAAAATTTGCCAGTTGTGATGAGAATAGTCTTGAATTTCAAAATGAGCTAGACATGTTGGTGGATTGCGCAGACAAGTTCCAGATAAAGTTCAATGCAGAGAAGTGTGAGGTGATTCGTTTTGGCTGAAAGAATATGGTGAGACAGTATAAAGTAAAGAGAGAAGCTCTAAAGGAGGTGCAGGAACAGACAGACCTCGTTATTTATCTACATAAGTCATTGAAGATGTCAGGGCATGTTAAGAGAGCAGTTAATAAAGCATATAGTACCTTAATCTTAATTAATAGGGACATTGAGTACAAGAGTAAGAAGGTCATGTTGAACTTGTATCAGACTTTTAGTTAGGCCTCATCTGGAGTACTGCTTCCAGGCCTGGGCACCATACTTGAGGAAGGATGTGAAAGCATTGGAGAGAGTACAGAGGAGATTCACAAGAAAGATTCCCGGGATAAAGAGCTGTAGGTATGAAGATAGATTGGAACTGTTATCCTTGGAAAAAAGAAGGTTGAGAGGGGACATGACAGAGGTATTCAAGACCCCGAGGGGTATGGACAGGGTAAATAGCGAGAAACTGTTCCCACTCAAGGGAGCATCAAGAACTAGCGGGCACGGATCCAAAATGATTGGCAAGCAGTAAAAGTGATAAGCGGAAACTTTTTTCACCTGGAGCGTGGATCGAGTCTGGAACAAACTTCTTGAGAAGACGATGGAGTCAGGTTGGATAGAGGAATTCAAAAGGGAATTAGATTGAAAACTGAAAAGAAAGAATTTGCAAGGTTACGGGTATAAGGCAGGGAAGCGGGACTAGCTGGAATGCTCTTTCAGAGAGCAAGTGCAGATTCGATGAGCTGAATAACCTCCTTCTGCACAGCAAAGCTTCTGCGATTCTCTGGTATTGCATTTGTACTTCTGGATGTTTAGAGAAAACTTGCAGATTTTTAACTTTTGGGACCCTCACAAAAATACGCTTCAAAATGGCTTGAAAATGTTTTGACTGTTTTTTCGAGAAAAGCTGTAGAGTAACAACTTTGGGGTGGTTGG
This sequence comes from Carcharodon carcharias, assembly GCF_017639515.1. Taxonomy (NCBI): domain Eukaryota; kingdom Metazoa; phylum Chordata; class Chondrichthyes; order Lamniformes; family Lamnidae; genus Carcharodon; species Carcharodon carcharias. Next base: position 92,500,388 of record NC_054485.1, read on the forward strand.
GAACTATTGAATGTGATCTCAAGAAAAGTTCATGACACGGCTTTAAATGAATAGTGGCTAATTTTCTGTTTCCAACAGTTGTAAAGAATAGCCAATTCATTCGTATGTTTCATAAATTACTAAACACATCAGGCGCAAGAAATCTGAAATAAAAACAGAGAATGCTTGAAGAGCAGAGTTAGCGAATGAAACCTATGAAAGTCCAGCCACTTGAAGCGTCTATTCGGTTTCTTTCGCCGCAGGTGCTATCTGAGTAGCGGAGATCTTCCAGTGTTTCCTGTTTCTTTCAGGCGCAAAATGTTGGCAAGTTTCTGGTCCGCTCATTTGACACAATTACGTTGACAGCTTTTGCTTCGGTTTAAGGATCGATAGTGATATCGTAGTGATTTCCACTGTACTAACAAATCAGTAATGCTCTGGAAATGCTGGTTCAAACCCCACCACGGCAGTTTGCGCAATTTAAATTCAATTATTTAAAAAAAAACTGGAACATAAAACTAGCCTCAGTAATGGCGACCATGAAACTATCACCGATTGTTAATGCCCCTCAGTGAAGGAATTGTGCCGCCCTTACCCGGGTCTGTCCTACATACGACTCCGGATCCACATCAATAACTGCCGCCTGAAATGGTCAGTTCAAGGTCTATAAGGGATGAGCAACAAATACTGACCTTGCCAGTGATGCCCTCATCACGTGAAATAATAACAAAATAAATAGCGGAAATTATCACATGGGATAATAAAAACGCAGAGCAGAACATACGCAACCAGCCAACTTTAAAAGCAGCACGCTGGTAAGGGTTTAGGAGATTTGCATGCGAGTGTAAAAGTGCAGTTGGGAGTTATTTTGTTCGTTTAAGTAAGCCCATACTCTGACGCCGGAAAGCCTATGATGTTTATAATTTTACATTATTCCATTGACTTAACTACCGTAATGGTTGGCTTCACAAATTTGGTTGCCCATTATGTGCCCAATTAAATATTCATCCACTGAAGTTAGTAGGGATAGTTTTGAATTCAGTGATTACGTAAAATGCAGAATGATGATTCGGCCACCTATGAAACATTCCTTCCGATTTGCATTTCCATTGAGTTCAAAGTAAAGGAAAGTTTTATTTGTGATTGGCCTTGTTCAGAGGGCATTTGAAAGTCAACTACATTGCTGTGGGCCTGGAGTTACATGTAGGCCAGACCAGGTAAGGACGACAGGCTTCATTCCCTAAAGGGCATTAGTGAATCAGAAGGGTTTTTACGAGAATCGACAATGGTTTCGTGGTCATCATCAGATTTTTAATTCCAGATTTTTATTGAATCAAAATTTCACCAGCTGCCAACGAACATGGTTTCTCAGAGCATTACACTGGGTCTTCTAGAATACTAGTCCAGTGACAATACCGCTTTGATATCACCCTCCCCACCCCACCCTCATAAGAGCTGTATAATTGGTGGTGCAGCCGCTGTCCCGCATTTTGCCTTCTCGACAGAAGGAACTGAATATAAGACGATACATGTATGGCGGCCTATGTAGACCAAATAGCGATCCGAAAGTTTTGTCCTGTATGTTGACTCGCCCTGAAATGAAAGTTTCATTACTTGTATCCCGTCTTGTATTACAACATATTGCCAATGCCTACCTGTATAAAGACTGGAGAGGTACATCGCGCGATGCAAAAGAAGTACATATCCAGTTCAGATCTTAAATGGGAACTATTTTTACACCATCAGGTGACGTCATCATAGGCGGGGATTTTAATTACGTCAGTGTGCTGGATCAGGCCTGGTTTCTAACGGAGCAAGTGACACCATTGAACGGAGAAGGTGCCTCTAAATACTTCTCACTCGATTTTCCCTCTACGACGCACCACCAAATGTTCTTATCAGTTCTGCAAATCAGCGGCAAATTGTTAAGGTAGATGTAGAACAAATTTATTTACCATCTTCTCTTGCACGCAGAATTTCCGCTGTAGGAATATAAATGTAAATTAGCGTAGTTATTGGAAAACAATCAATAATATTTCTGCTAGTAGAATTGTATAATCGAACACAATATGTTGGACGAACTTCTTAGGCCTGAAACAGTAACATTAATTATTTAATTCTTTTCCACATCAATGTCAGGCAAAAACGGCGAACACATGTTTGTCTACAAGTTTGCGATTCAAACCACATGTTTAATATTATGCTAGCTGAGTGAAATTCTCAGCTTACAACGCATGTTATATCGTCATGTCATGCCAAAAGCAGGGATCTAGTTGTTATCAGTTGAATGATGGAACAGATTTTCTTCTGAAATTTTTACTAAACTGGTGCACTGTCCTTTGACGTTCAGTGATGCCTATCATCGAATATCTTAGCAAAATACAAATGGTTCTCCATGTGTCTATGCGCCACTTTCTGTTTACCTCTTTGCCGAGATGCTTACTCATTGTTCCTCACTGAGTTCTACTGAAGCGATATCGCGGAAGCCATATTGAAGCTCTCGTTTCCTAATGTCAGAGCCTCTCTCCCAAAATGTCTGGCAGTAGGATGCTTGCTACAAGGCTAGTGCCACGGAACTTACCTACGGAAGTGTCTTCTCCGAAACTTCTTCCGGCCTTCTAACCAACCGAATTAATTCAGTCTGCCGTTTGACCTCTAACTTTGAACATCAGAAATTAACGTAAACTGGAAATAAGCTGTGCACACTTATAGGTTCTACTTAAGTGCCAGCTAACGACCATTTGTATGTGAAAAACGACCAAGCTTTAGCCATTGTTGTTACGAGCTCTACAGTTATTTACTATTGGGCATAAGGGGAAAATTGAATTCCAAATTTATTAATGGTACTGGCAAAGTGGCTTCTAATTTTAATGCAAGCACTTGCTGCAAGTTAGAGGGAAATGGATGCTGTAATCAGGCAGTATTTGGGTGGAGTTGCTCAAAACATTGCCACAAAAAACTTTGTTCACCAATGTGAAGCATTAACTCAATTCGAAGTTGCTTAAAAAAAGCAAAGTTGGTATTGGGAAGTTTAATAAATTGAAAATGATATTTGAAACAAACTTCAAGTCGGAGATCTACATGGACAGGTAAGACCTATTTAGGGAAATATTTATAAAAGTATAAATGATTCAAGATATCAAAGTAGATTAAAATGCCAGCAGACGGCAATGGAATTGCGTGATTGCAAAGAATAGCATTAGGGCTGAGCAGAATGTACTTTCACGTGCAATAGACTAACTTCAGAGGCAGTGCTAGTTTCAGGGAGCAGCCAATCAGAAAAATGAAATGGATAAATAAAGCTGTTCACACACAATTGGAATATGTAAAAGAGCGAGATAACATTATAATGGCGGGGTTGGATGTTGGGGTGGGTGTTGGTGTCTGGGAGCAGGATGTGGTGTGGAGGTGCGTTTGAATGATTCCACCATTTTCTCAGAAATCAGAACGTGCAGAACTTCGAAAGTGAAACGGGATCATCATGCTGCTTATCTAAGAGCCAAGCGATCAGCACTTATTCGGGATAAGATCCTAGAAAATGATCGCACAGAGTGACCGGACAATCTTGATCTTTGTTCAAAACGGATATGTGAAAGCATGATGTGTCCTTCGACTCAAATTGTTTCGAGTAAACACAGAAAGGTATTCTAAGCAAATGGCCTCACCAGCAGCCTGTAGTTGTGCGAGCAGCTTTTCTATTTCTGGAAACAGAAGTTAATAAGAAGACGTGATGGCATCTACTTTAAACATTCCTGATAAAATAAAAATAAATTGGGTATTAATCCATTTCTGGACAGCTGCACAACTGGAGGTTGCTTAATTTTTGCAACCGTGAAGGAAATCAAGCAGAGTGGAAGATGGTGGCCAAATTACATTTGCCGGTTTGTGCAACAACCAAAGAGAAATATTCATTTTGGTAGTGCAGAACTCGATTTGGCCAAAATAGAAAGACATGGCTAAGCTTTTCGTCCTGGACTCATCAGGACCCTCGCAAGAATACCAATATAAGTGGGGAGGGGAGGTGGGGGGGTGGAGGGGGTGGGGGGGGGGGGGGGGGGGGGGTTGGTGTGGGGGGGTGGGGGGGTGGGGCGGTTGGTGGAGGGATAATTCTGCTATATGCGAAGAGAACGCTGATTGGTTAGCAAGTGGCTTTGCCATGGTGAATGCACCACTGATGGTGACTAACAGTTGAATGCCAAGCATTGCTTGAAATTTAAGACAGGCAGCTTGGCCCTGATGGGTCAGGGCATTGACCTGAGGATTGAATCAGTGAATGGCTGTTACTTATTTTGTCTAGCTGAAACAGGTACAATGTGTGTACATGTTCTGTCTGTCTGCAAAGAACAGGTCCTGAATATATGTAGCGTCCAGTACATGCAAAAGCGCCACATTGCGTTGGAATGTATCTAACCTCCTACCCCTCGCATATTTCCAATGTGTGGGTGATATGTTGGTATATTGAAATCCGCAGCTGCATGTAACAATTTCCTTATTTGTCTTAATGGGCTCCATCCTGCATTCAAATTCACCTGTGAAATGGAGCAGTCAAATGAACTCCCCTTCCTTAACGTACTAGTTGAGAAATCTGCCAGGGGATTCTCTATCATGGTCTACCGCAAGCCTACCTTCACTGGTCAATAAACGCATTGGGATTGTTGCATTCCCACACGTCACAGGATTGGCCTTATCGGCAACCTTATCAATAGGGCCCGACCCATATAATCACCAAGCAAACTTGATGGTAAAATAGGGCGCGCCAAAGACATCCTGCTGGATAATGACTATCCTGATCAGATCATTTCACGTTGTATATCACGCGAACTCATGAACGTGCCTAAAGCCGTCACTTTAGGCCCTAAAAAGTGCCCAATCTACCTCAGATTACTCTGGGAAGACAAGGTACCTCAAAAATTTGAAGTTAGCTGTTTCGAGCTACTGCTACGCAGTGGTATTTGCCACCAGCAGCAGGCTGCTGTCAAGCCAAAAAGACGCCCTTGCCTATCACACAAATGAAAAATGTGGCATATGAATTTCAGTGCCAATGTGATGCTACAACGAGGGGAGGATCGTACCAAACAGCATGTTCCAGCCGCTGTTCTTAACGAAGTGTATAGACTGCACCCAATGAGCTCTTGCTCGCAAAGGTCCAATATTAGATCTGATTCCGCGATTGGACAACATTTGTTAAATAATAAGACCATAATAACATAAGACATAAGCGCCGAAATTAGGCCATTCGGCCCATCGAGTCTGCTCCGCCATTCAATCGTGGCTGATAAATTTCTCAACCCCATTCTCCCGCTTTCTCCCAGTAACCTTTGATCTTTTAACCTTTTTGAGGTACCTTGTCCTTCCAGGGTAATCTGAGATAGATTGGGCACTTCTCAGGACTTAAAGTGACAGCCTTAGGCCCGTTCATGGGTTTACAAACTGCGGAAGTAAAATTCCTAGAATGTTGCGCCATATAATTTTAAAGAATGAGGAAGAATGAATCCCGAACAGGCTTGGGTGGGAAATCTACCTCAGATTGATAGGGGAATGACTTAATCTGCACAAATGCTTAATTATTTGCTCTATTTTGTGTCTGATTTCTATGGTCATATCATGATCTGATAATTGCACTGCATCCTGAATCGAGTCATGATTCACAGCGAATCAATGATCAGACCTTTAGAAATTCATGTACCTGAATCTAAATTGCAGCGAATGTATAATTGAAATTAACAAATAAATCCTCAATGTGCCATGAATTACGCTGACAACCAATCGGGCTCACAGTGTGGCTTATTTGGAAGCTACATATATTAATACACAGGTCCCAAGCTTCAACATGTCTCTTTTTCAGCAATAACCAAAGAGAAGTTCATACCCTATTATGTCTCCTCCCTGTGGCATCGATATGCAGCTGGGTCGCTCAGGCTTAAAAGTGGCTTTCGGGAACCGATGTTTATTTCCACTGATTTCTCAGAAACCGACACTTTCTTTGAATGCAAGTTCAGTTGGATGGTTACTGCAATGGGGAGTGAAGAAAATCCCAGGTGTAGCGGCATCATTTTAACTTTTGGGTGCTGAACAAATATGGACCAAAAATAGCAGTTCAAGAGGCACACCCAACTCTCCTTCCAATTGAGTTGAGGAGAGGGAAAGTAATTTGCCGACCAACTCGATGACACGCCTTTTGCATTATCACCCGGATTTGAAACTGTTCCACAGATTTTTCGCTTGGCTGATAAATTGAGCACGTGATTCATATTTTCTTTCAGTGGTAAGCCTGTTACGATTCAATTTGCATAACAAATGGCAATAAGCTTTACATGCCCCAGTTCCTGAACAGTTCCAAAATACGAGTTAGAATTTGAAAAATGTGAAAGAAATAGCTCTATCTTTCTGAAGCCGCATAACATTGGTATTACTATTAGTATTGGTGACAGAATGCAGTTGCTGTCCCCATTACCGTACCTCGGGCTGAAACAAGCTAAGTTCACTAAAGAAAGGTGAAAGTTTGTTTATTCCACTGCAGGTAAATCTTGAATGGCGTGCCAAGGCTTAATTATTGTAAAACATCCTCTCCGGCATTGAACATTGGCTTTTATAAGTGTGTAGTTTCATCCCTACAGATTTTAATAATTGTGGGAGAAATTCAAAAATAATGCAATGCAGTTGACGTCTTTAACTTGTGCGTTCTTTCTCGTTTATCTTTATCGCGTTTCCATATTTCCATATTTCATTCCCCCCTCTTCATTACTTTTACTGTGCATAATTTGACATTGAATATTTCAACTCAATTATTCGGACTTTGCGCAGCTCAATAATGCTGATCAGCCTGGTTAATTCAGGAGACAGAGTTGCTCGCCCTTTTCACACAGGCCCCTCAATCTGTAAATGGCGCTATAATGGAAATGGCTCCCTAATCACAGCAAGTTTCAGTGCAAATGCGATTAGTAAAACTGTGGGATAGTGTTGGCCTACTGAATGGCATGCTCTGCTCGTTAACTGCTGATGAAGAAATCTGTCCCATTCAGTAATTAGGGTGTTGTTTCATTACAATGCTGTCTAAACAATGTGTAATTCAAACAGTGCAGCAGTGAAAGTTTGTAGTGCCCAATTGAAGCGCCACACAATGCTGTGTATAAAGAAGATAAAATGGGAGGATGCTAGACCACTTTGCTATTACTGTACATAGTTAAAATTACGCTTCAAATCAAGGGATATTCCTATTATTAATGCTGATTTTTAAACTGGCCCTTTACAATGTTGCAACATGTATTATACAATTCTATGGCATAGTTTCACATAACGTTGCTGCACACTGAGTTATCATTGTGCCATGTGAACAAAAAAAAGCTGAGATAGTCGCATTACAATTATCAATGTGACAATGTTTGCAATACGTTTCCACGACCAAAGCATTTTATGGGGAAATAATGCAGTAATCTTTGACAAGTAAGTTCAAAGGAAACGTTAGATATACAATGAAGGTTTGTCAGACATTGTATTCTGTCTCAATTACCGATATCTTTTAAAAGCAGTTGCCTCACTGTAATAGAAGTGATGAAATTAATGTTAGAATTTCTCAAAGAATCCAGAATATAAATATGCCATCGAATACTTCTAAGATGTCAGAATATAAGTCTAGTCTGTAGTTAAAAGCAATTTCTCAAATTGTAATTAATATCACATTGTGTCAATCATTTGGATGATATATTTTAGAAATAATAATTTGCAATTAAATTCAGGCCCGGAAATTGCCCAGTGGGATACTAGCTACCAGTGCACATTGTTTGGATAGCATCAAGAAATGCTTTATCACAGTACATTAAAAGTCAACATGTTGCCGCTAGCAACCCCACGGAGCATATTTTCCTTTTCAGTGATCAGTAAAAACATATGGGGGGAAGAAGCTCTTTTTACAAACTGAGGAAGTAAAATGCCCAGAATGTTGCGCCTTATAATTTTAAAGAAGGAAGAAGAATGAACCCGAACAGCTTGGGTGGGAAATCTACCTCAGATTGATGGGGGAATGACTTAACCTGCACAAATGCTTAATTGTTTGCTCTATTTTGTGTCCGATTTCTATGGTGATATCATGATCTGATCATTGCACTGCATCCTGAATCGAGTCATGTTTCACAGCGAATGAATGATCAGACCTTTAGAAATTCATGTACCTGAATCTAAATTGCAGCGGATTTATATTTGTAATTAACAAATGAAACTTGCAACTACATGTGGGACAATCCTGGCCTGAATATAGCAGAAAGTCAACGACTGAAAGGGTTAAAAATCTATGAACATTTCTATTTCCAAATATGCAGACATGGATTTCTCAGGCTCTGCACTGTCAGTGGGTCTTCAATCGCACTGAGTGGCTTTTTGCAAATTGGGGCACATCAGCCATGGTCGTTACTATCAGCACTCCAACCGCTCCAAAGTAAGCAATTCGTTTAGTATGATACTACTTCTTTAACGAGGAATATTCCACCAATTAAAGTGTTGGGCTCGACCAATTATTGATGCCACTGCACAGTTTTCTCTCTGACAGAACTATATCTGCCCCTGAAAAACAGAAACGTCTGTTCTGGGTTCTTGGTATAATTTGACTTTATACAGCATTACGTACTGCTCGCTTGAAGGAGTTTCTTGCATTCTGCGAATTAAACAAAGAGCACAGTGAATAATAGTAAACACTTCAATGTATTAGGCGAAGCGGGTGAGAATGCGAAATATACGAAGTATCTGATTGGCCAAGGTAATTAACAAACCTGAAAAAAAGTAAAATAGAAACAGAAAATTGTGGAAATACTCAGCTGGCCAGATAGTATCTTTGGAGAGAAAATAGAGTTAACAAGCAGAATTTTACGTTCCCTCGCCGGTAGGTTTGTAGGCGTGGGATGGGGCGGGGGGTGGTGAAGGGGTGGGTGGGGGTGGGGGGCGGGGGTAGAAGGACGTGCTGAATGACAGCCCGATTTTCCGCATGGGCTTCCAGCCGCCGGATCTTTTAGCAATTTTACCCGCCCGCCCTAGCCGCAATTGAGGCCCTTCAGTAGCCAATTATTGACCGCTTAAGGGCCGTTTCCCGCCCAGCCTCAATTTCCAGGCTGGCGCGAGCAATTCTGGGCTATGGGGAAATTCCTAAATAAATAGGTTGCAGGTGTCGGGCGGGAAGGGAGGACGGGTTCGCTTTCATCAGCAGCCGCCTCTTAACATCGGGCGCCCGCCATTTAAGGTCCGTAGCCCCACCCCGTGCTCTCCGCTGACACCCCAATCCCCCTCTGACCTGCCCCACAGCCTCCCCGACCCGACCGGCCCTGAGACCCCCAAAATTGACCTGTTCCTGGAATGTCGGAACTTCGACTATTGGAACTGTTTGCAGTCCCAGCCCTGTGCGCTGCAGATTCTTGCGCTGCAGGAACTAGAAATCGATTGGCCGGCAGTTCTCTAAGGCGGGACCTCCTCCAGAGTGAAGAGCGGATTAATTTAACCTGCTAATTTACACTCCTTGGAGCGCGATATCGCTGCGGGTCAGGCAGTGCCTGACTCTTCGGATGGCGGGAAAGGAAACTCCGCTATCCTAAAAACCATTGCCAAAGTTTCACATTAATGGCCTGGCCTGGCCTGAAACTTCGCACGTAATTAATATTCACCGTGGAGGCGGGCCTGATGGCCGGGTGCGGTATAAATTGGGTCGGGAAGGTGAGGATGGGTATCCTATCGCCTTCTTGACTGCCACCAAGGGGTTTGGTGCAGGAAGAGTCGAAGGTGGCCTTCTTGCCCGGATGCCAATGGAAGGCCTTAAGGGGCCATTGGAGGGCTTTCTTCAGCTGCCACTATTATCCAACCAACAGCGGACATGCTCAACGACATCTGGTAAACCCTGGCGGGTGTGCCTGCAGCCTGAATTTGGGGGAGTGGGATGGAAGTGCTCTTCTTTTCTCCGGCATCCTATGTCGAATCAATAGATCTCGAGTGGCAAGAGTGGGATCCAGAAAAAGCCACGAACTTTACCAAAACGTTTCCTACCCACCCCCCCTTCCCTCGTCGTGGCCTCCCTGACTGGCCGCGTTGATTCAGCCCCACTTACCTTCAGGCCAGGGCTCAAGTCCAGATAATAAAAACAAAAAAACTGCGGATGCTGGAAATCCAAAACAAAAACAGAATTACCTGGAAAAACTCAGCAGGTCTGGCAGCATCGGCGGAGAAGAAAAGAGTTGACGTTTCGAGTCCTCATGACCCTTCGACAGAACTTGAGTTCGAGTCCAAGAAAGAGTTGAAATATAAGCTGGTTTAAGGTGTGTGTGGGGGGGGGGGGGGGGGGGCGGAGAGATAGAGAGAGAGAGAGGTGGGGGGGGGGTGTGGTTGTAGGGACAAACAAGCAGTGATAGAAGCAGATCATCAAAAGATGTCAACGACAATAGTACAATAGAACACATAGGTGTTAAAGTTAAAGTTGGTGATATTATCTAAACGAATGTGCTAATTAAGAATGGATGGTAGGGCACTCAAGGTATAGCTCTAGTGGGGATTTTTTTATATATAATGGAAATAGGTGGGAAAAGGAAAATCTTTATAATTTATTGGAAAAAAAAAGGAAGGGGGAAACAGAAAGGGGGTGGGGATGGGGGAGGGAGCTCACGACCTAAAATTGTTGAATTCAATATTCAGTCCGGAAGGCTGTAAAGTCCCTAGTCGGAAGATGAGGTGTTGTTCCTCCAGTTTACGTTGGGCTTCACTGGAACAATGCAGCAAGCCAAGGACAGACATGTGGGCAAGAGAGCAGGGTGGAGTGTTAAAATGGCAAGCGACAGGGAGGTTTGGGTCATTCTTGCGGACAGACCGCAGGTGTTCTGCAAAGCGGTCGCCCAGTTTACGTTTGGTCTCTCCAATGTAGAAGAGACCACATTGGGAGCAACGAATGCAGTAGACTAAGTTGGGGGAAATGCAAGTGAAATGCTGCTTCACTTGAAAGGAGTGTTTGGGTCCTTGGACGGTGAGGAGAGAGGAAGTGAAGGGGCAGGTGTTGCATCTTTTGCGTGGGCATGGGGTGGTGCCATAGGAGGGGGATGAGGAGTAGGGGGTGATGGAGGAGTGGACCAGGGTGTCCCGGAGGGAGCGATCCCTACGGAATGCCGATAAGGGGGGTGAAGGGAAGATGTGTTTGGAGGTGGCATCTGTTTCCCCCTTCCTTTTTTGTCCAATAAATTATAAAGATTTTCCTTTTCCCACCTATTTCCATTATATATATAAAAAACCCACTAGAGCTATACCTTGAGTGCCCTACCATCCATTCTTAATTAGCACATTCGTTTAGATAATATCACCAACTTTAACTTTAACACCTATGTGTTCTATTGTACTATTGACGTTGACATCTTTTGATGATCTGCTTCTATCACTGCTTGTTTGTCCCTACAACCACACCCCCCCCACCTCTCTCTCTCTCTCTATCTCTCCGCCCCCCACACACACACCTTAAACCAGCTTATATTTCAACTCTTTCTTGGACTCGAACTCAAGTTCTGTCGAAGGGTCACAAGGACTCGAAACATCAACTCTTTTCTTCTCCGCCGATGCTGCCAGACCTGCTGAGTTTTTCCAGGTAATTCTGTTTTTGCTCAAGTCCAGATCTTCAGCTTCAGTTTTCCTTGATACAGACAATGGCCGCTGTCATTACCAGAGAGCTACTGTTCTCTGATTGGCTGGCAGCTCTCGGAGGCAGGGCATCTGCCCCGCGCCGGAAAGTATTGCAAGGAATTTGCCCTTGTGGAGACGTGAACTCCATTGGAAGCCAGGGGGCTGCCTATTTCAGATTTAATCCCAAGGGCATTGCCAGAAACTCCCAGGGTGTTGCAACCGACTCTGCAGCCAGTGGACATGTCTGTGGTAATGAAGTTAGTTCTCAATAAATATAACTGTAAGGTGCACAGGGGTTGTGGTAGAAATCTTATATGTTTAGTTTGATCGAAACAAGAATGGTTTGGCTGCATGTTTCCAGAAAGAACAGTGGGGCGATGTGGGGGACAATGTTATTTTCTCTTGCGGGAACCGGAAGGGGCAGTGTAGACCTGCGTTTTAAACATTACACAATAGTAAAATTGGTGAGGTCAACATCTGCGTTTAACTTTATGTACCTTCTCGTTTCCCACTGCTGTTTGGAGGAAAATTGTCACCAGTTCACCATGTTAATCCTTTCTGTACTAGGGCCACAACAGAACAATATGGAAGAACCGAATCAAGGGTCAAGAGGTGCTCTAAGATAAGTTTTGGCTTTAAAGATAGACAGATGTTAACAATAAAAGCACACTGAGTTAGTATCGTTGCAGGTTCTGTTTATTATCCTTAAAGCCCTAGGACTAGATAAGCCTGAGAACAGTTTCTATAAATTGAATGAAAGCTAAAAATGTGAAAGAGTGGATGCCACAGGGAGCAGTTCAGGCTAATGAGAGGAATCATGGCTTTTTAATTTGCTAGTCCAATTAATACAAATGGAATTCATAAATTCAGCTCAATGGAGTCGACTTGTCAACCAAGCAGCACCATTTTCTCTTGTAGTTTGCGTTCGTTTGAAATTTGGCTTCCCTACGTTTGTCCTGTTGAATGAAAGATGAAAAGCTTCGGCAATACATCTCTCTTTTCAGCAATAATTAGCTTCCATTAATCTGCATAGTAAAGAGCTCGTAAACCAAGAAATATGTTTTAATAAGAAAACTGCTACACTTTCTTTTTATTAGAAAAGTGATTAGCGATTGTTCCGTATGCATCAGTAAAATTAACTCCCCTCAAAGGCTGAGGGCATAAATGGCGAGCGGATAAACTTGGAAGTTTATCTAATCGACGTGCACCAACTGAGCTGCCTTAATGTCGGCAGCAAGGATTACTGCATTGGTTATTAGCTGGTATATAATTCGTTTTCTACTGCTTTCAGGGAAGGATGGATTTATTTTGAAACAGGCGTGGGAGAAACTCATCTTGTGCGTAAATGCAAAGCGGAATGCAAGGCAACGTTAGCATTATGCTTATCCATTATGTGCCCACTGTTATTCGTTTCTAATGAGTGTTTTGGTACTGAACAGTCAACAGCGTGTACAATAGATGCCTCATGCAATTCTGGCAATTTGGCACTCTCGCCTAGGACTTTGTTCTATCCCTATTGACTGTACTATAGACTAATGTTCCAATAACGTCCACAGTGAGCTCCAACATGCAGGTTTATTTATATTTCTGAAGGGTGACCTCCATTGTTTTGCGGTAACTTCGACAGATCATCCCAGGAAACCTCCCAAAACGGATAGATATAATTACGGCGACTCATCGATAAAATTTGCGATTATTTACTGGCATAAGAAATTAATCCTAACAGATTCAAACAATGATTAATAGTCTTATAGCAATATGACACTACACAAAATCACTAGGCCACTTTATTGGTTGCATGCTGTAAGAAAGTAATGGAACTCTCCGACAACCAGAAAGCTAGTAAATGAAGTTGAAACAAATGAAAATGTGAAGGTTTCATTAAACCCGTTGTTAATTCTGTTATTTTAAAAATATTCAGTTTCATTCGGGTTTTCACGAGAATAAGGCAAAACATCAGGTGTAGGCATTATTGAATTATGCACATTGTGTTGAAGATACATAACATGTCTCCTACATCCCACGATCCACGATGACTTGGGAATCTCCAGTCACCATACCGCCATCACAAGAAGGCCTTCACAGTGGCCAAATAGGGAAGTTGATGATAAACCAAGAGGGAAACTATGACAGGAGTTTCGAATGAGGTTTGAAATATCACACAACGAGTTATATTTTCCTTTAAGTTATAGATTCAGCGAATGAAAGTATGCCGCTGAGCAGACTAAGTCGCCCAATCATTTTTTGTCAAGTTTACCCCGAGGTTCATTCTCCCCATGCACCGCCTTTTCGTAATCACACGTTTGTACTGACTGCCCCTATCGCTGAAAAGTGCTTTTTTGACATATGCAAGGGTAAACAGGAGGGCACGGCAGGTTTCTACCTGTGTATAATTCCTCTAAGTTGCCTGTGGAAAGATAGAAAACAGGATGCAGCTAATAATAAGGTCCCAATGATCGACAAAAACGGGTACCGGGGCATTTCCTCTATGAATGCACAAAAATCTTCTCTGTCTGCGTTCATAAACTGAGTTAGGATCCCGTATTATCAAACGCATGGAGAAAATCCATCCCGGTAACGGAAGAACAATTTGATTTTTGTAAGATGAAAGAACTTGTCATTGACGCAAATTGAACATGCACGCTGAAAGCCACAATGTGTAACAATACTCAATGTTGCAAAAACCTGTCCATCACAGCAATGCGGCGTATGGAATAGAAGGTTTAAGAAGTGCCCAAGGATAATTTTTCTGCTTCGTATTGGAGTATTCGCCCGTGTAAAAACAACGCTAATACAGTCAATACTAATGTCTGAGCAAAATCCTGGAGACACATTCCTACAGAAAAATCGGATGTAACACTTGAGTTGATAATTTAGAAAAATGGGGTTGCCCTTCGAATTATTTGAAAAGGCCTTATAAATCCCATCCAATTAATTAATACATCGTTTTTGGCGGTAGTGTAACTTTGGTGTCGTTGGACTGGCTGCCTGTTATATCCATAAGGTAGCCTTCATCTAGTAAGTCAGTTGCTGCATAAACAATGAGATAGACAGAGGGTAATAATTTTTTAGAGAACACCCTGGGGTGAAATTGGAAACAAAAATGCGTTGCGTGTAGAAAAGTATTATGTGAGGTTGAATTATTTCAGCCGTTTTACATAGCCACCCAAGACCAATTTTTCCCCGATGAACCAGAGTTCTGACCTCTGAACATTGTGTTCAATTGGATTGCAACCCATTCATAATGAACAAGACTCTATTTTACATTAAAGTGTTTTCCTGTACGTTCTTCATGTGACATAACAAGATGCAACATAGTGAGAAGATTTCTCGAGTTAGCTGAGTGTTAGCCACATTGTGCCCAGGTTAGAAAACTCTTCTCCGACCACTATGACTAGTTACATAGTAAACACATAGTAACATAGTATTTATTACTTCTCCTAAATGAGTAAAGGTCACAAAGCATTGTGAACGTAGGGAGATAAGTAATTCTTGGCCATAACAGCGCATCTCCAGCTGAAGCATTAATGTATCAGCGTGAACTTTCCACCCGCCCTCGCACATTATCCGATTTTGGACTGTCAGTGGGACATTAACACACCCCTTATATGTTAGCGCCTCTGTCGAATAAGATTCAAATACGCAATAGATTGTCAAGGAACTTCCTAAGTTAACAATCAAGCCGTTCAATTTCTGCTTTACCTTTTAATTTCCCTCCAGGCCCTGGAAAGTAGAAGAAAGTAGAAATCAGAATTTTATGTTGAGAGGTAGGCAACCCGATACACTTTATTGCTATATTTCTTGAAAAAAAGGAAAAATAAGAAAGAAAGAAATAATGAAAGGAAGGACGAAAGGAAGAATGAATGCAATAATGAACGAAGGAAGGGAAGAGGAATGAAGGAAAGAAAAGAAGGAAGGAAAGATAGGAAGGAAGGAAAAAAGAAAGAAAATAAAGAAAGAAAGGAAGGAAGGAAGGAAGGAAGGAAAGAACGAACGAAGGAAGGAAGAAATAAAGAAGCAAAGAAAGAAGGAAGAAAAGAAATAATGAAACAAAGTAAGGAAAAACTGAAATAAACTCTTTAATTTAGAAAGAAAGAATGTCTATCCTTTTTTCCTTTCTGTATATTTCTTTATTAACTTGTCACTGGTGGTTTATCAGTGCGCCAGCCTGTGCCATGTCATCACATACTTTCCGAGTTTTGTAGCCATGGACGTGAATGGACACAAGGTGACCTCGGCAAGCAACCTGCAAAGTGGATCTGGCAGTATACAAAATAATGCGCTGATGCACTCCTTCGATGTGTTGGGTATCCTTAGCACAAAAGCTGGTGAGCACAAAACTTACAGATCACCTTTCTTGTTCAAGATGACAACAAAACAAGGAAAAGTTGCCATCTGGAAAGTTATTCTGGAATACACCATTGCAGTCCAGTTTAGTAATTTGCAAAGAAATAAAGAAGAATCAAAAATACAAATGAACATTACACACGAGCTATAATATGAAGAATGGCGCACAAATAAACTACGAATGCAAGGAACACATATTTCTGAAATAAAAACAAAAGCACAATATTTTCTGAACCTGTTCCGGTGGCTCCTCCTTGTAGTGCGTTAATTTCTGTAAAAAACAAGTGTCAGTATAAGCACTTAGTTTTGAATTTTACCCACTTATAAATTTGTGCCAGCGATTTGTGGTTGCCCGAACCATGTAAACCCTCCACTGTAATTAGGAAAGTGTGCTAACAGATTGGGATTCTAAATTCTACCATAATATTAACAACTTCAGGTAGACAAATTGGCAGATTGAGTAAATATATATCAGATCCAATTTAAATATTCAATTGCAACGAATTACAAGTTGAACTAAATGGAATTGAATATGGGATTTAGCTAATAAAAGGTACACAATATGATGCTACCTGTTTTGCCCACCGAAGTTCCATTTCAACTTCCCCCACTCCCTCCACCAAGCTCAGCCCATTCCCATAGACGATTTCTAATATACATTAGCTACTTGGATATGGAACATGAATGAAGTTTGTCAGTTTGATGGGGTATGAAAAGATGCAGAGCCACAGATTTAAAATATGCAGCGCAAGGTTTGCAGACAGATGGCCATCAGCAGGCTCATGAAATGTTGCATAAAAAGCAAAATATGAAACTAATTTGTCATAGGAAGCATAATTTCTACTTTAATTTCAGTTCATCATGACACTCTTGTCCTCTAACATAAGGTAAAGAAGTGAACACTGTCGCTGATGATTGCACAGTGTTCAATACCATTTGCCACTCCTCAGATAATGAAGCAGTCCGTGCCCAGATGCAGCAAGGCCTGGGTAATATTCTGGCTAGGGCAAATAAATGGCAAGTATCACATACACCATTGCAAGGAATGACTTGTCTCCAGCAAGACAGAATCTAGCAAACACCTTGACTTCTCAACTGCGTTGCCATTGTTGAGCCAGCCAACATCAGCATCCTGGGTGTTACCCTTAGAACCTATTTGAACCATGTATATAAATGCTGTGGCTATAATAGCAACTCAGAGGCTGGGAATTGTGAGGCAGGTAATGTAATGTACACCCTGACTCCCCAGTTCTGTCCACCATCTACACGGCAAAAGTCAGGAGTGTGATGGAATAATCTCCACTTACTTGGCTGAGTGCAGCTCCAACTGCACTCAAGAAAGCCGACACCACCCAGAAGAAGACAGACCGCATTATCAGAAAGATAATCAGAAATACTCATCCCTTCCAGCACTGGCACATAGGTGCAGCAGTATATTCAATCTACAAGATGCACTGCAGAAAGTCCCCTAGGCTCCCTCGGTAAGCAGAGTCACGACATCTCCCATCCAGCGCATCGGACGGATGGGAACACGACCACATGCAAGCTCCCTTCCAAATCACACATTATCCTGACTTGGAAATATATTGCCGTTCCTTCACAGTCGCTGGTCAAAATATTGGAACTCTCTGCCTGTGGGAGTAGCTGCACAGTATGGACTGGAGCCTTTCAGGAATGCGGCTCATCACCACCTTCTTAACAGTAATGAAGGATGGGCAATAAATATTGACCTTGCAGCGATGCTCACAATCCATGCTTGAATTGAAAAACATGCACCATACCTATGTATGGAAACAGTACGTTTGGGCAGAACTTGCAAAGTTTAATTAGATTAGAGGCGTTTGCTTGTTACTGTCCGAAAAAAAGAGACTGGTAAGGCGGAGGTTCTTTTACTCTGAAAATAATAGGTATTCGGAATAGTTTTCGAGCAAAGGTGATTCAAAATAAAGTTTGAGATTTTAGTTGAACGTAGAGTTTAAATCGGATGGAAACTATTACAGCTGATTTCAAAACACAGTTGCATTCTTCATTTTCTGTGTGAGGTTCAATTAATGAATAAGACATTTTCTTTGCAGCCCCTAATGGACTCCTTTTCAATGTGGTCGGACACCTGGGTCATTTACCTGCAGTTTTCTGTAGGAGCTGTCTCACTGTAAAGCAAATGGGCAAATCAGCGCATGGAAAGGATTTAGATTTTTATTCCTCAAACTGATACGTTTTAATGATTTGAAGGAATATTAATTACTAATATTTATCCGTACTTTAACACCAACAAGGCAGATCAACTGAGCATTCCTCTTTGGCACCAAATTAATGTTGAGCTTGAACACCAATAGGAGTCTCTCCAACCGAGCAGCATTTAGGTTTTTGCTGAACTTTGACACAATTTGGCAAAGTTGTTTAATTACAAAGCATCTTTGCAATCATCGCGATTCTACTCGAAAGTCGCATGCAAATCCTATACGTAATCCAAATTTACAATCCTCATCTGTGTTATATCGAGTCGATTTGCTCTATGCTGCTCATTTCAGCTTCCTCTCCTCTTGTCCTCATACACTTCCGTTATCCTAGAATGGCGTCACTTGAGCTTTATTAGGGACGCCATTCCTCTTTGACCTTTCCGTTACCTTCTATTTTTCGACCAGCTGCCTTTTCAACCCCCTGTACTGCAGTTTTCCGCACCCCTCCCAAGCTCGCTCTAGATGCCCCTATACCATAAATTGCGCACCTTTAATGACTTCAAATTGTTGCTTGCGCCTCCGCCTTTCAAGATTATTTTAAAAAGCCATTTGGGCGGAACCTTTGACCTAACAGGCCTGCCGGGCGACTGACAGACTTGAGTTAAAATATTGACTCTACTGGGCGCTGTAAAAAAATCCTCGTTCCACCTGATCCCCAGGAATTCCCGACGCACACGTTAAGGTCAAATTATTTATTTTTCCGGAGCTTTCATCTGCTTTCTCACCGCTTCATTTCTCTTTTGCATTACATCTGAAACAAAATCTGTTTAAGACCTCTTCATTGCTCTTCCTAATTATGATCGCCTGCTCTACTTCAACCTCTTTCCGATCTGGTAATCTATTCCGAGGGCAACATTCTATATATTTTCCTATTGATAGTTGAATAGGAGGTCCACTTGTTTGGGAAATTCCACTAATTGGGGCAAAAATGCCTAGAAACTGTTCCACCTTTTGAAAGTGTTATCATGCATAGTACCTGGCCACCAGCAGTAAATTATTCTCATTTAAGGAGGCAGGTAACTAACGTAAAACCCTTAGGCAGGGGGCTGTTGTTTCGTCTGTTTTGTTTTTCTGTAGTGCAGTTCTAAATGCGGTATCACAAAATTATTGAGAAACCTCGACACTGAAGGTGGCATCTTCAGAAGCTCGATTCTTTCTCGGTAAAGGACACTAGATACATAGAAGTCGCTGTTATTATTGTTGTTAATCAAAACATTCTGCTGATATTAAAGGTCTCAATTTTTTCCAGTCACATCAATGCAACATTAACCATCAGAGGGAAAGAGCAATGCATCATCCTAACTCGCATACTACAGCTACGACTTTGCTTAGCGCCAGTCAAACACCTGTGACGTTATAGGTGTACATCATTAAAATATAAAAACACTGTTAGATGCAGATTTCAATAGATGGATTAGATAGCATTTCATAAATTTACTCTAGTAGTGTATGTAGTGTAATTCATGTTCTTCGCGTTTCCCAAACAATTAAATTATGCAGAACATACCCAAGCAAACATGTCCACAATTTAAACAAAGCTTGTTCTGCGTATTGTTCTTCACGCATACAACATTATAGAACAAGATACACTTCCAATCTGTTCTTGGAGCATCTAGTGGATTGTTTTGGCGCATGCAATGAGTGTTTAAGTGGCATCTCAATGAATAGACATGAATTCACTCATATATAAAAACAAAAAACTGCGGATGCTGGAAATCCAAAACAAAAACAGAATTACCTAGAAAAACTTGAAGGGTCATGAGGACTCGAAACGTCAACTCTTTTCTTCTCCACCGATGCTGCCAGACCTCCTGAGTTTTTCCAGGTAATTCTGTTTTTGTTATGAATTCACTCATGTTGACATCCGTAGGTTCCAACTGTCGTAGCAGTTTAATTCAAATAATGAAATAAAATGGTTTCTTCCGAATGGAGACCAACGTATTTGATAAAATGCTTCAACCTACACTGTAGATTTCAGCAGGTTTCTAAATTGAAAATATTCCATTCGTGTTCCAAAATCCATGAAGTTTAAATACATCAGAAGACATAGGTGTAAACTGTACTTTGTGACTTACTGGTTCTTTGCAGAATTTGTTTACATTCTTAAAAGAAATACACATGCTATTAGAAAGGAACGTGAAAATAAAATTAAAAAATCAACATTGCCACAGCAAGGCCACGAGGAATACGTGTGAGACAGTGATAAGTAAGTAAAAGCATGCTGAGTGCTTCTGTCACAGTTAAGGATCCATTCTTCATTTGCTATAGTTCAGTTTAATTTCATTATAAATAGACATATAGAAGAAATTAAAATAACCTGGACGTTTCAAAACGTACAACATCAGGCTACATGAAGGATTCAATAGATAATAATCGACCTAATAGATAACCAATGGCTGTTGGCAGCAATCGACAAAATGCACAATAGCAAGATATTCCACGAACCAGTAAAACTAGAAAACATAATATAGCATAATTATTTTAATTTTCATTAAAAAGTGTTCATGTGCGTATTTGCATCCTTCTAAAACTTCATATGGACCATCTCCAACATCCCTTCCCTGCTTTAAGATTTTTGTCTTCATTTCCTGGATTGGGCTATGAACCAAATCTCCCACATAAGACCTCTGACTCCCACTTGTAAACACACCTCAAACCCTGTTTCCTGCAAGGACCCTATTCTATCCTCCATTTTTCTTTGTCTCCATTGCATCTTAGGAAGCAGTACATCCTTCCACATCAGCGTGTTCCATATATCTTAATTTTTGCACAATGGATGTTCCCCTCTACCGTGGTTAACAGGCACCTTAAATGCCTCTCTTTTATTTCAAGCTCTTCTGCTCTAACCTCTTGCTATTCCTTCCGGAATCATTATCATCGCCTTCCAACCAAGCAGATTGTCAACATGCAGTGTTAAGCAACGACTAAACACATCTTCCCTTCCTCTCCCATTTCAGCATTCAAAGGTACACTTCCCACCAGCACGCCCTGGCCCACTCTTCAGTCACTCCCAGACAAGTGCTCCCATTTGTACAACACATTTTCATTCAAACTCAGGAGATACAACTCCCCATGTACCTCCCCCTTTCGATGCTCAAGGACCCAAACACTCCTCCCAAGTTAAACAGCAATTTACTTGCATTAATTTCGATTTGATATATGACATTCGTTGCATATGGTCTAGTCCCCACGACATTGGTAGGCTAGATGCAGTTTTGCTGAGCTCTTTGCAAAGCACCCCTGTTCCATTTGCATGCATCACCCCTAGCTCCCAATCACCTGTAATTTTCATAAGATCGTAACGCCATAAGAAATAGGAGCAGGAGTAAACCATTCGGCCAATGGACTCTGCTCCATACTTCATTAATGTCATGGCTGGTCTGATTGTGTGCTTAACATCAGTTTCCTTTTGCCACCACCCCCATAACACTTCATTCCCTGTGGATTCGAACTCAACACTGACCCAGAACACTTGCTCTCCGTGGAAGATAATTCCAAAGATTAAAGAACATTTGAGAGATGCTTCTCCTCACCTCCTTCTTAAATGAGGGAAGCTTATGTTAAAATTATGCCCTGGCGTTCTAGAGTCCTCCTTTCAGAATTGATCCTGCCACGTCCCATCAGTATTTCATATGTTTCGGTAAGGTCACCTCTCATTCTTCTAAATCCCAATGCAACTAGGCCAAACCGCTCATAAGACAATCCTTTCACAATAGGATGCAGCCTACTGAACCTTCCCTGAACTTTGTTCAATACAAGTATATCCCTGCTGAAATAAGGAGAACTAAACTGTACACAGTGAGGCAGGTACGGGGACAGGGGGTAGCACTGTGACAGGAAGGGACAGAATTTACAAACATGAAAACACAGCAGCAAATAGAGCCAAAGGGGGAAGATGGTAAAAAGACTAATTTAATGGCTCTTTACGTAAATGCACACAGTATTTGGAACAAAATAAATGAATTGACGGCACAAATAGAGGTTAATGTGCATGATGTTATAGCAGTTACGGATACTTGGTTACAAGGAGATCAAAACCAGGAACTAAATATTCAGGGACATGTGACTTTTGGAGAGGGCAGGCAGGGAGGAAAGGGTGGTGGTTCGTTAGTACAAGATGGAATTAGTGCGAAAGCAACAAATGTTGTTGGATCGGAAGATATATAATCCATAGGGGTGGAGGTAAGAAATAACAAAAGGAGAAGAGGACAGTGGAGGGAGTAGCCCATAGGCCCCCTAACAGTAACTATACTGTAGGACAGTGAATAAATCTCGGGGTAACGGGGACATGTAAAAAAGGCAGTCAAGTAATCATGGGTGATTTTAATCTTCATGTAGATTGGGAAAATAAATTGGCAGAGGTAGCCACGAAGAAGAATTCATAGATTAGATTCTGGACAGTTTCTTAGAACAATATATTATGGATCAAGCCAGGGTTCGGGCTGTTTTGTATCTGGTAATGTGTAATGAGGCAGGTTTAATAAATGACCTCATAGTAAAAGAACCTAGTGACAATAACATGGTAGAATTTAGCATTCCGCTTGAAAGTGAGGAACCTGGGTCAGAAACACCTGTGCTAAAAACACGGGTAATTACAACGGAATGAGGGCAAAGGTGGATGGAGTGGCCTGGGAAAGGAGTTTAGCAGAAAAGACGTTTGATGAACAATGGCAGACGTTTAAGAAAATAGTTCATGACTCTCAACAAAGATATATCCCAGTGAGGAAGAAGGATTCTGGGTAAGGGGTAAACCAACCATGGTTAACCGAGGAAGTTAAGGATATTAGTAAACTGAAAGAAAAAGCATACAATGTGGCAAAAGTTAGTGGTAAGCCAGAGGATGGAGAAAGTGTTAAAAACCAACAAAAGGTGATCAAAAAGTAATAAAGAGGGAGGAAATAAACTTTCAAGGTAAGCTAGCCAGTAATATGTAAACAGACAGTAAGAGCTTCTTTAAATATACAAAAAGGAAAGGAGAGGCCAAAGTGAACATTCCTCTTTACAGAATGAGGCTGGTGAAATATTAATGGTGAACCAGGAAATGGCAGAGGAGTTGAGTAAATACTTTGCATCAGTCTTCACAATAGAAGACACCATTAGCATTCCAAAAATACTAAATAATCAAGGGCAAAAGGAGGGGGTTTGGGGGGGTCCTGTGTTTGGGGAAGAAATAAACACAATAACTATCAATAGAGAAAAAAGTACTAGGGAAACAAATGGGGCTAAAGGCCAATGAGACTACTGGACTTGATGAGCTGCAACCTAGGATATTAAAGGAAGTAGCTCAGGAGATAATGGATGCACTGGTAGTAATTTTGCAAGAAACCTTAGATTCTGGAAAAGTCCCAGAGGATTGGCAAAATGCCAGTGCAACACCCTCATTCAAAAAGGGGTGGGGGAACAACAAACAGGTCAGTTAGCTTAACATCCGTCATTGAGAAAATTATTAGAGTTTATTATAAAGGATGTATTAGCAGAACGTTTAGAAATGCATAATATAATCATGCCGAGTCAGCATGGCTTCAGGAGAGGGAAAGCATGCCTGCCAAATTTATTAGAATCCTTTGAGGAGGTAACAAACAGGATAGGTTAAGGGGAACACTTAGATGTAATATATTTGGATTTCCAAAAGACATTCGATAAAGTTCCTGCACATAAGGCTACTTAATAAGATAAGAGCCCATGGTGTTGGGGGTAGTATACTAACATGGATAGAGGATTGGCTAACTAAAATGCGACAAAGAGCTGGGATAAGCGGGTGGGCGGGGTGGGGGTGGGGGTTAGTGGTGGGTGGGGGGGGGGGGTATGCATTTTCAGGATGGTAACCTGTAACGGGTAGAGTGCCATAGGGATCAGTGCTGGGGCTACAATTATTTACAATATATATTAATGACCTGGATGAAGGAAGTGAATGTATTAACGCCAAGTTTATGGATGATACAAAAATAGGTGGGAAGGCAAGTGGTGAGAATGACACGAAGATTCTACAGAGTGGCATAGGCAGGTTTGTGTGAGTGGGCAAAAACTTGGCAGGTGGAATATAATGTAGGAAAATGTGAGGTTATGCACTTTGAAGGAAGAATAGAGGAGCTGAATATTATTTAAATGGAGAAAGCTGTAGCACAGAAGGATTTGGGTGTCATCGTGCATGAATTTCAAAGAGTTAGCATGCAAGTTCAGCGAGCAATAGGGAAGGCAAATGGCCTGTTGGTCTTTATTTCAAAGGGATTGGAGCATACAAGTAGGGAATTCTTGCTAAAACTATACAAGGCACTAACTTGGCTACAGCTTGAATACTGTGCACAGTTTTGGACCCTTTATCTAAGGAAAGATATTCCGGCATTGAAGGCAGTCCAGTGAAGATTCACTAGATTGATCCCGGGTATGGAGGGATTTTCTTATGAGGAGAGGTTGAGTAGGTTGGGCCTGTGCTCATTGCAATTTATAAGAATGGGAGGCAACCTTATTGAAATGTATAAGATTCTTAGGGGGCTTGACAGGGTAGATGCTGAGAGGTTGTCTCCCCTTGTGGGAGAGCCTAGGACAGAGGACATTATCTCAGAGTAAGGGGCCGCCCATTTAAGACAGAGATGAGGGGCAATTTCCTCTCTCAGAGGCTAGTGATTCTGTGGAATTCTTTATCACAGTGGGCTGAGAAGGTTGGGTTGTTAAGTATATTCAAAGCTGAGATAGGCAGATTTTTAATCAGTAAGGGGATCAAGGGTTATGAGAAAAGGCAGGAAAGTGAAGTTGAGGATTATCAGATCAGCCATGATCCAGTTGAATGGTGGAGCAGATTTGATGGGCCGAATGGCCTACTTATGCTCCTAAGTCTTATTGTTTTATGTTCAGTCGCCTGGGCGCAGTCTCACAAATGCCCTTTACAGTTGTAACAAGACTTCTTTGCTTATATACTCCATTGCCCTTGTAATAAATGCTCACATTCCATTTGCTGTACCTGACTACTAACTTCTTTTGATCCATTTGCCAGGAGACCGAGATTCCTCTGCACCACAACATTCTCTCTCCATTTGAATGATATGCTGTTTTTCTATTCTTATTCTCAAAGTCCACGACGTCATTTTTACACTTTACACTCTGTCTATTTTTCCACTTAGACAACAATCTACATCCCTTTCCATATTCATTGTGTCCTCCTCATAACTTGCTTTGTACCAGCAGCAAATTTGGTTATAATATAATCTGTCCCGTTATCAAATTTATTATTTTAGTGCCTTAACAGATATGGCACCAACACTGATACCTTTGGCATTCTGCCCCTTACAATCTTCCAACCCGAAATAATGCATTTATCATGACTCCCTGTTTGCAGTTAGTTAGCCAATGCTCTATGACTGCTAATATAGCTCACCTAAAAGCATCAACGTGTGCAGTAACCTTTTACATAATAACTCAACATCTACTGGTTCCCCTTTATCCACCCACTTTTTACAACCTCAATGATCTGTAAGAAATTTGTCAAACACCATTTCCCCTTCACAAACCCATGCTGACTCTACTTGATTTTATTCTGATTTTCTAAGTGTCCTGCAGCTACCTAGTTAATGGTTTCTTGCATTTTCTCAATGAGTGATGTTAGGTTAACTCGGCTGTAGTTTCTTGCTTTCTGTCTCCCCTCATCCTTGAATAAGAGTGTTACATTTGCGATTTTCCAATCTGCTGGGAGCATTCCTAAATCCAGGGAAGTTTGGAATGTTGCAACCAATGCATCCAGTATTTCTGCAGCCACCTCTTTAAGACCCAAGAATGTAGGCCATCAGCCCAGGGATTTTGCCGGCCTTTAGTCTTATTTGTTTCCCTCGAAATTTTCTCAAACGTTCATGATTGTTTTAGGTTTTTATTCCCCTTTTGTTCCTTGACTATCTACTATTCTGGGATTTTTTTCTGCGACCTTTGCTGTGAAGAAAGGCGCCGAATATTTTTTCAAAGTCCATCCCATTTCTTTTACCTCCTATTCATACTTTTGCAGTTCCAGACTTTAAGGAACTATATCTCACCTTAACGACTCATTTGCTTTTTATATTCTAATAGAACGTTTTACATTTGTTTTTAAATTTTTTTTTACAAGTTTTCTTTTATATATCAATGTCGTTCTCTTTGTTATTTTTTTCATTCTTTGCTGGTTTCTACAATTTTCCCAATCGTCTGGGGTACAACTGATCTTTGCCGTATTGTGCATTTCTTCTTTCAATTTGATATCAAGCCTAAATGTCTTTGCGTGCCATAGATGGCGTATCCTTCTCATAGAGCCTTTCTCTCTCAATAGAACATATCTTTTTTTAGGTGCTATGATATATCTCCTTAAATATCCGCTTTTGCTTCTTTTTGTCTTATCTTTAATTTACTTCACATTCCACTGTACCCAATACTTGCCTTTATAACATTCCATGTGCCTTTATTTAAGTTTAAAGCTCTAGTTTCAGACTCACATTTCTTGCACTCAAACTGAACGTGAAATTCTATAATATTATGATCACTCTTTCCTAGAGGGAGCATTACTCTGGTGTCACTGATTATTCCTGTCTCACTAAACATTTCCAGACCTAAAATAGCCAGTTCTATGGTTAATTCCAAACATATTGTTCTCGGATGAAGTCCCAAATGCACTCTATGAACCCATCCTTCAGGCTACCTTTGCCAATTTGATGTGTTCAATCTACACAAAGACTAAAATCTCCCAAGATTATTGCAGTGCTTTTCTTACAAGCTCTCATTAGCTCTCCAACATGCTTCCACACTAACCTTTCTGCACTTGATCTTCTACAACATTCTGAAGAAGCTCAAAGTGATCTCGAGGAACAGCACTTCATCTTCCAAATGAGCATTTTATAGTGTTCTGGAGACAACATTGAGTTCAACAATTTTATATAATAACGTTTGCCTCATCCTGTTCTGTATTACTTGTTTTCTTAGTTTGTGCTACTTAGTTTTTTGTTCAGACGACAACTATTTTAGCCATTCACACCTCCTCTAGATATATTTTGCTTTAACTCTTTACGCATACATTTGGCCTTCCTCCATGCAATCCTTGCTATTTAATCTCTCGTCCCTCCTCGCCTATCGCAAACCTTTTCTTTTGTCCCTCTTTCCACCTCCTGTCTTAATTTGCTCAAAACCTATTATATTTTTAACCGTTTCCTACTTGTGATTTATCACCACGGACGTTAAATCTCTTTCTCTTCAGCGACACAGCCTGATCTGCTGAGTATTACCAACATTTTCTGTTTTTATTTCAGCTTATCAGCATCCAAGTTATTTTGTTGTTGCATTTATGTGTGGTGACCTGCCTTCGATTTTTAAATAGTAATGAGAATAGAGCTATCATAATAAGCAAAGACTTTCAATGAGTGTCAAATCCTCCATCCGTGAACGACTTGCTTTAAAATCAATGAAAATTACGTAAAACCTATATTCTACCATTTATTACGCTTAGTGGTGTATACTCTCAGTTTTTCCGAGGTAAAGATTGCTGTTAGAAAAAAACTTCGAAATCCTGCCTACTAGAGCTGTACAACTAATAAAATAGTAGCAATCTTACCAGCCTTCTCTGACCAGCTTGATATATAGAGTGTCGCAATATCATCCTTGAGATGTGGCAAGATTTGTGAACTGGACCTGATCCGGTTAATTCAATCTTAAACCAATATAACAGATGCAGCTTTATTAGGTTTGGAATTTATTGATCTTTTCGAATGTTTCGGCCAGTTTCGGCTTGGTTCTATTGATCACTGACATCAACGAGAGGTAATTCTGCATATAGTTTAATCTATGACTGTTGTTGGGTGTTCTTTGTTATGAAAGAAGCTTGATGAATTAGAAATATAAGTTAGACTTCGTAGTTTACCGTCATATTTTGGTTGCGGATCCTTTCCTAAAAAAAACATACAAAAAAGCTGATTAAGCACTTTCTTATATATTCACAGCACTTAGATCATACTTAACAACCATATTTTGAGCGAATCGTTAGTCTCAGCCCAAAATTGCAAAGAAGAACCATACATGGAACAGCTCATCCACAGCTACAGCATTTTCGCGTGCGCCCAAGCTGAAACTGCCCAGTTCTTGGGGTGGGTGCTACCATCTTCTATTCCAGAAAAGTATTCAAAACTCCCGGGTAAGAAATGATAGCTTTAATATGAGAGCTTTCCTCCTGGAATCAGAGTCCATATTTGGAGAAGGGCTTTTGTCTGAGATCTGGGATCTGGTTTTCGGAACACCATATGATTTACGCCTTCTGAAACAGACCTAAGGTGTAATTTTAACTTTGGGTGATAGTTTTGATTTCATGATATCATTGTAATCACCCAATTGTCCTTTCACTGAAGGCCACTGCTGCAGAAAATAATTGTGCGAAAGATATTGGGTGAGTAATTCGATGACATTCATTTTACAACCATCCCCTAAAAAGTAACCACTTTCATGCATACAGCCCCTTTAGCAGAGTTAAATTTCACAAGGCACTTCACAGGAGCGATAAATTAAACACAGTTTAACACCGAGCCACAGAAGGAGCCATTAGGACAAGTAACCCAAGCTATGTCATAGAAGCTATGAAGACCATCGTAGAAATGATGGGCTGAATTTAACGTGGGGCCGTGTTGTTCGCCCCCTCCCCTCCACCGACCTCGTAGAAAATTTGACGGACTTGAGATAAGGCTGACCCGCGACCTCAATACGCTGGGGGTGGCCTTAAAGAGGTGAGAGTGAGACTTCCGCCTCTCAGGGACAGGAAGAGCTGCTCTTGAGAGCTGCGAATCAATCAGATTGACCGGCCGCTGGGTGGGGGAATCTGGTAGGGTAGTAGTGTTGTCACTAGACTAGTGTATTGAAACCATGGGTAATGTTCTGGGGAGCCTGGGCTTAAATCCGACCACGACAAATGGGGCTAGAAGCCTGATGATGACCATGGAACCATTGCCGATTTCATTAAAAAAAAACCCACCAG
This sequence comes from Carcharodon carcharias, assembly GCF_017639515.1. Lineage (NCBI taxonomy): Eukaryota > Metazoa > Chordata > Chondrichthyes > Lamniformes > Lamnidae > Carcharodon > Carcharodon carcharias. The sequence goes on from NC_054485.1 coordinate 92,529,551, forward strand.
GTTCACTAATGGTCCTTAAGGAGGGAATTCTGACATGCGATTCCAGAGCACAGCAAGTGCTGTCTGAACAATTAGGGATGGGCAATAAATGAATTAAAAAAGATCATTGTAATCACAATCAGAGGTGCACCCCAGGAATTTTGGAGGTGAAGAGTTTATGGGAGGGGGTGAGGGCTTGGGTTTTGGAGGCCAGGGGAAGGCACAAAAGGCGATGCGTATAACATCCTCTCCCCCTCCACAGCACACAACACCCCCCTCCCCTCACACCCAATATGCACCACTCCTCACTTCCTACCTTTCCACCTCGGATGGCGAAAAAGTGAGCTGGCCACTTTCCTCTGCCCACCTTCCACCGCCTAATGTGTTATGGAGGCTGAGGTAGCTTCACTGCCCATTATTTGGCCAGGTATGGCTCTCAACTGGCCTAAGAATTGTCGGGTTGGCTGTTGCCTTACCACCTCCCTCGTCCCCTCCCACCTATTACGTTGGACAGCTCTGAGGTGAGAGGAGAAAACGGTGGGCTGGCAACCCATCGATTTTACGTGTCCCCACCCCGCCTCAAACATGCATGGTGGGGAGTGTGTTTGTGCATGTGTATGTGTGCATGTGCGCGCGTGGGTGGGGGAGGGGTGGGGGGGAGAGGGGATTTGTTGGCGTGGCATAAAATACCCCCGATGATAGGTAGCCACCACACTTTGTTAAGTTTGAGGCCACAACCAGATCAGCCATGAACGCATGAATGGCTGAGTGACCACCTCCTGCTCCTAATTAGCATGTTCGCATGTAAGCGAAGCTGACTCAGAGTGGATAAAAATAGTCAAATCTGGAGATACAAAAGGCAGGGATGGGGGTTTCAATAAAAAATAATCTGGGGCAGAGGCGAAACTAGACGATGCTACGTTGATAGATTTTGGTTAGGAACTCATGCGGGGTAAAATTCTAAACCAAGGCCAGAAACAGACTGGTTCAGCTTCATGAATATGCCAATGCAAGCAATGCAACTGGTGGCTAGGGAACATTATTTTCCCTGTATTTAGTTAGAAAACATTTATGCCCATCCTATATGTGATGGTGTGATACTTAATCCTTGCAAAAAAATATATCTTCACTGTTCACCTAGACTGAGGGAAGAATTGGCGGTTTGGTATTGTCACTGAACTAGTAATCCAGAAACCGAGGGTAATGCTCTGAAATTTCTCTGTACCCGGGTTCGACTCCCACCACGGCAGATCGTGGAAACTGAATTGAATACAAAGTAAAAGTCTAATGGTGACGAAGAAACCACTGCTATAAAAACTCATCTGCTGTCATTATCTGGCCTGGCGTAAATGTGAGAATTTCAAATGAAATATGACCAGGAATTATGACTTACAGAAAACGTCCCAGACACCACAACGCCACCATCACCATCCCAGGGTATGCCCTACCCCACTGGCAGATCAGACCACGCAGAGGTGGCGGCACAATGGTATTCACGCAGGAGGGAGCAATCAGCATCAACTCTGGACCCAATGAAGGCATCAAACAGGGGCAAGGAAACGTTTTGATAGTTATCAATTACAGTAGCCATCCCTTCCCCCGACCCCTCAGCTGATGATTCAGTACTCCTGCATGTTGATCACTACTTGGAGGAAGCACTGAGGGTGACAAGGGTGCATAATGCCCATCACCAAGAGTAGCTCAATAGCACTAGCAAAGAGCACAGATGGCCACATACTAAAGGGCGTGGCTGCTAGACTGGGTCTGCAGCATGTGGTGAGGGAACCAAAAAGAGGGAAAAACATACTTGACTTCATCCTGACCAATCTGTCTGCTGCAGTTGCATCTGTTCATGACAGAATCGGTATCAACAGTTGTTGTAGAGATCATGTCTCGCCTTCACAATGAGGATACCCATCGTGTGGTGTGGTTCTCTACCGCTGTGCTAAATTGGATAGAATTCGAAAAGATCTAGCAACTCAAGACTGGGCATCCAAAAGGTGCTCCTGGCCAGCAGCAGAATTGTACTCAATCACAATCTGTAGCCTCATGGCCTGGCATATACCGCACTCTATCATTACCAACAAGCCAGGGGATCAACCCTGGTTCAATGAAGGGTGCAGGAGGGGATGCCAGGAGCATAGCTCAAAATGAGATGTCAACCTGGCTAAGTTACAACACAGGACTACTCGCATGCCAAACAAGTGATAGACAGAGCTAAGCGATCCCAGATGACTAACGGATCAGATCTGAGCTCTGCAGTCCTGTCACATCGACTCGTGAATGCTAGTGGACAATTAAACAACTCACTCGAGGAGGTGGCCACAAACATCCCCATCCTAAATGATGGAGGGGCCCGGCTCATCAGTGCAAAAGATAAGGTTAGAACATTTACACCATTCTTCAGCCAAAAGAACTGTGCAGATGATCCATCTCGGCCTCTTTCGGAGGCCTCCAGCATCACAGATGCCAGTTTTCAGCTAATTCGATTCACTCCGTGTGATATCAAGAAGGCACTGGATATTGCAAAGGCTATGGGCCCTGACATATTCCAGCAATAGTACTGAAGATCTGTGCTGCAGAATGTGCTGCGCCCATAACCAAGCTCTTCCAGTTCAGCTACAACACTGGCATTTACCCAGAAATTTGGAAAATTGCCCAGGCATGTCCTGTACACAAACGGCAGGACAAATCCAAACTGGCCAATCACCGCTCCATCAGTCTACTTTCGAAAAATGCAAGAAGAGGTTACCAAAATGCCATCAAACGGCCGTTGCTTAACAATAACCTACTCACAATTTGTGTTCCGGCAGAGCCACTCAGCTCCTGACATCATTACCACCTTGGTTCAAACATGGGCAAAAGAGCTGAACTCCCGAGGTGAGGTGAAAATGACTAGTCTTGACATCAAGGCAACAGTTGATGGAGTGTTGCATCAAGGAGCCCAAGCAAATCTGGACTGAATTCGGATCAAAAGGAAACTCTCCGCTCGCTGAAGTCTTACAGAGCATAAAGGAAGATGGTTGTTGTCTCGGAGGTCAGTCATCTCAGCTCCAGAACATTACTGCAGGAGTTCCTCAGGCTAATGTCCTAGGCTAATCATCTTCAGCTGCTTCGTCAACGACTTTCATTCCATCAAAATGTCAGAAGTGGGGATGTTCGCTGATGATTGTGCAATGTCCAGCTCCATTTGCCATCCCTTGGATACTGAAACAGTGCATGTCCAAATGCAGCAAGACTTGGGCAATACCCAGGCTTGGGCTTCCAAGTGACGCCACAGAAGTGCCAGGCAATGAACATCTGCAACAAGAGAGAATCCAGCCATCGCGCCTTGGCATTTAATAGCATTACTATCGCTAAATTCCCCACTATCAACATCTGGTTAATTACCATTGGCCAGAAACCGAACTGGACTAGCCATATAAATACTTTGACTACAAGGGCAGGTCAGAGGCTAGGAATTCTGCAACGAGTAACTCTCGTCCTTACTCCCCAGAGCATATCCACTATCTACAAGGCACAAGGCAGGAGTATAATGGAATACTCTCCACTTTCCTGGATGACTACAGCTCCAACAACACTCAAGAAGATCGACACCATCCATGACAAATCAGCCCGCTTGATTGGCACTCCTTCCACAAATATTCACTCCCTCTACCCTTGACACACAGCAGCAGCAGTGTGTACCATCTACAAGATGCACTACAGGAATTCACCAAAGCTTCTTAGAAATCACCTTCCAAACCCAGGACCTCTATCATATAGAAAGACAAGTGTAGCAGAGCCATGGGAACACCAGCATCTGCAGGTTCTCTTCCAAGCCACCCACCATCTTGACTTGGAAATATATCTCGGTTCCTTAACCGTCGCTGGGTGCCAATCCTGGAACTCCCTCCCCCAAAACACTGGGTGTACCTCCGCCATATAGACTGCAGCGATTCAAGAAGACAGCTCACGACCATCTACCCAAGGGCAAACAGGGATGGGCAATGAATACTCCTAGAATCTCCTGGATTAGATTTCTTTGTTTTTTTTTGTTGGTGTCATTGAGGGTAGTTCGGCTATTCCTCCTACTATGGCTTTCAAACTTCAATTGAGGTGATTACCTTGGAGTCTTTGTAACAAGCGTAGCCCTACGTATAAATACCTTGAAACGTGTGATAGGGAAACATTCCTAACGCATGGAATTGAGTTTAGCTGATGTTAGATAAGTAGAAAACCGGCTTGAATGAAAAGAACGAATAAAGAAAGACGTTTCAACGGAGGCACCACCTCCGTTGGCGGCACTCCAGCTTCTGACTGACGAGGTTCTTGGTTCAAATCCTACTCCAGGATTGAGCATATGAATCTGCACTGATATTACAATGCGGTACTGAGGGAATGTTGTACAGTTAGGGATACCGTCGTTCGATGCGAAGTTAAACTCATCCACCTTCTTCGGTGGATGTAAAAGGGTTGCACTATTTCAAAGGAGGGCAGGTGAGTTATCTCTGGTCCCAGCCGCCTATTCGTCAATCAAATATAACAAAAAACAGGTTATCTAGTCGTTATCGCAGTATTGTTTGTTTATGCGCAAATGGCTGCCGCCAGTCCTACAATAGTGACTGTACCTCAAAAGTATCTCATTGGGTGTAAGGTGCTTTGAGACGTCAGGTGGTCACCAAAAGCCGTATAAAAATGCACGTCTTTCTTTTCATTAATTCACTTAGGTTCCTTATCCTTTTCTGCTTTACTCTAACAATGAACTACATATTTGTCTTAAAAAAACAACTGATGCAGTGTCGACAGTCTCTTGGGTGAGAATGTTCCAGATTTCCATTCCATTTTGTGTGAAAAATACTTCCTGGTTTCACGCCTGAGTGGGATAGATTTGAATGTCATGCCTGTTGTTCTGAATTCTCACGAGGCAGCAAATACCACATTTGTGACTTTAAATGGGCGATTAGAGCACTTCTTAACCTTCAAGAATCAAAGGAATGCATTCAAGTTGTTTCAATCTTTCCTCACAATTTTATCCCCTAGTATTATTCTGGTGAATCTTCACTGAACCCGTTCCAGGGCGTATGCATATTTTCCGTGTTTTAGGGCCCCCAAATTCGAACAATTTCAAAGGTTCGATAATTAATTTATTCTATGTACCAGTAATGAACCATCGAAATGGGAGAATAAAATAACTTAATGTGATGACATCAATTGGGTACCATTTGTACGCAGAAATTGGGTCCTGTTGCGTTGAGCGGAAGAACGGACTTGCGTGTGTGCATCTAGTAAACTAGAGCATTAAGATCGCTAGGTGGCAGCAGATTTCACTCCATATTCAGTCCATAACTGAATAGATTGTCGGATGGGAACAGCTCCGTTGACCCGTCATTCACTCCAAACTCTTCTCTGTTTAGCGCGTAGAGTTGGTACTTTATATTCCAACTTAATAAAAATGGAAATCTTCTCTGTACAGGCCCAGTGTTGAAATAACATTGAGGCTTTCAGCAGACACGGTGGTTAAGGAATGCATCGGACAGCAAATCTCGCGTCACGAATGATTATAGAGCACAGAAATGACGAAGTTTCTGTAAGATTTGTTTTGAGCCTACAATGGCCCCGTTATACTGATACAACGCCAAAAGAATCGCCATGGAAAACGTGACGGCGTGAATCTTCAACAGTTACCACTAAATATCGATTAAAACAGAACATTTGTTCGCTCAGTTATAAGTGATGTTAAACTGCGTGGTAAGTCTTAATTATTACCAAAAATCTCTCTTTTGAAGCGTGGACGTCTATTCCTTCATATTTTGATTATTGTTAAAGGTGTTAAAACGTGTTTTAATATTGGTTTTCTGTCCTTTAATCTCGCCCCTTTTATTTGTATCTTTCCGACTCTTTCTTTATTTCACCTTATATACGTGAAAGTTAACACTGTTTTCAATACTGTAATTGGCACTCGGATTCAGACTTTGCTTTCTTCATTAGCAAATCGCCAATCTGATTTATTGATGGGTTGCACATTTGCTGCTACACAAATGCTATCGTCTTGAAACGCGCACTCTTGCTTCTCTCTCCATAGATGCTGCCAGACGTACTGAATAGTTCCAGCATTCCTTTTGTATTACACATTTGCTTGCCCTGTTGCTCTGTTCCAATAGTTAGCTGACAGGAACTTCAACTGGAAAATAACATGGAAAGAGGACGGGCAAGTGGAAATCAAATTTTACTGCATCGGTCGTTCTGGGTTCTGTGCTGGGTCTCCGTTTCCGTTAGCAGGGTGACAATTTATAGTTACGGATTGTAAATTACATGACTTCTTCCGAATTTCCCAACGCAATGTGACGAGTGAAAATTTAAATGTCTTACAAATGTATCGCAGATAAATAATTTAGTCCTACCTTGCTTCGTTTTTGCCTTCAGGTCTGCAAATGAACATATTAAATTGGACTGATTTGCTTCCGTTACTGGAGTGGAATGCGACTATGCGCGATTTTGTAAAACGAAAGGTAGCGAGTCGACATTATACCTCAACAGAAAACCGGGAGAGGTATATAACAGGTTACAGATTCGCTTCAAGAAATAGCTGTAGATTGTCAGTATATTCGCCTGCTCGTATTTAGCCATAGCCCGTTCGGGACCGTAGACATATCTTTCTGTTAGAGAGAGAGACAAACAGACAGAGAGACAGACAGATGGCTATAGATTGCGGGGCTTTACTCTGCATCAAACCCTGGGGTAAGGTAAGAAGGAAGGAAGATTCCGGGATTGAACCAAGGTGCTTGGATCACTCTCTAGCCATCTAGCCAACTCAGCTGACTGACAGTAAATGGCAACAAGCTGACTGGCTATCAACAAACGACTATATTGTGTATCTCGCATTTTACAGCGGTGCTTAAAAGAAACCAGAATATGGATAATGATGAAAAATCATAAAATGTACTGGTATCAACATCTAAGTATATATTGACACATCTCACTAGACTATACTGCATTAAAGTAATGGCAGACAATGTCAATTCGAGTGTTGATCTTTTTCTGAAATACTATAATACACCAATTTGGGCGAAGGTGCTTCAGATTGTTTGGAAGATGTCTGTATCGTACGTAGTCATTAATTGTAAGGGCCAGTATACATTATCTTTGTTCTCCCTCTGTGGTGCAGTGGCCTTTGCGGCTTTGCGCTATTGAGGTTATCCATGCCACACCTCAGTCATAATATGTTTCGTCTCCTTCATTCCATTCCTATCCTTGCCACGAGCCCATATTGTTTGTTAATCAAATGACAGAAATGCAGTATTTCTTAACTGTGAGAGATTGGGAAGTGTTGATTTCCGAAGGGACGGGTATCCTGCTTAAAAGTCACTGACTGCTAACATGCAGGTCCAGCAAACTATTGGCAAAGCAAATGTTTACAAAATTATGAGTGGCATGGACAGTTTACAAAATTATGGGTGGCATGGACAGAGTAGACAGTCAGAAGCTTTTTCCCAGGGTGGAAGAGTCAATTACTAGGGGACATAGATTTAAGGTGAGAGGAGAAAACATAGAGGAAATGTGCGGGGCAAGTTTTTTTACGCAGAAGGTAGTGAGTGTCTGGAATTCGCTGCCAGATGAAGTGGTGGAAGCAGGTACGATAGTGGTGTTTAAGAGGCAGCTTGACAAATACGTGAATAGGATGGGAATAGAGGGATATGGACCCCGGAAGTGCAAAATGTTTTAGTTGACGGGCAATATTATTGGCGCAGGCTTGGAGGGCCAAAGGGCCTGTTCCTGTGCTGTACTTTCTTTGTTCTTTGTTATGTGTTGACCTTTATTGCACGAGGATCTGAGTAGAGGATTAAAGATGCCTTGCTTCAATTGTATAGAATCTTGTTAGACCGCACCTGGAGTATTGTGTGCAGTTTTGGTCCCCTTACCTAAGGAAGAATATGCATGCAAGAGAGGGACTACAGCAGGTGTTCACCAGCCTTACCCCTGAGATGGCAGGGCTGCCCTATGAGCAGAGATCGAGGAGACTGTGCCCGTATTCTCTACAGTTTAGAAGAACGAGATGTGATTGCATTGAAACTCACCAAATTCTTAAAGGGATGGGCAGGATAGATGCAGAAAGTGCGATTCCTCTGATGGGAATTGGGGGGGGGGGGTGGGGGTGGGGGGTGGGGGGAGGGGGGGTGGCATTTGGTAGAAGGTGGGGGTGGAGATTAAACCAAGGTGACACAGACTGCAAGTAAGGACTAAGCCATAAAAGACAAAGATGAGGAGGAATGTCTTCACTCAGAGGGTAGTGAATCTTTAAAATTCCCTCCACAGAGGGCTGTGTCACTCATTGAGACTGTCCAGGACAGATGTAGATAGATTTCTATATAATAATGATATCACGGAATACAGAATAGTGCAGGAAATGGTTTTGACAAAACCGATCAGCCACGATCTAGTTAAATGGTGGAGCATGCTCGAGGGGCTGAACCGCCTCCTCCTACTCCTATGTTCCTACGTTCCCTATGATATTCAGCAAGGCTGATCCAGGTGGGTTTCCATCTCTGTGCTAGACCCTTTGGTGAATTTCCCATCAGTAAGGTATAGATGCACCTTTAACAACATCTACCTCTATCTCCAACATATCGCATGGAATCACTCAGCATGTGATCATTAGTTGAAGAATTCCTTTATCCAGCGTTTTACAGACCCGTTGCTCTAATCGTATCTTATAGGCAGTGTAACTATTATAAAATTAATTGTCTAAATCTTGCACAGGCAAAGTCACACTAGTTTACCATTCCATCCTCCTAACCTCTCCAGTCTATCAGACCACAAAACTTAGCAAATTCAGCTCAGGTCACAACAAATAAAATGGGCAGGAATGTAAAATTGATGGTGGCTCCGATCCTGTTAATTCCATACATAAATTAATATGTCATGACTGGGGCTGTTAATTGCTTGGGAAACGGTAGGCATAGAGCGAGGACCAAGGGTGTCTTTTCTGATTTTAAGCATTCCTCGAAGTCCTAGAATAGGGCCTCAGCTTTGCACTTTTATATTAACGATTATATCAAGCAGTAGGGGGTTGTAGATGCAAATTTGGTGATGCCATCAAGTCATGTCATAAGAATTTTGGAGAGAAATTGAACACAAATGGTCAATTGATTGAGATTTTGCCTTGACGACGAGAGGGTTGATCGTAGCCTGATAACATATATACAATACTTGCACAACATATTTCCTATTCACCTTTTAGTGCCTGGATCGTGTCAGCTGTTAGGATAGAAAAGACAGATCAGTAAGTAATGTAAACGACGTTCTTGGAACGGAAAATAATGGATTAAGTTCACAAATGATTATACTTTGTGATTTATTTCGAATCCTTAAATTGTAATATTTTCCACCCCCTGAACGTTGACTTGTTTTGTACATTTTGATTTGTGCATATTGTTCATGTTGAACATAATGCAATTACCCGTCTTAAAATTGCTGCTTGTAACTTTGTAGGATAAATTTTAAATGAACGAATGTGACATTGTTTGGGCCATCATTTTAGCACTGTAGTGTACCCGTTTAGAATTATAGTCAATGTCCAGTTTGCATGCTTGTGAGACAGGCATAACCCATGCCAGAAAATCAGGTTGAACAACTTTGTCTTTTTTTCATAGGATGCAATCTTCGCTGACAAGGCCAGCATTATTACTGTTCCCTAATTGCCGTTGGGAAGGCGATGGTGATCCGCTTTTTCTCTTTTAGCTGGCTATCACATTCAACAAAATATTAACGAATTCATGCATAACGGTCAGTAATTAAATATAGGTAACTGATCAAATAGTGTTAAGGGTCACCTTAATTCATTAGGTAGAAGAAATAATACTCTTTGGAATATTATCAGTGCTGACGAAATGGCATCGACCTGAAATATTAACCCCGTTTTTCTCTGCTAGATGATGATTGATTTCCTGCGTTTCTGTTTTATTCCGTTCCCGTATTATTTTCCATTTATCGTATAGCTTATTGTATTTCTGACAAATATAACCTTTTTCTTGGTACACCCATTATTCGATGATTTTATTCTGAGACCTCGAAATGCAATTTTAACTTTAATTCCCCTGGAATCTCTTTAAATTCTGCAGATACACCAGAAAAATAACAGATAGAGAATGGTCATCCCCATCATGCCATTAAACTAATAGGTGTATCTGGCGTGAAGCACGTGTTTGCTTCTGTTGCTTGCAAAACTTTGCAAGTGCACCAGGCATTGTCTGATGAACCGACTGTAACCTGATATGCCTGCCCAATGTTAGACTTCGTGCAAACATTCTTTGCTGCCTTTCTCTGATATCACTCTCGAGCCGATCGAACATTTGCCAAATGGCTTGATCACGTTTTGCACCCGCTGTATCATTTGGTATTTCGTGCGTTAGCCCCAAGTGCGACGAAGGCCTTTCATAATTTTAACACTTGGAAGGGTGCGCCTTATGTCTCATACCTATGTCAGTTATTACAGCAAAGCATCTAGCCTTCTCAGAATAAGCGCACGTTGCGATATTTATATCATTAATTAATCTTTTAGCTGGTTAGCCAAGCGGGTTTTGTTGCACACTTCCTGCAACATTGCGGCAGCAGAACGGGAGCACTTTTGGGAAATGCCAGCTATCAAGTTCCCCATCACAACGATTGTAGTTGCATATTAACTGAACGTCGACTTCTCGATTCTGTAGAACACACCGAGTTTTCCCTTGGCCTACCGAGCAAATTTGCTAATTCAGCGGAAATGAGAGGGCAGGTAGACTGGAGGGATCACAAGATACCAGGTGTATTGGCACCACCATAACGCAACGTTATTTTGCTCAATGCTGTTCAATAATTATTACAGCCAGCTTTCCATTTATGTTTTCTGTTTTTTAACCGTGCTTTGAAGTAACCGTTTTATCATTGAGTGTTTTGCATACTTTTATGAGAATGTCCCTTTCGCTTTCTTTGAAGAAGGAACACGCTGCTTTATATAACAAGGAGCTGTTACTTAACGTTTATGCCAAAATTACCAAGTTTCACTTGCAGAGCTTCTTTCTCTGAAAGAGGATAAAGCACAGATAACGCGTTACAGGAAGCTGGAATTAAGAGTGCGTGATTGATCTCTTGGAAAAGGCTTCGCTCACGGGAAAGAGCCAAGATGGATTTTCAAACTGCGGATCATGCCTAAGAAGTCCGATTTTATTTTTTCAGAGTAATGTCGATGAGTGCAGTTTATATGAATTTCCTGAATGCATTTTACATGATACCACAAAACAGACCATTAGGTAAAAGTGTAAGCGAGTTATTGACCTGAAACCTCATTATTGGTTGCATTCTAAAGGGCACTACTAGTGAGAAATGTATAGACGAGCAGTTTGCAAACAGATGCAAGAGCCATAATGATAATGGGGCACTTACGTTATCGTAATATAGATTGGGATAGTAAAAATGTAAATGGCAAGCAAGCGAAGAATTTCCGAAGTGTGCTCAGGTGAATTTTCTTCACTAATATTTTTCAATTCCACCGAACAATTAAACATTACTGGATTTTGTTCTCCGGAATGAGGATGGATCAAGTGGATCAAATGTCAAAAAAGAAATAATTAGTGAGTAGCGAACATATTATCATAAATTTTAAAGTAAACATAACAAAGGACAAGGAGTAGCAAAATTTCATTTGCTGGAGGGCCAGTTTCAGTGGTTTGAGACTGGATCTCTTCTGGGTAAATTGGAATCGAAGATTGGCAGGCAAAATTGTAATCAAATAGTTAACTGTCATCAATTAACGAATGATAAAATGATTATAGCACAGAAGAATGAAAATACCGACCAGTCAGTTTTAATCCCGGTAGCGGAAAGTCCTTAGAAACCATAATTTGGGCCGAACCTCAGTCAAACTCAATAGAGGAAGTCAGCACGGATTAGTTAAAGGCAAATCGCGTTTAATTAACTTGATTACGTTCTTTTGCTGATGTAACCGAGAGGGCTAATGGAGGGTAATACTGTCGATGTGGCTATACGGATTTCTTAAAGGAGTTTGATAAAGTACCACATAACCCGTTTTCCAGCAAAGTTGAAGCTCATGCTATAAAAGGGACTGTGAGAGTACGGCTACGTAGTTGGATGAGTGAGAGGACGCAGAATAGCGGAAAACCTTTCTTTTCCATACTGGAGGACGTTGCCTGCAGGGCATAATTTTAAAATGTGCAGTCGCCACAAAAGTTAGAACTATTGTGAACTGTGAGGAAGAGAGTGATGGACTTCAAGAGGATATGAACTGGCTGCGGGAAGGTCGAGAACCACAAGATCCTCATTTATAGTCAATGGCAAAGTAATCAAAAGAGACATGAGGGAAATATTTTGCTTACCTAGCGAATGGTCAAAATATGAAATGCGCTGCTTGAAAAGGTGCTGGAGGAGGGCGCAATCGTTGCATTCAAAAAGGCATTATATAAAACACCTGTAGGAATTCACACAAAACTGCAGGGCTAAGGTGAAGTGGCTTGGGAGCGGGAATATCTAAATTGCTTTGGCAGGGAGCCAGTAGGGCCGACGGGCACAATCACCCCCTCCTGTGCTGTAATCGCTGTTAATGAATCTTTGATTTGATATTAATTAGTTACTAAATAATACAATGGATTGTTGCATGCCCGAGTTTACTAATGACACAAAGCTCGATGGCATATATTATGTTGTAGGTTACAAGTCACTCCAAAAATTTAGACTCTTGTCACTTTTTTAGGAATCAAATACACCAATTTTGAAACTATGACTGTAAATGTCTGTTACGTTCAGTACAAAACGAAATTTCAAACGAATCCTCCTTATACGTTCCTGTGGTTCTGCGGGACATCTTTGTGCCCCAGTGAAGTTCAGAACTGGAGCATCGGAGTGAAATTAGAGCTAAACAATGCTTGTGTTTTAACCAGCATCTCTGTTTTTTTAAAATCTTATTTTAGGCTAAGGTTTAATAATAACGGGATTGGTGTCAACCCTATAAAAACAAAAAACTGCGGATGCTAGAAATCCAAAACAAAAACAGAATTACCTGGAAAAACTCAGCAGTTCTGGCAGCATCGGCGGAGAAGAAAAGAGTTGACGTTTCGAGTCCTCAGAACCCTTCATCAGAGGGCTGAAAGGTCATGAGGACTCGAAACGTCAACTCTTTTCTTCTCCTGCTGAGTTTTTCCAGGTAATTTTGTTTTTGTTTTTGTTTTGGTGTCAACCCTGTTTTCCGAATCAATTGGTAAATTCGTTCTTTTAGTGGACAACTTCTATTCTTATAACTACCGAAATAATATGGCGGATTACAATGTCGGTGATATAAACAGAAAAAAACAGTTTCATCAAGAATAACAAATATTCTATTGATCTGCAGAAAGGTGCTTAATTGATCTTACATAACAATCACATAGATATTTACATCACCGACTCCCATTTCCACTGACTTCAATCGAAAATATAATCTGATTTGGTTTCAGGCGGGCGGCAGATTCGACATTTCATGGTTCGACTGGGTTACATTGCATTGCTATGTGGCGTCTGGTGCATGGTGTTTTCCCGAATTAGATTCTCTATTTAGCATATTACGAACAGATAAATTAACCTCTTTTTGCTGCTGCCAGCTTGTCCACTGTTAAGAGAAATACAATGTTTAAAACAAAAATCAGGGATTAGCATATTTTGGCATAGTCAATGGATCTGCACGCACAATGTGAAAATGCCGCCTAGATATTATAAAGTTGCTATGTACCAACTTTATTACTGTTTGCAATACTAGATTATGGAGTAATGGAAGGATGAGGGTTTTACTGTTATGCAGGTTTAACATGTCCAAATTGAAGCGTTGTCATGGACCCAATATCAGAGACATCATGAAGTGCTGGATATTCACATTAGCTGCTTCTGTCAAGAAAGCGAATGAACCGTTAACATTTGTTTGTTTTCAATGACAGTTGAAACGAAAAGACATTTTAGCATCACTGGATAAAGAGGGACAAAATTGCAAACAGATACAACAAAAACAAAACAAAAAAAATCAACCAGAGACAGTGAGTGAATCTCATCGCTTCATAATATAAAGCTGTTAAAATATGATAAGTTTTTGAGGGAATGGAACACTAAGAAAACAAAGAAGTGTCCAAATTGGTAGCATGTGAACAGAAGTGAGAGAGGCATATGGGAAGAAACTCTTTGTAAATGAGTATCGAGGCCCGTCTTGTGCCTGAAGTATAATATTGGCTGACTCCATCATGCTGACATGGTCTGAGTTCTGTCCTATGGACTTAAAGGTAAGGAAATATTGCTACAGCTGTACAGGGTGTTGGTGAGACCATATGTGGACTACTCTGTACAGGTCTGGTGTCCTTAAGTAAGAATATAATTACATTAGAAGAATGTTCATTTGATTGATTCCTGGAATGAAGGAAGGTTGGACAGTTTGGCATTCATCCATGTGAGTTTAGAAAAATTAGAGGCGACCTTACTGAAATGTATAACATTACGAGAGGACTTGAGAGGGTGATTGCTGAAAGGATGTTTCCCCTTGTGAGAGAGACTGGAACTTGGAGACATAGTTTAAACATAAGGGGTCTCCCATTTAAGGTGGAGATGAGGAAAGTTTTTCTCTTTCAAATGGTGGTTTGTCTGCCAGACAGCAGTGGGGACAGGCATCATAGACAAACAGCAAACAACCCACTATCATGGATTAATCTCCCCTGACAATGTTGAATTTAATCCCGTTTAGGTTTATAGATATACCTCACAATTTGCTTCAGGGTTCAGGAGACTTGAAGGCTGTTTTTTTAATTTATTCTTTATGTGGGTGTCGCTGGCCAGGCCAGCATGCATTTCCCACCCAAATTGTCCTTGACAAGGTGGCGGTGAGAATCTGCGGTCCATATGGTGTAGAAACACCATGGTGTTAGAAAGGGAGTTCCACGACTTTCCCGCAGCGACAGTGAAGACACGGCGATATGTTTTCAAGTCAGGATGTGTATAGTTTGGCAGGGGGAGGTCAATGTCAGGTGGTGCCTCCGATTTCATTCCTAATGGTTTGCCAGGCCTTTTCAGACGGCATTTAAAAGCCAACCACATTGCTGTGGGCCTGAGCCTGGAGACACATGTAGGCCAGACTAGAGCAGCTAGGATCGCAGATTTCCACCCCCAAAGTGAACCAGATGGGATTTTTATGACAGCCGACAATGCTTTCAGGTCACTTTTAATTCCAGATATATTAATTGAATTTAAATTCCGCCGTGAATTCGTGTTGGCAGAGTATTAGCCTGGGCCCTCGATTACTACTCCGGCGGCATTACCAGTGCGCTTCCTCATCCCCGCAGTTTATGAGCCCCGACTGTGGGCAGAATTTTACGGCCCTGTCGAAGTAAATGGACTTTTGAACGGTTCGTCGCATTTTGTGGCGAAAATTCCGACTAAAATTGTTGCGCAGAAAATCGCAGGCGCGGGTGCACAATTCTCTTCATTTACAACCAGCTGCAGTCAAGTGTCAGAATTTGAATATATCAGCCAATACCAGGGAAACTTTTCTCCCTCTTTTACCAGCATCGCGGGTTCTTTCTGACTTACAGCAATCCTTTGCTCCCACTGGTGCTGCAGAGAAAAAGGTACATTTTTTTGTAGTCATATCTTTAGGACACGCGGCATAGGTTCATCACCACAAATTCCGCCCACCGAGATTGAGAGGCCGACAAACCGATTGCGCATTCCAGTCTTTCCTTCGTCAATTGATAGCAGTGGCGGATTATATGACGATGAAGAGGGAAACCTATTTTGGCATTTCAGTTTAATCACCGCAAATTAACCTTAAACCTCAGTTATATGCATTCAAGAAAGCAGACGATGTAGGTAAGGCTGCTCATTACCGAGTTCCGGAAAAATAATTAGAAATGATATCAGCCAGCTGGGATCAAATTAAGACGATAGCATTTGAAATTCCGTTAGCCTGAACAGACAGCCAAGCAACAGCAAACAGACGAATGACGAAAAATGAGCTAGCTCCAAGCCCAAATCAAATTAAGCTTAATAGAATAAAATCAAGAGCGACAGGTAACAGCCAACTGGCTCGAAATCTTTTTGTATTTGGTATGGAATGAAAAGTAATTATTAAGGTATGGCGGTTCATCTTTCGACCGACTTCGATTTACTCTGTGACATTCTACGCCGCATGAGGCACAATCACAATAGAAAGATCGATGACCAATTGTCCATTGAGTGGCCGGGCAATTCTAACATCCCAGGAACTCTGCCATTGTGAGTAAGAGGAAACATGTTGAGTTAGATTTGAACAAAGACACAGGGCAAAAGCATACATACAAGCATACACTTGTAGAACCGAAATTAATTAGAGTTCAGATATATATGCACCATTGGCTATGGCAATTGCAATTTTAAATCCTTGCCCTTGTTCAGCAGTGGCTGACAATTGTTTTCTATGTTCATACTCCTCACTCGCAGACTGACATGAATTATGGATTAATTAAATCTGATTTCAACCTTCAACGTTAACGGGTGTCTGCGATTATGAGTCCTATCCCCTTGCAGGTAAAAATCCTTGCAAGTTGTGGACGAATAGGTTACATACTCGAACGAATGGTGCCTGCCATTTTCAGCATCTGAATGGAGGGACCATCAGCGTTGGCTTCTCCGGAGCCCCTTGAGGCGCACCGCAACATCCGTGTTTTTAGCTAAGTGAAAGCGCAGGAGGCGGCCTTGATAGTTGCGAACCTATCAGTGTTCGCTATTGGGAAACGGAAATGCATGTCAACCATTGTGTATAAAACGAGCCTGCAGCGTGCACCATTACAAAATGCACTAATGCAACTCGCCAAGTGCTCTTCAGCAGCACCTCCAAAACCGCACTTTCTACGCAAGATCAGTTGGCGCGTAGGAACTACACCAGTGCAACCTCCCCTCCGGGAAACACTTCACCATGAGATAGAAATATATCGCCATTCCTTCAATGCCTCTCCGTGAAAATCGTCGAAAACCCTAAGCAATAGCAACGTGGGTAGCTTCACCACGCCTACTGCAGCAGTTCAAAAGACAGTTTCACTCACCTTCGAGAAGGCAATTAGGAACAGATACCCATAACGGAAGAATAGATAAGTAATAGAAGGAGGACATGGCAAATAATTCATCCTTACTGGCGGCATCTATTCTTTTATTTAAATCTGCAAACAAAGATATCTTAATGACTTAACAAATTGTAGTACGTCCTGTATTGACGGTTTAGGACAGTTTCGCAAAGATTATACTGAATTAAAATGCAGATATAAACATGATTAAAAGGTCTTGACTAATGCAGAAAGCTGTGATTAAATGGCGTCCGTTTACTTTGAGGAAACGTGTTTCGAAAAAAAATATAATTTTTATGCATATTTTACATATATATATACACGGATTCATGAATATTGGGCATAATATTATTAGACTTCGTATGGTCAAAGCAGGACGATCCTTGCTGTTTTGAGCCATTGGGTAGAAGCTTTCGACGGCCGTTATCGGATCTGTCGGTGGCCATATGGAGCGCCTAACATTCAGTTCCATTTCTGCCAAAGGAACTGAGTATCAGACACTGATATAACAGGTGGCCGATTCGGCACCGCCCATTTTGCACCACTTCCATGGCAAATGTCGGCTGTTACTATGTTGAACTCTTAGCAGATCGTGATATTGAGTCAGAGAGTCATTATGACATTGGAGCTGCTCATTCAGCCCATCGAATCCGTGCGGGCTTTCTATAGGGCAATCCAGTCAGGCCCATTCCCCCGCCCTATCCTCTTAACAATGAAAATTTATTTCCCTTAAGTGTCAGTCCAATTTCCTTTTGAAATAATTGATTAACTCCTCTTCTTTGACCCTCGTTGGCATCGAGTTCTAGGTTCTTCCGAACATTTTCCCCATATCTCCAGCCCCCAAAACAATTTTTTTCCCTCCCTGTCCTTGTAACATCAGAGACAAGCAACAGTTTCCTTTGTCTTCGTTATCTAAACTTGGCATTAAGTGTAGCCCTCCATGAAGTCTCCCCTAAATATCGTTTTACCTCAAGAAGAGGAAACATAGCTTTTCCAATGAAACTACATACCTACAATCCCTGATTCAAGTGTCTCTTATCTTCATAGTCCCAGGAATCCTCACGTCATCCCCAAATTGTGACCAGGACCGGGCATAACGCCCTAGCTATGGCTTAATCAGAGCTTTATAAATATTCAGCTTAACTTCCCTTCTCTTATTTATGAAGTCTTCAATGCCTTTAGTAATGAAGCCCAAGATCCCATTTGTTTTACTAATTACTCTCTTAACATATTCTTCCGCCTTCAAAAGTCTATGCACATTAACGTCAGGTCTCTTTCTGTTCCTCCACGCTTGGAACTGTACCATTAAGTCTATATTTTCCGATCCTAGTACTATTCTTTGGGATACACCAGTGTCTACCATTCTCCAGTATGAGAAACAACCATATACCATGACTCGACGTTTTCTGTCCGTAAGCCATTTTTAATCAAAGCTTCCAATTGCCCTCCTATTTCATAAGCCTCCATTTTTCTGACCAACATTTTATGCGGTACTTCCTTAAAATCCTTTTGTACAGCTTGTATGGTATCCTCTTCATCAACTATCGCTGTTACTTCATCAAAACCATTTAACTATACTAATCAAATGCGATCTGTCTTTACAACTCAACTTTCCTTAACTTAAAACTCGCCAATACCATGTTAAATCTTTCCATGGTTATTCTTTCTGAAGGCTTACCCATCTGATGTTAAGCTGACTGACCTGTAATTACTCACAGTGCCCTGACACCGTTTATTGAATACAGGTATCACGTTTGCCACTCTCTAATTCTCTGGCAACCCCCTCGCATCTTACAAAAATTGTAAGATTATAGAAAACGATTTCACTGTCTCCTCTCCACTTTCTGCAGCAATGTGGGTTGTAACCGATCCGGACCAGGTCACTTATCCACGCTAAGCATAGCCAGCCTTTACAGTACATCATGCCTATCATTTGTCACAGCATCGATCTTTCGGCTGGTAATTTTGCAGCATCCTCTTCCTTTGTTAGTGCTATGAATTAGCCAATATGTATTCTATCTCTGCCCTGATCTCTAAGCACTTAGCACTCTGGTCCTAATTGAGCCAACACCACTTCTTGTTTTGAGCTGACGATTTAAATGCTGGTTGAAGAGCTTCGGATTCCTTTTATGTTAGTTGCCATTCAATTCTCATATTGCCACTTTGCCTTTCTAATTTTCCTCTTTAAATGAACTCTCAAATTATTGTATTTGACATGGATATGGCTTAAAGCATTCACATGGCATGGCATCATACGCCTTTTTTTGCATTCATTATATCCTTTACCTTCTTCAGAATTCAAGGAGCCTTAGCTTTGATTCTCTAACCTCCTGTCCTTTTTGTAATGTACATCGTGTGTATTTGAAACATCTCAAGCATAAAGATCTCTCATTGTTGCCGTACAGTGCTTTGTGCCAGTCTTTCATTGCATTTTACCCTCGATAGATCCCTCTCATTACATTGAAGTTTTACCTCCTCCAACTAGAAGTCCTACTTTAGCTTGTTCCTTCCTCTTCTTCATTACTTATCTACACCTTATGAAATGATGTAGGACGTACCTAAGCGTGCTCCCATAGATACTTGGTCCACTTGAATACCCAGCACTAGATCCACCAAAACGTGCATCCTAGTTGGACCGAGAACTTGCTGACAAAGGAAGTGCTCCTGAGCACATATCCGAAATTCCTCCCTTTCTTATAGAATCACAGTACCTTTACAGTGTGGAAGGAAGTCATTCCGTGCATCGAGTTTGCACTGGCTCTCTGGCAGAACATCATACTTAGTCCCAGCCCCCTGCCTTATCCCTATATCTGTGCACATTCTCTCTTTTCGGATATCAATCCAATTCCCTTTTGAACATCTCGGCAGACCCTGTCTCCACCGCCCTCTCAGGAAGTTAGTTCTAGACTTCAGCCACCTTCTGGATGAAAAAACAAATCCTCACATCAATTTTACTCCTTTTGCCCATTATTTTGAAGCTATGCCCTTTAGTTCTTGATGCTTCATTGAGTGGGAACAGCTTCTCAGTATTTACCCTGCCCACACACCTGAGGATCTTGAATACCTCCATCAAGCCTCCTCTCAGTTTTATTTTCTTCAAAGAAAACCTTTAATTTAACATGGTCCCATTCTATATTTGGACAAGTTGGGGGCCACAGTATCATCAATCTATTGTTCCTCGTAACCTCTCTGATTTCACTGCATACTGACACGTACATCTGCCAGCAGCGCGGATAGGCAGTGTGCATAATTGTCCATTTATGACAATATTGGGCAAGATTGGGATCTTCCCGGATCCTCCAATTTAAGTTAAAACCTCCAGCACTGTTTCCTTAGAATCCCTTTCGCTGTTCTGCTGGTTCCACGCCACTACCTTTATCTGTGACTCTCTGGCACTGTTTGCCCTCAGGCGTTCTCTCTCTAAGTCCTGCTGACGTCCTCAGGTCCTACCCCTCCATCCGGCTCAATTCCCATCGCTACTTTGCTCTGTCTCTGCTTGCCCTCAGGCTTGGTCCCTCTCATTTAGCTATCTCTCAAACCCATCTCTCTGTCGTGGAAACGTCAAGATGACAATTAAAATCAACAATATCTGGATATTCCATTGGTGAAAATGCACCTATGTTAAAGTGGCTGCAGTTATAATCAATAAACGGCACAAAATTACAACTTTAGATTCATTGAGATTGTTTAATCCATTATTCTCCGTCATATTTGCGATGGCAGTATTAATTACTGTTTTCAACACATTATCTAAGCAGCATATTCCAAAAAAATTGCTTAACTGGAAATGGAAACCGAAATTGGAAAAAAACATTACAGGTAGCAGTAGCGTATTGCAAATGGCTGAATTTTAAGTGCCCGAGAGGGCGTGTTTCCTGCGGGGGCGGCGAGGAGGGGGGCACGTAAAATAGAATTGGCGCCAACCCTCCACCTCCCCGCCCAGCCCCGAAATCGTCAGCCCGCCCGCCGTATTAAAATGGCCAATTCAAGGTCGATTAGAATTGTTATCAAGCCTACTGACGCAAATAATATGCTGCCCACGTCGTAATACACTTGGTGTGGATAGCAGGGCGAGAGCGGGAAACCTAATTTTTAACCTCAAATGGTTAATGGTGGGAAGAAATGGCGGGGGAGGGATGGACGCACTTCGGGGCTGCCTTTGTCAATCACGCGGCCTCCCCTTAGACAGAACAACACACTCCCTTCCTACCCGCTCCTTGTCTTAAACCCACCCTCTCTCACGCCCCCGCCCACCCCCGCCACTGTCCCTTTCCTCATCAGTCCAGAATCCTCCCAGCCAAAGACTCCAGGCTGATGCGGGGATCCGAGGACTTGGGCTCCTCTCTTTGGCTGCAGTCCCGGCATCGGCCACTGATTGATTATCCTTGCGCTGCCGGGTCTGATGGAGCTCCGGAGGCTCCAGAGGGCGGCAGTTCGCACACATGGCCCCCAGTCCTGAGCCCACACTTCATTGCTCCAGGCTGATCGGTGTGGAGCCGGTCAGCTTCAAGCCGGCATGGTTTCCGGTGGGGAGAGGGGGCAAGGCCGTCTGCCCCCAAATTATTCCGCTCCAAGTGTCAGAAACGACGTGAAACCAAGCCCCTCGGCGTCAGCAATAATAGATGGTATATAAGGTCCGTTCATGTGTGTACACATTTGTGAGTACTTTACCTGCGATTTCCTTTAACTTTTGAACTGTTAAAACAAGAAAATATAGTTCAGGATAAGCCTCAGACAAGTTCTTTGCGTAGAAGAATTCAGTTTCCATGCCATACATGCAATTTTATTTGACTCTGTGGAACAGCAGTTAATATTTCACGCATTAGCTCTGTTGAATAATGTGTTTTTTGTTGTTCATTTACGGGATGCGAGCGTCTCTGACCAGGTCAGCATTTATTGCCCCACCCTAATTTCCCTTAAGAAGATGGTGGTGAGCTGGCTTCTTTACCTATGTGGTGTAGGTACACCGAAAGTGCTGTTAGAGAGGGTGTTCCAAGGTTTTGACACCGCGACAGTGAAGGAATTGCGATATATTTCCAAGTTTGGATGGTGAGTGGCTTGGAGGGGAACTTCCAGGTGATGGTGTTCCCATGTGTCTGCTGCCCTTGTCCTTCTAGACTGTAGTGGTCGTTTATTTGGAAGGCTGTCTAAGGAACCTTGGTGTGTTCCTATTGTGCATCTTGTGGATCGGCACACTGCTGCCACTGTTCGTTGGTGGTAGAGGCAATGAATCCTTGTGGATGGGCTTCCAATCAAGGAGGCTGCTTTGCCCTGCATGGTGTCAAGCTTCTTGAGTGTTGTTATAGCTGCACTCATCCAGGCAAGTGGATGATGTTCCATCAAACTCCTGACTTGTGTAGGTGGTGGACAGGCTCTGGGGAATCAGGAGTTGAGTTATTCGGTGCAGAAATCCTAGCTTCTGACCACTTCTTGTAGCTACAGTATTTATATGGTTAGTCCAGTTAAATTTCTGGTCAATAGTAATTCCAAGGATCTTGATAGTGGGGATTCAGCGATGGTAATGCCATTAAAAGTCAAAGGGCGGTGGTTGGATTCACTCTTGTTGGAAATGTTCATTGCCTGGAACTTGTGTGGCACGAATGTTACTTACCACTTGTCCAAGCCTGGATATTGTCCAGGTCTTGCTGCATTTGGACATGGTCTGCTTCAGTATCTGAGGAGTCGTGAATGGTGCTGAACATTGTGCAATCATCAGTGCATACCCCACATCTGACCTCATGATAGAGGGAATGTCATTGATGATGCAGCTGAAGATGGTTGGGCCGAGGGCACTACCTTGAGGAACTCCTTTAGTTATGTGCTGGAACTGAGGTGAGCGACATCCAAGAACAACAATTATCTTCCTTTGCGCTAGGTTGTAGTCATATGACTGCAATCATTGGAGAGTTCCCTCCCACCCCCAACCTCATTTCATTGACTCTAGTTTTTCTGGGGCTAGTTGATGCCACACTCCGTCAAATGCTGCTTTGATGTCAAGGACACGTCACCTCTGCAGTTGAGCTGTTTTGTCCATGTTTGGGCCAAGGCTGTAATGGGGTCAGGGACTGAATGGTCCTGGCAGATCCCAAACTGAGCATCAGTGAGCAGGTTATTGCTAAGCAAATGACGCTTGCTTGCACTGTTGATGATCCATTCCATCACTTCACTGATGATCGAGAGTAGGCTGATGGGGCGGTAATTGGCTGAGTTAGATTTGTCCTGCTTTTTGTGTACAGGAAATATCTGGGCAAATTTACATTTTGCCAGGTAGATGTCAGTGTCGTACAGCACGGCTAGGGGTGCAGCAAGTTCTGGAGCACAAATCTTCAGTACTGTTGCTGGGATATTGTCAGGGCGCATAGCCTTTGCAGTGTTCAGTTCATCAGTCGTATCTTAATACCAAGTGGAGTGACTAGAATTGGCTGAAGACCAGCATCTGTGATGCTGTGAACCTCTGGAGGAGGCAAAGATGGATCATCCACTCTGCATTTCTGGTTGAAGATTGTTGCGAGTGCTTCAGCCTTATCTTTTGCACTTATGCGCTGGGCTCCTCCATCATTGAGGATGGGGATGTTTGTGAACCCTCCTCCCAAAGTGAGTTGAATAATTGTCCACCGTCATTCACGACTGGGTGTGGCAGGACTGCAGAGCTTAGATCTGACCCGTTGGCTGTGGGATCGCTTGGCTCTATTTCTTGCTGCTTATGCCATTTCACACGCACGTTATCCTGTGTTGTAGTTTTACCAGGTTGATACCGCATTTTTAGGTATGCCTGGTGCTGCTCCAGGCATGCCCTCTTGCACCCTTCATTGAGCCAGGGTTGGTCATCAGGCTTGCTAGTAATGATAATGGGGGATATGGTGGGCCATGAGGTGACAGATTGTGTTGGATTTCAATTCTGCTGCTGCTGATGGTCAACAGCGCCTCATGGATGCCTAGTTTTGAGTTGCTGGATGTATTCAATATAAATCCCCTTTAGCACCATAGTAGTGCCACACAGCATGATGAAGGGCATCCTCAATGTGTGGATGAACTTTGTCTCCACAACGACTGTGTAGTGATCATTCCCACTGATAATTTCTGGACAGATGCATCTGGGCAGGCGGCTGATTGAGGATGAGGGCAGGTAAGTTTTTCCCTCTTGGTGGTTCCCTCACTGCTTACCGCTGCCCCCCCACCCCCCCACCACCCTAGCAACTATGTCTTTTAGGACTTGGCCCGTTTGGTCTTTGGTGGTGCTACTGGGCTACTCTTGGTGATGGATGTTGAAATTCACCATTCAGAGTACATTCTGCGTGCTTGGCACTCTCAGTGCTTCTTCCATGTGGTGCTCAACATGGACGAATACTGATTCATCCGCTGAGGGGTGTGAGGGTCGGTACATGGTCATCAACAAGATGTTTCTTTGCCCATCCCTGATCTGATGCCATGAGACTTCATGAGGTCCGGACCGATGTTGAGGGCTCCCAGTGCAACTCCCTCCTGACTGTATACCACTGTGCCATTATCCCTGCTGGGTCTGTCCTGTTGGGACAGGCCATATCCAGGGGTGGTGAGGTGGTGTCTGAGACATTGTCCTGCAAGGTATGATTCAGTGAATATGACTATGTCAGGCTGCTGCTTGACCAGTCTGTGAGACAGCTCTCCCAATTTTGGCAAAATACCACAGATGTTAGCAAGGAGGATTTTGCAGGGTCGACAGGGCTGAGTTTACCGTTGTCATTTTCGGTGCCTAGATTGATGCCGTGTGGTCTGTCCAGTTTCATTCTTTTGCATTTAATTTGCAGCAATATTTTTTACGTGGGCGAACTCGGGAATAAAATCGCATCCAATCAGTTGTTGTGTATTCAAACAGTACAACCATTATGATATGTATTCGAACGTACACTTCCATACAGATCTTAGTCTGACTGCCAAGCCGGATTTGAATAAGGATGGGAGAGGTGCTTGCCACCTCCTGCCCATTAAATCATAAGTCATGAAACCTGAACTGCATTCCATATTACACTAAGCAATATTTTCCGTGCGTCTCTGTTTTCCTTTTACTAGGAGTGCATGAGAACATACCAAGCCAAAACGAAAACCAACGAATTTCAGTGCTTTCATTCCCCATTTAAATGTTGGTTATGTAAAGAAGAATATGGTACTTTCTTGAGGAGTAGAAGAGGGAACCACGAAGCCAAACAAAGTGAAAAATAAACTGTCAGGAAAATATCTCACCAACTATGAGCAGCCAATGAGCTAAGGTCCTGCTATGAGGCAGAACACACGTGACCATTTCTGCTACCACAGCATTCTTCTTGTAATGTGGTGCCTGTAAATATTTTGGACATGTTTCTGGCGCCAGTCTAATCTTTATGCCAAACTTGACCCTCGAGCAAAGTACATTTCAGGCCACCTGCAGAGGTCATCTGTTAAATAACGAAACACGTGTGTGTGTGTGTGTGTGTATCGGGTGGTTGGGGGGGCGCAGTTGAAGGGAGGGTGTGCGGTTGAGTAGCAATTCTTGGGACTTCGGATTTGCGGGAAGAGGCACTCCTGCCCCTGATGTTACCAAAGGATTGTGTTTTTAAAAAATCACTTGGGCATTTATATTTTAATTTTATTTTCCTCTGTTGGGCTGCTGAAGATTCCTGAACAAGGTAGATCAGTCACCGTGAGGCTCAGGTGGTCAAATGGATCAATTAACAGTCAAAATCCTCGAACTTCCTAACAGCACTGTGGGTGTACCTAAACTACAGGGACTGCAATGGTTCATAAGGGCAGCTCACCACCTTCTCAAGGGCAACGAGGGATGGGTAATAAATGCTGCCCCAGCCAGCGAAGCCTGCATCCGGTGAACGAATAAAAAAAGTCATTAGAGTCTTCGTTAATTACACATTCTAACAGCCTTACTCCTCTTTACGAAACCTAAACAGGTGTTATCACGAATTTCGCAATTGAATAGAAAACTGCACCGATTGATTGCAGACCATCCCATTGCTAAATTGGTATTTTGTGCTATAGTTTTATACAAGAAAATAATAACTAATTTATCACACAGCAACTTCTATCCATTATTTCAGTGAGCAATCTATCTGCGGTAAGGTATTGGCGACACTACTGATCTAGTACCTCTGCAAAGTTAGAACGTTTAAGGCCACGATTTTACACAGATAACAAAGTGGATTGCTACATAGTCTTACATTAATTCAAAGCAACGAATCCACTGGCTGGCTGCCAAAGGGCACGATTCATCAATGTGTCAGTAGCTTGGTTTTGCCTTTGTATGCCACCTCCTGCCCATTAAATAATGAGTTATGAAACCTGAATTGAATTTTACATTACGTTAGGCAATGTTTTCTGTTTTTCCCTCTTTTCCTTTTACTGGGTTGTATCAGAACATGCCAAGTGAAGCCGCCGCCAAGGAGCTCCGCTATTGGGTGGAATTTTCCAGCAGTTTGTGCACTGTAGCAGGTCTTCGAATAATCTTTGTGAATCATTAATTGGCAGAGAGTTTCAAAAATGAGCCCCTCAATTTCGTCAAGTCACTCGCTCTGGCCGGAGATGCAGTCAATGACGCGGGTTCTTGGTTAATTCCCACAAATAACATTCATCAAGTTAATGAATAACATCTATTCAAAGATAACTAGATTCTTTGATAGTCAAGAATTGTACGGAAACATGAGTGAAATTATAATGAATCATGTTATTCAATATAATACTTTACCAATCTGTAGCCGTAATCTAGCATTCTCTGAAAAAAATGTTAAAAAAGCGAGGGTAACTTCAACGGTATTCAATTAAAATTATCTACCCACAATTAGAGCAATTATATTTCCACTAGCAACGGAGGCTTAACTATATTAGGGTCAAGGAATCTATCCAGGAACAATTAGAGACAACAGAGCAGAGAGACGGAATTCTACCCTCTGTAAAGTTATCCATCTTACCTCTTTTAAGTGCATCCGCTGGGAGGGAAGAAACAAAGATATTATGTTATGACTCTAGAGTGAAGTGATGAGATGAAAGTCGCGGATCATAATGAATCAAATCATTATTTAGTACAGCAGAATATTACAACTGCTCCTTAAAAGTGCTGAAGCAGAAAATAATAGCAATTCATACTCATGCTGGAGGTTTAACATTGAAATAAAAAGACACATGTAAAATATTTCCCCACTTAGCCAGAATTTAATTAAAATATGCTAACATTTTTACACGGCTTTTCGTGACATTTTGAAACTCTTTGTAGCCAATGAAGCACTTTTGGAGTGTAGGAATTGTTGTAATGCTGAATACGCCACTGTTGTTTTGCACACAGCAAACTCCCAAAAATAGCGATGTGAAAATTACGAGATGAACTGTTTTTCTATTGTTGATTGTGCGATAAATATTGGCTAGAGAACCCGGGATAAATACACTGCTCTTCTTCAAATTTCTGCCATTGGATCTTTTGCGTCCACCCGAATAAGCAGGTGGGGTCTTTGCCTTCACATCGTATCTGAAAGTTCAGAACTCCGACACTGCAGCTCTCCGTCAGTACTGCACTTCCGTGTCAGTCTTGAATGTTATGAACCACCGACCTTACGAATTAGACATGCAAGTGCTATCAACTAAGCGGCAGTTAAGACTTAGACAGCAGGACAAGAATGCGGCTTAAGGAAAAGAATCAAATAACCAGTATTTAAATCTGTGTTGGGAGGAAAGTTTTAAGAAGAAAGGAAGTACCAACGTAAAAGGCTTGGAGGGTACTTTCCAAATGATAAATGCAAAGTGATTCGAAGTGAGATGGGTGGAGGCAAGGTGCTTAATGGCCCTCTGAGGGCTGTGCAACCAAGGGATGGGCGTCCGAAAGATGTTAAAGATTGGAGTTCTTTGGCTGAGAGGTACTACTAAAGGGAGTAACTTGTGTGGAAACATGGCTTTGGAGAGAAGGTGGGAACAAGTGATTTAAAAGCTTGGATTTTGCAGGCAGTGGAGAGGTGCCGCCGACCTCAAAGAAACCTTTGCCTTTCAACCCTCACTGTGGCATGGATTTCACCTTTCACCATGTAAATTTCACTCTGCCGCCAACAATGGGGCATCTCTGACGCCCAACCACAGCGAAGTCATCAATGACGTCAAGCCACCAATTTCACCCGTTTCATTGCAGCGGAGAAGAAATTGCAACAGGGTCAGAGAAAGGCATGCAGAAACAACCAAGTGATTCTGTTGCTAATTAACTGCGTGGTTTTGAAAGCCCCGTGACTGTAGAACCAGAAGACAACAGCCCTCTCTCTTCCCTGTAAACCCGATTCCATCTATAAAGCTCAGCTGATAAAGCAAGCACTGGCCATTCTACAGTGGAAGCCATCACAGCAGCAGAGACAGTCCTGAAACCTCAAAACCTTCAGTTTAGACAATGCAAAATCTACACTTCAAACACGTATCAGGCCTACACCGAACAATGCAGATTGAACTGATTCAATTTTTATAAGTATGTCTGATGTCCAACCATAGCGAAGTCATCAATCACGGCAAGCCACTAATCACATCGAAGAATTTTCTCAGACAGCAAGCCAGGAAATAAAAAGCGATGTCTAAATTGTTTGCATTAGTGCGGACTTCAATAGGAAACAGGAGGGGCAAAGTGCCGCGAAAGCATTAGATGGTGTTTCCCTAAAGTCGTCCATAAACAATGCATTTGTATGTGATTGTATATATTTTATATCTAGAGTGAGTAATTCAATTTAAAATAAACTAACAGCAAAGCCCTTTTATTTAAAAAAAGAAAGGGTTGGTTTAGTCTACCTATTGCTCTGGAAGTTACTTAGGAAAAGACAAAGTTACTGACACATACGCACTAAGATTAGTTGCAGGTGAAGATAAAAATTATACTTATAAAACTCGAATCAGTTCATTCTGCATCGTTCGGTGCAGGCCTGATACGTGTTTGAAGTCCAGATTTTGCGTTGTCTAACGTGAAGGTTTTGAGGTTTCAGGGTTGTCTCCGCTGCTGTGTTGGCTTCCACTGCCGATTGGCCAGTGCTTGCTTTAACAGCCGAGTTTTATAGGTGGAATCAGGTTTACAGGGAAGAGAGAGGAATGGAAAAAAGAAACAAGAAAAACAAGTGCCAAGGTTTTTCACATCGTGAAGTCCTTATCAGTTAATGTTATTCTGTTGGAAGGAAAGCCAATATGTCAGTTGATCTTATTTACACTTGTGGGGCACTCATTGCACTTTTAATGTCTTTTCATGTCTGCTTGTA
Source organism: Carcharodon carcharias (assembly GCF_017639515.1). Taxonomy (NCBI): domain Eukaryota; kingdom Metazoa; phylum Chordata; class Chondrichthyes; order Lamniformes; family Lamnidae; genus Carcharodon; species Carcharodon carcharias. The sequence goes on from NC_054485.1 coordinate 92,558,838, forward strand.
ATCAACTCAAAAGCTTCCAGTATCTTGGCTGCATCACAGTTATTAAGTCAGATGACTTTTGGCAGCCATTTTAAGGCCGACGGTGTCCACTTTTAAAGGAGAATACTGTTTTTTTAACCACATCCGAACATCATACCTACACAACCTGACACGGCAATGACAACATTCTCTGGATTTACGGACTGAGCTGCACATGAGGGGACACGGCCGTAGCTGCAGCTTCATTGATTAATGGCATCGAAAGCTTACAGTTTCACATCATCGCAATTGCAAAATCTAGGCCAAAATGTATGTAATGCGGGGCAGGGATTGAGTGCCGATAGGTAAATGCAGGTTAAGGGGCCATCTTGATTTTGTGCGGGTCACATGCTTGAGATGTGCGAATCGAGTTAGGAAAATTGGAAGGCACACCCTCTGCAACATCTGCTTGAAGTTCCAGTGACTCAAGAAGGGGTTTCAGCAAATTATTATAGAGAATTATGTTAATTTACTCAGCGATTTCCTCATAAAAAAATGTAAGGCTGATTTCCTAAGAAATTCTCTCTGATCAGAGGAATGGTGCAATGTACACGCTAAGAGAGTTTGGAATATTGGCGAGAATAAGACATATTAACGTTTTCATTGCTCGTCATCTCAAAGCTTGCATTCAGTGCTAATGAGAAGCATTGCAGTTAATCAAGTATGCACAGCGCCTGCATAATCTGATTTAGCTTCAACGGTGGATATGTAATTCTTACAAGTTATTGCATCCTTGTAGGGGTTATGTTCATAAAGGAAATTGGTAATAGTATTAGCAACTGTACCACCCTTACAAATTATATTAATTAGTTGGAAATGTAATCTAGAGATTATCCGTATTTCTGATGTTTTGAACTCTCTTTGTAAATTAATTTTGAGGAAGCAGGCGTGGTTTCATTGAAATTAATGTTGAATGGAGCTATTAGTACATACATCTCGAAATGTTTTTTGTTATCAAGAGTCTGAACGAAATAAATCAGCATCAATTTGTGACTTGAAATGTGAGGTTTGCGACTGCAGCATAACCCTTTTGTTTTTGCAAACCGGGTTTGTGTCATAGGGCTTTTTCAAAGGGGAGCTGATGCCAACCTCTTGAAAGCGAACTACCATCTAATAGATAGGGCAGAAAATTCAGCAAATAACCTAATGATTGGGGCGACTTAAAAGTGGAAGATGCTGAAACAGGCTATGTATGCACTGGCGGACATATTGCTTATTGGTTTATTGGTTTTCCAATTCTTATTGGTTCTTTTCATTGCGTGTTCGTCATGCTTTCAGCCATGGCTCATTTGATAGCACTCACACATCTGAGTCAGACATTTTTGGTTAATTTTCTACTCTACCTGCATGAATCTACAATTTAGGCTGCCAGTACAGTGCATCACTGAAGGAATGCAGCACTGTTGGTGGTGCTGTCTTTCAGATGAACCATTAAAATAAGGCCTCGCCTGCCCTTTCCGGTGAATGCAAGCTCCTATGTTACTCTTTGGAAGATGAGCTGGCACATTTTTATAATGTGTCCTGGTTAATATTTATCCCTTAACAAACCAGGCTAAAGCACATTATCTAGCTGTTAACTCATTGCCGTTTATTGGACCTTGCTTTGCATGAATTGGTTGCTATGTTTCCAACGCTCACAAGATTGACTTCATTCCAAAGTTATTTTATTGCTTGCATAACGCTTTCGGGCATCTTGAAACTTGTTATATAAATACTAATTTTTTTTTTAGAGAAGTTCATTATGGTTAGCTGCATGTTCTGCTAAACGGTGACACTTTATTCTGGTAAAGAACTTTTAGGTGCGCGATTTATATCGACCGTATTCTTTAGGAACGTGGTTAAATTTCAAAGTTAGGAGATGATATAACGTTCTTTAACGTAATCTCATTAATCCCACTGATGTTCGCTTGTGAAACTGATCTAGCAATAACTGTCCATTAATATTGCAGAATGACGCAAAGTCTATGGGTGAAATATAAACGTTTCCATGCTGTCAGTAATTTCATGTAAATTGCCTGCCTGACCCTGAATTTCATATGACCTAATTTGCATCGATTGGATTAAAACTGTTTTTCTTGTAAACAATTCGAATCAGCTAATGTGAATTGATTGTTGCAATTTACAGTGCGTAGTATCTACTCTGCAATTAAATTATACAGAAATGTAACTGCCCGGTTTGAATTTTACAATAGTTAGATATTCAGATGTAATTCTGATGATCACGCTTCAAGTTGAAAGACACAAGTCAAATATATCAAACTAGCCCATTTCCCAGGGACTTAATCTGGGACAGGCGTAATAAAACATTTATCAGATTCATTTGCTTTAACAGATCGGGAGGAGTTCCAGGTTCATCGGGGAAGTTGATTAACCATTGTTCTCCCATCCTGGGAGGGGGCTATCTGGTATTTACTGCTTTGCCATTGATTTAAAAGAAACTGACGATGTAATTACGTTATACTTCAAGAATTTTACAATGCATTAGTCTATTTTCTATGCTGTTGCAGAGTATTAGTCCGATGAGCGATTTGCATTTAGGTGTGCTTAGGCTGAAGAAAGTAAGAATGAGTACAGAAGTTGCACCTTTTGCATTTTGGACTGCTAGGTCTGTTGATTTTAACTTGCTGATAGAAGCAAGTACTCCAGCTCCGGAACGTGGGAAAGTACCTTTCTTTCTGGAATGCTTTGTTAAATGGATGTTATGACTTCTGGAACAAGTCAGCACACCACGCGCTGCCGGCTCAACAGTGATGTGTCACCTATTGATTTCAATGGCTAATGGTTGACAACGTTAACAACGCAAAATATGTGTTATACGAAATAAGCATGTGGATGGAATGTAAATCACTAGGTAGTTTAATTTAAATAGGCGTAGGTAGGCGAATTATCATGAATACTAATATTATTGCAAAATGCACATCAACATGAATATCAAACATAAATTTCATTATTACCAAATGAGAATGACTAAAATTATCTATGCATTGATGTAGAATTCTTAATTTAACAGCATGTGCTTTTCTCATAATTCTACTCAATTGAGAACCTTCGCCTTTCCCAGCACTGTAAGCACCCATGCATATGCGAAAGGACAGGAATAAATGGGCAGCTAAGAAGGTATGTATGCAGGTGGATGGATGGGTGGGTAGATAGACAGACAGATAGATAGTAGATAGAAAGGTAGGTAGGTAGATGGATAGATAGACAGGTAGGCAGGTAGGTAGGTAGGTAAATAGATAAACAGCCCTAGTTACGCTTGTCTTTTTGTGGTGTATGTGGAACATTCCTTGTTCCAATCCTAATCAGCTCCCTACCCCAATGATTTTTCTGGTACGTAGATGACTATATCGGTGCCACTTCTAATCGGAACTGGAAAAATAAACCAAATATGCTTCATATTTCTACCCTACAACACTTTTTCACATTGACATGGTCCATCTCCGACTCTTCCCTTGCTCGACTTCTCTTTCTTCACATCTGAGGATAGCCTGTCTGCTAATATTCGTTATTCTCCCACCGACTCCCACAGTTACCTCAACTACACTTCCCCACACGCTTGTCCTGTAAGGACTCCATTCCATTTTCCCAGTTTCTTTGTTTCCGCCACATCTATTCTGGCATATCTTCCACACCGGCACTTCTGACATGTCTTCCTTATTCCACGAACTGAGGGTTCCTTCGCACTGTTTTTGACAGGGCCCTCAACCGACTCTGACCCATTACTGGAAACCTTGCTCTCATACCTTCTTCCCCCTCCCAGAATGATGGCAGGTTCCCCTTGCCTTCATTTTCCAGTCCACCAACTTCCACATTTAAAGTTTCATCCTGCACCATTTTCCAAGAACCCATTCCCTCCGCAATACATTGGCCTACTTCCCTATCACCCCAACACCTCCTCCGCTCCCCACTACACCTTCCCATGCAATTGCAGGAGGTGTAGCACCTGCGCTGTTACGTCCTTTCTTCCCGCCTTCCAAGGGACCAAGCATATCTTCCAGCTGAAACAACAATGTACCTGTACATCAACCTTTTTATTGCATTGCATACACAGCTCACAATCCGGTCCCCTCTACACGGAGGAGACCAAACACAAACTGGGTGACCGCTTTATGGAACGCCTCTGCTCAGCCCGCAAGCATGATGCCATTAGTTGCCATTTAAATTCGGCACCTTGCTTTCGCACTCAAATTTCTGTCCACGGCCTGCTGCACCATTCCAATGAAACTCAATGCAATCTGGAGGAACAGCACCCCATCTTTCGCTTAGGTGCTTTGCAGCCTGTGGACTCAACAATGAATTTAACAACTTCAGACCATGAACTCTGAATCCCATTTTGATTCTTTGTTTTGCAAGTGCCTGTCTGTTCCTTGTTTTCATGTGTTTTGCTTTCAGGCAGAGCTGATCATTAAGGCTGGAATTAACGCTTTCTCTGGACCAATGCTTTGTTTCTTTACTGCAAACATTTGCTTTTTGTTCAATTGCATATTTATCATTTAATCTCCCTCGGCCTTTACACAATCCCAGATCTATACTTTTTTTCCACCCCCTGACAACTTACAACACCATTAAAACCATCATGCTTCTACCTCCCTCCAGCTCAGAAGAAGAATCGTTAACTATGTTTCCCTCTCCACAGATACTGCCAGACTTACTGAGTTTTCCCAACACTTTCTGTTTGCATTTTAGATAGATAGCGAATAGATATGAAGACATACATGTACAATAAATGAGACAAGAAATGAGGCAGGCTAAGGATTAGACTGTGAATAATGGAGAGAGAGAGGATGGAGACAGCCACAGAGAGACAGAGAGCGAGAAAGAGAAATCGAGCGAGGGAGAGAGAGCGAGAGAGAGAGAGAAACAGAGACAGGGAGAGAAAGAGAGAGAGAGACTGGTCAACACCATTACACTATCATGACTGAGCAGTAGAGATAAAACTGACCTAATAAAATATTTAGCAACCACGCATCTCACGAAATAAATGACTTAGTTCCAAGCTAACATTGCCAGTCACTAACTACTGCAACCCTGTTGCATACTCACGAGCTTGTCGTGCACCTGTAGTGATAGTGAGCATTGTAAGCATTATTATTGCTTTGGTAATATAAGGGTGCACAAGTACATTCTGAAATGATTAGCTGTATACAATTAGAACAAAAAATGTTTATAGGAATTGCAAGCACAGATACAACACATTGCTAATGTATTTTGTGACATGTGCTGCATTTTGCGTGTTTGTCTCGCCTGTTGCTGCTGCCATCATTTAAGGTAAATAAAAAGGAGGGTACGTAGATGGATAGATATACACACAGACAGCTAAATATACAGACAGCAGGATCTCAAAAATGGAAATTAAAAATCTGCCTACTAGTAGATACAGCGAATTTATTTAATAAGCAGTCATTCTCAAGACGTCGCATCACCTGGAAAACCAACACTTATTGTCCATTCTTAACTGAGCAGCCAAACTTCAATGCAAGTGAATAGCCTGACAGGACAATTTTGAGGACAGTTAAGAGTCAACACAACGGAATTGGGGCGGGAATCACTTACAGGACACATGATATGAAAGTGGCAGGATCTCTGCGTAGCCATACATGGTCCTCTCGACTAATATTGATTCCCTTGTCGATGACCTAACATTCCCCTGGATAGCCCAAGATGCGAATTCACTTTGCAGGGTACCGCAGATGTGAAACGCCATTGGCTAATTATGAAATAATATAAATAATGTACAAAAATATGCGTTTCAAAATAGAGAACACAACATTCGCCAATGAAAAATGATGCGAAATAGTATCAAAATACAATTGCATATCATTAAATAATAACTTTGTTAAATACAATTGACTTTAATGAATGCATTTACTCTTGACAAACTGTAAATGATCCCTTAGATAAAACCACACAGTTTTATCCTACTTTGAAATTAAGTTTTTTCTTTCTTTCATCACTTGATTGATAACAATGCACAATAATACACTTTGTATGAAGCATAATATTGACATTTCTGTGGTTTGGAATTTAGTCTGGGCTGCATCAGGGGTGGTCTATGATATTTTTCGTTTGTGCAGATCAACTTATTTATCTGAAACTGTTTGACACCTGGTTCATATAGCTAAGTCAGGGATTTGATCAACATATTGTGTATTAGTCCAATATACGGTACCACAAGATTTTCTAGGCTCCTATTTTTGATGTCGATATATGAATTATCACAATTCCCTCTGCAGCATGTGAACTGAGAAACATTGCTTTATTATCCTTGGCACACTTTAATAATCACTGGATGCAAAGTATCCATCTGTTTTGATGATACTGGTCCCTACGAAAGCAATCATCATTTTCGATGGCAATTAGTTCTTTTCTCCCGGATTGCAATTCCCCATTATATTTCTGAAATTGTATCTCAGCTGAAGGCAGGTGTAGTAATTCCACCATCTCTTATCACTCTTCCTCTCTGTCACAGAAATCGAAATTCAAACCATGGATAGGCTCGCGGCACTACTTCTTCTGAAATGCAATTATTTATGATAAGCGCAAGCCATCTTTTCTTAAGTAGCACATGCCGTTTTTGTCTAGACAGCTCTGCCTAATTCCTGTGTCCAAGGAAACTGTGGTCCTTAACTTCGGAAACTTTCACTGACACACTCCACTGTCCTCGCCAACTATCCCTAGCCCTCAGTTTAGCATGCATCGACATTGTAAGGCGCTCTGTGGAATTCTATAGCAAGGTGAGATTTTATTGCATTCACAATTTTACCAGCCTTGTAGTAAATGGCTACAAATTGTTATGGTACTCCAGCGGTAACACAAGGATTTTATATATAAGGTTTTAGAATGTAAATGGCAGAACCGCGTCTAACTATCATTTAGCCCAGAACGAGGCATACGAGCGATGCTGAAAGAAAAATTCTGGACAGTAACCAGGAGGGGGAATTCTAACTGGATAGCTATATTGCGTCCCGATTTCAATACTGCAGTGTACCATGCAACCCTAAATCCATCTGGTTTTGTTTGGATAATGGCAGCTTGGATGCTTTTGTTTGGATGCTTGTGTGACAAATCGTTAAGAAAAAATGCCCTATGAATGCTACTCAGACAGCTGCCAGTGATAAGCACGCTTTCACATTTTACTAATAAAGAGGAAAAAGAAAGTAGAGACACTTACGTCCTATTTTGGCTAAGTCAGACCCTAACAAAAAAAATACACAACGAATGTAATCATTGCACAATTATTGGCAGCTACAGTTTAATTTTTAAGCTAAAACCACATTTTTTCCTCTTCAAGTTTCTAGTGTGAGAGTCTGGCAAAGAAAGCAGAGGGCACTCGCAATATTAGAAAACATTTTCCAAGTAAGTTAATAGCATCAGTGTACGAACAGTGTTTTGTAAATAGAAAGTACAAAAGCTTTCAGACATACAGCAACAACTAAGATTTATATAGCACCTTTAAGGTAGCATGATGTCTGAAGGCGCTGCACTACAACGTTATCAAACAAAAATTGACACGAAATTACAGAAAAATAAATCAGACAAATTGACAAAATCTTCTTCAGGGAAGAAAGACGGGCAGAGAGGTGAAGATGTTTCGACAGAACATTGCAGAGCTTAGGGTTTGACATTTGACGACGCTGCTATTAATGATGGAGCGATGAAAATCGGAAATGCTCAAGTGACCATACTTAACATCCATACAGGTATGTTAGAGGGTTGTCGGGATAGATGAGATTTGTAAAATTGAGGCGTTGCTTGACTGAGGGCCAATGTAAATCAACGATGTCAAGATTGAAAGGTGAAGAGAACTTGGTGTGAATTAGGATGTGGGCAACAGTGTTTTGGAAGAATCCCAGTTTCTGGACAGTAAAACGTGGGGGACTGTACAGGAGTACATTGGAAAATTCAAGTCTAAAGACATGCATAAGCGTTTCAGCAGCATATGAACTGATGCAATGCGGAGTCATCTATGTTGTGGAGGTGAAAGTAGGCAGCCTGAGTGACTCTGGAAGCTCATCCCGGGGTCATACATGGCACCAAGGCTGTGAGCAGATTGGTTCTGCCTCAGACTGTTGCAAGAGAGTGGGATGGAGTTGGTAGCTAGAGTCTGCATATTGTGGCAGGGGCCGAATAAAAGGCTTTGGGTCTTCCTACTATTTAGTTACCAAATCTGCCTTCCCAATACTGGATGTTAAACAAACGGTTTCACAATTTAAAGGTAGAAGATGGATTGAAAGAGATGGTGGTGATGTAGAGATAGGTGTCGTCAGCATCACGTCAGCAAACTGCCATTGTGTTTTCAGATGATGTAACAGAGGGGCTGGCTGTAAATGAACAATAAGAGGTGGGCAGGGATAAATATTTGGAGTCACCAGATATCTTGGTAAGGAGCTGGAAGATAAGCCTCTGGTCACGATTAGACAGGTAAGTACGGGGCCTGGCGACAGCAGTACCACTCGGCTGAGCTATGGCGTAGAGGGTTTTTTGGGGGGGGTGGGGGGTGGGGGAGGTGCTAGAGTCTGAGTAACCGAGTCCAAGATTGCAGGAAGGACTAGAAGGAACCGATTCACTTTTCACAGTCAGACAGGATATGATTTGCGAGTGTGATTGTGAGAAGATCTTTGGCACTGTGGCACAAGCGGGAACCTGATTGGATTGGACGAATTCAAATATGGAGTTCCAGAGAAGAGGAGCAGATTTCAACGGGCAACAAAAATTTCCAGAGCTTTCACAGGGGAAGGGAAGGTGGAAGATGAGGCAGTAGTTTACAAGGATGGTGGGGTTAAGTGTTTTATTTAGTAGGGATGCATGGTAACGGCAGTTTTCAAGGAGAGGGGTAACTCCTGAGAACAGAAACCTTCAACAATATTGGTGGTCATAGGGACCACGAGGAAAATTTTGTTGCTCCGAAGTTTAGTGGGATTATGGAGCATGAGGGGGGTCTCATGGAGAGGATGACCTCAGAGAAGGTTTGAGGGGGACTGGGAAGAAACTAGAGACAGAATTCAATGCTGGGGGAAAGAGGGGTCGTGGTTGGCGAACGTTAGGCCTCGTGAGTTCGACAAAAGGGGGCAGCTGGTGCAGCAGCTGACCAGGTGGTCTCAAAAGTGACAAAGTTGTCCAGAGACTCTTAGCACTTGCTGTTGGAGGTGAAGGCAGGGTAATTAGGCGTGAGGGGTTTCAGAAGACATTTTTTAGTGGGAATGGAAGCTGAGATTATTTTTGACTTGCAGGGTGATCCTGGAATAGTGAACTGTTTTGGCAGACGGCAGAAGTGCCCGATAGTGCTTTATTTGGCTCAGTCAGACTTGGTGATCAATGGCTAATCCGTTGCCCACAGTATGAAACTTTGACAGTGCAGCTGTAAACTGTAAGCAAATTTGGAGAGAGTTTCAAGTGCCTTGTGAGGCACAGAAGGACGTTGTGTTGGAATGGAGAACAAAAAATGGTTTTTGAGTGTTACAAGGAAAGGATTAGTGCGATGGCTTCAACTCTGATTATCGTCATGGGTGTGGTCTCGCCCACGTGAAATGACAAGGCATAGGAGTGACATGAATATGTGTTGGGGAGTTTACTTGCAGGGAGGGATTAAGGGATGATTGGAAGTCAATGAACTAATAGGAGAGAGACAACAAGGTGGATTGAAATTGGCTTTGAAATCATCGAAGCTGAGAAATTTCTCTGTGCAGAGGCTGAGTGAATAAAACAATTGACTTATTTTATGGAAATACTGGTGCGTCCCTTGGGTTGGGGGTAAAAGATGTGGAAATAAAACGAGAGGTGAGCGGTCTGGAATAACTTGAGGCGCTCAGATGCAGAGAAGTTGCTGGGGACGGGCCAAGAAGTAATTTGGTGCTGATAACCACGCTGTTTCCAGGGCAATCTGGGAGGAATTGCTGGAAGCCATAGACAGACAGGGAGGCGTCGTTTGGGGGAAAGTTATAATCACCCCTAAACCCGGTTTCCATTAAGATCATGATGACAATGCAATCATCCACGATAACCTCATGAATGGCACGAGTGAATTGTTAATCTGAGAGAAAATCTGAGGGCGGTGACAATACTTGTTCAGTTGCAGTGTCCACAGAGTCAGCACTAGGAGCGGCCAGTTCTATGGGGGAGAGATTGGCAGCTTTATCCCCCTGCGGGCTTACTGGGTGGAAAGCTCGGTAACATAATAGGGCAGAACAGTAGTAGTTGTTGCCCATGAGAAGGCAGCGGCAAATCTAACTGCGTGTCCCTATGATAATTGCAATAGAAGCACAGAGTCAAGCATGGGACGACAATAGAGTAGGAAGAACGAGAAGCATTGAAGAGTTCGGGTAGAGGTTTCGGAGGACAGAGTACACGAAATAGGGGTGATTGAAGGAGGCGGGAAGACAGGAGTGGGGTGTCCAGGAGATTAAAGAGAGAAATAAAAAGAAAATAAATTGGAAATGAAAGTGACGGACACGGGTCCAGAGTGACAGCCAGAATGTGAACATGAATTGACATCGGGAATTCTCAAACAATCTAGTTAGGTGGCAATATATCATGGTAGTGAACGAAAGTCCAATAGAAAATGGACATGAGGAAGGATTTTAGAGTGAACTACAGAAGTCCCATGCTGGGATAAAGGTGATATAGGTAGCGTGGAGTCAACATCAGTGAACTATGGTCCAAGTTCAGAGGCGGATGTGGCGGACTACGGAAGTCGTGATGCGATTTTAAGGGTTGAACATTGCAACGCGTACTGATAGAAGGAGCTAAATCGGAATTATAATCCAGGAGGTGTCCAGAATCGGCTGTGGGACAGGAAAACGATGGTAAAGTTACAGGTCACCATAAAATCCAAAAGCAGCAGAGAAATATACTTCGTCCCATGGGTATGAAATTCCCTGTGAGGACCTCCCCAGGCCACTTCATCACATGAGTCATCTATAAAATCCTTGGCTAAAGGTAGTGTTGGATGATACCCAACGCAGGCGATGGTGAATCTGAGGCCTACTTAACCCAGACGTCAATTGAACCGAAAATCAAACCATGTTCGATGCAAATTACACTTTTATCGAAGTATTGAGCAAAGGTTTATAAATAATTACATGGTAGAGTACTCAATGTCAACCAGCAAAATTTTCTGTTCCTCGTTATTCTGAACGTAGCTTGCTTTAGTGCTTACGGCAGTCGTTGAGAGATTTGGCCGTTTCGTTTAATTCTGGAAGAGAAACACTAGATGAATTATCCACAGCAGGGTTAAAATTGCCATGTAGCAGTTAAAAAGCAGCACTTCTCCGTTTTACAAATTAGTGATCGGATATTTTCACAGGAAAAACGAGCAGGACAGCATAACTCGTCAGTCTAGCAACGAATACTGACAATATAATCGCAGCAATATATAGCCATTTGGTAAAGAAAACTATTTTCCTTTACTTTAGTGGGTATAATAATATGCACATTTTTTTGAGGAAAATCATCCAAATATATTCATGGTATATTTATTCTTGCCCCTAATAGGAACAGTGTTATATCCAGTTAATAATTTCCCATGGAAACAAAGAACAAAACCAGCTTTTCAAATCAATTATTTGGGACACAGTCAAACGAGAGATAAGTAATGACGAGGCATCTATTCAAGCTACTTCAACAGGCAAATGGTGGCAAATAAGTTGCAGAGATATGGATCTCTGTGCTCCGATGCGAAGCTCCAGTTACTTTCAGGATCACTACCTTTGCGTTGGCGAGGGCAATGATAATATAAATGATTCATAAAAGATGTTTAAACATATCAACCCTTTTTGTTGCAAAACAAAAGTATGCCCGATAAGAAAATTGTCGGAGTGGCCACTATGTCTGTCACTAACTATATCAAGCGAAACAATTATATCGCCCAAACTTTACATTGATGCAAATTTTCGATTCCCATTCTGAATTTTTATGGCCTCAGATTTTGTGAAATCGAGGCGTCTACCTTTTATCATTGAAAATTGCTACATCAATATTTTTACATCTAATTTACCTACACCAGCTGCCATGCTGAAGCTGCGGTATCAGTGCTCTAGATGACACTGTGGAGCAAGCGTCTGAATTCTGCGCCTTCATGAGTATATAGATGAACATTTGTTTATTGATTGTCCAGGCAGTGTCATTGACAAACCCACAGATGGAAATAATAACATTTGACACAGGGTTGCATACATATATTGTGATATATTTACCTTGCTCCTTTGCAACAAAGCCTTCTGCAGAAATCAACGTGGAATCAATTGTGAGTGATAATTAATACTCTATTTTAATGACAATTTTCACGAAGAAAATTTGACTGCTTGGTGTACAAATTCTTTATTTTAAAATCAAAATAAATAAGACTAGCCGAAATAAGTTTCGAATTTACCTTAACTTATTATGAATGTTAGGCAATGTTATTTTCTGTCGTACTGCTACCAATTTAAACGTGAATATTTCTAGTAGCTGCATTGTTTATAAAACCTGTTTTCTTAAAACATTTCAACGAAGAAATATTGATGAAAACTATTGAAATGTTTGTGAACATTGAGAATACAGCAAAACAATCGCTCAGTTATACGGAATATACCACAGATAAATAGGTCACACGTAATGTTCGCAACCAAATCAGTCTCTTCCCGCTCTATTGTCAGCCACCATACTAGACCCTATTGTTCTATTTTGTTCTCCTTCATCTGAAACTCAACTGCCCTCTCCCTTAAAGCTATCACATGCACCTGCTTCAGCGACAGCATGTGTCAGCAAGTTTTACATTGTCACCATTCTCCACGTCAACACATTCTTACTATGTTAATTATTTGAAACTTTAGTTCATGTTCCCTTGATCAAACTTACCCATCGCTGTAACAGTTTCTTCATGCCCACTCGAAAGGAACTTTCCTAATTTTAAAGACTTCTTATAGTTGTATTATCAGCATTATCTTCTATTCTTATTCTTATTCTGTTCTTAATAGCTACAGTCTCTAATGATGGTCATATCATGCGGCAGGAGAAGTTGCCCAAGTGAACCTTGAAACAATAATAAAGGTAGATATCAGTTCAGTGAAGCCAGGAATGCAGCTATAATACATATTCATCATTTTACCCAGTCTTGCACCTCATGCCTCTCTTCCCCATTGCACTGTCTCTTAACCCTCTGGCCAAGTATGTTCGTGCTTGAGTGAAAATTCCAGAGCTTTCCGCATGGTCTGTGATTGACAGCATTCATACTGAAATAGCTGCAGGGCTTTGTAAAATCGGCTTCCGAATTTATAATCAGCGTTTCTCTTTTATTTTTCCAAGGAAAGGAAACAGGCACAGACAGATAACAAAAAAGAAGTGTCATGGATTGTATCAATTGTTATTTTAATCAGGAATGAGGCAGAAACCGTGCTACGTCTGAGTTGACAAACTGAGTTGGTACGTGATTGGTGGTTAAAAGGTACAGAGAGCATTTGGAAGGTTCGGACATTCTCATAGTTGTAAGGGATCTTATTTATGGCCCATCACTTTCGCAATCATGCCTAGTCATTGCTGAATCACAAACCATCCTAAAAGCAATGACGTTTTTATCTTTAGCATATAATGGAAAGTTGGTGAAGAATATGGAGGTAGCTCCCATTCGTAAACCTGCCTCACAGAGACCATTATGATTCCATATTTAAGCAAGAATTGGAGCCAACTAACTCATAAAAGGACACGGAAGAAACGCAGAGCAACACTGAGTGTGGGACACTGGGAGGAAATTACGCAGACCCAGCCACATTAACCTAGCGGGCAGAATGAATGTCCTTCAATTAGAATGTAAAATGCACAGGTTTCAGGATACTTGTGCTCAAAACAACTAAGGGACATGAGTATAGACTTCATATGCAGACCGCAGTGTATTATATTTTCCAAAAGAACAAAAGAGTGCGAAGCAGATGGCGTCATTTTATTCCTTATTGCTGTACAAATAACGAATAATAGTAAATGAAATGTCTATTATGCCATTTACCAGATTTCCTTGACATCAACAGCAATGGATAGGGCCCAAAATGTGTGTCGTATTTAATACCAACCACTTTTCACCCTTAAATATAGGTTAACATAACTTGTTGAGACTTGGGTCTGGACTTTTTGTTTGAGAAGGTGGTAGTGGCCCACGTTCTTGGACCCCTGCAAGCCACCTGGAGCAGACAGTATTGTTAGGAAGAGAGGTCATTGTTGTAGCATCTGAAGATGGCTTGACCTAGGACATTGTTTTGTGGAACTCCTATGGCGATGTTCTGGAATGAAGATGATTCTCCTCAAACGACCAGAACAATTTCCCTTTCTGCTAGATATGACTAAACAGTGAACTTTCCCACTGAATCCCATTAACTTCTGCTTTGCCAATGACCATTGATGCCACTCTCGACCAAATAGCGCCTTGATGTTAAGGGCAGCCACTATTGCTTCATCTTTTGAGTCCAGCTCCTTTTTCCATATTTTGACCCAGGTTGTGATGAGGTCCAGAGCCGAGTGGCCATGGCAGAACCTAAACTGAGTATCAGTGAGCAGATTATTGGTGTCGAAGACACATGACAACAGTTTGATCATGATCGAGAGTAGCTCTTGAAACGATAATTGACCGGACTGGACATGCCCTGCTTTCTGCGAACAAAGCAGTCCCAGGAAATTTTCCAAATTGTCAGGCAGATCTCAGTGCTGTACTTGTACCTGAACCTTCAGGTTTAAGTCGCACTCCAGGGCTTGCTGGCCAAAAACGTTGCATTCACATTGAGGTATCACCTGTAAACATTCCAAAATATGTGAATGGCAAATGGCAACAGTAGGGAAGATTCCTTGTCAGCCATGTGATTCAAGGAAAGTTGGAGCCTTTGTCGTCAGTATTCATAGACCTGCCTTCGAGCAGCGAACGCAGGAGGAAGAAGTACAATCTTGGGGAGATCTTGATAACACGGACTACATACTGAAGACTACTTATCATGAGGTGGCTTGCGTCATTTCTTATCTAGTGATGTGCAGATATCATAACACACCTACTTAAAGGTGCAAACTACATTTTTTTTCTGGCTAAAATTACCCCTTATCAATAAACAACCACCAACTACTTAGAAAACAACAGACGTTTCTACCTTAAGCATGTACAACTTTCTATGTTTGTGAGCTTATGAGTCTATAAAACATACTGGCTGTCTGCTGACACGCCTCAGCTTGTCTAGTCTATTTAGTCTGGGACTGCTGATTGTTACAATAACGAACCATAGGAGTGTTATGCTTAGATCTTTTCTTTGACATTGCTCTGCTTGCAACGGGATTATTGTTGTTTCATGACTAGGAGCTTCCCTGATTTGACATTGATTCGACTCAACGTCATCATATTTGTTGTGGAGAACCTCATTTGATCTTGGTTCATGACATATTTTAGCTACCTAGGTTGGATTCCACATCTTGTCAGTGTGATGGAAAGTACCAACTTTCTGTTCAACCATTAAGTTTGGTAGTTATTTGCCTGCATAGAAGTCATGAACACCACAAAATCACATAATCACAGAATTTAACGGCACAGTGGGAGGCAATTCAGCCCTTTGTGTCTGCACCAGCTCTCCAAATGAGCATTATGACCTAGTGCCATTGCACTGCCTTTTCCCCGTACCCTTGCACATTTTTGCTATTCAAATAAGCATCCAATGCCCTCTTGAATGCATCGATTGAACCTGCCTCCACCACACTTCCATGCAGCCCATTCCAGACCCGAAATACTCATTGTGTGAACATCCTTCATAATCCCCTGTCTTTCCTGAAATTTATCCAATATCTTTAGAAGTGCGGGTTGATAGTGACTGGGTGGAGTCATTTGCACCTGTCTGCCTAACATCAGATCTTCCTGAGAAGGGAGTGTTGCACTTAGTGTGGTATTGCCCCTTGATCAGGGACAAGAGTGAGACAGGTATCGGGATTGAGAACGTAGAGCTGAAGAGACATCAGCTGTTGAAGTTGTCCAAAATATTAGAGGCTCTTGCAGCATTTATAGGCGCAAGGAGGGACTGCAGTGTGAGGGATTGAGCATTGGCCATTGTACAAGGAACCTTTCAAGTGGGGTGAGTAAATAGGTGTGTAGTACTAAAGTGGTATGACGCTGTAATCGGGGCATGAGCACAGTTCTCTGAAGCTGAGAGAGTGGGTTTAAAAGGTTATGTTGCCTGCCCCTTGCAAGGGTTCGGGGCATCTGCTCAGAGATTGGGAGGCACTTGCAGTGGGAGGGAGGGGACCTGGTTGTCATGGTCCACTTGGGTACAAATGACATAGAAGGAACCAGGAAGAAAGTTCTACTTAGTGATTATGAGCAGCAAGGCGCGAAATTATGAAACAAACCACAAGGGCAAAAAGTGGCTGGATTACTGCCAGAGACACAAGCGAGTTGGTGAAGGTAAATAAGCGTGGAAAGTTGAATGCGTGGCTCAAAATTGGTGTGGGAGAAATGGATTTCGATTTATGGGGCACTGACACCAGTATTGCAGAAATAGGAGCTGTGCCTTTGGGATTGGCGGGGTGAATGTTTTGGTGACTCCTAAAACTATTACGGTAGAGAGGGTTTTAAAGTAAATAATGGGGAGGTGGCGAGGTATCATGTGCGGGAAGATGTGGCAAATGAGAGATAAAGGACAAGGAAATAGGGCAGGGAAGTGATATGGGTAACGCTAACCAGAGTAGGGCTTAAAGGATAGAGCGTACAAACTTAAGAATGCACCAGCAGATAAGGCTGGAACTTGTAAGAATGGCAATAATGTGGTTTGAAATGCGCTATGACTGACTGTGTGCAACATTCATAACAAAGCAAATGACTTGATAACACAAATATGTCTGACCTCATCGCCATTTCAAAGACGTGTGTTTACATTGTCCAAGGCTAGGAAGTAAAACATCAAGGAAACTTGACATTTTAGAAGGACGGGAAGGTGGGAAACCGGCGGAGCGGCTGTGTTAATTAAAGATAATATTAGTACAGTAGGAAGAGATTAACTTAGTTCAGAAGTTCAAAAGGTAGAATCGCTTTAGATAGAGATAAGAAATAGCAAAGGTAAGTGATCACTTATGGAAGTAGTTAATAGCTAGGCAACAATAGTTACACTGTAGAACAGAGTATATAAGAAGAAATAACGCGGGCTTGGAAGAGAGATACTGCAATAAATATGGGTAATTTCAATTTACATTAAGGTTGTATGAACCATATTGGCAAAGGTCCCTTCGAAGTTGAATTCATAGAGTGTATCCGGTACAATTTCTTAGAGAAATATGTTCTATACCCAGCGAGGGAGCAGTATATTCTTGGCCTGATAATGTGTAACGGGACAGGAATAATTAATGACCTCATAGTAAATGAGCCAGTAGGTAGCAGCGATCATAACATTATTAAATTTCAGTCTAAGTTTTAGAGAGTGAAACGTGGTCTAAGGCAAGTGCTTTTAACTTCAATAAATGAAATTACAAGGATATGAATACAGAGCTGCCTATAGTGAACTTGACAATCAGGTTGAGGGGTAGATCAATAGAGATGCAGTGGCAGATGTTTAAGGAGACAGTTAATAACACTCAGCGAATTCCAGTGACAGAAAAAAACTTTAGGAAATGGATTCACCATCCATAACTGACAAAGAAGTTGAAGAACAATATGCATTTGAAAGAAAAAACACCTTACAATGCTTTGAGGATTTCTGCAGATCAGGAGGTTGGATAGATTTTAGAGATTAGCAAAGAATGACAAAAAAATGAGGGGAAATTGCATATGGGAGAAAGCTAGCCACAATTATATATAAAAAACGACAGTAAGAACTGTACAAGTATTTAAAAATGAAAATCAATAACTAAAATGAACTTGGGCTCTTTAGAGGATGAGACTGGAGTGAATAATGGAAAACAAATAAATGATTGAAGCATTAAACAGGCATGTTGTGACTGTTCTCACGTAGAACACGGAAAGAAATCTCAAAGATATTTGAAAATAAGGAGGTAAGCTACAGAGGAATATAAAACAATCACGATCTCTAGGGAAGCACTAGTGGGAAAACTATTAGAACTGAAAGTCTGGCAAGACGTCTGGACCTTCATCCTGCATTAAAAAGCGTGGTTGCAGAGATAGTAGTGGTTGTGATCTCCCAATGTCCCTAAGTTCTGGAAAGGTTCCAGCGGATTGGAAAATCGTAGGTGTGATCCTCTGGTCAAGAAACGGAGAAGGCAGGAAACAGGAAACTCTCGGCCAGTTATTCTAATATCCTTCATAGGGAAAATGTTAGAATCCTTTATTAAGGAGATAATAGCAGGACATTTAGAAAATAACAATACAATCACACAGAGTCGACATGATTTTGGTGAATGGAAAGTTATTAGAATTCTTTGAGGAATTAGCAAATAAGGTGGGTAACAGGGAACCTCTAGATGTGATGTTCTTGGATTTCCAGAAGGCATTTGATAAGATGCCTCTTCAACGGTGGCAAAGTAAGAGCCCAGTGCACAGGGGATAATTTACAGACCATATACAGAAGATTGGTTAGTCAACAGGAAGATAGGGAAAACTGGGGAACTCTCATGTTGGCAAGCTGTAACTAATGGAATGTCATAGGGGCGGTATTATGGCCTGAATTATTTACAATCTATATTAATAACATTAATGAAAGAACCGAATGTACGGTTGCTAAATTTGCTGTTTTTAGTTGTTTTATTTATTTACGGGATGTGGGCTTTGCTGGCTGGGCCAGCATTTATTGCCGATCCCATTTGGCCTTGAGAAGGTGCTGGCGAGCTGCCTCTCTGACCGTTGTAACGCCCATATCTGCACTCCAGTGTTATGGACCTCTTCTGTTGAACGACTGTGCTTCGCAGTTGTTGGTTTTGCTGATGTCTTTCATTTCTGTTAACACCTGTTATTTAGGTTTCAATAGGGCGGATATTGGCACATGCTCAAATGTCAACCTTTGCCCCTATCACATGTTTTCCAACTTTATGAGGCAATATGCCCTTGATTTTAGTTATTGCCATCGTCCACTTCTTTAATTCTGCTGGCTGCTTCATGGATAGATTCCTCATGATTCCGGGCACATTCTACTCTTGCTGGAAGCTTGCATCTGCTTATCTCTTATTTGGGTTTCATCATGAAGTTTGCTCACTGCTGCTGTATTGGACTTTTTACACTGGTGTTACCAATGCCTGTTGATGCCACACACCTTGCATGTGCCTTGATGTGCCGAACAACTGAGAGATGTATGCAGTAGACCATATCTTGCACAGGACTTTCTGGGTTTGGCTGACATAACTACTGAGCCAATAGTTGGTCACAAAACTAGTAGGTGTTACCATCCTGCAAGGATTGTCTCACATTTGGACGATTTGTCAGTAATTCTTCAAAAGTAGAAACATGGAAAATTGAAATTCGGCCTTCGAGCCTGCTCCCCCATTCTATATGATCATGGTTGATCCTCTCTCGCAATGCCATAATCTGGCTCTTTACCCATAATGCTTGATGCCTTTATAATCTAGGAGTGTCTTTTCCTCTTAAATATATTCAGTGACTTGGCCTTCACAGCCTTCTGTGGTAGAGATTTCAACATGTTCATCATCCTCTGAGGGAAGAATTTTCTCCTCATCTCAATCCTAAATGGCCTACCCCGTATCCAGAGACTGTGACCCCTTGTTCTAGACCGCACCTCCGCCACCAGCCAGATGAAACATCGTCCCTGCTTCCAGTCTGTCTAGCCCTGCCAGAATTTTATTTGTTTCAATGGGATTCCTCTCATTCTTCTAAACTTCAGTGAACACAGGCCGTTTCGACCCAATCTCTTTTCATACAACAATCCCGCCATCCCAGGAATCAGTCAGGTGAACCTTCACTGCTCTTCCCCTATTTCTTAGGTAAGGACACTAAACTGCACACAATACTCCAGGTGTTGCCTCACCAAGGCCCTGTGCAGCTGTAGTAAGACATATTTGCTCCTGTATTCAAGTCCTTTAATGAAGGCCAACATACCATTTGCCTTCTTAACTGCTAGCTGCAAGTGTACCCTTTTAGCTTGTCAAGAAGATATTTTTGATAGGCCTGAATGGATGTTGATGATATCACCAACTCGGTGATTCTGTCAGCCAGTTCTGTGTCAGAGAAATCGCAGTCTCTACCTTTTTCTTTATACGGACAAACAAAATGATCTATAGATCCCTTTGGCAGTTGTCTGAAGGACATGACTTCGAGGTGGTGAATTCGAAAGTTGTGTTTGACTCTAGTTGGTCTGCTAAGGTGGACCAAATCTTATAAGGAGCCTTTTGTTACTCTTATGACAGCCCAGGCGTGTTCAATCTGTGAAACTCTTCATTACCTATTCCGAATTTATCTTGACATCTTGCTTCTCCTTTTCCAACACTGCCACATCAATAAACCATAATTCTTTTCGCTGCTTGAACAGCTAAAATTCAGAAAGGATTTCTGCTGCCTTCCAGTTGAGACATGGATATTTTATAAACATTTCGCCTATGTTCCCTGGACTTGCTGTGTTTTATGAATTGGGAATAAGCATTCCTGCTTTTCCAGCACTGAGGCTTAAAGGTACCATAGATCTAACTGGCTACATGACCTCGGCTCGCCACACCCTGTTCTTATTTTTTTTCATCTATGTGGTGCTGTTGTCCACTTCGCCTGCTTTTCCAGGCTGGCCCACGAAGCGGTACCTTGGCACCGACGCACAACAATGCCATAAAGCATTGTAAAGGCTGCAATGCCCTTTCCCGTCACCCTAAGCCTCCTCTAGCCTTTTAATTCTGGCATGTGACCAAACTTCTCTGACACTATCCAAAGCAACAGGCGGTTCTATTTTGTAAACGATCCACTGGCCCCATAACTTAAAGTTGCTATTTGAGTACTGCCGAGCGCTGCACCTCTCGATACTACATTGTCAGCCTCCGTTGAACTTACAGATTGGTGCAGATAAGCGGGAAGCTCCCAGATGTCCGAGTGTTCTCTGAGAACTCAAGGCATTAATGTGCTGCATCGTGCAGATGCTCAATCAGTCTGTGGATCTCCAATTCGAGTCTGAAGCATTTGTAGTACCAATGTTTTTTTTAAGTTTATTCCTGGAATGTGGGCGTTGCTGGCTAGGCCAGCATTATTATCCATCCGAATTGACCTTGAGAAGGTGGTGGTAAGGTGCCTTCTTGAACTGCTGCAGTCGATGAGGTGTAGGCACACACCAATGGAGTTGTTAGGGAGGGAGTGCCAGCGGCAGTGAAGGAACGGCGATATATTTGCAAGTCAGTATTGTGAGTGACTTGGCGTTGGTGGTGGCCCCATGTGTCTGTTGCCGTTTTCCTTCCGATTTTAGCGGTTGTTGTTTGGAAGCTGCTGCCTAAGGAGCCTTGGTGAGTTGCTGCACTGCGCCTTGTGGATGGTACACACTGCAGCCACTGTTCGGTAGCAGTGGAGGGAGTGAAGGTTCGTGGAATGTGTGTTAATTCAGCGGGTGGCTTGGTCCTGGATGGTGCTGAGCTTCTGGAGTATTGTAGGAGCTGCACTCATCCAGGCAAGTGGATAGTATTCCTTCATACTTCTGACTTGTAACTTGTAGGCGGTGGACAGGCTTTGGGCAGTCCGGAGGTGAGCTGACCGCTGTAGAATTCCTAGCCTCTCACCTGCTCTCGTAAACATTGCATTTATGTGGCTAGTGTTGTTCGGTTTCTGGCCAATGTTAACCCACAGGATGTTTATAGAATTGATCGAGCTTATGGAGCTAATGTCGCAGAGTTGTGGCAGATAGTCTCTTTGCTTCTTCAAAGCCTTCAAACTGAGCTGGCTGCCCTGATGTTGTAGGTAATGTGCTTAAAAACCAAAAATCTACAGAAACCACAAGCAGCAGCATATTGTATTTCCTTTTCTTGCTGCTGAATGCTGACAAGTCAACCACTCAAAATTGGTAAACTCAAATGTAGTTTCTTTTTCATGAAGATTGAACCATACATGTTGCAATCTTGGCGAGCTCTTATTATACGTTTTACTTCGATGACTACGCGCTGTAGACTATCCATCATATTTTACCTTACATAATTTCCCACAAAGATGTTGAAAGACGTTGGCACACCTACTTTTCAACGTAGGTGTAATCAAGAGTAATCAGCAAGAGCTTTCCTTGCACATGTTTGACCTGATTCCATGGGACTTCATGGGGCCCGGGATCAATGTTGAAGACTCCCAATGCAACACCATTCCGAATGTGCACAAATTGCACCCAGAATGCCGAACTCCAAGGT
Organism: Carcharodon carcharias; assembly: GCF_017639515.1. Taxonomy (NCBI): domain Eukaryota; kingdom Metazoa; phylum Chordata; class Chondrichthyes; order Lamniformes; family Lamnidae; genus Carcharodon; species Carcharodon carcharias. The sequence goes on from NC_054485.1 coordinate 92,581,104, forward strand.
TTGAAGCTAAAATTACCTGAAAATAAATGCATGAACTTTATTTGTACACTCACAGAAACAACTGTTTATTCATGTGCTCATATTTTGCCAAGAGAGAAGAATAATATTTTGACTTTGGTTGATCAAGACCAATGGAAGTGACAATTGCCAATGATGCAGAACTGAGGATTCCCTATCACCTTTTTTATACTGTGAGCGTTATGTTACTGTTCTGGCATTCCATTTGTCACAAAAAGTGAAGGAGAAGCCCAGAGGAGGCCGCGAGAGTCAGCGAGGCCTGAGATCTGAGGTCCAGAGGAATTAATTAAGTGATCAGGCAGCTTATTGGTTGTTGAGTTTCATGGTTTTGATTTCACTGAACTGAGACAGTACTTTAAAGTAGTATCGGCGAGATATGGTGGATTTTATATCTAAATATGATTACTACAAATAATTGGTGAATGATATTTCAAATTTAAACCGCAATTAGTTAAACAAATTAAACTATGGATGCGTCTGGGCAGATGATGTATTGCAACTGTGGTACTTGCGAGTTGGCAGACACCAGTATGATCCACAGCAGCCACATCTACAGTGGCACCTGCTCGAGTATCTCGGCTGCAGTCCGAGCTTCGGGCATTGCAACGCCGGCGCAGCAATTAATTAGGAAGACCAACCTTTGGTTGGCCTTTTATTGGAAGGAGGGAAGAGTATAAAGGTAACAAAGCGTTGCTACAACTGTACAGGGTTTTGCTGAGACCACATCGAATGCATTGCATACAATTTTGGTCTCCATATTTACCGAGGAACATACTTGCATGCGAAGCAGTGCAGAGAAGATTCACTTCCTTGATTTCTGGGTTGGGGGTGTTGTCTTATGTGGAGAGTTTGAGTAGTTCGGAACTATCGTCAACTGAGATGATTAAAATGTGACGTGATCTTATTGAAACATAAGATTCTGAAGAGGTTTGACAGGGAGATTCTGAGAGGATGATTCCTCACGCGGGGAAATCTAGAATCACGGGGCACATTTTCAGAACATGAGGCCTCCCATTTAAGATGAAGATGAGGCGGAATTTCTCCTCTCAAAATGTTGTTAATTCTTGAAATTCTCTACCGCATAAAGCATTCGGGTATGGTCATTTAATATATTTAAACGTGAGTTGGGGAGATTTTTGATCCACAAGAGATTGAAAGGTTATTGGGGTCGCTACAAAATTGGAGTTCAGACTATTTTCAGATGAACCATGATTTTATTAAATGGTGAAACTAGCTGGAATGGTTTACTCTGTCACCTATGCCTTACATTCTTATCTTAATTACTGTAGCGATAATGGCTGGGGGGCCGCCTGGCTTGAACTTCTTTAAAGTGTATTTGTTTGTTTCTGTGTGTATGTGTGTGCATGTGTGTGTGGGTGCATGTGCGTGTGTCAGCTTGGGTTGGTAGTCTTGATGGTGGGGAATGTATAGCACTTACAGAAGAAAAATCTGGAGATTAGCAGAACAGTTTACGTTTATAGGAACCCTCGTCATACAGCCCACCACAAAATAATTTACATTTTATAATTTCTCTGTCCCTTTTATGACTTCTAAAGTAAAAATGGAGAGTCACCTCCACGCCCTCCATTCAATTTCACGTTAAGTTTTAAATCTTGGGAGATTTCACGCTATAGTGCTGAGATTTCGATGATAGAAGGGTTGTACTTCATGAAACGTATGGATGAATAGACTATCCTGTAACTGGATGCTATAAAAGTGGAAACAGCATAGCTATTAACAGTTTTGCATAATGCCCTAGCTCTTACACTATCATCCGTGATGCATTTCCATGTGCATTTGGATATAGGAATCAAATTTACAGTACGCCGTGGGTGGCATTGTTATATATTTGGTTTATGTCTGGAAAGCTTAACAGTTGCATGCTGAACGTACACGCACTAAAGTAAAATTAATAGACATACGACTATGTGAGATTTTACTATAGCTAGTTGGAAAATGAACGGAAACGCGCTGCAGCTCGGCCCATGCGATCTTTTTTTTTTGCAATTGGCAATGAATATGGAGAACTCATGTTCTTAAAAAACGGGTACCGAATGCACTAGAGCCCACTTTCTGCAAAGTTGTAGATGAAAAAAATAAAAATTAGGCATAAGCATCACATGCTGTACTCAACGAAAATATTACAGGCAGAGCAGAAATGCAGCAATGGTGCGCAACAGCCCTTTGGAGCCATGTTGTTGTCCATAGGCTGTTAGATCTAAGAACCACTGTATTTTCATTTCTACTGAAAGTAAATGTTCTGCGCCAATAATGTTAATGTCCAACTCTATCAGCAACGTAAATATTTAAAACTGACTTGCGGATGCACGCAGTTGCCTGATTTCTGCGAATCAAAAATAACACATTATATAATCGTCAGTTGGAATCTACAATCTGCAATCAAGGGTAATTGAATAAAACCCATTTGAAACACTTGAAATACTTACCCGCCCTCAATTCGACTATTCTCTCATCTGCAAAATAAATAAATTAAGTGGTTATGATTGGCACATATCCCACGAAAGCAATTGAAAAAGCAGCACGCAAATTAAATTCATCGTTGCGTTTGTGTCTTTTTCAACTAAACAAAAATTTGGTGGTTTGGGTGGGTGGGGGTGGGGGCGGCGGGGGAGTTGTGGTGGGCGGGGGTGGAGGGGTGGTGGTGGTGGCGGTGGAGGATGCCGGGGCGGCTTGACAAATCAGACCCGACTTGCCTGGTTCCATTTTAAGCAGAAGAACTTGGCGTTAATGGTGTTAACTGTTCCCCGGTCCGGTCTCCATGGCAAGGCTTCTACCAATCATAGCCCACTTGCCAACAAGCCAGAACCCACTTCTTATGCAATGCTAATTGTCGCTTTAAGGTTTGGTATTCTTTCTGTTCTGCCTTGATGATTGCAAGGCGAAAAGCCTCGACATGCTGTCACCCTCTTCAGCAATTCTTCAAAGTCTTTTTTTATTTAACAGGGAGCGGACGGTGGAGGGGCAGCAATAGCTGCAAGAAGAACATTCGTGTGGAAGGTGCAAATGAACCGTTGGAGGTTGAAGGTAGGAGGGCAGCTGTAGGTATTCTTTTGACCTGCATAATCAAAGCCAGGACTTGGAAGCTAAGGCCGTGTCGTTTCCCGACATTCTTGAAACAAGCCGCTGACTTTTGAGTAGCAGTAAACAATTCACCTAGTTCCACTGCACAGAAGTCTTCGCAGGGCTATGATAAAAGTTTACCAACATGTTTGGTGAGATAGACGTTTCAGATCAAACTGAAAATGGGTACTGGAACGTTGAATAAATAGATGAAAATGTGCATCAGGTTTCCCTACTGGTGCCCCCATTGTTTAAGGCATGCGTGAGCAGCAGCGAATGTATGAGAATCAGTTGCCACAAGGACGACTCTATCCACATTCTCTCCTACTTCATGTCCACCTATCGAGTTGCTATGTCCTCGATCGTCACTGGATCAGACGAAATATCAGAGCGGTTGCTGCATTGCATTCTATGAATTTCCTGCATATTTGCCTGCAGAGACAAGCATAAATAGGCATCAAGCAAATATCCGTAGAATAGATGGAACAAACGATAGCGCTGGTTAAACTGTAGCTTTAAACTAAGATCACATTTTCTATATATTTACTTCTGTCCGTGAATCCTTATGCCGGATAGAATTCGAAATCTTCATTAAGGTTCCAGCCACAGGCTGAAGAGCCGTATTTGGTTGTTTATTTCTATTGTGCTGATTCAAAACTAGCGTAAAATTAATTCAGAAACATGGAAAGAAACAATTTTCTAGTAATGCTTTGCTAATTGGCGCGTTTGGAAAAAATTCCCGCTGAGACCGGCATCGCATTTCTCTTTCTTTGAACGAATTTCCATAGCATCAGGATAAACCCAGGAAAACACTCATTATTACCTTGGGGAGCCAAAGGCGTAGTGATTTAGCCGCTGGACTAATAATCCGGAGACCCAGGGAAATGCTCTGGAGAACCGTGTTCGAATCTCGCCACGGTAGATGGTGGAATTTGAATTCTAAAAGTCTAATAAATGTCCATTGTTGTAAAAAACCCATGTGGTTCACCTGAACTGGTGCGACCAAACCCCCACAGCAATGTGGTTGACTCGTAAACGCCCGAACAAGCCAATCAGTTGTATCACACCACTACAAAACTTCAAAGCCTGGACAGGACCACCCGGTTTGACCAAGGCACCAGAAATGACAATGGCAAATCCAGTCCCGTCGACCCTTCAAATTCCTCCAAAATTGAGAGGGCTGTCTCACAGGTAAATCAAAACATTTTGACATCCTCACGGAATCATACCTTAGAGATGTTCCCTATCCATGTGCCCATTATATTAGGCATGCTTGAGCAACAGCGAATGTATGAGAATCAGTTGCTACAAGGACGACTCTATCCACATTCTCTCCTACTTCCTGTCCACCTATCGAGTTGCTACATTCTCGATCGTCACTGGGCTGGACTAAATATCAGAGCGGTTGCTGTCCTGGGTAGATAGGACATGCCCTGCAGAAATGGCGGCACAGTCAGGAGGGAGCTGTGCTGGGAGTCCTTAAGATTGACTCCAGATCCCATCTCATGGCATCAGGTCAAACATGGATAAGGAAAACTCCTGCTGATAATTCAGTGCTCCTCCATGTTGAACACCACTTGGAGGAAGCACTGAGGGTGGCAAGGGTGCAGAATATACTCTGGGTAGGGGCTTCAATGTCCATCACCAAGAGTGGCTCTGTAGAACCACTGTTGGCCGAGTCCAAAAGGAGGTAGCTGCGAGACTGGCTCATAAGCAGGTGGTGAGGTAACCAACTTGACTTCATCTTCACCAACCTGTCTGCCGCAGTTGCATCTGTTCATGACATGTTCGATAGTAACAGTCGTTGTCGAGATGAAGTCCCGCCTTCACAATGAGGATACCCATCGTGTTGTGTGGTTCACTACCATCATGCTAAGTTGGATAGATTTCGAAAAGATCCAACAACTCAAGGTTGGACATCCACGAGACGCCGTGGGCCATCAGCAGCAGCAGAATTGTACTCGGACACAATCTGTAACCTCATGGCTCGGAATATCCCCCAGTCTACAATTACCATCAAGCCAGGGGTTCAATCCTGGTTCAGTGAGGAGTGCAGGAGGGCATGCCAGGAGCAGCACCAGGCATACATAAAAATGAGTATCAACCTGGCGAAACTACAACATAGGGATACTTACGTGCCTAACTGCACAGGCAGCAAGTAAACATCTAAAAGATCCCACAAGCAAAGGATCAGACCTATGCTCTGCAGCCCTGCCACAACCAGTCGTGAATGGTGATGGACAATGAAGCAGCTTACTGGAGGATGAGGCTTTACAAATATCCCCATCCTCAATGATGGGAAAGCCCAGCACATCAGTGCAAAAAGCTAAGGCTGAAGTACTTGGTATAATTTTCAGCCAGAAGTGCAGAGTGGATGATCCATCTCAGCTTCCTCCAGAGCCCCCCAGCATTATAGCTGCCAGTCTTCAGCCAACTCGATTGACTCCACCTGATATCAAGAAACGGATGAAGACACTGGATACTGCAAAGGCTATGGTCCTGACTATATTCTGGCAATAGTGCTGAAGACTTGTGCTCCAGGACATGCTGCGCCCCTAACCAAGCTGCTCCAATAAAACTACAACACTTGTACCTATCTGGCTCTGTGGAAAATTGCCCAGGTTTGACCTGTACACAAAAAACTGGACATATCCAACCTGGCCAATTATTTCCCCATCAGCCTACTCTCCATCATTAGTAAAGCAATGGAAGGTGTCAACAACAATGCTATCAAGTGGCACTTGCTTAACAATAACCTGCTCACTGATATCCAATATGGTTTCCGCCAGGGCCGCTCAGCTCCTGACGTCATTACAGCCTTGATTCAAACGTGGACAAAAGACCGAACTCCCGAGGTGAATTGAGAGTGACTGCCCTTGACATCAAGGCAACATTTGACAGATTGTGCCTTCAAGGAGCCCTGGCAAAGCTGGAGTCAACAGGAATTGGAGGAAGACTCTCACTGGTTGGAGTCATACCTAGCAAAAAGAGATTTGGTTGTGGTTGCTGGAGATCAGTCATCTCAGCCCCAGGACATCACTAAAGGAATTCCTCAGGGTAGTGTCCTCAGCCCAAACATCTTCAGCTGTTTCATTAATGACCTTCTTTCCATCATAAGGCCAGAAGTAGGAATGTTTGCCAATGATTGCACAATGTTCAGCACCATTCATGACTCATCAGATACTGAAGCAGTCCATGCCCAAGTGCAGCAAGACCTGCACAATATCCAGGCTTCAGCTGACAAGTAGCAAACAACATTTGCGCCACCCAAATGCCAGGCAATGACCATCACCAACAAGACAGAATCTAACCATCGGCCCTTGGCATTAAATGGCATTACCGTCACTGAATACCCCAGTATCAACATTCTGGGAGTTACCATTGACCAGAAACTGAACTGGACTAGCTATATAAACATTATGGCTACAAGGGCAGTTCAGAGTCTAGGAGTCATGACTACCCAAAGCCTTCCCACCATCTACAAGGCACAAGCCAGGAGTTTCATGGCATACTTCCCACTTGCCTGGATAGCTCAAGGAGCTTGACATTGTCCCGAACAAAGCAGTCCTCTTTATTTGAACCACATCCACAAACATCACACCCCCCACCACCGATGCACAATAGCAGCATTGCGCACCATCTAGAAGATGCGTTGCAGGCAATCACCATGGCCCCTTAGATAGCAACTTTCCAGCCCATGACCATTACCATCTAGACGCACAAGGGCGGCAGATAAATGGAACACGAGCAACTGGAAGTCCTCCTTCAAGTCACGCGTCACCCTTACTTGGGAATATATCGCCTGTCCTTCACTGACGCTGGGTCAAAATACTGGAACTCCCTCCCTAACAGCACCGTGGGTGTACCTATACCACATGGACTGCAGCCGTTCAAGAGGGCATCTCACACCACCTTCTCAAAGGCACCTAGGGATTGGCAATAAATGATGACCCAGCCAATGAAGCCCACACCCCGTGAATGAATAATAAAAAAATACTCTTAAAATTACTGGGGGTAGTTTCAATTTTGACAGGATGTGAAAAATTTGATAGCGGAAATCATGAAATGTATAATGGCTGGTGAATTGGATCATGTCAGTTTTACACCATGGCCAACAATTAAAATTATCTCTCTTTTACTTAACATGCAACGGCTTGAAATTTGTAATTTTGTACTGAAACATTACACTAGTTTCAGGCATTTTTGTCCTGTTGGCTTACGTCCATTTTCACATTCTGGCCTATTGTATTCAGGCTGGCAGGAAAATTGGATGCAGATTTAGACTGGAAAATGGCTGCAAGAGTGAAATCAATTTTGTAAGTAACTTCTCTATGATGTCCATAAAGAACATTATAGAGAAGTTAATGCCTGATATCATTACATCCTAATGTCATTAGCAGACATTTCCATGTTGTTCTATCGATTCTCGTGACTCTGGTGACTAAACTAAATGCTTGGCTGTACATACTAACTGCTGTTTTATTAGTTTGCAATACTCACTGTCGGGATTACACTTCGCATCCAACTCTAAAGTTAATTTAAAAAAATTAGGATATTCTTCATAGAAAGTCACTCCAACATATATTGAAATTTTGTGGAAGAAATAGAATCTACACGATTAAATGCGTTTACCTTTCTCTCTTTCAGCCAAAAGTGCTTCTGAAAAAGATAGGCAGGATTGTTGAAGACAGCATATGAAACCTTTCTGTCTCCACGTCAACTAGACTAGCTTTGACCTGAAGCTGTCAGGTAATGCAAAAAAGCTATATTTAATTGATAAAGTGCCTTGTTTGCAATAACTGATCAATATTGTCCCAGTTGTAGCCAATTGGGTAATTAGGGAAAGTTGATCTCATGGCTTCGAAATTGTTTGTTGTAATCTGTCCAGATCATTTGGGCTTGAAATGTGGGAGGCACTATGTCGGATTCGAAAACTAAGTTCAGGATATGGGCCTTTAGCAGCCAATAACCCAAATAATCTCAAATGGGGACACCGCGGGTTGCATGATCAAGGATATGAATTCCAGGCACAATTTCGTGTCGCTTTTCACACCTTAAGAGGCAGAATCAACTTTCCTTAAGGGGCCACTCGACGCAGCTCAATCGTTGTCAAATCTTTACTTTCTGGATAATGGATAAAGAAGCTTGAATATTGTAGAAAAAAAAGATACGTGCTGTCGACGCTTTTCGTTTTGCTGTCAATAGGACAAATTCAACTTAAACCCGGTACATCGAGCACGGAATGCTCTGCGAGCCCAGATATACCTGAGCAAATGGAAGAAAGCCAGATTTTAAACTATGACGAAAATATATTCCACAGAAGAAAGGGTGCTGATTAGTCGACTCTGATTTGCTAACTGTCAATTTCTGACCTGGAAAGCGCCAGGTCTATTTAAAATTTCCCAGGAAAGGCAAAGTATGCCAAAAATTGGAGCAACAGGTTCAGCAAGCCGTTTCACCTTTATACGATGCACTGGCTACACGAGTGCTAATTTCCGTTGACAGGATACGACCACAAAGTCCAGAAAGTTGTTCTGCTCACCAAACAATCCAACAATGTCTTGTACGGATTGCAGTGCCAGGCACGTAGGCATATGTCACAACGATTCTTTTATCGAATTAAACTACATGCTCCTTCGGTTGTTTGTAATAGGCAGAGCACAGACTATACTCCACCAGCCCACACTCGCAAAACTCAAACTACAAATTCCTCGATTCGGCAGCACATGCTGAGCTTTCCTCTGTGCGCTGATAGCTACTCTAAGCGCAAGTTTAAGATAATCAGTGGAGCTTGGAAAGTGGCTCATTTACACCTGCAAGAAGCGACATACATTCACAGGTGTGGGCCTGTTTTGTGTAAGCAAAAGAAATATGTTCAAGCATTGCGCCATTTTCAAATTACGCATGAGCTTGGGGAGCCGATAGTTCACTGTTGCTTTCTCCATGGCAACGTATCGGCCATGTGGAGACGATTTGGCAACCAATTAGCGGCCTTTTCCCATGTAGTTTAATTTTTTGCGATTGTTTGAATTTTTGCTATCTTGCGTTTGTCCTGGTGAGTGCAAGACGAAAATATTTGGCAGTATGTTTCTCTTTTTAACAATATTCCAGTTCTGTAATACCAAGAGATTGTTTGGATAAAAAAACATCATTTCCTTATATCCAGTCAGCTCGATCCCACTGCCAGCACCTTGCTGACCCAGTCATGATGATGTTCCCCCGATACCCTATTTGGTAGCTGATCGATTTCTCCCCCCTACCGAGCATTGGTTGGCTTCGTGCCTGCAGTCTCAGGCGGCAGTTAAATGAAACCCGAAGCTCAGGTATATCTGGGCTCGCATAGCAATCCGTCATTCCGTGCTCGATGTACCGGGTTTAAGTTGAATTTTAAGAAGTTTATTTCCTGGTATACGTTAACGTTAGCAGAAACAAAGTTTTGAATCGTTTTAAACAGTGCAAAAAATCAACAGTTATGCTGATATCTATAATGGATGATTGTAATACCCCAAATCTTTATCTTAATTGCTTTTCGCAAGTCTTACTGCTCTTGCGGTAAAATTCAAGTTCTACTGTGGTGCAAATCGGGCAGTGGTAGATCGTACACCTTGCATATTCAGACCATTTTTCCTTTCAAAACTCTTGGAACGTAAATTAAGGGCACCTATTTTGCAACCGGGTTGAAGTTGATTTTTTAAACCCCGTTTCTTTTCAGAAACATCGCGCTTATACTAATTGTTAAAGCATACAATTTTGCTGCTAATTTATCGCCGACTGTTTAACCCCGACAAATTTTCACTAACGATACACTGAGCTTAATATTTTGCAGTCACCTGTTTTTTGTAGAATGCTGCTCAAAGCCTTGAGTTCTGGAACGGACATCAAAATTGTTTGAGTGGGCAAGCGTAGTCAGCTGTTATCGCACGCAAAACTCTGTTCCAAGTCTTGTCATTCACTCGGTTTTCTGAAGTTAAGATTTTTGTGATGTCGACCGGTTGAATTGTATCCATACGTTTAGAATGAAGAACGGCAAATTGTCCAAGTTGATGCTTTTCAAAGGCGCATGCTAAGATGTTTGTTAACATCGGCCCAGGTATCCCGATTAACTTTAATGCAGCCTGCATTGACGCTGCCCGCAAAGATTTCTATAACCTGATAATCTTTTAGGATTTTTCAGCGAGGACTTGCCATCCTGACTGAAACATTGATGGGTCATCATAGATGTCCGCAGGGAAGATTGTCCAACACAAGAAAAGACGGAAGAATGCAGTGCACGGCCCTTTTCCACGGCAGTAGCTGCCGCCTTCGGGTAAATTTCTGAAGGCCTCAGGTGCTGCAGTAGGTTAGCGAATTGATAAGTGGATGGGTTAGTGGGTGGAGTTTTGACAGGCTTTGGAATGGAAACGTCCTTTCATGGAGAATTGGCTTCAGCACAGCGTCATTTCGACGAAATCTGTGACATTTGGACAAAGTAAAAAACTGCAAGGCTCTTCAGAGAACCCAATTGACAAATTCCCACTCACTCATAAAGAATCATAAAGTGGAAAGCAGGAAATATAAAAAAAAGAATTCGTTAATATGGAGGAAACAAAATATGGATTAGAAAAAGCGGATACAATAAAGGGGCAGAGAGAAAATAAAATCACAGAATCATATGAGAAGGCCTTTCGGCCCATTGTGTCTACAGAGTCTCATCAAAGAAGCAATTTCCCCAGCGCCACTGCCCCCTTTTAGCCATGTAACCTCGCAAATTATTCCTTTTCAGATCATTACCCAATTGCTGCGATTCAACTGTCTCCACCAAGCTATCAGGCAGCGAATGTTACTTTCCAACTACTCGCTGTGCGTAAAGGTTGCTGCTCATGTTTGCATTATTATTTTTCCTGTTATATCAAATCTATGCTCTCTGGTTCTCGATCCTTTCACCAGTGGGATCGTAACTACTCTGCTCGGACTGCACATGATTTTGAATATCACCCTCAAATCTCCTCTCAGCCTTCTCTTCTCCAAGGAAAACAATTCCAAATCCACCAATCAGTCTACGCAACTCAAGTTCCTCATTCCAAAAACTGCAAGATCTGGTCGCAATACTATAGTTGATGCCAAATTAATGTTTTATTCTAGTTTAACATAACTCACTTGCTTTTTCAGTCTATGCCCTTATTAATAAAACCTAGGATGATGTATTCTTTGCCAACTGCACAGTCAATTTGTCCGACCACTTTCAGTGACGGGCATATTTCCACCCAGGTTATACACCCACTCTTAAAAATGTACCTTTTGTTATATATTTATCGCCACTCACTTTTCCTACCGAAACGAATCATTTCACATTTCCCTTCTTTGAATTTCAATTGTCACGTGTCCACTCATTCAGCCAGCCTGTCCTTGGTGTTTTGAAGTTATGAACTTGCCTCCTCATAGCTCACAATGCTTCCAAGCTTCGCAGAGTTGTCAGATTTTGAATTTGCGTCCTGTACACCAAGATCTAGGTCCTTAATATGTATCATGAGAGCCAGGATCCTAGTAGCGACTTCTGGGTAACTGCTGAAAAGATTCTTCAAGTCCTAAAAACACCTATTAACCATTACTTTCTGGCGTCTTGTCACTCAGTCAAGTTCGCATCCATGTTGCTCCTGTCCCTTTTACTCCATGGGCTGCAACTTTGCTTACAATTCTGTTGTGCGGCATTGTATCAAATGCTTTTTGGAAGTCCGTGTACAATATATTAGCAACATTACCCTCATCAAATCTCTCTGTTACCTTATTAAAAAACTTCACCACGTTAGTTCTGGCTTTCCTGAATTAACCCTCATTCCCCACAAGCAGGTATTAAGTTTGTCGCAAACTATTGTTCCTGGGAGATTCTCCACCAACGAAATTAAACTGACGGACCTTTAGTTGCCAAGTTTACCTTTACACAGATTTCTTAAAAAAGGGCATGATATTTGCAACTCTCCAGTCCCTTGGCACTACCACTGAGTCTAAGGGAGTCTGTAACATTATGGCCAGTTGCTCCGCCATTTCCACTCTCATTTTTCTCAGTATCTTTGGATGCAACTCATCCAGGATCAGTGTGTTATCGATTTTAAGCACAGCGAGACTACTCAATAACGTTCCTTATCAATTTTAACCCTTCAAGTCTCTAAATGACCTCCTATGTCACCATGATATGCATAGAATCCTCTTGCTTGGTAAAGACACATGCGTAGTATTATTTTAATACCTCAGGTTTCTCCAATCTGCCCACTGTTCTTTTTACTGCCGTTTTAGTATTTATATGCCTACAGAAGAATTTTGGATTCCTTCTTGCGTTAGGTGTAAGTCTCCTATCAACACCACCCCCCTTTGTTTTTCTTTCCCTGCTCTTTCGCTTTTCCCCTGAATCTTCAATATTCAGCCTAGATCCCAGCTGTGTTATCCATCTGACATCTGTCATAATCAGGCACATTTTTCTTCAACGTAATCTCTATTTCGTCACTCTGTGTACTCTGGATATTTTGCCCTACCTCTCCCCTTCGTGGGAATAAATCTTGACTGCCAGGACTGTCTCTTTCACACAGCAGCCCATTGTTCAATTACAGCTTTACCTGCCGACCGTTGATTCCAATATATCTGGTCTGGATCTATTCTTGCCCAACTGAAGTTGGCTTTCCCTAGTTAATTATTCTTACTCTCAATTGTCCTTTGTATTTTTTCATGGCCAACCTAAACCATAGGATACAATGATCACTAACCCCTAAATACTCTCTGACTGATCATTGATCCACTTAGCTCACTTAATTCCCACGAACTAGCTCTTGGAGCGCTGTGTTCCTCATTTGATTGGAAATATATACTACTGCAGCAAATTTTCCTGAATGCATTCTAGGAACACTCGTTCCTCTCTACTCTTTACACTACTACTATCCCAGTCTATATTCATATAAATAAAGCCCGCCATTATGACTACTCTGTAATCTCCTTGCAAATTTCGACATCCCTTTCTGACTCCGTGGTGGCGTGTAGTTTACAATGAACAATTTAGTTACAGGTTTTTCGTTCCTCAGCTATAGCCAAATAGATTCTGTGCTTAACTTTTCTGGGGTATCCCCTGCTTCTATCACTGAAATGTTCTCATTAATCAATGCCGCTACCCCTTCTTTTCCTACATTTCCTGAACACATTGTATCCAGGAAATTCACTACACTGTGCTGATCTTCTTTGATTCAGTTCTTTGTTATAGCTACGAAATGATATTTCTAAAAGGCAATCTATCCCTGTAACGGGAAAGTTACTACACATTGTGCATTCACAAACAAGCACAGTGTTCATAAATTAGATTTTGAACTTTCTCCTCCATCCTCACCCCTTTTTGATTACCTTTTACAATTAAAAAAATATGTATTTATTTTTCCCACCTATTTCTATTATTTAAAAAAAATTCCGTTCATTGTATTATCTCCACCTTTTAGCCTATTTCGATCTTTTCTCCCAAACCATCGCCTCTCTCACCCCACCCCCCACTCGGGCCATCTGTCACTTGCTCATCCTGATTTCTACTCTTAATTTGCACCTCCTTTAGCCAGTATCACCACCATCAACACCCCCTCGTCCTTTTTTTGATGACATATTTTGCAATCTATCTTTTACCTCCACCTATCACTGGCCTTCTATCCAGTTTCACTCCATTTAAAGAGTATTTATTTCACCACATTTCTACTTACCATTTGTTCTGAAGAAGAGTCAGAAGGACTCGAAATGTTAACTCTATCTTTCTCTCCGCAGATGCAGTTTTTTCCAGAAATTTTTGCTTTTACTTCCGATTTCCAGCATCAACGGTGGTTTGCTTTTATAATTTAGATTTTATTGCTTTACTCCTTATTCTCACTCCATCCCTTACTATCTGCTTCTTCAGCGGTATCTGTCTATCCCCACATTCTGTGTACCTTGGTATTGCTCTCTGATATTAACTCCTGCTTCTCACACCCCAGCCAGGTTAGTTGAAATCCTCCCCAATAGTGCTAGCAAATCGCCCCACAAATAAATCAATCTCTGCTCTATTTAGGTGCAACCCCTCTGGCGGAATCGGTGCCATCTCCCCCAGAGCAAGTCTCAATGTTCCTGAAATCTAAATCCTTCCTTCTTTCTCCATCATTCTACAAATAAAAGCAAACACAAGAAAATATCTCTCTTTTAAATGAACAACATTAACTTTAATGTGAGGTAATGAGGCTCCACAATTATAAAATCATCCTTTTTTCAGAGCCAGAGAGCCATTGTTCAGCATCTGTCTCATGCAATACGTAATTGAATGCTCAATTATTCCTAAATACACAAGCTTGTGAACACAATTGTTACGTACTCCAAGTTCACACATTTACTGCGACTTCAGTGACAAGTCGATCCGAAAGCTTGCAGCAAATTTCCTTCTGGATGAGCAGGCTATGGGTGACTACAACTTCTGGATATTGCATTTAATTACTCAGGTGAGGACTGCCGAATTTGCTGAAGAAGAGTCATATTGGGTTCGAAACGTTAACACTGTTTCTCTCGCAGCAGATGCTGCCATACCTGCTTAGTATCTATAGTACTTCCTGTTTTTATTCCAGAATTTGCTGTCAGATTTGCCCTGTAGTAAAGTCAGTGTTGATAAATTCACGGTTATTACTATGCCAAAATCGGGAAAGGTTCCTACCATTTTCTTTCGATTGCAAATCTACACCTGAAATAAAATCCGGCAAGTATAATCATTAAGTGTCCTTATTCCTAACGTTACAACCTTTGCATCCTGTCCTTCGTGGATTTTTTTTCAGGGCCGTCTGATTTTTTTATTGCCTCTGCATGACTTGCAATTTCTCATGTCTTAATGATAACGGAAAACATTTTCGATTAAGTGTGCTCCAGGTTTTTGACAAGTGCGTCGTTATGTGACAACCCCTGCTAGAGACCTATAGTTCTGGAAATTCCTGCACATTATATGTCGCAAAATGCCATGGTGTTAACTGGTAAAGAAATTCCGTCATTTTATCTTATATATTTTTTCCGGAGTAGGTGCATTAATTTCTTTACATTCCATAGATAGCATCATAACTACCATCCAATGGAAGTTTGGATTGATTATAATAACATTTATTTCTGAATTCCACTCTGCCTTCATATGAAAAAAATAAACAAAGCAACACAAAACTCCGAGGCAGTGGTTCTTCAGTCATGTATTGATCTTAACATGGTAAACATTATCTGTCGACAAATGTTAATAGGAAGTATTTTATTTGTAACACCGTGCCTCTATTTGTCTCTCGATTTCGTGAACCTTCAACATTGCACACGTTTTATCTTTTTATTTAGGAAAACTTAATTTTAGTTCCCAAGTACAAACTAGAATGTCAACATAGAACAAATATTTGAGAATGGGGTTGCTTGCGTTAGATAATTTATTGGGTTTCCCTTGTGATAAGAGGAACATATTGCACCGAGATTAAGTGCCAAAAACAGTCATGTACGTTCATATGTGATTTTTCTATTTCTCCTGCAGATTACAGGATCTCTGCTCTCTTGACTCATCGTCTTCAATTCAGTATAGAAGCCGTATCAACGGAGAAAGCAGGCAACCTTGGATGATGAGCTTGAAAAATAACATGTCAAGCAGTCAGTGGAGGATCATAGAAGTTGTAGAATGCGACTGACGTTACGCCTGTATAGATGTAGCGGTGTGACAAAATGGACAATGTCTGGGATAAATTAAAACAAAACTACTTTGGAATAATTCATGTTTCCAATATCAAACGACAGATCTCACACACCTGCCATCAGACTCATTAAGAAATCAACTCACAGAAATCACATTACTATCCATGCAGTGCCGAACAGTAAGAGATGCTAAAGGGGCAATGAACTCGACTGACTAGGTGCATCAAGAACATCACAGGAGTAAGTGTGCCTTTGTGTAAAATGATAACACATAGAAGAGAGGAAAAGTAACTCACTCCACATACAATGAGCTGCCTGCACATCGCAGATACTGTTTAATAAGACCAGTTCAAATGTAGGCATTAGCTAATTTGTTCCATAGCTGGTGAGGAAAAACAATTTAGAAAGCAGTGGGTTTCTAAAACGGAATTATGATCAATGAAGTAAAGCCATAATGACATTAAAACCTGTGCCTATGAAATATCAAAATGAGGACCAAAAAGAATCAATTTAATTGAAAAACAACAAAATGAAATAGAAGGATTGACTCAACAGGAAATCACAATGTTAAGCTGAAGGGCAGTACATACAAATGCTCTATATTACCTTTTGCTTTATTTTATGGGCTGTAATTGGCCCGTGAAATGAAATTGATGCAATTTTGCGGGAAACACTTTCAAGACATATACATCAAATATTTGTCCTTTTACATACTTGTGTCTCTAATGGTTTTCTGGAGCTCTGAAATAAATTAAACATAGCACTGACTACAATCAGGAAGAATAGCATCAATCTTCTTTGTAGAAATTACAATCAAAACTCTCTTGACGTAATTAAAATACACGCTGGAGCTACCTCTCTGAAATAAGTTCTATGGCTACCTCTTTGAAATAAGTTCTATGTAAGCATGTTGGCAAAATATATATCAACTGTAATGTTGCTATAAACGTGTTTGAATGGTTTACCCACTGCAATTCCACTTAAATGCAACACGGATTCGGAACATAAAGTCGACAGTAATAACTGGTCTTAGTGATAAAATATAAAATATTGAAGATTCTGGAGATGAATAAATTAAAAATAACACCCATGAAAATGGACAGTGAGTTAACATCTGCTAAGAGAACAGATAAGTTGAGAATTAAGCTATTGATACCTTAGGGAAAATGCAATGTATGGGGAATAGGAAAAACATGGAATACCTGGGGACCAGGTGTAAGATTGAGATCGATTTGAAGGTGAGGGGACCCTTAGATCATAACGATGTGGAAGTAAATTTTCAAACTACATGAAGCATTATTTTGAAGCTTTGTATGTGAACCTCTGAAACATTGCGCAATTCGTCAGAGTGCTAACAGTATTTTGAGGTTAAAGCGTCGAGCCGGAAGCGTTACAGATATCTTCATCAAATGACAATTTCAAAAGTAGCGAAGTTGGTGTTATGAGTTTTTATCTGGACGTCAGGCTGAGAATTTGTAGATATGCTAATGATGTACTGGAAAGCCACTACGGGCTCGGAGGGGTTGCCTTCTCGAAAAGGATTGCTTTTTGACCTGTAAATTATATGAAGAAGAGTCATACAGACTGGAGACGTTAACTCTGTTTCTCTCTCCACAGAAGCTGCCAGACCGGCTGGGTTTTCCAGAATATTATGTTTTGTTTCTTATAATTACATGGGCGAGTTGTATTAGGCTTCCTTTTTTTAGAACGCAAAGTATCATTGTAAGGGTAACTGCAAGTTGCAGGGTGGCGAATGAACGTGCGCAGCACCGTCCTTTTGAGAGACAGTTGACATTTTGATCATCTGATTAGTTATGGTATTTTCGCTCCTCATCTGGTGGTTTCTATCCTGGTGATAGCGAATGCAGATTCGCCTGTCTGTAAGTAGAGCCCCTACTCGTTGTTGACTCATCACCTTAACTCCCTTTGTATTCTCACTTCGATCGATCTGTCTTTGGCCTCACACTCAACGCATGCTTCAAGAACACGGGGATGAATTCAACTTCAGCGCTGGTGATACATTAACTATGCTCTATTTGAGGTTAACTGAACACACCACCCAATTTTTCTATCAATTGGATATCAAGGAAATGGAAATCGGGCGGCACGGTGCTGGGTTTGGGGTGGGTGGGTGGGGGGGTGGGGTCGGTGGTGGGGGGGTGGGGGGTGTGGGGTGGTAATGGTGTGGTTGGGAGGAGCGGGGTAGCGTGTAGATGGGACGACCAATGCGCTAGTGAACATTTGCACCCCACTGAAGTTGATTTACCAATGCCGAAGTTTGTCTTGTACAATACTTGTGCCACGGAACTTGCAGCTCCTTCCACGCAATTCCTCTATTCACTCCAATTGACCTGACTATTCAGTCGGCCATATAACCGGTAATCTGTGTAGTATCGTGGTTTGAGCTACCACTGGAGAACGTTCTAAGTTCTGGTCTTCCTGATATACACCATGAAACTTAATTGTCAAAGGGCTGACTTCGGCAGCTGTTGACATTTGGCCGTCAATTCCCCTTTCAATTAATTTGCCAGCACTGCCGTTCCACCAGCTTCGTAGATTTTTTATGGAGCTTGGGGTAGAAAACTGACATGTAGTCTTGGAACAGAGTCAATTACTTTTCCATTTTTCCACGAGGACAATTGAATACGGAAGGTGAGCTGGATGCGAAGGTAACAGAATAGAATCGAACCCTAACAAATTGTCCATTCACAGCAAAGTGCTGAATCCCCACTGATCCTACATTTTATTTAAAATAAAATTACCACTAGCCCAGAGCATGGTTTCGTATGCATAGCTGCGCTGCCCCTTATCAAGGCCACAACCCTTTTATGCTCATTCTAGCAATCACAAGTTCGGAAATCCATTAGGTATTGAGTATGGCGTATGGCACAAGCATATCTATGCTAATGAGAGTAGACGTTTAACTTGAGTTGGTGAAGTATTGGTGACGGTATCAGTCGTTCTGAAGACGCATTATGGACCTGAAGCTGTTTCCCGCCCCACAGAAGTTTCCAGACCTGCTGAGTACTTCGGGTTTCTCGATTTTCATTTGTAAAAAAGATGTCAGGTATAGCAGAATTCAATTTAAAATCACTTTACGCTAACCTATAAGGTTTCTCAATTAATGTCAAACCAAGTACAGTTGTGTGCTTTGAACATTTACCAGAAGTAAAGAAGAACAATGCAAACTGAAGCGCGCGATAATCCACCTACTCAGACTAGGTGCGGAATTTTACTCCCCTCCCGCCGGCGCGCCCTTCCGTCCCCACCAAAGTCAATAGAGTTTTGAACTGCTCGCCGCATTTTACGGCCGGGCCCCCACCGCGACGGGGCCACAACAGTCCGACCTAGGTGCTGATTGAGAGACATAGGGAGATCATAGGACAGAAGTAGACATAAGGGCAACATTTATACCTGACATCATGGACTGAATTTAGTCGACTAGGAAATTATTTAAATACATGTCTAGTTGAATTCAGAGCAAAATATAATTGGGCAGTGGTCGGCCAATCAGGCCCCATCTGTTTTTGCCGCCGGCCTTGGACGGAAATACATGGCTGAGAGTACAAGTGAACTCCAGCTGATCGTAAACAGTTGTTGGTATAGCGGAAGGTCCAAACTCTGCTGCTGTTTTTTCGATTACGTTAATACGATCTTACTTTTCTGGCTTGCTTGAAGGATGAATTCTGTAACACGAAATACAACGTTGCAGGAAATATTATGCGTTAAATTTATATTTTAGCAAATCAGACTTGGCATTAATAAAGCGTTGATACTCAGAGATAATATCTCTGGATTGTAACCTAAACCACACGCCAACTGGCACTGGGTGCACCGGATTAGGAAATTGATCACGTGGCTTAAAGTTTGATGTGCGAAGAAGGAGGTATCATTCATGGGATACAGGCATCAGTTTTCAGGAAAGCGGGAGCTGGCCCAATGTAATGGGCTCCGCTCAAACTGCGTTGGGATTAGTAACGTGGAAAATCGTCGAAATAGAGTCGTGGATAGGGATTTAAACTAAAAGGCCGCGAGGGAAAGCTCAAGCGAAGTGAGATCTAGAAATCTAAAGAGAAAAGTCGGGATATTGCAATGGCCTGTGAGGCAACTGCATCTGGGTAATGTAAAGCAAATACAGGAAGGGAGCAAAAGTATAGTGTATTAGCTCATAAGTCCATGGAAATAATAGCTTTAAAAATTAAACTAAAAGGCTCTTTATGTGAATGAGCTAAGCATTCATTCGCAATAGAATAGATGAACTAGCGACATAAAATAAAGAAGTTGATTAAATTTATTTACCATTACAGGGAAACGGTAACAAAGTCACCTAGGTGGGTAAATATTTTAGCATCCGCAACGTTCCGAAAAGGTAGACAGGATGGAAAAGGAGGAGCGGTAGCCCTGATAGTAAAACATAACGGAAGGACATCAGTAAGAAAGAACCTTGGCTCAGAAGATGAGGAGGAACAATAAGCACGGGTGAAGGCTAAGAAAGCCAAGAGTCATGAACGAGCTGAAGCTCATGCTGTAAAAAGGGGGCGTGGCCTCATTGATTTTCCGGTGCTGCACTTCGCTGGGCTTGCGAGGAGTCTTTCGATGCATGCCCAAGCAGCTCTGGCGAACTGAAATGTCAGCCTAATTTTCAAGGGCAGCTTAGTATGTATTTATTTCGACTAATTCCTGCAAGCTACCTCTTTCCGACTACAATTGGGTGTTACGGCCTAATTCTTTCGGGACGACTTTTCCTTTTCGTTTACTTCAAATTGCCATGCACGCTATCATTCCAACCATTACATTTCGTTGGGACTATGACATGTTTTCCCTTAAAAATTCTATTCCTTTGTTTCTTGGAAGTGCTTACTTCCACTAGGGCACTTTATATAATTGCAATGGCGTGATAGACAAATGCATTATCTTTTTGCAGGCGGAGGAAACAAGAAACACCGGGCACGAAGAACACATTTCATCATTGTTCATCAGGGAATTATGGACTGATTAGCCGCCTGGAGCGGATAACTCTTGAATTCTCCTCTACCAGAAAGAGCGACAGAGAATCTTATACTATTGAACTGTTGAAATCAATGAACTCAGCTGACCTCTCGAATAAAGGTCCGACGCCTGGCTCTATAAGTCTCAAGACAACGCCGCAGGATGTTCTGTCTTTCCAAAACACGCAAATCCACTTGACATCTACAATTGGATAAAGCACGCGCCATTCAAGCGCCAATGCTTCCGACGAAAGCTTCTTCGTTAATTGCAATTAATCACTCTGGTTGCCATTCTGACCTCACAGTTCCTCGATTTGCCGGGACATTTCTCAACCCTCGAATTGTATTCGAATGATCGATATTAATCTATTGAGAATCAGAGCGGGAGGACCCTGGAGCCCCAACACGCGTCGCCCTTCTTGTCATGCGCTGTTTAAAAAAACACTGCTTCTAACGCTAAATAGTTATTTTTCGTTAAACCCATGGAGTATGAGGTAACACCATCCCCTCCGAGAAAATCAGAAGTTAAGCTGCAACCCCTAGTGCATTTACTTCAGCTGTTCCAGAACTGTAAAACGGACACATATATAAACTCCAAATGTAACCTGCTTCATGAGATTCGATCAGTTCTGAAAATAGAAATTCGTTTTATTTTAATTTTTCAGTAACGTGCTCACTTTTTGTTAACGGTTGAAGTTGAAACGGCTTTGGTATAACAAAAGCTTCAACTTGCACTTCAATATTTTATGATTGGTCAAGAGTAGAAAAACAATTTTCACGGTTCAAGTTGGAATATAATATGGAAATTAGAAGCCTTTTCCATTCTTTCATGTGATGTCTGCGTCGCTGGCAAGGGAAGCATTTGTTGCCCTCTCTATTTGCCCTTGAGATAATGGTGATCAGCTGCCGTTTTGAGCCGTTGCAATCCATCTAGTTTAAGCACATCTACAGTGTTGTTAGGAAGAAGTTCCAGGATTTGGACCCAGCGACAATGAAAGAACAGGCATATGGAGTGATAAAGGAATGGAGACTGTTATACTTAACTGGCAACTTTCTTTTCCATTATACTCAATTACAGACCAGCAGCTAAAATTAATCTTTGTTGTGGATGGAATTTGGGTTCAATAATTGATGGTTCTTCTTTAGATTTCTATCCTGGATATCGTATAAAACTGCATTGAAAGTGCCAGTGAATCATGCAGGCTTATTAAATGAATAAATGCAATGCAAGGACAGGTGAAAATTAAGGGCAAGAAATAATGAAAACATAATTATTCTGCATTTTACCTCTTTCTTTGTCGTTTAATTGCGCTTCTGCAAAATAAAAAATAAAAACAATGGTCATTAAATAGAAATATAGGTCATGCACTTGGGATGCACTATTTATTATAAGAAATCAAGAAAATGTTTTGGATGTGTGTCAGTATTTAGAGCTGAAGGCCTATGTTCGTATTTAAATTGAGTGGCACTGGTGGTGACAAGGCAAATTCTTACTCCAAGAAGAGATTAAGGATCTTTTACCGCATGTATTGCATGGCTTTTTCATCTAGAAATTTTACAGCAGCAAGGAACTCATTATAATTAGTTATTTGGAGTGCACATGATAGTTTATTCAGATCGAGAAACATCCCTACAAATTTACTGATATACCATGCAAAACGTGCAATATCCAATGAGAACCTTTGATGTAGCGAAATACTTTTAAATTCCAATCACTTGCAACGAAATTGGGTGGCTCATATAACGGGCGTTCTCCCCTTGGCACAAAACCTTATTGCCAGTTGACAAAAAGGGAATAAACCTCGTAAATCATGGCTTCATACCAGCTTCCGTAAGTTGTGATTTTTTTGGAAAATATTTGCCCATGTGAAATTCTACGATGTATCTTAAGGCATTATATCTTTAACCTAATTCATCTTTGATCGAAGCCTACACCTGTTCAGTGCAGTGGGCTCAAGCGATGTGCTATGTTGTAGCAACTCTAAATAAGATACTTAATTTAGCCATACCTAGCTTTTCAAATTTGCCCTGAAAGTCTGAAAAAAACAAACAAGATAATCTACTTTGGCTATATATGCATTATGAAAAATGCGATAAAGGAAAAAGTCGCAGTTGGTGAGGCCAACTGTATGAAAATTACATCAATAATAAAAACAGTAATAATAGCAGCAATAAAAATAATAGACAAAGGATGTTTGGGGTAATTAATTGTAATGAATGTGGGTGGAGATTGCAAATATAAGAGATATGTTCGTGTATATTTCATTGATACCCTGAGGAATCTGGTGAACTCTAATGTTCCATCCAGTGCTCCTAAATTCCTCACGTTCTGACCAAATATCTTCTGGATTAACTCCATTGGTATTCCATTCATAAAATCACGCCAGAATATTAAGTTTCAAATATAATTTTCATAGAGTTAACAATTTCTGTCACATGACCGTTTGTGTTATGTGAGAATGAACTCCCGACAAATAATGATAATTTTTATTTACTTAACAGTTGCGTTAAGACAAATGTTTGTTAAACGGATGAAAACGAGGAGCGCAGCTATTTTCTTTGGCAATTTCTACTTGCGTTTACAGGTTTTTTTCAGATAATTGCTACCTTTCTTCATATTCATAATGCAATGGTTTCTTATATCAAATAACTGTAAAATATGAAGGATATCACTTCAATATGCACACAGACACACAAACGGAAAGGATAAAGTTTTCAGGCTAATGGAATAGGTTGATACAGGTAATTATTTGCAATCTATTGCGAAATGAATCACATATTAGGACACAGTTTTCAATCTGCACACTCTCAGTGGAACTGCGATGGAAGGTATGTACCTTTTTTGTCTAACAGTCAAGTTAATGTTAGTTAGCCGAAAATCTCACCTAGTTGTAATGCGAATGTCTTTTTTAACAATACCTAAAACAAGGAACTGAGTATGTCAGAGTGGTAACAATTCCGTTTGTTGGGCTTAGCAGCCAATGCAATTTTCCCAGGTACTGTCTCAGTCTCCAACTTATGCAACATGGATTTCAAGTGAAATTCCAGCCTTAACATCCAATTTCCGGGAAACTCTGTCCTTGCTGCACCCTGAGGTCCGCAGTGAATGCTGCGACATGTACTATCTCGACTTCTCTCTTCTGCAGCCCTGATTTACTCTTGTTCAAAGATGTCCTTCTCCACAGTTTGGTTTCCTTGCTTGTCTCATCCAATCGTTAAAGAAAGCAAAAAAAATCAAGTTTTCTTCTTTCAGTGTGAAAATTCACAAGCTTCCGAAACTCCTGGGTGTCAAAGACATTCTGAATCCCCCTTCCCTCTGATACCATCCCTTTCAGCTAATTTACCCCTTGCTATTCATTCATAACATTTTCTTGGTTTCCACCAATTGACTCTGAATAGACTGCTCTTAGAAAAGAGGCATCAACTTCACCCCCTTACGTCCTTAGCTTAAAGAATTTGGAGCACGGCATGACATTGAGCTCTTCTGCCATTGCCTTCATGTCTGTGATAACTATTTTGACTCCTCTCCTTAGCGCCACTAACATGTCACCCCCTGAACCTGCTGAACTGCTTTCTCTGAAGTCGAACTTTAACATTTTCTTCCTCAGACCAACTAATGGTAGATGGAGACTGGTAAGCATCCATTCAAGGAAGAAATGGAAAGCATTCAGCCTGGAGTACCGAGTGATAGAGGTGTGCAGAGATTGGACAAAGCTGTTGAAGATGAGATTATTGGGGCCAGAAAATTGAAAACTGTTAAGTTGGTGGTGCAAACAAACTAAGGGTTGTTTTCTCAACCTTACGGGGCCGAAAGCCAACTCTCAGAGCTATCTCAAAACTGCTCCCTGCTACTGCACTTCAAGTTATAGTCTCCAGGGCAGTCACTGAATTTATATTCTCTGGAGATCTTCCCTCTACCGTCTCCAATGCCTTAGCAGCCCAGCCAGAATAATTCGTTCCCACCCACTTTCAAAGATCCACAAATTAATCTGCCCTGCTTAACCTATTGTTTCAGCCTGTTCTATTCGCTGTTTTTTCTTTCTTACAGGGGCTCAATTTTTACTCCCGTTGCCCAGGTTTTCTGATGTACTTCCGATGTGCACCACCAACTTAACAGTTTTCAATTTTCTGGCCCCAACAATCTCCTCTTCAACATCCTTCTCAAATCTCTGCACATCTCTATCGCTTGCTACACCAGGCTGAATGCTCTCCACTTCTTCCACTCTCCATCCAGCATTATCCTCCTGTATATGAATGAACTTGTTCACAAATTGAAAGTCTCCCCCTTTAACTGCACCTACTTCTTCAAATTAAAATGCGTTGCTCAGGGTATTGAGATGGACCACATCTGTGCCTGCCTTAAACAAGTTACGACTCAAGACAAGGCACCAAAATTCAGTCAGTATTTTTGGTTTAAAGTAGACAGAATTTGAAATTCCAGTTGGTTATAAAGAGAATAAAGTCACAATGTTCCACGTTATTTAAACAAACATAAGAGCTTTTGCTATTCAAAAGTCAGCAAACCAAATATCAGCAAAGCCCATCATATGGTCTAAGATCAAGAATTATCATGCCTTAAACATGAACTAACAGGTAAACTGAGGTCGAGCACACCAAAAACAGCACATTAAAGGGCAGACATAACCAAGGCAGGTCCCACGAGTTTCTTGCCACCCAGACAAGAGTGATCATTGTGAATCACAAAAAATCTTAAAATATCTTTCTCCCTCAAGAGGGATTCCATCTTTTCCCTTCTGAAGGTCTAGCCTCTGATTACCCTCAAAAAACACTCCCATTCAGACTGCCTCAATGATGGATCGCCTCCCAGTTGCTCAATCTCTTCTTTTGAGATGGCACCCCACTGGATGCACAAGGCTGCAGTGCAGTATCTAATGACAAACACAATTCAAGTTCTCTAGGTATCCTGAAAGAACAACTTTGCTTATGGGCATTTTGTATTGCCGAAACTACCATTTTTACTGAGCTGGCATTGTTTTGCGCTACTCTGAGCACAAATCTCAGCAGCAGGCTTTGAGCTTCAGCTCCTCAGAGCTAACAACAGCACTTCAGCTGCATTGCGCTTACCACTTCTTCATCGCTTGCTTCAGACGACCTGTTCACTGACTGGTGTTCACTGACTTGTACTGGCCTGTGTGTAGTCTTAAAACATTCCAAAAGGGTCACACCACTGTTCCTAGGCCAAATCAAATGTAATAACCATAGTGCATCATTCTGTGCCTTGAATGGAACAATCTCCAGTTAACCAACTGCTATCCTCCACACTTGCTAACTTCCAATAACCGGGAAACAAAGAAGAAAAAAAAAACAAAAATAGAGATTTTGTCACAAAGCTGTTTACCATTTCTTGTTGTGTTCCTGCTCAGGGCCCCGTCCAGACATATTTCTACTGTGTGTCGATAATTAAACCAGTGCAATTTGCTACCATCGCCCTGAACTGGATGATCCCATCATCTTTACATCCAATTTCCACTCTTCGCTCATTATCACATGGTCCACCTATGACACTTCTCACCTCTTTCATGGCTTCTGTGTCTCAATTTCTGGGGATAGGTTCTCAAGTCTAAGTCTAGTGACTCCAAATCAAACTCGGTAACACTTGCTCAGAGGTTGCTTCCTGTAAGGAGTCCTGTAATTTCCCAGTTTCTCTCTCCCCTTGGCATCTGTTTTTATGACGCAAACTTCCAAACCAATCATTCTGGTTATTATTACCTAACTGGAGATTCCCCCATAATGGTTCAAAAAGCCTTTGATTATATGTTTTCCCATGTCCGAGCTTATGCATTCACCCGTTCTCTCCTTTGAAGAAGCATGACATTGCTTCTCTTATCCTCACCTTCCTCAACTCACCCCATCCTCCGCATTCAATACACCGCCCCTCACCTCTTGCATGAAATCTAATGTGATGCCAGTACCAAACACATTTTCATATTCTCCCCCATTTCTGCATTCCAAAGAGACTATTTCCTCCTTGACAACCTGATCTTTGCATCATCACCCTCAACACTCCTACACTTTCGAGGGCACAATTCCCTGAAAGCACAGGAGAAGCAATACCTGCCTTTTCGTCTCTTTCCTCACTGTCTTATTCTACAAACACTACTTCCAGGTGAAAAGCGATTTATATGAGCTACTTTCTACTTAGAATAGTGTATTGTCTGCCCACACTTTAACGTGCCCTACACCAAGAAGACCAAAAGCAGCACTTCCATTAATTCTGAATGCATGACCCCTAGCTTCCGGTTGCCTGAGGTTGCAATTTTCTACCTTGCGGCCTCACTAACCTATCTTTCCCCGGCCTCCTGGTGTGTTCCAATTAAGCTCAGTTTAAGATCAAACGGCATCACCAAGTCTTTTGAATAGGTACTTTAGCGTCTCCTGGACTCAGCATTTCATTCAGCAATTTCAGACCCTAACCTCTGCCCATGTTTAGTTTGCTTTTGTTTTGCAAGTTTGGTTTTACTCGCTTTTCCCTTGATCTTTTATTCGAACAAAGCTGTGCATCGTTTTGCCCTTTACAGCTCCTCCAAACACATATTTTGTTTATTTCCTATCTTTTGTTTATTTCCTTGTCCTATTCCCACGCCTTTTGGCCGTGAGCCGCGTGCACTTGTAGCATTTAATCTCTCCGACCCTTACCCTAACAGATGCTTTCCACGTTGTTCCATTTTGCAGTCTCTTCCTTCCAGCTGCTTGATGCCTAAAACCTTTTTTAATATTTTAGCTACGACGAAAGGTCGTCAACTGGAAACATTAATTGTGCTTCTGTCTTCACAGATGCTGCCTGAACCAAGAATACACCCTGCATGCGTTGTTTTTCCTTAATGGGGTTATGCTTCATTGAATCTATTCGAAACAAACAAATTAACAACACAAATATTTAAATTTTATGGAAGAAGCAGGATATGCAGCAGCCATTAGGATATGCCACCCTCAAAATGGCATTCAACTTTGGAAACTACCACGGGGGATGACACCTGGATGGTGTGCAGTCCAGGCCATGCCAACAATGAGCAAGCAAATGCACTGAAGGGAACAGCAACGATTGGAAATGCAGTCCTTACAGGGCTTGCGTATTTAGGTGAATGAGAGGAATTTCTGTAACCTTCGTTGTGTGTGCCGCATGGTGTGCTGCCTTCATGGTGCCAAGATAAAGGACATCATAGATTGCTGCACAATATTCTGCAGGGGGAAGGATGTGAGCCAGAAGGCGCTATCAACGGCTTAGTGAGTGCAGGTGTTCAGGTGCTCCGCTTAGATATTCCGGAACTAAGCAGGAGGTTAAAAAGTAGGATATTAAAGGTGGTTATTTCTCGATTACGCCCCGTACCACGCACCAACCAGATGAGTAACAAAAGCTAAAGAGGATCAATCGTTACTGGAGATATAGTGCAGGAGGGGGGGGGGGTTCCACATTCTTCGGAAATTGGGGCCAGTTCTGGGACAGCTGGTGCTATTCAAAAGGAATGCTCTGTACTTCATGAATGTAGTTGCGCAGCGTTCAATGTAAATGAGGAAGGGGATGGGTGTCAGTAGATGGAAGTGGAAAAGAGAGTTAAGTCGCATAAGATTTAGAGCGATGGATAGTCGTAGAAAATTAATTAGTTCTGTATTACATAAGAAGAGATTAAGAAGGAATGCCAGGCATAGAAAGGCAGGTGTGCAATGCATATATGTAACGGCATTAACTGTAGCGAATACGATGCATAGATAATCGTGTGGGCATATTGTGCAATGGCAATAATGAAAATGTAACTGAAAACTGACGCATAACATTCAGGGATACAAAGGCTGCAGAATAAGACCTATCGTGAATGAAAAAAGGGAGTTCGTGTTGCAGCACTGAATAGGACAGGAATTCTTTTTCTGGAAAGAGATGGTGTCTTTGTGGGGGCAAACACAGAATAAATTTCGTTAGATTTTGGAAACATAAACGGGATGATCATGCTACAGGCTGTATATTATCGCCTCCAAATAGTGAGAGACAGAGCTGGAAATA
Organism: Carcharodon carcharias; assembly: GCF_017639515.1. NCBI lineage: Eukaryota > Metazoa > Chordata > Chondrichthyes > Lamniformes > Lamnidae > Carcharodon > Carcharodon carcharias. The sequence continues at coordinate 92,609,877 of NC_054485.1, forward strand.
AACCAAGAAATCACAGAAATGTGCAATGGCATAGAAAACTCTATGTTTCTTGGGATCGTTATTTAGCCAAACGATAATGATGATAACATTAGAGTAAAGGGGAGGGAGGGGAAAATCCAAAATGTGTTCAGGAGCACTACTTTAACAAGTATGTTCTCGGTCCAACTCTGAAGGAGACGTTGTTCATTCTGGCTGTTGTGGAATGAAATTGGGTCAAATGCACCAAGTACCTGTAGGAAAACACTTTTACAGGAATTATATTTGTATCATAATATTTAGATGAACAATGGTGAAGAACAAAGAATAATCTAAAGGGGGAATTGGAAGAGTTCTAACTTTAATAGGGTGAGAAGAAATGCAGCCAGTGGAAAATAGAACCAAAGATTCACAGCGAAAACTGTAACAGTGAAGTGGATTATCTTAAAGGAGATGTTTGAAGTGCAGGCTAGTAACATCTTAAGAAGGCGAAAGTTAAGAAATCAAAGCCAGCCTTTGATGACGAGGGTGATAGAGAATATGATGCAATGGCAGTGCCAGAAAGTGAGGATGCAATGGCTTTATCAAGAGAATCCCTCAAGCGAGAGCTGGGATAAATATGATATTTTAAGAGTGGAACTGAAAAGGAAAGGACTAAAGAAATGTATGCGCATAAAATGGTAGATAATGTTGAAGGACATCGAAAAGTCTTGTATTAGTATGTATATAGTAAGTGGGCAGTAACAAGTGATTCGGACAAAGAGGCCCATGTGTACTTAGTGGAGCAGGGTAAGACTTGAATGCTGAATGAGTATTTTGTAACTGTGTTGACTAAAGGAGGAGATACTGAACAAATACCGGTAGGGGAGGAGCTGGTAGAAGTAATTGATCAGGTGAAAATCCATAGGAAGGATGTATTGTAAAGATCTGCTATGCTTAAAGCGGATAAGCCTCCAGGTCCAGATCACTTGTCTGCCAGGCTTCGACAGGAAGTTGGGAGGAGAGAGCGAAAGGGTTTGCCACGGCATTCCAATCTTCCGTAGTTACGTGAAAGGGGACAGAGTACTGTAGAGTAGCAAGTATGACACTCCTCTTTCGTAAAAAATGATTGTCAATGATATTCCTTATAACTACAGGCGAGTCAGCTGAAAATAAGTTGTAGTTAGGATGTTAGAAAAAAAGAATAATCAGGAAAAAGATTAACCAGCGCTTGAAGAGGTTAGATTGCATTGTAGAGAGAAACACGAATTTGTCAAAGATAGAACCTGCCTGTTATTTAATTGACTTTTCTGGTTAAGTAATATAGAAGTTTCATGAGGGATATCAATCCTTATATCCTGTATGGATTTTGAGAAAGCCTCCAACAAAGTGCGATATAAAAAGGCTCATTAACGAACCTAAGCTGGAGCGTCGTAGTCAGTTTGGAAAAAATGGTGCAAGGGTAGAAAACATCGACGCTGGAAAATGTTTGTTTTTCAGACGAGAAAATGGTGGACAGTGATTTTCCGATGAAAGGAGGATGAAGTTTGGAGTTACATAAGTAACTCGGATATTGGAATACCATGTAAAAATTCATGATTGGCTGATGATACCAAACTTGGAGGTGTAGCAGAGAGTGAAAATGATACACATGGTTTGCAGCAAGACAAAAAAGGCAATTAGAATTGTCATACAAGTGACAAATGGAATTTAATACTAAGAAGCGCAATTGATGCATTTTGGTAAATGCATACAGAGGTAAGAAAGGTTAAATGGCACAGTTGTAAAGAGTGTACCGGGGAAGAGGTACCTGGGGTTAATATGTGCAGCTTTTTTAAGGTGGCAGGACATATTGAGAGATTGGTTAACAGAGTATGCGGGGGCTTAGGCTTCATAATTAGAGACATTGCACACAAAAGTAGGGGATTTATGCTCAACCTTTATACAATTTTGGTTATGCCGCAACTGGAATATCTTGTCTAGTTCTGATAATTACACTTTAGAAAAGATGTCATTGTTCTTGAGCAGTTGCAAAATAGATTTATCAGATCGATTCCAGCGATGATGGGTTTTAGCTTTAGAGGTCAGAGGAGCTCCTTGGAGCAAAAGAGATGGATGGTGATTTGATAGAATTTTTCATGATTATGACAGTTGTGAATTTGGGAGGAAAAGAAAAGCTTCTACTACCAGGTATCCTTTTGAGCAAGGGGTGCAAGTGAGAGCTTTTATCACGCAGCAAGTGGCAATTCGTTGCCAGGAAGGTGATGGGAACAAAGATAATGAATGATATCAAGAGTACATTCGATGGGCACTTGAGGAAAATAACATTATTACCGGATTAGAGTGGCGTAATGAGAGTGATTAGATTGCTCTGTAGTGAGCTGGCATGGTCTCGATTAGTCAAACAATGCAGGGATAAGGGGAGAGCTTTGGGAATGGCACTGGCGAATTTCTCCAGCAGAGAACTGTCACAGCTACGATGGGTCGAATGGTCTCCTTCAGAGCTGTAGCCATTCTATGATTCTATCCCAGAAGCCAGCCTTATACTAAAGTGAGCCTAAAGGCTTCCCCCGAAAGTATAATACCAGATGGTGTTAAAAAGTACTCTGCTCACACTAAAGCTAGGACGGACATCAGGGACTTTGCATGACTGCCAGACTGAACTGCGCAATTTTGCCATAAATACAATCCTGTTTAAAAAGGGTCATAATGCTGGCAAGTTTTTTCTGATGCCCCACCATGAGCTCTGCCTAAGTGTTACGCTATTGTTAGCATTATCGGCACCTTCGCTTATCCGCGTATTTTTTGTGCCTCTATCACGTGACAAATATATTTCCTAGATTCCCTGTCAATCTTCGGAAGACATTAAGACAACGTTAGCTTCCACTGATGTTTAAATGTGCTTCAGTTTACTCAAAGTTTCAGTAAATAAATATTCGGTGGTATTGTTAGACATGGCTGCTACAGAACTAAAGGACAATTCGGCTTCTACACCAAAGATTTTCTATCATGTCGTTAATTTCAGGAGTTGCCAGAATTCGCATTTTGCCTTTTAAATCAAAGTCACTCAAATTCCTTTAACATTAAACAGCAAGATACAAGTAAATATTGTGAATATTCAAGGTATATTACCTTTCACTTGTTTCATCTTCTCCACTGATAAACGAAAAATAAATGGAGATTGCAATGTGATAACTCGAAATCATAAATTGTTCTGTTAATCTTGCATGTTAATGGGTAATTTTAGCTTTGTGTGATGCTATGAAACTGGGCATGTTGAATACCCCGCAATGTTTATAAGCGATTTTCAGCATCAAGGACTGCAGCGGAAAGGACAATAAACGTGATGTATAATAATGTTCCATTGTTCCCATTGATCAGGATAGAGTGAAGTTAAAATTGTCTCAAATTATTCACTGTCCACACTTAAAACGTTTCATGTTTATTGATGTGAATTATCAGATGTTATTGCTATCAGCTAGAATAATAGCACAGCTGCTAATTATAGGAACTTACTGCTGCACACACAGTGGCAGGCCTTCTACAGAGGAAGTGATAATTGGGAAGGCCACCAGCTGTGTGAGAAACATTGCAGGTTGTGAAGGCATTCTGCTTACAGCCTACAAACTCAATCTTTACAATGTAACCCGAAAGAAGCCTTGTCACCAAAAAATAAAATACTGATTGTCAAGCTGATACTTTACCGAGTTGTTTTCGATATTTTTCAACTTCTAAATTAAAGGAGAGCGATAGACAGATTTTTAATATTCTTCAACTTTAAGCAGAGTTGGCGAGTTAATTACTCATTTATGGCACAGAAGGTGTACAATTGGCTCATCGAGTCTATGCCGGCTCTTCAGCCTCATTCCCTCACTTTATCTATGCAGCCTGCATTTTGATGTCCTTCAAATGCCCATACAGTTTCCTTTTGAAATCATTGAATGAGTCCATTTCCATTACTGTTGCGGGCAGAGAACTCCCGGTCATTATCACTCGCTGCATAACAATAAACTTCTTCCTCACATCTTCCTTTTGTCTCATGTCCATATTCTTAAATCTATGATCCCTCGCCCTTGTGCCATCCGCTAATGGGAACAATTGCCTTCCTTGTTTACCTGTCCAAATCCATCATAACCTTGTACACCACTATAAAATCTTCTCTCAATCAGCTTTGTTCTAAGGAGAACAACACCAGTGCCCCGAAGTACATCTTGTAGCTAAACCCACGCATTCCTGGAACCATTCTTGTTAATCTTATATCCTTCCTTAAGTATACTAACCGAACTGGATGCCATGCTGTAGTTTGAGGCTAACCAAAGCCTTGTAAAGGTTCATTGCTACTTCCCTGTTTTTGTGCTCAATGGGTAGAATTTAATTTTTTCACTTTATTCAGGCTAGGAGGCAGGCAAGTATAGGTAGAGACCCATTCGCCTTCCCCACTCACCGAACTGAGGCCAGGACGGGAAAGGTCAAAGGTCACTTGCCACTGGAGAGCTCTCAGCTGCTAATTGACCGTAAGCTCTCAGATGTAGAATATCTAGACTGTACCAGGAAATCCAGCAGGGAATTTGTCGGGTTTTAGCCTGGAACGCCGATAGTAGTGCTTGGACTGTGTAATTGGAGTTTCCAAATGGTGCTACAGGAAATAGCTGCCCTGGTGCTTCCGTTGCCTCTTCAATCACTAGACGGGTCCACGAATGCATGCATTTGTGAAGCCAAAGATCCCATATGCTTTGATTAGCACTCCCTCAATATATTCCCACCTTCAAAATTCCATGCACATTATACCTCAGGCCCCTCTCTCCACGTATTATTTTGAACAGTGCCATTATGTCATGTTGCCTCTCACTATCTCTTCTGCAGGAATGCATCAAGTCACACATATTAAACTCCACCTGTCACTCCGCTGTCCATTTATATTCTATTGCAGTCGATTACTATCCTCATCCCTGTTTTCCACTCTTCCAAGTTTGGTATAATCTTAAAATTTTGAAAATTTTCTCTGTATTTCAATACATTTACCTTGAACGATTGTTTGCTGCCCTTAATTGAATACCTTTATACAATTTAACACTGACCCTCCTATTCCATGAGACACAATTTTGTTAAATAATCTTTTACATGACACTTTGTCAGACGCTTTAATAAAATCCATACAGACTACATCATTTACAATAATTTTATCAGCCTTATCTGTTACGTCGCTAAAATATTCAACTGGATTGGTAAAGAATGATCTGTCTTTTACACATCAGTTCCCGCTATCCTAAATTAACTTTAAACTCTGAAAGTTCCTGTCGATTTTCCCCCTGATTATTGTCAAGACTGATGTTAAACTAACTGGCTTACAGTTGCTACAGCTGTGCTCACAACCTTTCGTTATAACAGTGTCACCTTTTCCACTTTCCAATCCTCTAGGAAGGGTTGAAAGCCGTATGTTATCTCCATCCACGTTTCCTTTAACAACTTCGTGTAAAAACCATTGAATCTGGCAACTTATCCATTTCAGGCACAGGCATTTCCAGTACCTTTTGCCTCTCTGTTCTCACCACGCCCTTTGCCTTTACCATTTCTGCTTTCTTCTGATTCCTCTTCTTTAGTAAACACCAATACACAGAGTTTATTAAGTATACTTGACTCACCCTGCTCTCCTAAGCATATAATATTCTCTTTGTAGGACCACTCACTCCACCTCTTATTACGTGCTTACTAGTTGCATGTCGGTAGAATAGACTTTTCGATTGCCTTTTATGTGGGCTGTGATTCTATTGTCCTGCTCTCTCTTTGCCATTCTTAATATGTTCCTCACTTCCCATCACAACCTATTGCATTTGACCTGGTGGTCACTTTCAATTCAATTCAACTGGCATGCAGAATATGTCCTTTCTTCTGGTTTCCTCACATTCTTTATCTCACGCATTACCTATGGAACACTGACCTTGGTTCCACCACCTTTCTCCCTTGTCGTGATAGACCTAGGATATACTTGAATCATCTCCTTAAAGATCACCAACTGGTCCATTACAGATTTTCCCGTCAGTCTCAGGTTCCATTTTAACCTGGCTAGATTCCTCCTCATCCAATTAAAATTATCCCTCTTTCAACTTAAACCTTCTACCTTAGATTGCTCCTTGCTCATCTGTTTTATTCGTTTAAATCTCATGAAATTATAATCATTCTTGCCCATGCTTTCCCGCTAGACACTTGATCGCACTAGTTTTCCAGAACTGGAGCCTGTAACAGCTCTTTTTAACACCGAGATCATACTGTTGAAGGACGTTCTTCTGAACACAGCTGAGAAATTCCGCTCGTCGGCTCTTTACTTTAACACTAGCTAAATTGATCTTCCAACAATTAAAAGACCCCAAAAATCATCATTCTATAATTCTTGCATATCTCTCTGATTTGCTTGCAAATTCGCTCCTCTAATTATTTAGAGGACTATTAAATGCCCCCTACAGAGGTCTTGTGGCGCAGTTGTAATCCAGGCTTCATTTCTCGAAGCTCCAATTTCAAGGTCAACTCCAGCACTTGATGGCCAAAGAAGGTACGTTAATAACATGGCTAAACTTGTAAACCCTTCCAACACCTGGAAGAGGTAAGAGGGATGCCTTGCTGATGATGGGAAGGACATTGGGGCCTCTACCATCACTACCCATGGCTCCATAAAACTATATGTTGCCACAGCAGCTTGGGCTCCTTGGGGACTGGTTAGCACAGTTGGCTGAACGACAAGTATAGATTAAGTTCGTACCACCTGCATGGGTTTCGATCCCCACGCTTACTGGGGTGGATTCAGGACCTACCTACCTGTGAAATAGATCATGGTGCGTGTAGTTAATTAACTTCGTTCATCACACTTTGCTCAATTGCATTTATAAACCTGCCTCTTTATTCCTCGAAGCCTTCCCTAGATCAGTCCGAATTTGGAGGTACTTCCTTCTCTAGTAACGTCCAACATTCTCACTTTATGCTTATTCACATTTTCTACTTCTATATGCTGACCCGCTTCCCGTGTTTATTAATTAAACCCCACCCCCCGCAACCCCAAACACAGCAGTAAACCTTCGTGCGGGGGCATTAGTCATAGTTCCGTTAAGGAGAACGCCATCTCTCTTGAATAGATGCCTCCTACCCCAGGGCTTGTACCAATGTTTCGAGAGCCTCTTGCAATATGTCTCAAGAAATTGATTGATCCTCCCGATCTTTTGATTTCCACGCGGCTAATTCTTGGAACTAGGAGTAAGCAAGGAATTACTACCTTGTGGGACTACTTTTTAAAAACGTTTTCTCTGGTTCCTGAAAGTCTGACTGTAGGACTTCAATACCTGCCCTCGCCTTGCAGTTGGCGCGAAGTGCACAACAGTTTATGGCTGTCTTCCTTTCGCCTAGAAAACATTCTGTCCCTTCTCCGTGATTTCCTTTACTCTGAAACGAGTGAGGCAACACACTACACGGAACTTACGATGATGGATAAATAACTGACCATCTGTTCTCCTGACTTTGGAATTTCCCGTAATAGCTGCATTTCTACTCTTTCCAGTTCTCTGCTTTCCGTATAGCGTCATGGTCTAAACTGCACTGATTCAATCTGCCGTCATTCCCAGAATTCTGCAATGTTGTGCACCAGATTGAGAATGACACACGCTTCGTTAATTTCCCGCCTCTTTCTACTGTTCCTGACGACAGCTCATCTTCTATCCTTAGCTCTTTCTGCCTGTGGGGTGGTCAAAACCTGGAACGTACGACCTGGGAAACACTCATGCTCCACGAAGAGTTTAGCTGCCCCTCAAGTTGGAAATCCTGAGGTCGAGCTGAAGCAGCTGGAAGGACACGTGATGTGTCCAGGAATTGTAAGCAACAGGTCCCAGATGCCGTCCCATGATCTTAAAAAATGCTTCTATACTCTCTTGAACAATCTAGCTTGCACCTTGTTTAAACTATTAAGTTTAATGAATGCCTATCAACCTGTTCTTGATCATTCACTTCCTGTTAAACTTACACGACTGAAATTTTTAATTTCCCAGCTTCGAGTTTAGAGAGAGAGAAGAGAAGACTACTCACTAACTAATCACCCACATACCTGTGATGTCACACTTAGATTTGCTCCCAAACACGATCAATGGGCTCTGAAAACAAACACTTCTCCCTCTTTTATCTCTCTGCTGGTCTCCCTGTGTTCTCACTCTCCATGTTTTTCTACCGCCGCTCTTTTCTCTGCCCGCTGATATGGTTGTACTCTGGTCTAGATGATCAAAAAAAAAATTGTGGTGACAGTGTAAAGCACGAGCATGAAGTTAAAATATTTAGATAGAGCATTTTGGTGGTGCATGCCGTATGGAATGGTTTAAAGCGCCAATTGCCGGCGCAGGTGCATACCACTAATTTCATCTTCACATACAATACTGACGTGAATTATTACGGAATAAGATAGAAAGTTATTAAAGGTGGGACAAAGCTTCAATAATTGCAAGTCAAGTAATTTATGGTTTAAAAGAAAACAACTGTTGGAAGGATCAATTTGAAACCAAAGAAGCCATAAACTGGCAAACGAAAATTTGAAAAGTTCTGTGATATTACGGGGGGGCTAAAATAGCCAAGCAGTTTGGTGCAAAAGCAAATTTACTTGCCATAGCAAATGAAATAACTAATTTTGAAATCCGGAATCCTTGGCGCAATTCCCATGAGAAATAAAAAATCCTGATTAATAACCTCGAGAAATTAGAAAGATTGGCTGCATTTAAAGTTGAACATTTACCACGGCAAGATGCGATGCAACCTAGGATGCTGAGGGAAATATGGTGGAAATTGAAGAGACATTGGCCATAATCTTGCAATCCTCCTTACACACAAGTTTTAGATCAGAGGAGTATAGCATTGCAAATGCTACATATTTGTTAAAAATTACGTGTATGGATAAAGCACACAACTCCAAGTCAGTCAGATAATCTCCGTGGTGGAAATGCTGTTATCAATGATAATCTGCGACTAAATTAACAGCCATTTTGGAGTTATGAACCAAGAGAAGGGGAAAAAAGTCTGGATCTGTTAAAGGCAAGTCATGTTTAACTAATTTGATTGCGTTTTTCGGATGAAGTAGCAGAGATGGTTGACGAGGATGAAGCTGATGTCGTAAAGGCCTTTGTTAAAGTGCGACAAAATATGTTTGCAATGTTGAAGTCCATGGAAAGAAGAGAAACTAGCAACATGAATACCATGTTGCCTCAGTGACAGGAAACAGAGAGTAGTGATGAATGCTTGATTTTCGGAATGAGAGAAAGGATACAGTCGGGTTCCTTAGGAGTTCATATTAGGATCCCTGTTTTTCTTAATTTATTGCTTAATAACCAGATTGGTGCAGCAAACACCATTTCAAAGAAATTTCAGATGACACAAAATCTGGAAGTATTGTGAACTCTGAGGAGGATCGTGGTCATGTTCAGGAGGATATGGATAGGTGTGTGGAAAGGGCGAACGCGTGGCAAATGAAATTTCACATGGAATATTCTGAAGTCTTGCATTTATGTAGGAAGACCGAAGAGAGGGAATGGACAATAAGGGGTACGATTATTAATGGCATGAAGAACAGCTTTTGAATTTGGTAGGAGAGTTTGAGAAAGTGGCTAAATGGCTAAAATATCATATGGCATACTCGGCATTGAAACAGAGGAATAGAGCACAAAAGTAATAAATTTAGATGAATCATTATAAGTTCTCTTAACTTCCTCAGCCGGAGTATTGCATCTAGCTCTGGACAGCACATGGTAGACAGGATATGAACATTATGTAGCGCACGCAGACAAGTTTTACATGTCTTATTCCAGACTGAGGCATATGTATCGAATGGAGACGCTGGCGTTGATCTCCCAGAGAAGATCGAGAGTAGATTTGATTATAGTCTTCATAAGCATGAGGAGTGCAGACAGAGTGGATAGAGAGAAATTGTTGAAAATAGCGGTAGGACTAAGAACTAGCTGATGCTGATTTAAGGTTACTGGCAAAAAGAGAATCCAACAGCAACACGAGAAAATCTGATTATGCTAAGCACTGATTTGGAATGCACTCGCTGAGAATATGGTAGAGAGAGATAAAATCCAGGCTTTGAAAAGGAAATTGGGCAAGAACCTGAAGAGAAGGAAAAAAGACCTTTCAGGACGATGGGGAAAGGGCAAGAGAGTGGAGCTCAGCTGCATAGAGGCAGCAAGGACTCCACATCTGTGCTGCAGCCTTCTCATGAATCTATGGTTCTAAAAGGTTAACATAATTTCTGTAACCATTTGTTCAACAGGAATGGAATTTGACAGCTTCCCTATTCTTACTCGCTGTTTGGAGATAAATGTGATTGAATACAAGCACAATGGAAGCAAACAGGGGGGAAGCGATGAATTAGTGGTATTGTCGCTGGACAAGTAATCCAAAGACTCAGGGTCTGGGGACCAGGTTTGAATCTTGCAATGGCAGATGGAATTAAAAGTCAAATGATGAAAACCATCCAGTTCACTAGTGCCCTTTAGGGAAGGAAATCTGTCGTCCTTACCTTGTTAGGCCTAAATGTGGCTCCAGACCCACATAAATGTGGTTGACCACGACTAAATGCACTCTGAAATGCCGGAGCAAGCCACTCAGTTGTATCAAACCGCTACAAAGACTCAAACAAGGAATGAAACCGGACCGACCACCCGGCATTGACAACGGCAAACTCAGCCTTGTCATTCCTGCAAAGTCCTCTTGTGCCAAAATTCTCACAGACCAGTCAAGCAACAGCCTGACATAGACAGCCCCATGGAATCATATGTCGCAGACATCACCGTCCTTGGGATGTTCTGTCTCACTGACAGGACAGGCCCAGCAGAGTGGCGGCACAGTCGTATACATTGGGCAGGAGTGCTCCTGGGAATCCTAAACCCCAACTGCATACCCCATGATGTCTCTTGGCATCAGGTCAAATATGAACAGGAAATCTGATTACCTTGTACTGCGCACCCTCAGCTGGTGAATCAGTGCTTCTCCATGTTGAACATCACCCTGAAGAAGAACTGAAGGTAACAATGACACGGAATGTACTCTGGGTGGGGAACCTCGATGCTCATCATCAAGAGTGGCTCGGTAGCACCATTACTGACAGAACTGACCGAGTCCTAAAGTGTATAACTGCTAGACTGGGACTGCAGCGAGTGGAAAGGGAAGGGACACGAGGGAGAAGCATACTTGCCCTTATCCTTACCAACCTGCCTGCCACAGATGCATCTGACCATGACAGTGTCAGTTGGAGTGACGACCACACAGTCGTTGTGGGGACAAAGTCCCTCCTTAACATTAAAGATACCCTCGTATTGTGTGGCCCTACCACCATGCTAAATGGGATAGATTTCAAACAGATCTAGCAGCTCAAGGTTGGGCATCCACGAGGCACTGTGGGCCTGCAGCAGCAACAGAATGGTAGTCAGACACAATCTGTAACCTCCAGGCCCGGCATACCCCGAACTCTACCATTACCATCAAGCCAGGTGATCAACCCTGGTTCAATGACGAGTGCAGGAGGGCATGTCAGGAAGTGCACCAGGCATACCTGTTGTAGTGATGAAAATCACAAAGGAAGATGATTGTGGTTGTTGCAGGTTAGTCGTCTCAGCTCCAGGACATCACTGCAGGTGCTCCTCAAGGTGGTGTCCTAGGCCCAACCACCTGAGCTGCTTCACCAATGACGTTCCTTCGATCACAAAGTCAGAGGTGGGGATGTTCGCTGATGATTGCACAATGTCACCATTCACGACTCCTCAGATGCTGAAGTAGCCCATAGCTAAATGAAGCAAGACCTGGCCAATATCTAGGCTTGGGCTGACAAGTGGAAAGTAACATTCATGCCACACAAGTGCCAGCCAATGACCATCTCCAACAGGAGAGAATCTAACCATCGCCCATGACTCCCAATGACATTACCAACATTTAGACTGCCAGTATCAACATCCTAGGCGTTAAAACTGACCTGAAACTGAACTGGGCTAGATACATAAACATTGTGGTGAAGGAGCAGGTCAGAGGCTAGGAATTCTGCGATGAACTACTCACCTCCTGACTCCACAAAATCTGTCCACCATCTTCAAGGTAGGAGTCAGGAGTGTGATGGGATACCTCCACCTGCCTAGATGAGAGCAGCTGCCACAATAATCAAGAAGTTTGACACTGTCCGGGACAAAATGGCATGCTTGATTGGCACCACATCTACAAACATTCACTCCCCGCACCACAGACGCACAGTAGCAGCAGTGTGTACCATCTACAAGATGCACTGCAGGAATTCACCAAGGGTCCTTGGGTAGCACCTTTCCAACCCACGACCACTGCCTTCTAGAAGAGTAAGGGCAGCAGATAGATGGGAACACCACCACTTAGAAGTTCACCTCCAAGTCACTCAACACCCTGACTTGGAAACAGATCGCCATTCCTTCACTGTCGTTGGGTCAAAATCCTGGAACTCCATTTCTAATAGCAATGTGGGTGCCCCCACACCACATGGGCTGCAGCAATTTGAGAATGCAGTTCACCACCACCTTCTCAAGGGCAACTATGGATGGGCAATAAATGCTGGCCCAGCCTGCGAAGTCCAAATCACGTGAATGAGTAAAGGAAACATATTGAAACACATCATTTTAAGGATCACAGACTGGCCAGTGCACTCGAAATGGCTCTTTGGGGTTTTCATTAGACGCCACCCTATGGGATGATTGTTTCACTTGTTTTGATCACAAATATGTCTCATTCAGAGGGCACGCATGTCATCCAAAGTAGCAAGCACGATCGTATTCAATATATTACATACAGCCTTTCAATTCGTGCCAGACCGCCAAGCCAAATTTCCACCAAACACAAATAAAAAGGAAGGCCGTTCCTCACCACTGTTTGGTGCTGCTCTCTTTAATCTTACGTTTTCTAGAAAAAAAAGGAGAAAAGCATCCCTTTATTTAATGTATTTGACTACTTGCAGTGCTGACTGAGAAACGTTGCTAGGGTTTGTCCGATATACTGTGTCAGCTTTTGCAAGCATAGCATGAACGGTCGTCAGAGCTGTTTCTTAAGGATTTCAGCTCCTCTCCCAACTTGAGTTGCAGTTGGTGTACATGCTGTGGTAGCTCGGCGGAGTTTTAGGATCATTTTATATCATTTATTGTTTTATAGATTTGTAGATCAAGTTTGGTTCATTTATAACTAGATTTTTGTCATTTAGATAAAACTATCATTTTTTAAAGGTTGTTTTCTTTGATGTGCTGTAAGCAGGTTTACTGTTAACCCTTGCCTATAGTGTAAAGCCAGTGGTATCAGACAGGCCACTCGTGAAACCCAATTCCTGATGTTGCTCTTCATTGGCTTCAGTTTGACTTTGTGTGTCAGAACTTTGGAGGCCCCAGGGAAATAAAATTGGGTGGCGTTTAACAAGGTAGAGTATCGGGTGCTCTTCAATCCTATAGATATGCCAAAAATCAGAGCCAATGAATTACCTTTTAAGTGCTGTCAATATAGGCCTTTACAGGAGCCCGTGTAAAAAAAGGGACATTTGCTAAGCGTAGAATGGATGAATAGCTAAATACTCACAATGTCCTATTCCTGCATGTAGGACAATTGGATGCCTGGCCATAGGAAATAAATATATACGAGGGAGGAGCACATGTCTGTAAGTGAGCCGGTCTGAATATCTGACAAGTTAAACAAATGAGTTGAAAATAGTGCTGCGGACGCTTACTTTTCGTCATCGTCTAATTGAAATTTGATCACAACAATCAGAAAGCTGGTGCTGTTCATTGACAGATTTTGTCAAAACCATCAAATTCGAAATCCTGTCTGGAATTATTTGCAGCTATCTTCGTAGGAAATCCGCGGTCGTGACTGATTTGGGAGAAATCTTCGTCAGAATACAAAATCTTCTCAGACCTCCCAATTAACTCCTATAGTGAAGCTTAACATCACAGCGTTTGTAAAGTTATGGAGAAAGGGCAGAGGAGTACGCTTATTTGTATAGCTTGTTAAAAGGCAACACATCACAATCTGCCCAATGGGTTCTATGATTCTCGCCGAACTGTGAAAACATTATCGTTCATCTCCACAGATCTCTTATTTTAATTCCACAGCATACTTCTGTCACCTTCATTTGGGGATCGCTTTATTCTGTTCAATTCTGTAAAAAAAAGATATCATTTAACTCTTACATGTCACAGTAAGAACATTTCCAAGAAAATTTCGCACCTCAGCGGACTTTTTTTTCTGTTCTCTTACGCTGGAATGTGGCATTTCACCGTCGTTTGCAATTAGTCGAAAAGGAAACGTGGATTGATTCTCAAATTATACGCAATTAGGATATGTGTGCCGAAGCCCAATGTACAGGTAAAAACAAATCAAGTTTATCGTTAGGTCGTTTCATACTGAAAAGTGCTGCACCGTACAGCGATGGGGAATTTGCATTCATCCAGTTAACAGGTGAACAGATTTTGAGTTTAACACCCACCTTCCCCGCCTCCATTCATAAGCTTCAGGTAATACACCCGCTCCATAAAATTAACATTTGTGCCCATTCGCTCGATTCACGCGTAACTGCCATTCAAATCTTTGACCCTATCGAAAATTCTGGATTGCATATATACCTAAAGAGGGAAAGAGATTAGCACTTTAATTAAATTAATGATGTTATTTAGAAATTATATTCAGCTTTAGCTATTCAAAGTGATTCCTTCTTAGATGAAACGTTAAAGCAGGATCTCATCTCTTGTTACTAATTGAAAAATATAGACAATTCAGCTATTCAGAAAGTCTCCAGGTGTGCACTGCTTCATCAGCCATAAGGCTTGATTCTTTTTCGCCGTTATCGAGTGGACAGCACCTGTAGTGAGAAATGTTATGCACTTGTCGAGGCACAACAATGCAGACTGAGCTACTTTAAAGCTAGGCCCCTGAATAAGTGGCGGGTCACTCCCTTTTTTTTGAATTACAGAGTTGCAGCCACATTAAGAAAATCTACAGATGGATGTTTTAAAAGAGGCTAGCCATCCTTTCACCAAAGCAATTTCAAAATTGTGCAGCGAGAGTGAATTTACCGAAATATGCACTCCAATCCCAGGATTCTTTATTGGTTAACTGGAGGGTTAAGAAATTAGGAATGGCAAGCATTTATAATTCATCAGCCATAGACAGCAGCAAAGTAGATTTTCAGCGAAACTGTTGAGTTGATCGGGCGCTCCTTAATGAATCTGCATGGTTACCATCTGTATTGAGGCAGATTTTGAAATTCGCTGGTTGACGGCTCCACGTATTATTTGAATTGACAGTGCAAGTCGGGCAGTTTTTATAAATGACTGCCCAAACTGCAACGCTCGTTTACTCTGGATCGTAAGTTGCACGTGGACATCATTGTTTTCAAATAAATTGAATATCCTAAGTTTTTAACATCTGGCTGAAGAGTAACAAAGCCACAGTTACGCCCGTGTTATATTTAAAATCTCCTCCAGTGTCTCCTAAATTTCCTTTGTTGCTGTTGTGAAGTGGAGATAACGGGAGTTTGAATTCTAGCACATTGTGTTCTACTTTTTTAATGCCAGTTTCGGCAAAATGCTTCGATAAATAAGGTAATGCCATACAGGGAATGTCCTTTATCACTAACCATGCATCCTACACCAAACCTAGGAATATTTCTGTGAAATTTAAAATTTGGAAGAAAAATGATTTTCCTGGAAATGGAAAAGCATTTCAATGGAAATATGATTATCCACTGAAAGAATCTTTAGTAAAATAAAATTTGTAGTGTAGGTTAGGCTACAAGATATGAATTTGAGGAAGCAGTACATCTTTGAAAACTATTGAAGGACTTGGAAGTGGAGGACAGCTATTGTTTATCCACCATTCCAAAAACATTTAAAGTGACATGTGGTCATGGGCCCCGAAAGTATATCATTTCAGCTGACCCAGAAAATGTTGCCTTGGCCTTGCGAAATAGAAGGCTCAAATATCACAGCGTACCTCTTCATGCAATGCCCTTACAATGCAAGATTTGAACTTATGCTATCATTTGTAGTGGATCCTTAAAATGTGATCACATGAATACCAATGGTGAAATATGACGACACTATTGTTTTTAAGGTTTTGCCAAATTGGTCAATTACGCAAACTTTGGATGAATACAACGTGGAGATGTGTCCTGACATTAGACACCAAGGCCAGATTTCATAGTATCTGATATCTGTTAACACTTGAAATGGAAATATGTATCACACTATTTCATCATTTTATGGCTATTAACATTGCCGTTTGTCGAGCTAAATGCAAATAAAAACGGAAAAAACAAAAGGATCCAAAATGTTCCCAATTAATGATTTAGCATGCAACACTTGTGTTATTCGGTTTTTAGTATGTGGATATCGCTGGCTAGGCTAGCATTTCTTGCACATCCATTATTGCATTTGAGGAGCTAATGTTGAGCCATCTCCCTGAACAGCAGCAGTCCAGATTGTATTACTACTTCTGGATGGACTTCGAGGGTTTTGACGTGGAGACGGTGGCAGAGGGGGTGTTTTGTTCCATTTTATGATCGTGTGTGACTCAGATGGATAATTTCAGGTGCCGAGGTTCCCAGAGTCTTTCATATTTGTCCTTCCAGCCGATGGAGGTCGAAGGTTTGGAAGGTGTTGTCAAAGGAGTTTCTGCAGTGCATTTTGTAAATGAAACATAGACCTGCAGTAAGGCAGTGTTGGAAGAGTGAATGCTTAAGGTTGTGGATAGGGTGCTCATGAAGGTGCTCCTGGGTGGCATCAAATTTCATGAATGAACTGTACTCATTCAGTTAAGTGAAAGGTATTCCATCATACTTTTGACGTGTGCCCTGTCGATGGCAGGCAAGTTATGGGAAGTTAGAACTTGAGCTTCTCGCCGTACAATTCGAAAGCTCTAAACTGTACTTGCAGCCAGTGTATTGATAAGTTTGGTGTAATTACTTTTGTGGTCAAGGGCAAGCCACAGGATTTTGATAAAGGGCACTACATCGATGCGAATGTCACTGAATGTCAAAGAAATGTGGTTAGCTTTTCTCTTGTTGGAGGTGGTCATTGTCTGGCATTTGTATGACACGAAGGTTGCTTGTCCCTTATCAGCCCAAGCTTGAACTTTGGCCCTGTCTTCCTCCCTGTACACGTGGACTACTTCAATGTCTGAAGGGTTGTGAACAATCATCTCCACTTCACATCTCATGCTGGTGGTGTTACAATTTTGAGGTTAATAAGATTATTATAATTTGGGACGGTAGTTTTAAATTTAGGATAATTTAATGAGGTCATATGAAGTATGCTGCAGTCTGCCTGACAGTAATGCTGGGTGCTTTTATTTTTAGACATCAAAGGAAGGAGTAGATTGTTTTACTTTGAAGAATGTACGAGGTATTTATGGAAGACAATGACGGCAGTGCCTTGGTTTACAATGCGTAGACTCTAGGTTTACGAAAGTACTAGAAATGGGTTGTAGGTATATGGTCGTAAACAGCTGTGCTGTAAACTGTCCATTGGCTTTTACGATGAAAGGAAGTTGGAGTCAAGAGCAACTAATCAGCATTTCTAGCAGTATTCAAGGTTAATATTTCTCACATTGCCATGGAGAAGAGGACTAAGGAAATCATTTTGATACCAGGTTACAGGCTTCCCTACAAATCAATGAATATCATAGACGGTCAGCAGTATTTTTTTTGGTCAGCAGAGAGGCGGGGTTGATTGGCTTTGCGAACTACGGCAGGGTGACCTGGGGGGGAGACTATCTTTAGTTAAAGAGAGTCATCCTGCACCCACATAAGGATGGGAGATTCGTCCTGGCATGGCTTTGAAGAGAAGAATCAGCATAATAGTGCCAACTGCTTGTGTTGGAGTTAAGGGACTCTCTGAAAACTGAGGAAAGCACCTGGAGATGGTCATGCGAAGCAACTACTTGGCGAAATGGGGATGCTTTAATCCATTGGAAGCTAGGGGTACTGTGGCCTGCTTGCTGTAAGGGCTAATTCTGTGGGAAGTGTGACGTGTGATAGTATAAAAGAGGAATGCCCTTCTTTGTAGTTTGAAGTATAAGTTGCTTATAAGAATAAAATACTGTTCAATAGAACTGTTAGGCAGTTATTGCAGTAAAAATCTGAAAACGTGAAATATTTCCATGTAATTCATTCAGCTAATAACTGGAATTTGGAATATAATTTTAAAAGTCATCACTATTTATTTAGATGGTAACATTCGGAAAGATATTAATGGAACAGCTGAAGATGATCGAGCAAAGGAAACTCTCCTTATGACCTCTTGCAATTATGCCCCAGTGCTAAAATAGTTCGCCTCTGACCAGCGCAATCATTTCCTTTTGTCTCTACCTTCCGAGACTCTTCCACAATTCCCATTGCTTTCAACTTTACTATTGCTCCTTGATGCCACAATCGATCAAATGGCACCTTGGTGTCATGGGAAGTCACTCTCTCCTCACCTCAGGAATTCAGATTTATCTTCCATGCTTGGGCAAAGGAAACAATGAATTCTGCAGCTGAATGGCCCTGGCAGATCCCAACTGGGCATCAGTGAGAAGTTTCTTGCTGATTATACAAGATAAATTAGAAATTCAAAATCCCGCATTGATCTATGGACAATTACATCTTCGGTGCAGCGGTCTCCAAACTGAACTTTTATGATTCAACTTCAGAACTTCATTGACCAGGTCGAAGGCCTAGGAAAGCTTATTGATAATCTGATTATCCTCCTTCATTACAGTGAACAAATTGTTACCTTTCCAGATGCTTCCATCCTGGCAGTTTAGAATATTTTCTTAATATCTCCTGGGTTGTCATGCTACATTATATAAGTAATGGTTGCGGATATTACATTATGAGTTTATTTGGTGACAGATAGTGGAATCTGTCATGCAGAGTTATCAGTTGATGTCCTATTTTCCTGGCCGTATATCTGTAGCTACATATATTAATGCATGGGGCCCTGTTCTTTGTAGACAGAAATAATGAGTACACACATTGCGCCTTTTTAGCTAAGCAAAATAAGTGGCAGCCATTCGCTTACTCATTCCTCAGGGCAATGCCTTAACAAATCAGGGTCAAGCTGCCTGGGTTAAATTTCAAACAATGCTTGGTAGTTAACTGTCAGTCGCAATCAATATGTGCATTCTCCATGGCAACAACTCTACCAATCAGAGTTAATTGGCCATCCAAACAGCACTCTCTTCTCATACAATATAACTTGTTGGTTTCTCCTTATATTGGTAATCTTGTGAAGTGTGGGATGAAAAGTTTGAATTGTCTCTTTTTTCAGCAATACTCAACTACTGTAATACCAAACGACTATTTAGATCACGTTAGTTTAATACGCGTTCTAATATTTACCAGCTTCTCTCTCACTAAGTTTGAGCTCTGTTAAGGAAAATGAATTTAGAAACATGTATGAAAGAAGTATCAGTTTCAGGATAGTCATTACAGTAATGAAAACAGAACGAGATTGCAAATAAAATGCAATCTAATTATTTGATATTAGATAAATAAAAATAGTAAGTGATGTCACATGTATTTTGAAGAAGTTAAACAATGACAAAAATATTTTTTCTGAGCCATTAATGCAAAAATTTTATTATCTTGATACCTGCAATTGCGAGATTTCGTTTGATAACACGGAGTTCTGAAAAATGAATCCATGGTCACTGAAATGCTTTCTACATTATCCTGAATATTGTTCGTTATGACCTCAAGATCACCCACATTTATAAGGATAAAAGCTTGCTTTCCTTTGAAGCACAGCTTCTCCTTGTAGCAATTCTCACTGTTGATATCAGGCCATGCACCAGGGATCAATTATAAGCTGCTTTGCTCATGCCTAATGCCTCAGTGCTAGTGGAATGTTTAAATGCTTACACTATGTTACAGAACTCACTTGAGTTCTTTACATCTGCAAAAAGTAATTATATATCCTTTCTCTCACCTCAGTAAATCGTCACCGCTGGCAGGGGCATATTGGTAACCCAACCTCATGCTTTCATCCTGCTTTAGTCACAGTTCGTTGATGGAAGGAACAAATATTGAGTTCAATGACAGAGGGTCTAATCAGCCAAGATTTTGATAATGAATGCTATCGAAGATCTTGAGTATTTTTGCCCTGATGCCTATTAAAGTGGGTCGTGATTATTCTATCACCTTCCTTACGTCGACATTATAGATAGGTTTTCAAAGGTCTGGAGGTGCAAGAGTCGAAATACACAGGTCAGAAAAAATCCAATGGTCATCCCCCTTCCTGAAAGGGCAACACTAAATCAATTAGGAGTTTAAAATGGCCTGGAAGCATTTGAAACCAATTCGGAGGCGCTAGTCCATTATTACAAGTTTAATGCATGTAAGCTAACTTTTTCTTGTTGGAAAAGATTCGTGCACCGTTTGTCTTGGACTGTTACCATAACCACAAGACTACCCTATACTAACATGTGGCTCACATCTTCTACATGTTTTTATCATATTCAATGTAACATAAGCAAGATTCCATTGCTGAATAGTAGAAATCAATTTCCAAAAATAAAAAAAAATCGAACGCAACCTTCTTGTAAAGTGACACAATTGCTAACATTTACCGTTGTCTTTCTCTTTCAGAAGACTCTCTGTCGGGAAAAGAAACAGACGGCTTCAATGCTCAGATATATCATTATTTCTTGGATGGATGCAAAATTACTCAAATGACTCTGTTTTGGCGAAGCATTTTGAATTGAATGGAATGCAGTATCATTGCAATGAATGCTGCCTTTCTTAGTATAATGTGCGAAACTTTGAGGATCGAAGAACATTCAGATTTTACATTGCATTCATTCAGAAGCATGCTAATGTAGCCTGCTTCTATGAAACTAATTTATCGCGGAAAATTGCAAGGAAAAATTCCAGCACTGCCACAATAATAAACTTAGCCATTGGATGTGGGCTTCGCTGGCAATGTAGGCATTTTTATCCATCACTAATTACCGCAGAGGAGGTGGTGGAGATCCACTTTCTTGAATAAAATGGAATAGCTTGCGAGGACATTTCAAAGGGCAGTGAAGAGTCAATCACGTTATTTTTGGTCTGGAGATACATATAAACAGGCCATTAGCAAGCCCGGTGGACTTTTACAAAAATGTTGTAGTTCTATGGCCATCATTATTGATGCTAACGTTTTGTTGCAGACCTATTTAATCATCTGGATTTTATTTCCCCCCTCTGCCATCGTGGCATTCGGCCGCAAGGCTCAGATCAATAGCCAAAGCCTTTGGATTACCAGATCAATAACGTAACGACGCTGCTGCAGTACCTCTCATGTGCTGCAAAATGGATAGCTGCATTTGAACTCACCATTGTCTTGAATACCTTCCTTCACTCTTTCCGCATCTAAAATAGATCGAAATAGCAACATTTGATTGTTTACTTTTCCGGAAAAAAGTATTTGAATTAGATGCGAAATGTACGCATTAGCATGCAGGGACAAAAAACAGTCACAGGTATTGTGTATTAAAATCAGCATTGCGGGAAGAATAAAAAAAATGATTATGGAGCAATTATAGCATAATTTGGTTTGGCAATGACAATACTGCAGAGCTTGTTGAATTTCATTCCATTATTTTCCCTTTGCCCTTCATGGGTCAGCAAATTGGGCCCGTATGGAATGGGCTGTTGATTATTTAGCACCCATTTTGTATAATGATCAAAGCCAACTTTACGCCCCATGCCATCATAATAGTGATGGCAATGACAACGAAAACTGTTTTGCAAAGTTGCTCCCAATAGACCACCAAGACTCGACACAATGCTTCTTATTTTGCGAGATCTGACAGTGCACTCCGAAATCTCTGTGCAATTCTCATAACCTTCTGGTCTACTTACTGCTTGGATACCTGCTTTTAGAATTTCTATTTACCTTTCAGGTATATATACAAAGTGAAGTGAACAGTAATAATTAATGTTTATTGCAACTGAATCCAATTCCATGGCATTCAACGAACACTTCATAAATACCAATTTTAATCTATGCCAAATGTATTGTGCTTGATACTGTTCAATATTTTTCCTTTGTCAGTGAAATTAAAAAAACAGATAAAATTCCTTTTTGCAAAGCTTGTAAAAAATATTTAAATCTACAAAACTATATAGCAACTTCCGCACTCTACTCTTTGTTCTGATTTATTAAATAATATTGTAACACGAACCCTTGGCCATTTTACAATTCTGGGCGTTATTTAAATGGGATCCTACAAATAAATTTTCTGGCAGGCTAAATAAAGTATTTAATTCTGCAAATGCAATTCCGGAGAATTCACAGTAGCCCAACTTGTCTGTACTAATGTTTATCCTCCAAATGAGTCTTCTAACACACCACTTCATCTAACCCCATCTAGATGTCTTTTTGTAAAGCCTTTCTCCGTAAGATATCTAGCGAAAGTACTAGGGCGATTATTCATTTCAGCTACTTCCTGTAGTGGCAAAGTCCACATGGTAACCACTCCTTCATTATGGGTATTTTTTCTGAGCTCCCTATTGAATTCTTTAGTAATTATCATTAAATTCTTGCCCCCGATTTGTGTCTCTCCCACAATTGGACACTTCATTTCCCCTTTTGTCCTCCCAAAGGCTTTCCAAATTTCAAAGTTAGTTTTTAGATCACTTTCAACCTCATGTTTTCGGAAGATAAGAGTTCAGTCTGTTGAGTCCTTTCTGCTATTTATAACCTCGAATAGCTGATATAATCCTTGTAACCACCCCCCCCTCCCCCAATATGTCTGCAGTGCGTCTGTTTCAGTGCTTTTGATAGAGAGTCCAGAATTGCACACAATAAATGTGGTGTAATCAAGGCTCTATTCAAATTTAACATAATTTCCCTCGTTTCCAATTTCACCTTTCCAGAAATGAACATCGGTGCTTTGTTTGAATATTTGTGGCTTTGTTTACCCGCGTTGCTACTTCCAATATTTTGTGAGTGTCAAATCACTCAACCTCTTGTTCTTTTGTCCCATTTGGACTCCTTACTACTCCGAGCAAACGTCCCACCTATTTCAAAACTTATTAGCCAGTTACAAGAACATTCTGCCAGTCCTTTAGAAGGGCGATGAATGTCGTGGCAACATGCTAAAACACCAATCTATAATAAAGGAGGAACGCCAACATAGCCAAAAGTCCTAAGGCCCCTGATAGGAGCCTTATGAAACAAATTTTGACATTGTGCCTCTTAAAGAGATTTTAGGGCTAATGGCCAAACACCCGACCAAACAGATTACTTTTAAGGAGGGTCTTCAAGGTGGAAAGCGAACTGGAGTTGCAGAACGAATTAGAGCGGCGATCCTACAGGTTTGAGAATTAGCAGCTGATTGGCCGACCTCTACCGGTGGAAGAATTGAAATCGAAATGTTCAAGGGCCAGAGTTAGAGGAACACGGGTATTCTGGAGGGTTGTGGGGCTTGAGCAGACTACAGAGTTAGGGAGGGCGGGGCTGTGAATAAATTTGAACATCATACTGAGGATAGTAAAACCAATGCATTAGTAAACACGAGCAAATGTAGGGAAACGAGCCCAGGGCTGATAGATAAAGGGACTTGGCATGAGTTATGATACGGAAACAGATGTTCAAAATGCTTACGTTCTTGGACAGTAGAATGTAATGGCTGACTAGGAATGCAACGGGATCGTCAAGTCAAGAGGTGACACAGGCTTAGATTAATGTTTCAACAGCAGTTAAGCTGAGGCAAGGCCGGAGACAGGCGATGTTATGGAGGTAGGAATAGGCGGCCTTAATGATGGTATGGATACATAGTCAGAGCTCATCTCGGGGTCAAATTTATCACCAAGTTTATGAAATATCTAAATCAGCATCACATCATTGCCCAGGAGAGGAATGTAGTCACCGGTGCTTTAGGGAATGAACTTCATAACCGGGAGCAAATACAATGAATTCACGTCTCCCCAGTATTTTGTTGATGAAAATTTCTGCTCATCCTTTACAAGTTATTGGTCATGCACCCTGATAATTTAGAGACAGTGGAGGGTTTTTGTGAGTTTGTGGTGAGGTAGA
Source organism: Carcharodon carcharias (assembly GCF_017639515.1). NCBI lineage: Eukaryota > Metazoa > Chordata > Chondrichthyes > Lamniformes > Lamnidae > Carcharodon > Carcharodon carcharias. Next base: position 92,633,906 of record NC_054485.1, read on the forward strand.
TCGTTGTCTGCTCAGCACGTGTATGAAGGCTGTCTCTGTGTTCTGGATGAATCCACTCACCATGTAGACATGACAATCAGGGATGGGTAAGAATTTATTCTTGTGGAATAACAATGGTAACGGTTGAATAGAGGGAAATAAAGATATTCCAGGAGATTCTCTGGCTAAGGCAAGATAAATGCGATAGAAACCAGGCGATGGAGAACTGGTGGAGGAGGATGGTGAAGTTAACATGCACCACACCACCTCAACTTATTGATATCCGCACCTTTGAAATTATAACTTCAATTCCTGAGTCTACTGATGTGCCAGTGTTGCACTGAATCAAACTAAGTATTGTTTTCATAAAGAAAATTCCCCTTCTACATCCATTCAGCGACCCAGTAAGAAGAAGCATTGTTCAAGTACTCACTTGGCGAATAGTTAAATACATGGAATTATTTTACCTGAGCTGACAGTTTGTACCATTTTCGAACACATCGTCAAGTAATGGCTTCAAATCGAAAAGGAGACCGGTTGGACACGAGGACAGATTTGACAATTAGGGGTTATGGCTTATTAGTTAATTACTTTAAACAATAAATTCCAGTGCACTGTATTTATTCTCTGAGACAAGAGCTGATGGAAATACATTTGTCAGGAAGATCACTGTAGAACGAATGCAGCTCTGGGGAAGTGGTCGTGTGTAAGTCAGAACAGAGCTGCATTTCATATCTTAAGATCCTACCTAATTCATGATCAGAATTTCTGCCCGAAAATGTGATAAAGCTGGATGCTGATGAGAGAAAGTGTGTTCAACGCGAGACTGGATTAACGCACCAATTTTTTGAAGCGCGGGAGTCAACGTCTCCACTTAAGCATAACATTGGCAAGAGAATAATCATGGCGGGTAATCGATTTTTCCGCCTGTTGACAAAGGTAGGAAGTCACTGACGTTTCTTAAATGATCGAAATGAAATTGCCTATCGGAGCCGAGGCAGAACAGACGGTATTGTAGACTTTATACGTCTCTATCCGAAATTCAGTTCTAATTACTTAATATAATTGAGCATTGGGAGTGTTTATAAAGGTCCAGAAATGAGATTCAGACTGTTATGTGACCCTGCAAATATTTAATTTTAACCCCTCTGCACGACCGACCACGAAAACTGTAAACTGTTTCTCTCTCTATTGTAATTAAGTGCCTGGCCACTTGTGCTGATTTCACCTAACGGCGAAAGAGCATGTGCTCAATGACATTACTCATCCATTTAAAGCATACCTCAGTGGTTTCAGCAATTGGAAAATGGGAGGCAGCACGTCACTGAGGAAGGAGAGACAGGATGATTGAAAACGGACACGCTTTTTACTTTCCCTTACCCTTCGTTTTGGCTTTGAGTTGCATTTCTGCGAGCAATAATTAAAACCGCAAAATATTATCTCGGAATATGTGTCTTATTCACAATACAAACATAGAATCACAGAAATATTCAGCCGGACAGGCAGCATGTTCAAAAAATAAAAAAAAGGATAAATCTTTCTGGTCGATGACCTTTCAACACAACCATTAGCTGCTGTCTGATGCACTGAGTATTTCCTGTACTTTCTGCTTTAAATTTAGCTATTCAGTATCCGCTGCATTCTGCTCATATATTTGTGTGTTACACATCGGAAAATTCAGATATGAAGACGTTTAGAACCGACCAAAGTCAAAACATTGATAAAAAGTCTTTATTGAATAAGATCGCTAAGCCATTAGAAAATCAACAGTCTATGTTGATTCATTATCTTTTTAAAATATAATTCTATCCATTTGTTAATCATATCCACAAGGTAAAATAAGCACCAAAATAAAGAAAACGATATTTTTTTTCATTTTTTCACTGATCGTCACTTTCCAAAACATCCAGAAGTCGTTCACTTTTGGGGAACAATTCAGTATACTTGGCAGTAATTGTTATTCCGTTATTCATTGGGAGAAATATGTTTTCATGTTGGAATCAACACCCCACAAAAAGCAACGAAATGAAGGGCCAGTTGATCGAGTAAGCCAGTAGCGGGGTTATTGGTTGACAACTTTCCCTGCTACGAGTTGCAATCAATCAACAGGGTAAATGCTTTCATATGTCAAAGATTTATGGCTCTCTGTGATTTTGCACAGGGGCAGGGCTGTTCGTTTTAGTACAATATTGCCTAAATGAATAGCCTACACATCCATGTACATGCTGTGACTGCACGATATGCGTTCACAATCATTAAAAAAGTATATTTTTTAGTCATTCATGTGACACGGGCGTCACTGGCCAGGCCAGGCCTGGACAGGATTTATTGCGCATCCCCACTTGCGCTTGAGAAGGTGGTGGTGAGCTGCCTTCTTGAACCGCACGGAGTCAACATAGACTGAAATTTTCTAACGGCTCAGCGATCTTACTTAATAAAGAATTTGAATCAGTGTTTTGACTTTGGTCGGCTCCATGCGCATTTATATCTGAATTTGTCGATATGTAATACACAAATATATGAGCAGAATGCAGCGGATACTGAATAGCTGAATTTAAAGAAGAAACTATAGGAAACACTCAGTGCAGTACATGTTGTGTAGATACACTCACAATACTGTTTGTAAGAGACGTCCTGGATTTTGACCCAGAGGCAGTGAAGTAATGGCAATATATTTCAGGATGATGGGTGACTTGGAGGGGAAAATCTCGGTGGTGGTGTTCCCATCTATCAGCTGTCCTTGATAGTGGTCTTGACTTTAGAAGGTGCTGTCTAAGGAGCCTTGGTGAATTCCTGCAGTGCATCTGCTGCTACTGAATGTCGGTAGTGGAGGGAGTGAATGTTTGTGGATGTGATGCCAATCAAGCGGGCTGCTTTGTCTGGGACGTTGTCAAGCTTCTTGAGTGCTGCAGGAGCTGCACTCACCAAGGCAAATGGGGAGTATTCCTTGACACAAATAACTTGCGTCTTGCAGATGGTGGATAGGCTTTGGGGAGACAGAAGGTGTTGGGGGAATATAGGGGTTCATTAAGAACTTATTGAAAGGGGGTGGTCTACTTAAAATATCCAAGCGGCCAGTGCCTGCAAGTACAGTTAAAGGCTAGGCTGGACAGAAAAGAACCTGAACCTTGCACGCCCTGAGAGCCTGTGACCATCAGCAAGGCCAGACCGAACAGAGAGGAATGCGAATATGATAGATTGGGTGTCTTAGGAGTCAGACTGGAGCCTTATGTTGAAATATAGCCAAAATTGGGTCTGTTTATAGCAGATAGGGAAACAACAGATAACCCTAGTTGAGATGGGAGGGAAGATCTTCACCGGGGGTGAAAGTAGAGACAAATGATGCCTGTACCTTTGCTACTAGAGAGATGTCTGTTTAATGTAAACCTATATGTTGACGAGATCGGAATCTGGAAACTGTTCTTGTACGTGAACAAGAATGTATAAATATGGTGAACACTTGTAGTTTGGCAGAGTACTGTCTCTAGCTGGATTGAGATGGTGGTCTCCTTGCAATTGCTCGAATAAACGATCGTGACCTGTAGTTGAGACTCCTGTGGCCCGTTTGTCAAAGTGACCACAACAATTTGATCTCCCCCTGTGCATTCGAAACCCAATGGGGTTTACCCACGAAGGTTCGAATCCTGCTGACTACTCCAAATTGTTGTGGCCACTGTGCCAAACAGGAGTCTCAGGTACAGGTCACGATCGTTTATTCGAGCAATTGCAAGGAGAGCATCATCTCAATGCAGCTTGAGACTGTACTCTGTTAAACTACAAATGTTCACCATATTTATACATTATTGACCACGTACAAGAAGAGTTTCCAGATTCCGATCTCGCTAACGTATAGGTTCACATTAAACAGACATCTCTCTAGTAACAAAAGTAACAAGGTACAGGCATCATCTGTCTCTACTTTCACCCCCGGCGGAGACCTTCCCTCCCGTCTCAACTAGGACAATCTGTTTTTTCCCTATCTGCAATAAATAGACCCAATCCAGGTAGTCTTTCGACCTAAGGCTCCGGTCTGACTCCTAAGACACCCAATCTATCATATTTCATTCCTGTCTGTTCGGCCTGGCCTTGCTGATGGTCACAGGCTCTGAGGGTGCCAGGTTCAGATTCTTCTCTGTCCAGCCTGGCCTTTAACTGTACTTGCAGGCACAGGCTGCTTGGATATTTTAAGTAATCCATCCCCTTTCAATAAGTTCTTAATGTACTCCTATATTCCCCCCTAACAGGAGGCGAGTTATTTGTCACAGGATTTCAAGCCTCTGATCTGCTCTTGTAGGGACAGTATATATATGGCTAGCCCAGTTCAGTTTTAGGTCAATGGTAACCCCCAAAATGTTGATAGCGGAGGATTCAATGGTGGCAATGCCATTGAACATCAAGGGGCGATGTTTAGATTCTCTCTTGTTGGAGGTAGTCATTGCCTTGCACTTATCTGGCGCAAATGCATCTTGCCGCAGATTAGCCCAAGGCTCGATATTGTCCATGTCTTGCTGCATTTGGACATGGACTGCTTCGGTATCTGTAGAGCCACGAATAGTGCTGAACATTGTGCAATCATTAGTGAACATCACCACTTCTGACCTTATGCTGGAATTGAGGTCATTGATGAAGCAGCTGAAGATGGTTGGGTCTCGGATACTACCTTGAGGAACTCTTGCAGTGATGTCCTGGAGTTGAGATGACTGACCTCCAACAAACACAATCACGTTCGTTTGTGCTAAGTATGGAGATTTCAAACCCCTGATTCCATTGGTTCCAGTTTTGCTAAGGCTCCTTGATGCCACACTCCGTCAAATGCTGCCTTGATGTCCAGGACAGACACTCTCACATCATCTCTGGAGTTCAGCTGTTTTGTCCATGTTTGATCTAAGGCTGTAATGAGGTCAGGAGCTGAGTGGCACTGGCGGGACCCAAACTGGGCGTGAGGAAGCAGTTGATAGCTAAGCAAGTGCTGCTTGACAGAAGTGTTGATGACCCTTTCCATCACTTTACTGATGATCGAGTGTAGACTGATAGGGTGGTAATTGGCCGGGTTGGATTTGTCCTACCTTTTGTGTACAGGACATACCTGGGCAATTTGCCACATAGCTGGATAGATTGCAATGTTGCAGCTGTGTGGGAACAGCTTGGCTAGGGATACAGCAAGTTCTGGAGCACATGTTTTCAATACTACTGCTGGAATATTATCAGTGCCCATAGACCTTTGAGCTATCCAGTGCCTTCTGCTGTTTCTTCATGTCACGTGGAGTGAATTGAATTGGCTGAAGACTGGCATCTGTGATGCTGGGGATCTCCGAAGGAGGCTGTGATGGTTCATAACTCAACATTAATGGCTGAAGATTGTTGTCAGTGCTTCATTCTTATATTTTACACTGACATGTTGTCTACCACCTCCTCCTACACCAGCTCCTCTGCCCCCTGTCATTAAGGATGGGGACATTTATGGAGCCTCCTCCTCCAGTTAGTTGTTTAATTGTTCAGCACCATTCGCTACTGGGTGTGGCAGGGCCGCCGAGCTTAGATCTGAACCGTTGTTTTTGGAATCTCTTAGCTCTGTCTGTCGCTTGCTGCTTATGCTGTTGGTCACATAAGTAGTCCTGTGTTGTAATTTCACCAGTTTGACACCTCATTTTAAGGGATGCCTGGTGCTGACTCTGGCATGCCCTCCTGCAGTCTTAATTGAACCAAGGTTGGTCCCTGGCCTTATAGGAATGGTAGAGTGGGGGATATGCCCAGCGATGAGGCTAAAGCTTGCGTTCGTGTACAATTCTGCTGCCTCCTATGGCCCATAGCGTCTCGTGGTTGCACAGTCTTGAGTTTCTAGATCTGTTTGAAATCTATCCGACTTACCCGGGTGGTAGTGTCATGCAACAAGATGGAGGATAGCCTCAATATGAAGGCAGGACTTCATCTCCACAAGGGCTGTGCGGTGGTCACTTCTATATATACTGCCATTGACAGGTGCATGTGCAGCAGGCTGCTTGGTGAGGATGAGTTCAGGTTTGTTTTTCCCCCTTGTTGGTTCCCTCACCACCTGCCGCAGGCCCAGCCTAGCAGCTATGTCCTTAAGGGCTCGGCCAGCTCGGTCACTAGTGGTTTTACTGAGTGACTCTTGCTGATGGACATTGAAGTCCCCCACCCAGGGTACACTTTGCGCCCTTGCACCCAGTGCTTCCTCCAAGCGGTGCACAACATGGAGGAACACTGATTCATCAGTTGTGGGCGGCTGGGTGCAGTAATCAGCAGGCAGTTTCCTTCTCCATGTTTGATCTGATGCCATGATTCTACATGGGATTCAAGTGTCGAGTTGTTGATCGATGGTTGTGACTGCTATTGCCAATGCGTTCCTCATTGTGTGTTTTTGTTATCAATTTTGCCAACATTAGTCAGCAAGGACTCCTTGGTCTCAGTATCCATAAAATGTTAAACTGCTAGAGGGAAGAATCGCATCGAGGCATGTGATTGCCAAATGCTCCAACGGCACACATACTATTCGCGATAGCAGACTCAAGAATCTGGCAGCCTGAGACTACTGAAGAAGATTAAGATATTTTCTGAGAGTTTTCCTCAGAGCTGCTTTCCGTCTTTATTCTGAACAATTAGCCATGCAGCTCACAGGTATTCTGCTGTCTGCCCCATCCACATGAATGTTAAATGACAATAAGCGATTGCAAGTCAACTGGCTCTTGACACATGCACAAGCATTGGCAATTCACGTACCTGCCCCAGTGACACATAGAAGCTGTTGTGCTCTCCATGCGCACATGCAGGTATGTGGTAGGTATTTTGCAGAGTTTTCTTTTGACAGTCTGAGGTCATTCAACAAAGTAATGTCTGCTGTGCTGCTTTCTTAATAAATAAACTACAATGAAACATGTACAACCAGCCTGTCCAGCTAAATTGATATAAAAATATGTCGAAAATCCTAGAAAGTCTTCCAAATTTATCACATGCTAGTTGGTTGGAAATTTCAAATCGATGGAAGTGCATATCTATAAGGCAAAAACTCCTATTAGATATTTCCAGAGTTCCAAACTTAATAAAGGCCAATGGTAAAGGAATAAAATAAAAATTCTGCAGATGCTGGAAATCTGAAATAAGAACAAGAAGTGCTGGGAAAACCCAGCCCCTCTGGGAGCGTACGTGGAGGTAGGAACAAAGTTAACGTTTTGAGTACAATTTGAGTGTTCTTCTGAACAGTTTCCCTCTGAGTTTAGGAAGAGGTGTCATATTGGACTCGACATATTAACTCTGTTTCTTCCTCCACAGATAATGACAGATCTAATGGAAAAGGAAACTCGTTTTCTCCCCTGGCCTTTAATGCACGCCTAACTGCTCTGGGCAGGGAAAGGCAATCAGCTAGAATTTTTCTAGAAGATGATTAGTTGTGTAGATGAGGGTAGTACAGTTGATGTAGTCTAAATGGACCTCAGTAAGGCTTTTGACCAGGTCCAGCCTGGGAGAATTGTCAAGAAGGTAAGAGTCCATGGGATAGAGCAATTTGGCAAATTGTTTCCAAAATTGGCTTAGTGGCAGGAGGCAAACTGTGATGGTCAGTTATTTTCACAATTGAAAGTCTGTGATCAGTGCTGTACTGCAAGGACTGGTGCTGGGATCCTTGCTGTTTGTAGTGTACATTAATGATTTAGACGTGAATATAGGAGGTATGATCAGTACATTCGCAGATAACACGAAAATTGGTGGCGAGGAGGAAAGCCTTAGATTACAGGACAATATAGATGGGCTGATAAGATGGGCAGAGCAGCGGCAAATGGAATTTAATCCTGAGAAGTGTGAGGTAATGCATTTTGGGAAACTAACTCCAAGGGAATACACAATGAATGGTAGTGCCCTAGGAAGTGTAAAAGACCAGAGGGACCTTGGTGTATTTGTCCATAGATCCCTGAAGGCAGTAGCACAGTTAGGTAGGGTGGTAAAGAAGGCATATGGGAAACTTGCGAGGCATAGAATATAAGAGCAGGGAGGTTATGCTCGAACTGTATAAAACGCTAGTTAGGCCACAGCTGGAGTACTGTGTGCAGCACTGGTCGACACAATATAGGAAGGATGTGCCTGCACTGGAGAGGGTGCAGAGGAGATTCACCAGGATGTTGCCTGGGCTGGAGCGTTTTAGCTCTGAAGAGAAACTGGATAGACTAGGGTTGTTCCCTTAGAGCAGGCAAGGCTGAGGGGGGACCTGATAGATGTTTACAAAATTATGAGAGACATAGATATAGTAGGTGGGAAGAAACCTTTCTCCTTAGTGGAGGTGTCAAAACGAAGGGGCATAGATTTAAGGTAAGGGACAGGAGGTTTAGAGGGGGTTTGAGGAAAAATATTCACCCGGAGTATGGTTGGAATCTGGAATACACTGCATGAGGGGGTGGTGGAGATAGGAAACCACACAACATTTAAGGAGTGTTTAGATAAGCACTTGAAACACATACAGTGCTACGGACCAAGTTCTGGAAAATGGGATTAGAATAAATAGTTGATTGATGGCCGGCACGACACGATGGGCCGAAAGGACTCTTTCTGTGCTGCAGTACTATATGACTCTATGACTCTGGCAACATGCAATTTTGGTGATGAAAAGCTGGAAAATCAGGGGTCTGATTGATTTCCAGCTATTTTGCTGCGGATAAGACACTGATCTCTACCCGCAATATATGTTCCACTGACAGACCAGGAACAATTTAAACTATCTAATTGCTTTAATGTCAACCTGTTCCCGGTTATCAGCAAAATGATCGAAGATGTCAGCAATAGTGTAATCGAGCTCCACATGCTCCTAGACAATGTGCGAAATGCCACTTCTTTGGATTCTATCAAAAGTGTGAAATCAATGTACATAGCTGCATCAACCCAAAGACGAACAACATTAGAGCTGATTTCCAGGGGGCATTTGAGAGCAAATTCCTTCAGAATTATGGAATTAGTGAAAGTGAAGGAATTAGGCTGAACAGAAAACCGTCCAGATGCTGAAGACCTATTTGACATCCAGGAAGATTATTATGTTTGTAGTAGTCGACAATTACTTCAGTCTCTGAAACTGCAGTGGTTCCTCAAGAAAATGTTTTGGCCCGAACATTTTTATCTATTTCATCCGTGACCCTACATGCAACATAAGTTATAGAGTGCAGTTTTCAGGTGCGAGTTTTCATTGATACATTCCATTTCATTCCCATCTGATGAATAATATAACACCACGTGAAAGTTTGCAATGGGGCGTGGTCATGTTTGGACTCGGCCTGACATGTCACAGGTAATACTCATGTGACATAATTTCAAGACAACTAAAATATTAGGGAACAACGTGATCAACACAACAGCATTGGCCATCAGTGACAGTGGCATGGCCAGCGTCCACACTATCAATATCCTGAAGGCCACCATCGACTTGGACCTTATTAGAATGTCACGTCCACATAATGGCTACAAAAATAGCGCCTAGACACATGGCTAATCATTTAACCCATTTAGTTGCACAAACGGGAGCTTACAAACCAGGTAGACTACGAAATATTCATCACTCACTGGTCATGCACCTGGGAAAAACACGTTCGAAACATATTGGAAAAGAATTTTCTTTCTGTTTGACGTACCTGTTAATAAACTCATATCTAACTCCTCCATCATTAGGTAATTATTATTGCATTATATATCCTGGTGAATACCGTGCAGCAACCGATGGAATCGGTTTGACAGAACATTTAAACCCACAAAAATTGCCAAAGTCTATCATCGAAAACGACAAGAAAAAAGCCATGGGGGCAGGGGTGGTAGGGGGCAGTGTGGTTGGGGGGGCGGGGGGGGGGGTGGTTGGTGGGCGGTGTGGGGAGGGCAGGTGTGGAGGGCGTGTGCTGGGGGGGCGGGGGGGATGCGCGATGGTGGAGAGTGGGGGTGGCTACCACTTCGAAGTCCCCAGCCTCACAAAAGAAACCAGTTATCTTGAAATGAGTGTCTAACGCAGCTCCTTTGATTTCACTGACACACAATCAAAGAACGAGCACTAATATCACCAGGTTAAACGTGATTGCAATTGTCTCAGCACCACCGTATCAAGGAGAACAGGAATGGATAATAAAGTCGGAAAGCTAATGCCATCCAGGGAACAAAGGAAAATATCTTCTGCCTTCTATTGTTCTGTATTCCAACAGTTCTGCATACTTTCAGCTCAATAAACCATGATAAAGCATGTATAATAGTTAGCCGGAAGCTGATACCACTTTGAAATGTCACAAATTCTTCCTTTTTTACTTTCTGATATTTGTTTTCTTGCCATGGCAAAAGATCAATCGGTAGAAGCTATTTTAATTAATGGCTGCTACATAATAATTTAAGAGATAAGTAAAAGAAAATACTCCAATGGCCATTTACTGGATCGAATTTAGCAACAATAAACTGATTTTTGTCCTGTACAAGCACAAGCGGATTTTTTAAATGGACGGACACTTGGCATATTCATGGAGAACACATAGTTACAAAAGCTGATGCCTGTCTTAATACCCGTGATAACTGATTTTAAATGAATTATATTTAGCCTAAACCAACGATTTATACATTGGTCCAATAATAGCAATATTAAGTTTCATTATAAGTAATTACATTAAATAGGAACCAGAAGCCACAATTACAGAAGAAATATCAATCCAGAGATTTTCAAAGCCCGTGAAACTATTCTATCCACAGCAGAAGGGTGTGATTTACAACATTTGCGGCAGAAAATATTTCACAACTTTCGAGAACATAGGTATTAACAGAGGTACGAGAAATAAATTACACCTACCTAGATGTTCTATCGCTTTCTTTTGATCTGAAGAAAGTGAAGGAAACATGAATTTAACAGAATTACAGATGAGTTAGATTAAACCATAGAGTGCTTCTACTCAGCTCATTTCCCAAATCGTGCTGTAAACGGCTAAGATGTACTTCAGAAAGGAAAATCGGACTAGAAGATGTCATGATTTTCACGGAAGCTTCCATATTTCCTTTCAAATCTCTACCAGGTGAAAACGGCAAGATTTGCTCCACAAGTTTAAAAAATAATGAGTGGCACCAAATGTTAATTCAGCTGTGAATTAATTGCTTGAACATAAGGAAACATCACATGGTTAGTTCAAAGTGACACAACTTGGGGAATGAAATTTTCAGAGCAAGCTTAAATCACACATCTTCGTTTGGAATGAAAGAAGCAGCAGAGATGTAAATAGGTTTATAGCCCCATCCCATCTCTTAGCAGAAACCTCTCCACATCCTTTCATCAGTTATGTATCCATCTGCTTTTTCAGCTTGGTGTGTTGCCTGCATTACTGGTTCCACTGACACATATTAGTGGAAGCATAAAACATGTGACTGCAGATCGACTATCCTATATTGACTTAACAGGTTTTCTTTCACATTGCAGTAAACGTGGAATTTTACACCTGACTGTCTGAAAAACGACATCAGTTGACTCTTCTACTCTTTATTATCAATTTTTAAGTTACAGTGTGGTTTTGAAGTCTGAACCACAAGCAGAATTGGAGAAAGTGCAGAGGGGATTCATAAGAATGATTCCCGGGATCAAGAACCATAGCTATGAGGATAGATTGGAGAGGTTGGAGCTATTTTGCTTCGGGGAAAGAAGGCTGTGAAGAGACTTAGTGGTTGCATTCGAGGCCCTGAGGGATATGGACAGGGTGGATAGTGGCAAACTGCTCCCACTCAAGAGAACATCAAGAACTAAAGGGCACGGGTTCAAATTAATTGGCAAAAGGAGTATACATGATGTGAGGGAAAACATTTTCACACAGACAGTGGTTCGAGTCTGGAACAAGCTTCTTGAAAGGGTGGTAGAGCCAGGTTCGATCGAGGTATTTAAAAGGGAGTTGGGTTGCAACCTGAAAAGAGAGAATGTGCAAACTTATGGAGATAATGCAGGGGAATGGAGCTAGGTGGAATGCTCTTTCAGGGAGCCAGTGCAGATTCGATGGGCCGAATGGCTCCTTCTGCACTCTAACGATACTGTGATGTAAGGCATTGTCTAAATGGGCCGAAGGCCTCATTTTTCTGTGCTGTAGACCTCTATGACTCTAAATCATAGTTCTCAGCCGTGCCTTATATTATCCAAAAGGACTTGAACTGATTACCTCAAATTCATTAAAATTAATGCTTTCCTTCAGCGACTCGATTATTTGGATTCCTTGCACTTGCGCTGCTGTCACTGATTTGGAAATTTCATACATTGAGCTCTATAATCCTGAAAGTCAATTGCAAAAGAATTAGCAGCGAAAAAATGTGGCTTTAAAATAGGGACATAAACGTCGTGAGCTCAAATTTTACAGTGGCATGTGATGCCCTGCCCCAGGTGATGACCATGAAATTTGCCAGCATACTGTAAATAAACATAGCTCGTGCAAGGAAGTTAACTTCTCACACCTTCATGTTTTGAGCTGTAAGTCACTCTTAGCCCACAGGAGTCAAAGCAATAGCCTTGCATGTACTTAGTCTGCCAGTTTTAGTTCTGGGATTTACACATAAGAGCTATTGATTTATATACTGTTATGACCGTGGCCGATGTTATTCATTGAGCAAGCCAAATCCCAGAGGGAAACCTGTCTTACTGATCATAACGTTTTTGTACTTTGAAAAGAAGGGGAAAACTACTAATCCAGAAGCATAGAATCACAGTAACACTTTTAGAATTCAAAAACTACTAGATCTATTAAAAAGAAGAAAAAAGAACGAAAGCATGCCAGGTAAAAATTACACAGTTAAAACGGTCTCATAAAACATTCTCCCCAAAACACATTTGGTCAGAAAACACAAGTAAACTACCTGGCAGCAGCTCCCTTATAGAGTTTAACCATAAAAGTCCAGTAATATTACCCAAGGCAAAACCTGCTGTTACTTTAATGAAGTATAGCACAAGACTTCTTATTCCTTTCCTCTCTGCTGTTTATCCAAAAAAGAAAGGCTGCTGCAGAATCAGGCTGCTTTCTGAAAACAAAGATTTTTTTCTGGCTTGAAACTAAATGGCTGCTTCAAATTCACATCTTTTCTCAGCGCAGAGCTGGTCTCAGGACATCTTCCCCACACAGCCAACACAACACAGAGCTCTGAAGAAGAGTCATACAGATTCGAAACATCAACTCTGTTTCTCTTTCCGAAGATGCTGTTAGACCTGCTGAATTTTTCCAACATTTTTTCTTTTGGTTTCAGATTTCCAGCATCCACAGTATTTTGCTTTTAACTTAGATTACTGTGTTCATTCCTGCTCAACATATTTGATGAAGAATATAGAGGCACTGAAGAGAATGCAGAGAAGAATTATAAGGATGATACCGGGAATGCATGGGTGTGAATGTCAAAAAACATGGCAGAGTGGCTCTTTTCTCTTGGAAAGATCATTCTGAACATCGTGCTAATAGGCGCATTTGAAGATTATGAAAGGTTTTGATAGAGTGACACTGACAGAATCGTTCCTCTTACAGGGAAGGGCGCCACTGGAGGACATCAATCTAATATAGTCATGAAGGAGTCCAATAGGGAGTTCAGAAGTGACGCCTTACCCAAAGGGTGGTGGGAATGTAGAACTCGTTACTACAGTCAGTTGTTGAAGGGAATTGTATAGATGTTAAGTGGAAGCCAAACGACTTTACGAGAGAGAAGAAGATTGCTGGCTCTGATGGTGGATTTAAATGAGGAACGATGGGAAGCGATTGGATTAGATGGGAAGCAATTTAAACACATTGTTGGGCCGAAATACCTATTCCTGTGCCGTATATCACATATAATCTTACATAATAATGCTAGTGAATGACAGTTTGTGCGGTGCAGGCTAAAAGTACGGAATGATTCTGTTATTTCTAAGCATTTTCTTGGCCTCTGTACAGCAGTCCGCGAAAAATCAGAATATTCCATGGCCACTGGACATTTTGCGATACAGTTTTCCATAAATAATGGGGAAAATTACTTGAAGTTCATCAACGAATTAAATTTTAGTACATGTTTCAATTCAACTGATGATACGTTGGTGCAATGAAGGCCTTAACGAACATTATCAAACAAAGTTACAGCAATTAGAAAATTTATCCTTTGATATTTTTCGCAAATGATTTAATAATCCCCATCAAGCTCCAAAGTTATTCACAGCTTTCATCTATTCAATAAATCCAGGTAATGTGTGTTCAAAACAATAACTTGATGCCTGAGCAGTGATCGATTATTTTTAAATTATTAGTCAACAACAGAATTTCTAGATTCACTGCATTAACTTCATATCAGGGCACGGCTGACTATACTTTTGAGGTGCACCTTAACAGCAATGCAACTTATGAATTATCACTTCAAATGTATTTCCTTTGACAAAATATAGTTGTATCATTAATTTTTGCATGAGCATGTGAAAATTACCTTTATTTTCTTTGAGCTTAGTAACTAGTGGGGCAGACAGAAGTGTAATTCAGTGGGCAACGTGTGAATAATTCAGTCAGAGTTTACAGATCAGCAAAAACTGTACTGTGCAATTGCACCCATCGGTTTTTTCTTTATCCTTTCTTATCATGTAGCACGATTTCAATTTCACAACCTGGTACTAATGGCTGACACGCAATCTTGCACTGACAATGGAAAACTCCACATTGTAAGGTGTAGTGCAATGAAATGTATTCCGTTCAACCTAGTGTTCTGAATCCAAAGTTAGTGGCGGGGAAAGACAAAAAATGTTGTTTGTGTCGATCGATAAGAAGTCAACATTCTTGAGCGGCAATTTGGTTTGCTTGTGCCATTTTTTGCAAAATTGCTGCATTACTGATTAATTGAAGAAAGCACGACTGATATCTGGAAATTCTTAGCCTGACACTTGGAGGCAAATGATAAAAATCTCTTCATACGAAATGTTGCACTGAATTATAACCCATATATTGTTACAACCATTCCTTACTTTAGAGTTTTAATTTCGAATTCAGCTAAAAGATATCAATATGATATTATGTCAATGATACACCCTTCCGATCACTTGGAAATTACTCATTCAGAAACATTCTATTTGACAGTTTTCTTTCATATACTGAAGGGCCTGAATCTTTCGGGATTTCCTTGCTTCCCCCATCAGCTGTCAAATGTCTCATGATTGGCCGACCTTTACAAGATTTACATGTACACTATGTTGGTGAACCTGTGATTCTATAGCAAGATCGCAGTTGGCTTCCATTGGCTGTGCATGATTTGTAATGTACTAACCTCTGTGTAAGTTCTCAAAACTGTACTCCCACAAAGCTATTGTTAAAACACTTTTTTTTCGGATTCAGCTCCCTTCTTAAAAAAAAACTCTTTATTTCCTCAGATGTCGTCAGCTTCCATACTTCCAAGCATAGAAAATGTCCGAAACAGAAGGAAGCCATTTGGCCCACTTTCTCTGTGTGACAGCTGTAAATGAACGAGGAAGCCAAATCCCTTCTTAGAATTCTCAGCGGTATTCGTAATTTAAAAAATTCTTTCCATGGACGTAGACGCCGTTGGCTGGGACAGCATTTTTTATTGTCCAACCCATTGTGAAGCTGGCGGTGAGCTGGCTTGTTCAGCGGCTGCAGTCCTTATGATTTGGGTACAGTCACAGGGCTGTTAAGGTAATTTGAATGCTGACATCTTTGATTTAGTTTAATTCATTCATGGGGTATGGGTGTCTCTGGCCCGCCCATAACTGTTCATCAGAAGGTGGTGGTGAGCTGCCTTCTTGAACCGATGCAGTCCATGTGGCATAGGTACCCCCAGAGTGCTGTTACGCAGCCTGTTCCAGGATTTTGAAACAGAGCCAGTAAAGTCAGGATGGTGAGTGGCTTGGAGTGGAGGTTTTGGTTGTTGCCATGTGTCTGCTGCCCTTTCCTTCTAGATGGTAGCGTTCATGGGTTTGGAAGGTGATATCCAAGGAACCTTGTTGAGTTCTTGAAGTTCATCTTGTGGATGGTACAAACTGCTGTCACTGTGCATTGGTGATTGAGGGAGTGATTTTTTTTTGTGGATAGGGGCCAGTCAAGTGGGCTACTTTGCCCTCGACGGTGTAAAGCTTCTTAAGTGCTGTTGGAGCTGCACCCATCCAGACAATTTGCGATTTCCACCGCAGTCCTGATTTGTTCCTTGTATATTGTTGTAAGGCTTTGGGATGTCAGGATGTGAGTTACACGTGGCAAGATTCCTTGCTTCTGACCTGCTTTTGTGGCCACAGTATTTATATGGATAGTCCAATTCAGTTTCTAGTCAGTGGAAACCCTCAGGATGTTGATAGTGGGGGAGTCAGTGATGGAAATGTCATTCGCAGTCAAGATGCGATGGGTCACATTTTCTTTTGTTGGCGGATGCGTTACTTTACACTGGTCACCCGAAGCTTGGATATTGTCTACGACTTGCTGCATTTGGACACGGACTGCTTTAGTATCTAAGGAGTCATGAATGGCACTGAACACTGTTCATTCTGCAGTGAACAACCCACTTCTGAACTTTTGATGGAAAGAAGGTCATTCATGAAGCTGCTGAAGATCGTTGGGCCGTGGCCACTATCGTGGTGTCTTGGAACTGGGATGATTGACCTCGAACAATCAGAACCATCTTCCTTTGTGCTAGGTAAGACATAAATCAGCGAAGAGTTTTTTCCCTGATTCTGATTAACTCCCATTTTGCTAGGGCTCCTTGATTCCACACTCAGTCTAACACTGTCTGGATGTCAAGGGAAGTCAATCTCACCTCACCTCGGGAGATCAGCTCTTTAGTCTATGTTTGAATCAAGGCTGTAATAAACTCAAGAGCTGAGTGACCATGGTGGAACCTGAACTAAGCGCCAGTGAGCAGGTTATTGCTAAGCAAGTGCCACTTAGTAGAAGTGTTCAAGACCCCTTCCATCACTATGCTGATGATCAAGACTAGACTGATTGGACGGTAGTCTCCGGGTTGTACTTCATCTGCTTTTTGTGGACAAAACCGACCTGAACAATTTTCCACATTTCTACGTAGATGTCAGTCTTGTAACTGTACTGGAAGAGCTTGGCGTCGGGCGCAGACATTATGGAGCACAAGACTGCAGCACTATTGTTGTGATGTTTTGAAGGCCCATGGTGTTTGCAGTGTCCAGTAACTTCAGTTGTTTCTTGTTATCACGTGGAGTGAATCGAAATGGATGAAGACTGGTATCTGTGATTTTGTGGACCTCCAGAGGAGGCTGAGATGAATCATCCACTGGGCATATCTGGCTGAAGATTGTTGCAAATGCTTTTGTGTTATCTTTTGCAGTGATGTGTTGGGCTCTGGCATCATTGAGGGTGGAAATATTTGTTCAGTGTCCATCTCCAGTGAGTTGTTGAGTTGTCCACCTTCGTTCACCACTGGGTGTGACAGCTCTGCAGATCTAAGATCTGAGTTGTTGGCTGTGGAATCACTTAGCTCTGTCTATCGCTTACTGCTTATGCTTTTTGGCACGTAAGTGCTGTAGCTTCACCAAGTTGGCAACCTCATTTTTAGGTATGCTTGGTGCTGTTCCTGGCATGCCATCCTTGACATTTCATTGATCCAGTGTTTATCCCCTAGCTTGGTGGTAATGGTAGAGTGGAGTGTATGCCGGGCCTTGAGTTTACAGATTGTGCTGGTGTACAGTTCGTCTACTGATTATGACCCACAGCGCCTCGTAGTTGCCCAGCCTTGAGTTGCTGGATTTCTTCGAAATCTATCCCATTTAGCACGTTGGTCATGCTGCACAACATGATAGCGTGTATTGTCAATGTGAAGGCGGGCCTCTGTCTCCACAAGAACTGGTCGGTGGTCACTCCCTTCGACACTGTCATGGACAGGTGCATTGCTGGCAGGCAGGTTGGTGAAAACGAGGTCAAGTATGTTTTGCCCTTCTGTTGGTTCTCTCACCAGCTGCACTGCTTCAGTCCCAGTGTAGCAGCTACATCCTTCCAGATTCGTCCAGCTTGGCCAGTAGTGGCGCTACCGTGGAACACTTTGAGATGGGTATTGAAGACCCCAGTAGAGGGTTCATTTTCTGCCTTTGCCGCCCTCATGCTTCCTCGAAGTAGTTTTCAACATGGAGGAGTACTATTTCGTCAGCTGTAGGAGGGCGGTCAGTTGTAATTAGCAGGGTGTTTCTTTTCCCAAATTTGACCTGATATCATGATACTTCCTGGGGTATGGAGTCGATGTTAAGGGGTTCCAGTGCAACTCCTGCCAACTGTACACCACAGTGCCGCCTCCTCTGCTGGGTCTGTCCTGTCAGTGGAACAGGACATAGCCAGGAAAGGTGATGTATTGTCTGAGACATTACCTGTAAGATATTACTATGTCAAGCTGGTGCTTGACTAGTCTGTTACACAGCTCTCGCAATTTTGGCACAAGCCCGCAACTGATAATAAGCAGAGTCAGCAGGGTTGTGTTCTTCCTTGTCTTGATTGACGCCAGCTGGTCCCTCTGGTTTCATTCCCTTTTCGTGGTTTTATATAACCTAATGGCTTGCTAGGGCTTCTCGGATGACATTTAAGAGTTAACCAGATTGCTGTGGACCTGCAGTCACATGTAGCCCATACCAGGCGAGGACAGCAGATTTCCTTCGCTAAGGGGCATCGTTCAACTAAATTTTTTTTAAGGACAATCAACAATGGCCATCATTGGACTTTTAGTTCCTGGTATTTATTAAATTGAATTTCCACTATCTGGCGGTTTTTGAACCTGGTCCCAAGTGCATTACCCTGGGTCTCTAGATGCCTAGTCCAGTGACAACACCACTACGCCACCACCTCCTCCTTGTTCTTGCATCCCCTGGGCTCTTATATTAACAAATAGTCTACCAAATAAAAAGCCTTGAACAAGTCCACGTAGATTGCACCAACTGCTGATCCCCATCGATCATCCCGGTTACCTTTTCAATGTTCTCTTGTTAAATCCATGCTTCCATCCTTGGTTAATTTCTGCCTTTCAATATGATGATATATGCGGTGTTACAGAGTTTTTCCATAATTTTCCCATGACCAAGGTTAAGGCTGAATGCTCTTTTGACATTCTGTGTATTCATTACTCCACGATTAAGCAATAGCACAGCGTTATCAGCACTCCAGTCCTGTCTCTGTCACCGCGTATCTATCTGGAGGTGATTGAAACATAGTGGTCAGAAACTATTCTTTTTCCTTGCCTCTCTGCGATATGCTGTAGAAAATTCTATCCAGCTCTGGTTATTTATCTACTTCCAAAAATAATTGACCTTATTAATTTTTACTTCACTATGGTTATACCATATAATATTTCAACATCTTGCTCCTAACGTGCACTGTCTTTACCGCACACCATTTATTTTAGATTTAAACATAAAATATTGTTTTAGAAACATTGCCACACCTTGCACCTCTACAAATATCTTATCTTTTTGATCTTTAATGGGACTACTCTTTCTTTAGTCATCTGCTTAACATGTATATATTTGTAAAATATATTTATGGATTCATTAATTTTCAAGCCAATATTTTTCAAATGCTCTCACCTTGTTTTCATTATTATTTTCAATATCTGGCCCATGCACTATGTATACACGTTTTCTGTGGCATTGAGTTATTGGTATCTGAAATAACCTTACCTTTTTTGCTTTCTGAAACTCTCTAAACTTTTTGGCATTCAGGGCCACAGGAAGGGAGTGGGTTGCTGGGGCATGGGGGAGGAGAGAGCAAGAAGGAGCGGGAAATGGCGGGGGACGAGATTTGAGAACAATAATCTTTATCTTTGTGGAACTATATTTGTTATGAACACTGCTTTCCACCTCCTTGAACGCCTCCCTCTGCCCTGACTTTGATGGACATACAATCCTTTGTAATTCACATTTGCCAAATAAAATCTCAACTTCGTAAAATTCGCCTTTTCACGGGCTAACAGGTTTAATTTTGATCTACAGATGCCCCTTTTTTCTAAATAGGATATATCTAACCTTTTTTAAAATTCTTTTATGGGATGTTGGAGTCGCTGGCAAGGCAACATTTGCTGTACAGACCTAATAGCCTTTGTGTGTGGTGAACCACCTTGTTGAAACTGCAGTCCATCGGATGCAACCACACCTGCTGTGCTGTTGGGAATGGATTGCCAGAATTTTGACCATCGTTATTGATGGAACAGTGGTGCAGTCCCTATTCAGAATGCCATGTAGCTTGGCGGGGAACTTGCAGAAGGTGGGGTTCCCATTCTTCTTCCATGCCTGCCTGTCTAAATCATAGAGGTCGCAGGTTTGGAATGTGCTGTCTCCACGGAGGTTTGGGGAGTTGCCATGTATATCCTATACATGGTGCACACTGCAGCCATTGTGATCGGTGATGGAGGGAGTGAGCTTTTACGCTGGTGGATGGGGTGCAGATCAAGTGGACTGCTTTGTCGCAGGTGGCATGGAGTAGCATTAGTGTTGTTGTGGCAGCACTTACTCGAACAAGTGGACAGTATTTTATCATCATCATGACTTATGCCTTGTTGATAGTGGACTGTCCATGCGGAAACAGTAGATAAGTCACTCACCGCAGAACTCATGCTTCTGACCTGCTCTACTGGCCACTGGATTGATATGTCTGGTCAAGTTCAGTTTTTGGTCAATAGTAGCCCCCAACGATGTTGATAGTGGGGATTATGCGATGATGATGGTATTGAATGCCATGAGGAGATGGTTAGATTTTGGCTTGAAAGCATCACTTCCTGGCACTTTATCCCCACATGTATTGTTTTAATGAGATTCTAGCATCTCTGGCAACACCAGCACTTGTTCTGTGTCTCCGATCATCCTTTGGAAAGGTGTGGTGAGATGCCTTCTTGAAGATCGTGATCACTGCCACCGAAATGATTTCCCAATGATACGACTTCCAAATTCCAAATTCCCATCTTTAGTTCCTAAAGCTAAATAGAGAAGTTCAATTTCTGTTGCTACGTAGAGGCTAACATATTATCTTAATCTTGTTTTAAAGAATTCTGCACCCTCCATACCTTTCAATTTTAATCCCAGTTAATATTATGGTAGTTGCAATACCCTTTTATTACTGCCACATTTTTTGTATCTCCACCTACTTATCTCCTCTCTAATCCTCTAAAGAATTCGTGTCTAAAGCCCAGCACCTAGGAATGTTGTGCTTCCATTCTTGTCACTCTTCAAGCAATGGTTCAGTGATAGTTGTGATGTCGTAATTCCAAATGTCTGCATTATTCTCTATGCTGTTTGCATTGAATTATATGTCACTAGTGACAGAAGAACATTTTTTCTACTTAACAAACCTTGTATTTTGCCCTCCATATTCGCTTGCTATTTCCTTGCATTCCATTTCCAGTTTAGCTTCTTCCTATGCTTAATGTGCGTGTAGCTCCCCGCTCCCTGCCAAACATTCCACAACAGAATGAACAAACCTTCCCGACAGCCTCTGTGTCCTTGTCCTATTGCTGTTGAACCTGACAGCCTTAAACAGGTCCCGCCTCTCTGACTAGAGGTCCCAAAGGTTCAGGAATCTAATTCCTGCCTATTGCACCAATTCTTCAGCCACGTGATCATCTGCATGATCCGACTATTGTGTACTCATTTGTGTGTGGCATTGGCAGTTATCCAAAGATTGCTTAACTTCAGGTTTTACATTTTAATTTCTTCCCTAGGTTCCAAAAGTCTGCCAACATGACCTCATACCACTTTTTACCCATGGCATTGATTGCGATTTGAATCACAACCTCAGACTGTTCACCTAATCCATTCAGAATGCTCTTCAATCACTCATTGTCATTCTTAACCCTGGCTCCTGAAAGGCAACTTGCCAACCAGGAGTGAAGTCTTCATCTAAAAGCAAAAACAAAATCCTATCCGGCCTCTTAACTATGTACTCCACTACAGATACTGCATTCCCGTTATTCCCGTCTCTGTCAGGTACACTCCTCTCCCCTAAAGCTGTATATCTGAGTCATCCGTGGCATTGTGGACATGGCGTTGGCTGTACTCATTGGATGAAACAACCTTTGCATTTACTGACCAATCATCTCTCTCCGGATTGCATTCAGGTCCTCCTTTTTCTTAAGGAAGGCTACTTTTTCTTAAAGAAAGGAATTACTTACTGTTGACTCATCCCCAGTGACCCTTCATCATTCCCATTGCACTGTGTTTGCTCTATTGCTTGTAAATTCTAAGCCATATTTGAAAGTTTATGGGGTAGAAATTTGATTTGCAAAGTTGAATAAACTGATGGTAGCCGATCGCCCGCTCTTGGGATATATTGAGCACCTGATAGTTGGTTAAATTGATAGCAATGTAATTGAGCATTGTGCTGTGGGGATAGTCAGTATAACGGGAGAGCCAAATCCCTCACGCTGAAAAATGCATTTCCCGCATGCAAAGCATATTACGAATATTGATAATCACATAAGCTGGAGATCACTTTGATACTTTACCAAATTGCAAGCGAAGTAAATCAGGTCCTGAAGTAGAACAGAATATCACATAACAGAACTAAAATAATAAAACAATTTGGCGTTCAATCCTCACTGGAAGTGCTTGTATTTACATTAATCATCTAAGCTTAAATATTTACATAACTTATTTCAGGTTTATTATATGTGATGTTTCCCATTGTTGCATGATAATCAATGCAAGTGAGTCGCCTTCCAGAGTATATACTTAGAAGAGGAGTGCAGATAAATGGTGATAAGGGACTTGTCACCTGATTAATGGAATGTTCTTACCGAAGGTAGTTCTTTTCGCTGCAAACCAAATAAGAAAAACAATCAACAAAATTGTGCCATAGCTCAACAAAAGCACAAAGAATTTTCTTGCAAAATGATTTATCTACGTCTTGCAACACTCCCTTCCAACATCAGAAACATGGGTGAGGGCTTGGGAAAAACATATATTTAAGAGCACTGGAGTTTAATTTTACTTTCATCACTCACCTTATTTTGTTTGACCTGCCTTCCTAATGAGAATCAGATGTATAGCAAGGTGCTTGCATAAAAGCAAAATCAATCGAATTTCCCTCGTTTGTATTCCGAGGATGGTTAGTTCATGTTACTAGACTGAATTTTCCATTCCAGTAAATGGCATTTTGAAAATGAACAAACTTGATCATGCCCCACTGAGTTGGGGGATACTGTGCGACTTCTCATTTTGAAGTCATCATTTTCAAAATCTCTTTGGTCTATTGTTGCTTTATGAAAATGAACAAAACCCTTAAAATGGGAACAATATGAATGAATTAGGTGGAGCCATAAGCCAACGGGAGATAAACCATGCTAGCAGCTTCTTTATAAGAGGCATTAACAGGATGAGATGAAAGAGCTCTTTGCCACAAAAGACCAAATGACAGTTTCTAGGACAAATATTTCGGTGGCAGTCCATCATAATGTTGAGAAGCAACCAATCTTATCCTGTCCAATGCTACCCACTTAAAATAAGGAGTCAAACCAATCATTAAAATAGAATGACATTTGACAATCATATTTATTTATTAAGGTTGTGTGAATTACTTGAAAAGGTCATTTAATGTTAAATACCTTCACAGAAAGCAAACTAAGAATATATTTGGCTCATTCATCTTGAGGTACAGGCCTTGCTTTGTTTGACCCTTTACGAGTTTTTGATGAGAATAATTTATTTGAGAATTAATTATACCGTCAAGATACAAGCTACATAAGCTTTAATGTGTAATATACACCATAATGTGTAATTTTAATTTATAACACTGTTGAACACTTGGTGAATGATATGAAGTTGACCAGCAGATTACTGGTGTGGTTCTCCTAGCTTAGGCGTCAGACAATTCTCACAGGTTCATAGGAAAATACAACACAGGAGGAAGTCCTTTGTCTCAGCATGCAAGTGCTCTTTGATTGAAATATGAAATGGTTCCCATTTCCACTACTCTTTCTGAATAGCATAGCTTTCCACTTCAAGGGGAATCCAACTAACTTTTAAAAATTATTATCCAATTTTCAGTCGCTTTGTCAGTGGAGAACATGAGTATTGCTGAAGCAAAGAAACATGTTGTAGCAGCTTTTCGCCTTTCACTCATTAGGACCGACGCCGAAAAGTCAAATTTCGATGGATCAACAATTCCTACTGCATGAGTAAAGGGGGCTGATTGGTTGGCGAGCCTGTGCTGATTGGACTAAGCATTGCCATGGAGAATACACTAAGGAGCAATCATTCCCCATGCTTATGTTTAATTCTAAAAGGCGCAACACGTGGAAGGATTCTTCACATAGTTGGGATTATTGAGCAAGTGCTGCCAAATCGAGGATTGGCATCTAAAATTACGCATTTCATTGTGAGCTTTGAAAGCACTGCTTTGTTGAGTATGGTCAGTACTCGACCTCTCGCGATCAGCCAAAGGGATGTGCTGCTTGATATAATCCGCTAGTAGTTGTGTCATATGGGCGAAGTTGCGGGCATCACACCAATACTGAAATTCATATACTGCATTACTCAATTTTCATTCATGCCTCTATTAGTGTATTCTAATTCAAACAGCTCATTTTCAGTTGTTTTCCATGATCTCACATTTGGATCTTACCTTAGATGACAGTAACTGGATGTGAATCATGGTTTCTCTTTAAACGTTCCATCAAAATCCTTCATAAGCGTGAATTCCTGCATCAGTTCTTCCCTTGAACCTCCCTGTTCTATGGAAATGTCAACTCTTTTTAGTACTTCCGCTTAACTGGATTCCAATACGTTGGGACATTGCCTTTGAAGCTCTTTTGCACCATCTACAAGGTATGAATCACTTTCTTAAGTCATGTAGCCAAGAATATATTACATCCACCGTAATCGGCTGCCCCTCGATATGAGGATGGTTTTGAGTTGCTGCCATGCACATTCCTGATACTGAACAGGCCTATTCTCAACCCTTTTGGCATATTGAGCAGGATGTCCCATGGTGTAGTGAGATCTGGAATTTAGGACGTGCTTCCTTTTCTTTCATTTTCTGCTGGCGCTTGGCCTTACCGTTAAGGCTGTTGGACTCAAAGCTTGTTACAGCTTGATGGACAAGTTGTCATCCTTTTTAAGATTAGTAGCAAGCTCGTTTACCCGAATAATGTCACTGCTGCTGAGCTTCAAGGAGAGCTTCACAGTGTATTTGAAACACTTTATTTTCCCTCCCCTGGAACGCTCATTGTTGAGAGTTGAGTAAACAGGGCCTGGCGAGAGATGTGTTTCTTGGCGATCAAGAAAAGGTCTCCAGTAATTGATGTTGTGGGTGTTTTGCCTGAATGTTTGTGGTGTTGGCTTCAAGAGAGGCAGTAGTGTCTATTCGATGTTTCTACCAGTGAAACTTGAGAATGTGGTAGTGGCATTGCTAATGGAATTTCCCTAGCACTCTTATGTGTCACTGATGCACAGTCAAGGTCTCACTGCAGTTCAGGAATGTGGTGATGGCAACTGCTTTGTACATTATGGGTTTCTCTGATTTGTGGAAGTCTTTTTTGTTAAACACTCACTGCAGTGGTTTGTAGAAGCTGGCGCAGCTGATCCGGTATTGAATGGTGGCCTTTTGTGAGTGGTGGCTACCAAGTTATGGAAAGTGGTGAACGGATTCAAGGGTATATCCTTCAACATATATGGGGAGTGGAAAAATGACCATGTGTGGGCTGATATGCGAGTTTTGTTTTGCAACATTCAGAAGCCAAAGCTCTTATACGCCAAATTGAAGTGATTATTCTGGCTTGCAAATCTGGTGCAGAGTGGGCAAAGGCACTGCCGTCATTCACAAGCCATGGATCATATATGGCTATGGTGTTCATTTTAGTTTTGACACGGAGTCAGCTGAGATTAATGAGTTTTCCATGTAGGCGGTATTTAATACTGACACCAGATGACAGTTGATCTTCGATAAGGTGAATGGCCATTGCAGGTCGATAGTAAATTGTATGGGGGTTACCATACAACCTTACCTGGCAGTGGTTTTTCAGGGGTCTGTTTCAGATCTCCAGTCAAAAGACTTGTAGTCATATTATCGTGAAGTGAGTGCAATGGTTTGAGAACAATCCACAGAGCCTGACGATTTACTGAGTAAAATGCATCGGTCAAATCAAGGAACACAATTAAGAGTTCATGGTATTGTTTTCCAGCCTTCTTTGATTTGGCTGGCAACAAGCACCATGTCAGACTTTTCTCTGGAATGCATAAAGCCACAGTTGGTCTTTAAAAAAATTCCTCAGTTACGAGGTTCTATGCGGGGGTCAGATGACTGCTGGACAGATTATAGATATGTTCATTCATTGATGAATGTACACGGAATAACAAGGCAATGCAAGACCCACCAGCCCAAGAGGAAGAAGATGAGAGATTCAGCCCCAAAGCAGCCCGAGCTAAGAGAAGGATTCCACGTGCAGCTCACAAACAATCTTGAGAATTTACACACATGAAACTCAATATCAGGGCAGTGGGGTCAAATAAAATCATCTGGAGCAACTAGACCATTGGGTTCGAGCATAGTCGTCACCAGGACTCGTTCGAGGAAACAATGCTAAAATATGTGATCTTCTGGGACAAAATCAGCAGCCATTCTTGCCTGGCAGAACAATCCAAGGTCGCAAGTCAACATGACAGCGTTCCATGCTGAAGTTGGTGAACAGGTGGGTGGATCACCCACAAGAATTGAGTGAGTCAGAAGAATGCATATCAAGGTTTTCCGTGATATGGGAATGATTCATGATTCATCTCCCTTCTTGAAGATGGTTGTTTGTGTCCCATTTGTCATAACTATTGGCTCCCTTTGCCAATCAAACATGTATCACGGCAGCCTTGGATATTTTCAATGATGCAGCTCTAGGGAAGAAAATTTAACAGATTAAACAGCCCCCGAGAAAGAGAGAGAAAAATCTCCTTACCCTTAAACTGCATCCCCTCTTTCTAGACTCCCAACAAGGGGAAACATCCTCTCAGCATCCACAATATCAAGTACCCTGACGACCCTATATGTCTTAATAAAGTTATTCTTATGAACTCGCATGGTTATAGGTCCAACTTGCTCAACGTTTCACCATAAGATAACTCCTTCATCCCAGGAACTATAATGGCATCCGTTCAAAAATTGACAAGGAACTGTCCAGATGACAACCATCTACAGCCCTTTCTTAATTGATGAGTCAACACTCTTCCACGGTGAACACCATTTAGAAGAAACAATGAAGTTAGCAAAGGATGTACACTGGGTGAGGGGGTTCAATGCACAGCACCAAGGGTGGCTCTTTATTAGCACACCTGGATGAGCTCTCAAAGCCCTGAAGGGAATGTCTCCCAGACTGTGCCTACATCAGATAATTAGAGAAAAAACAAGAGGAAACACATACTTGATCCCGCCCTCATCAATAGACCAGTTAGAAATGAATTGGTAGGAGTGACCATCACGCAGTCCTTGTGGAGATGAAGTTCCTTCCTTATACGTGTTGTTTGGCACTGCAATTTTGCTAATTAAAATAGATTCAGGGCAGATATAGCGGCTCCAAATGTGTATTGATCAGGCGATGTGGGCCATCGGCAGCAGCATTATACTCAAAACAATCTATAACATCAGCCCTGCATATCTCTCATTAGATCAACACTTGCTCAATGAACAGTCCTGGTCAGTGTGCCAGGAAAAACAGCAAGCATAACTAAAAATAAGGTGCCAGCCTGTTGAAACTGAAACACAGGCTGATATGCTTGCGAAAGACTGGAAGTAATAGTCGATTGACAGAATTCATTTATCCCACAACCAATCAACTAGACCAAAGATCTGCAGTCCTGCCACATCCCGTGGTGAATGGTGGAGGGCAACTCAAGAGCTAAGCGCAGGTGGAGCTGTTGAGTGAAGCAAGTAGGGGAGATAGCAGGGGCACTGGCAAGAATTTTCAATACATCACTGGCCATAGGAGAGGTGCCAGAGGACTAGAGGACAGCCAATGCGGTACCGTTGTTCAAGAAGGGAGGAAGGGATAAACCAGGGGACTACAGGCCAGTCAGTCTAACTTCAGTGGTGGGGAAACTACTGGAGGCAATTCTGAGACATAGAGTTAATCTACCCTTGGAGAGGCAGTGATTAATGAAGGGCAGTCAGCATGGTTTTGTTAAGGGGAGGTTATGTATGACCAATTTCATTGAATTTTTCGAAGAGGTGATCAGGTGTGTAGATGAGGGCAATGCATTTGACGGAGTCTACTTCGGCTTCAGCAAGGCTTTTGATAAGGTCCCGCATGGAAGACTGATAATGAAGATAAGAAAGTTGGATCCAGAATTGGCTGAGTGGCAGGAAGCAGAAGGTGATGGTCGATGGGTGTTTTTATGACTGGATGCCTGTGTCCAGTGGGGTTCCAGAGGGGTTGGTGTTGGCTCTCTTGCTGTTTTTGGTGTATATAAACGATTTGGAGTTGAATGTAGGAGGGTTAATCACTAATTTCGTGGATGGCAAGAAAATTGGTGGCGTGGCAAATAGTGAGGAGGATAGCCTTAGATTACAGGAGGATAGAGATGGGCTGTTCAGATGGACTGATCAGTGGTAAATAGAATTTAATCCGGATAAGTGTGAGGTGATGCACTTGGGCAGGGCAAACAAGGTACGGGAATACACGGTGAATGGTTGGACCTTGGGAAGTATGGAAGATCAGAGGTACCTTGCCCCTTAAGGTAGCAGGACAGGTATTTAAGATGGTTAAGAAGGCATATGGAATGCTTGCCTTTATTAGCCGATGTATAGAATATAATAGCAGAGTCGCTATGCTGGAACTGTATAAAATGCTGGTTAGGCCACAGCTCGAGTTTTGAGTGCAGTTCTGGAATCCGCATTATAGGAAGGATGTGATTGCACTAGAGAGAGTGCAGAGGAGATTCACCAGGATGTTGCTTGGACCGGAGAGTTTTAGTTATGAGGAGGGATTGGATATACTGGGGTTATTTTCTACGGAGCAGAGGAGTTTGAGGGGAACATGATTGAGGTGCATAAAATTATGAGGGGCATAGATAGCATAGACAGGAAAGAACGTTTCCCCTTGGTGGAGGGATGAATAACCAGGGGGCATAGAGTTCAGGTAAGGGGAATGGGGTTTAGAGGGGATGTGAGGAAGAATTTCTTTCACCGAGATGGTCGTGGGAATCTGAACTCATTGCCTGAAAGGATGGTAGAGGCAGAAACCCTCATAACATTTAATATGCATTTGGATGTGCACTTGTGATGCCATGGCATACAAGGCTTTGGACCTAGTGCTGGAAAATGGGATTAGAGTAGTTAGGTGCTTGTTTGACTGGTGCAGGCTCGATGGGCTGAAGGGCCTTTTTCTATTCTGTAGACCTCTATGACTCAATGGCTCTATAACTTTTATATAACATTGTTACTCTGGGTCGTGCTTCTTCCTTATTACACTATGATCACTATCATCTAATGTCCCCATTTTAATAAGTGACATACCTGGCCATCTGATCCACGAGAACGAGATCAAACAATGCCTCCTTCCGAATTTGAATACTAGTACACCGATCAAGGAAATTCTCTGGAATACACTTTGAAGCCTCTGTCCTTTACAGCATCGGTGTAAATTATTCTCAATATTCTTTACGTAACATCTTGGTAAGACCCTCAATATCGGGAAGCTACTTTATATTATAATGTCCTCTCCATCTCGCCTGTTTTCTCCTCTAACTTACAATTGTCTGAAGAATCCTCCAATCCATCTACAATGAAAATAGTAATAGATTTTAGCTGGTGAAATAGCAACTGTATTCGTTGTAATAAAAAGTTTATTAATTAATGGCATATGAAAATGACTTGATATATTTGTATTTGGTTGTGCTGCTACAGTTTTCATATGCATATGTTTGCAAATTAGTTTGACTGCATTTCTAATAGAAAGATAGACAAACAGAAAATAACAGACACGATAGAACCGTAGAATGAGACCGGCTGACTTTGTAATATCCCCTTTTTAAAATGGTGGTGATGTGCAGTCGCCTAGGTTTATTAACAATATACAAAAAATGTCGGTAGATTTGCTCGCTTCACCGTCTGAAATTATATGGTCGACTCAGTTGTGGAGTGCTTAAATCCCTATTCTTTATAAGCAATGTGCTGGGTCGGAATTGTCTGGGAAATAATCAAAATCTGACACAATGCTAAACGCGATATTTACTAGGGCATTTCCCTAACCTTGCACCTGTTCTACCCATGGCTTTCAAGGGTGCTGCAGCTTTGATCATTCCGTGGGTCTTCTCCTATTATCTGTTGACCTTTGCTTCCAATTATGTTAAGTTGCTGCGGGTTTTCTGATCTGTTAGAGGCAATAAGTGTCGCCTTACAAAAGTTTAAGATGGAACTAGGTTCTTCCGGGCTCAGAATGCATTTATTTGCATCCAACTAGGAGGTCTTTCGTCTTACCTACAGAATGCACGAGGGAATATGTTCATAAGCTGAAGGACTCTTTGAATGGCTCCAATGTTTAGAAAACTGTTCTGCTCCAACTGACTACAAGGACAAGTGTGCAGGCATATCTATATGTGGGACAAAATTTCAAAAAAAACTGTACCTTCGAAATGAGCCAGCCACTCAAGTAAGGAATTGGAAACGCCTATCCATTTGTTTCAGTGTGGAGACACGTGGTTGTGAGTTAGGGCAGCGAGGTATGTAGTCAAGGATAATACCTCCCCGATATCTTATAAAGCCTAAACAAGGAATGGTTTCTAAAATGGCGACTTACGTAGGAAAAGTGGATCTCTAAAGAGATTTAATAGTTCATGTGCACCAATCTATTAAATGTAATTGCCAGATAGTTAAAAAATAAGGGGGACATTTTGTGCTAGAGTATAAAAGGAACGAAGTTTATTTCAGCAGTTAAGAAAAGCCCTATTACAAAGCCGTTTGGAGTAATGTGTACAGCTCTGGTAACCACAATTAAAAATCACCAATTCGTCCTAAAAAGGAGTGCAGTTTCACCAGAACATTTTCAGGAATTGAAAGGTTAGGCAATGAGGAGAGATTGCATGAATTAATGAATTGGAATACTGAAGGCTGATCTTACTGAGGTTCGTAGGATAATTACATACATTAGTAGGCTTGATGGAGAGAAACGTTTGCCTCTGCTAGCGGAATCTAAGTCAAAATACATCACTTTAAAATAATAGTGAATTCATTCAGGACAGAAGTTAGAAAATACCTCTTCAGGTGCAGGGCAGGAGAATTATGGAACTGTGCGTCTCCACCGCCCTGAAACCAGCGCACACGCAGGCATTAGATGCTGGTAGAATTCTTAGTTTTAAACTGAAATCAATACATTTTTGCTTGCTAACTCAAGGCGGTAGACTCAAGTCGGGTATTCTGGTCCAGATTGAGTCTTACCTCAGTAAATGGTGGAGGTAGCTTCACCGGTTGAATTAATTCCTGTGTTCCTAAGTGAAACTTACTGTCGAAGTATCACATCCCAACCGGCAGTCTTATTGGCTAAGTCCTGTGTGTCTTTTCTGACAGATCAACATGATGCCTGCTGGCTCCAAATCGCTTGTAAGTCAGAATTCTTTTGATTTGGAACTTTGGCGTCAGTTGCCTTCCGAGCTCATGCGTCCACCTGCGCTTAGTTTGGCATTACATCTCCAAAGAATATTGTTTTCTCTAAACGTACGCATTGAGGAACTTTTGATCGCATTTCTTACCGCTTTGCAATTTCCGGATTTTTTCGAGCTCTGACAAGTTAAGAAAAACAATCTAACGAGTACCATTCCAGAAATCGTTAACGGCTTTTCTACTTAAGCTTTAAGTGTTCTTCTTTACCTCGTGCCGTTAAGCATCTTCTAGACAGAGCACAGAAAGGAATACTGACGATATTTTTGCAATCCTACATTTGTCTTGCTTGAACTATAATTTGTGTAAAAAGTCCATGTTTTGCTTTCTACCATCTAGGTATGCTCGATTGCCATCACATGGTAAAGTCTAAATTCGACCCTTCCAGTATCCAATTGCTTCGAGGTATTTTACTTGATTGCTGTGTTTATGGTCTAAATAATGCTTAGGCAGCGGTAGCATTCACAATATTTTAAAGTGTTTAACTTGCTAAAAAAACAACTGGAATTTTCCGAATTCCAGATTTTTACCGTCAGCTTTGTCCTTCAGCTTTAAGTCTGTAAAATAATAAAGTAAATAAAGATGTAAACAACAGCAATTTAACTTAAACAACGATTTAATGCAAATAAAAGCTCCAAGTGCTTCACAGGAGTATTATGAAACCAAATATGACATGAAGGAAATGCGGTAGGTGAAAAATAAAGCTTCCTTAATGAATGACGAAAGTGACAGAGAGGTGGAAAGGGAGGCGGGAGTTCGGGGCTGGAGGCATTCCAGAGCTCAGCGTCCATGAAACTAAAGTTGCAGCCTTGAGCGGTGGAGTAATTAAAAGCGGGAATGGTATGGAGGACCGAATTAGCCGAATGCAGATATCAACGAGTGTTCCAGAGCTGGAGCAGCCTATATGCGTGAGGCAGGGAAAGGCCATGGAGGGATTTACATAAAACGACGTAATATTTAGAATCAAGGCATTGCTTGAGTGGGATCCTATTTTGTTTAGCGAGCACAGGAACAAAATATGTGTTAAAACACAAGTAACAGATCCCGGTTAGGAGGCTGGTTTGCTCAGCTGGCTAGAAAGTCACAATTCATAACAGCGAAGGCATAGGCTTCTTCCCCTTACTTGCTGACTAGCTTGCCTCGTTCCTTGCCTTATTTAGATATGGCAATGTGAGATCCATGGAGAGCCATGATTAGCAATCAGGGCGCTCCATGGCGAGATAATGAGACAGAGAGAGAGAGAGAGCAAGAGCGGGGGTGGGGACGTTCTGTTGCGGGCAGGAGAGAAAGAGAAAGGGGGGGGGGGGGGGGGGGGTTGGGGGAGAGAGAGAGAATGTTGTAGATCAGTCAGGAGTGCTTTGGGATAGTTCAATCTGGAGATGCTGAATGCATAAATAGAGTTTCAGCGCCAGAGGAACTGAGAAAGGGACGTAGTTTAGCGATATTATGAAGGTGGAAATAAGCAGCTAATTGCACTTGAGAATATGGTGGTGTGCCACTTTCTTGAACAGCTGCAATACATGTGGTGTAGGAACAACAACAGTGTTGTTAGGGAGGTAGTTCCAGGATTTTGACCCAGCAATAATGAAGGAATGGCGATAACTTTCTAAGTCAGGGTGTTGTGTGGTTTGGAGGGAACTTGCAGTTGGTGGTGTTCCCATACATCTGCTGCCCTTGTCCTTCTAAGTGCTAGAGGTCAAGGGTTTGGAAGCCCCTGTCGAAGGAGGTTAGGTGAGATTCTGCAGTGCATATTAAGGATGGTACACACAACTGCCACTCAGCTTGGTGCTGGAGGGAGTGGATGTTGGAGCTGGTGGATGGAGTGCCAATCAAGCAGGTTGCACTGTCCTGAAGAGCTTCTGGATTGTTGTTGGAGCTGCATTCATTCAGACAAGTGGAAGGTATTCCATCACTATCCCTACTTGTGCCTTTGAGCACACTTTGGGGAATCAGGAGGTAAGATACTATCCGCAGATTTCCCAGCATCTGACCTGCTCTTTTAGCCATAGTATTCATATGGCTGGTTCAGTCCAGCCTCTGGTCAAATGTAAACCCCAGGATTTTGATAGTGGGGTACTGAGTGATTGTAATGCCATTGAAATTCGAGGGGTGATGGTTGGATTCTCTCTTGTTGGCGATATTCATTGCCTGGCACTTGTGTAGGACGAATGTTACCTGTCAATTATCAGCCCAAGACTGGTTAATGGCCTGCTTCAGCATCTGAAGAGTTACAAATGGTGCTGAATATTTCGAACATATCCACTTCTGACCTTTTGATGCAGGGTTGTCACTGGTGAAGCAGCTGAAGATGATTGAGCTTTGAAAACTTCCCTGAGGAACTCTTGCAGCGATGCCCTGGGATTGAGATGACTGACCTCCAACAACCACAGCCATCTTTATTTGTGCTAGATATGTCTACAATTAGTAAGGCTTCACCACACCCCACCCCACACCGCCGCCCTGATTCCCATTGACTCAAGTTTTGCTGCGGTTCCAGGATCCCACACTCGGTCAAATGCTGCCTTGATGTCAAGAGAAGTCACTCTCAACTCACCTCAGGAGTGCAGATATTTTGTCTATGGCTGGACTAAGGCTGTAATGAGGCCAGGAGCTGAGTGGCTCTGTGGAATCCCAAACTGAGCGCCCATGAGCAGGTTATTGCTGAGTAAGTGACTCTTGAAAGCACTGTCTACGACCTCTTCCTTCACTTTGCCAATGATCGAGTGTGGACGGATGGGACGGTAAATTATTGAGTTGGATTTGTCCTGCTTTTTGTGGACAGGACATATCTGGGCAGATTTCTACATTTCCAGACAGATGCCAGTCTTGTAGCTGTACAGGAAAAGCTTGGCTAATGGCGCAGCTCGTTCTGGAGAACAAAATCTTCTGTACCATTTCCATAATGTTTGAGGGCCCATAGCCTATGCAATATCCAAGGCTTTGAGCCATTTCTTGATATCACATGGAGTGAATATATTGCACGTGTGATGCTGGGGTCCTCAGCAGGAGGCCGAGTTGATCACCTATTTGGCCCTTCTGGCTGAAGGTTACAAATTCTTCAGCCTTGAGTTTTAAAATGATGTGCTGGGCTCCGTGATCATTGAGAATGGGGATAGTTGTGGAGACTTTTTTCTCCTCCTCCTTCAAATGGTTGTTTAACTTTTCAGGTTGTTTATATGATACCAGGTTTTTGAACGGTCTGGTGTTTTTTTATTCAGTCATGAGATATGGGCGTCACTGGCGAGGCCAGCACCTATTGCCCATGACTGACTGCCCTTGAGAAGGTGGCGGTGAGCTGTCTTCTTGAACCATTGCAGGCCATGTGCTGTAGGTACATCCACATTGCTGTTAACGAGGCAGTTCCAGGATTTTGACCCAGTGACAGTGAAGGAATGGCGAGATATTTCCAAGTCAGGATGGTGAGTGGCTTGGAGTGAAACTTCCAGGTGGTGGTGCTCCCATGTGCCCTTGTTCCTCAAGATGGCGGCCGTCGTGGATTTGGAAGATGGAGCCTTGGTGAATTCCTGCAGTGATTTGTAAATGATACACACTGCTGCCATTTTGCCTCGGTGCTGCAGAGGCTGAATGTTTGTGGGTTGGTGTCAATTAAGCCAGTTGCTTTTTCCTTGATGCAGTCAAGCTTCTAGAGTGTTGTTAGAGCTGCTCTCATCCAGGCAGTTGGAAAGTATTCCATTATATTTCTGACCTGCCTGGTACACGGTGGACAGGCCTAGAGCAGACAGGAGCTCAGTTTCACGCCGCCGATTCCTAGCCTCTAACCTGTTCTTGTATCCAATGTGTTTATATGGCTAACCCAGTACAGTTGGTCAATGGCTACCTCTACGAAGTTGATAGTTGGGTTACTGCTATGATTATTCTCAGATGGTTGCCAGAGGGAGTGATGATGTCGATAGCTGGGGAATGGAGTTTGGATCCGGGACCAAAAAGAATGGTTTCTCTCTTCCCAATGTTTAACTGAATGAACGTTATGCTCATGCAGTTCTGAATATCGTATAAGCACGCTTGAAAATTGTGAACAGTAAATAGAAAAGGCGTCGGAAGAGATGTTGGTGAGGTAAGATTTTGTATCCTCAGCGTATATGTGAAAACAAACGCTGTGCTTTGAGATTATGTTGCCAGGGGGCAGCATGTGGAAGAGGAATTGTATGGGCACAAGGATGAATCTTTGTAAACGAAAAATGCTTGGAGCTTCTGATTACCAGCGAGTCATTGGTGGTCACCATTGATTACAATTAAAACTGCAGCCTTACCATTTTCGGACGGAAAAGCTGGGGCTTCCTGTCCATTTGATGTCAAAGCAGCTTGCAGTGTTACGGTGAGTATTTTTAGTTTTGGCAGTTTTAGCTAACTTTTATTCATTCAAGCCTTTTTTTAGTTATTGTTATTAATGTATTAGCAATATTACTCTTTACTCAAAACATTGTAAGTGGCTCTGACGTTATTATACATCTAAATTCCTGGAGTTTTTCTATTGTTTACACAATAAATATCCGAAATTATTTAGCTGCTGCATAGCAATTGGACTTATGAATGCATTGGTATTTTTATTTGGCAGTTTTATACTGTTCTAAAGCTATAAGGCTGTTGAATGTATTTACAACGTCTACTGAGAAAGAAAAAGTTAAGGTTTCATGTAGTGACGTTTCATTATCTCTGTTTCGCTCACTACAGATATTGCCAAACCTGCCAATATTTGCCTTAAGTTATAAACTACACACCTGCTGTAAAATCTCTAGCCTTCTGAATCCATTTACATTTAGAAAAATTATTGTTCATTGACTTGCTCCAAAACATTTACATATATATATATGCCTGGACATTTTTCGATTGTTAAAACAATAAATACGTTAGAATTTGACACAGCTGCTCTAAAGCTATTGGACTGCTGAATGAATTGACAATTCCCTATAATTGTTTACACAATACTGTGAAATTATAAGACTTATGGTTGTGTTGACAACTTGTATTATTGTTTACGCTATTGCTATTAACCGATTAGACATCTGAATTCATTGAAATTATTTTTCTACTAATAAATAGAATGGAAGTGGATGCAGCTGCTTGACAGTTTGTGAAGCACAGAATGGGTTGTCAGTGGAAAGGTGCTTTTTACAAGTGGGATGGGTGAGAGGGATGAGTTAGTGAAGAAAGTGGGGTGGTGGTTGGTGCTTGTTGGTGGGTGGTGGTGGTGATTTTAGGTAGATAGAATGGGGTTTGGAACTGGGTGCGAGCGGGTTGGAGGTAATTTTGGTGTTCACTTTTCAGTGAGTTTACTATTAAGTACACTTTTAGGCCTTTCCAACTGTTGAGCACTTTCAGCCCAGGTCGTCTGGCTGTGATTAACAGCGTAAGGGTTCGGGAATAAAATTCTTGGAAAGTTCTGGACATTTGGCCCAAGTATTCGCCGGTGGTGTGTCTGGGTATCAGAGGCTTCAATAAAGCAGCATGGGCAGCGTTATTCTGTCCATCCGATATTTGAAATTCCAGGGTAAGTGCCGCGCATGTGTACACATCGGGAATTTGTGATGGTCCCGTTTGAACATTCACCACTTTGGCGATGGGGAGATCCAGGATAATTTCTGTGGAGAAAAAGGAAAATATAAAAAGCGCAAAATTGAAATCGGTTTCTGGACTAAATTTTAAACTTGCTACCCTGGTTTGAAATGAATTGCTGCGTGGGATTGATGACCAGCCACATAAACCACCAAATTTCTCACCCGCTGAAGCAGGATGGCTTTTGTAACAGGTTGCCAGTGCACAAAGTTAGGTTTATCCCCGTAAAACAAGGGAAAAATGGAATCAAAACGCAGTGCCAGCTATTGACAGAAATTAGGAAGTGATAAATTTTCAGCTTTCAGGCCGTGAAAGCCCACTTGAAATAATAATTGCGGGAGATGCAAAACCACACATAATGCATTTAACAAGATTGCACTCATTGAAGATTATGACCGCATTCAAAGATTATTTGGCACTCAAAATTTAAACATATTGCACTTTTAAAGACGACAGACCTTTAAAATACAGAAATACCGGTGATATCATAATTATCTGTATGTTTTCACCTAAAATTTGTGTTAGCTTGTTGAGTTCTGAAAGATAAAAACGGAACTCTTGAGAGCTGTGCTCATTTCATGCTATCTCACACACTCACCTATTTTCATGTTTTATGGTAAAATTTTGCAAAGTAATTAATATTAAAATTAGGTGCATTATATTTTCATGCAGTCCACAATGATCAGTAGTGTCTATTTTCCATGAGCCGATGGTGCGAGAAATATACATCCCATTCGTTTTTTTTCCCATTGAATTTAAATCAGGTGAACTGGACACTATCACACAACAAAGCTTTTACGTAGTTTCTACTTGCCTGGGTGAGTGCAAATCCAAGAATACTGAACGAGGTGAACAGCATTCAGGACAAATAAACCTGCTTGATTGACGGCCCATCCTTAAAGATTCACTTCCTCCACCACAGGTCCACAGTGGAAACAGCTTGCACATCATCAAGATATATTGAAGCAATTTCTACAGGTTCTTTTGACAGCACTTCCAAAACTACTGCTTCAACCACCTAATAGAACATGTACAGCAAACCATTTGGAACGCCACGAGCTGTAAGATCACACAACGTCCTGACTTGGAATTATTCATTTTGACCGTATGTAAAGTATTCTTTTTGCGCGCTCTGCCCCGTAAGTGTGTTCCGTCTTGAGATACATATATGACATGGGGCGGAATATAATTTGCTTCTCCTACAATAATCTCCCAGTATATGTGGCTTATGGCATCACCCCTAAACTCAAACAATTCTCAATATTTACCCTGTCTGTTACAACATATCGTCATTCGTACCTTTGTGGTGAGCTAAATTACCCATGTGGCCTTCAGATGCCCACCCGACACTAAAGGCTGCAGAGTTAGCGGGTTTCCGATCCATCATCGATTTCCGTGGGCCTTCTTGCATTCCCAGCAATGCCGCTTCTGACTGCTGGCACTGAAAGGACTGCTACAGCTTCCGGGCAATCTAATTGGCCGGCAGCTCTCAGGATGGGTTTCCTCCCACTCTACGGTTGATGTCCTCGGCTGTTATGGCCAATAGACATTGTTGTCGCTGGTTTGGAACCGTCTTTCCCTTGGGGGTAGTGGGGTGGGGGGGGGGGGGGGTGGGGGGAGAGGGTGGGGGCGATGGGGCGTGTGGCGTTTTTGGGCAGTGGCAAACAATATGCCACCGTCTCTCACCACCCCCACCCCCCGTAAAATCCAGCCTCAGGACAATCCAATGTAGCGTTGAGGTAAAGCTGCGCTGCTGAAGGTGTTGTTTCTAAGGTGAAACATTTAACTGCGGCGGCCCCGGCCCTCTCAGATCAACCTAGGAGATCCCATGGAGCCATATTAAGAAAAACATGGGTGCACATATCACTATTTTGTAGAGGAGCAGTAGTGTTATCCCCGGAGTCCTTTTCAATGTGCATCTCTCAGTCAATAGTAATAAATGCACATGATCAGGATATTAACACATTGTTGGCTGTGGAAAGCTGCTGCGCACGCATCACTTATTGCATTTTCTGCATTACAGCAATAATTATGCTTACTAAGCATTTTGGCAGTTGTGAATCACTTTGAGAAGTCTGCTAGTGCTGAAAGGCCCAACCTGAATTCAAGTCTTTCTTTTGTTAAGTGTGAGCTTTGCAAAAAGTTTTATATGAACATACTAATTAGGCACATGAGTAGGGAATTTGGTCCCTCGAGCCTGCTTCGCCATTCCATAACATGATGACTGACCTGATCGTAAACTCAACTTCACATTCGCGCCCACCTCTGATAAACTTTCATCCCCTTGCTTATTGAACATCTATCTAGTTCTGCCTTAAAAACATTCAAAGACCCTGCTTCCACTGCCTTTTGCTGAAGTGAGTACCAAAGAACCACGACCCTCTGAGAGAAAAGAAAAATCTCCCCATCTCCATCCTAAAAGAGTGACCTCACATTTTTGAACGGTGTCCCCTAGTTCTAGATTCTCCCACAAGTGGAAACATTCTCTCCTTATCTATCCTGTCAAGGCCTCTCAGGATCTTAAATGCTTAAATTAAGTAGCTTCTTTCTCTCCTAAACCCCAGCGGACACAAGCCTAGCCTGCCCAATCTTTTCTTCTTGGCATTAGTCTAGTTGCTCTTCTCTGAACTGCTTCTTTTAAGGACTAAATGTAGCTTTAAATAAGTTATATCTGAATTTATGGCTGTTAGGAACATTATAGAGCTTTAAGTTTAATTTAAATTTTTAAATTTGTGTTAAGAAAGGTGAAACCTGAGTTGTGTTTCAGTTTACAGTTTTTCTGAGATGAAGCCAGAAAGTCTGGAGGCCTGTTTGTAAATATGCATTTTAATCATTAGGTTTTACGACTCTTAAAGTGAAGAGATAGGTTGCCAAGGGGTTTGTAGTTTAGGGAAGTTAAAACAAAAACAAAGCAAAATAGGAAGACAGTGCTGTTGCCTGGAAAAAGGGCATCAGAGAGAGAGAGAGAGATAGATAGATAGATAGATAGAGAGAGAGACGACAGAGATACAGAGAGTGGCAGGAAAAGCAATTTTTAGTTTTAGTTGGTATGGGAATAACACAAAGTGAAGACAAAAATGGCCTAAAACTCTGTATAGTTGGATATGATGCCAGGCTGCTGAGGAAATCAGTTTCAGGAACTCATCTGTCTTGCTCTAATGTTCAAGTAATAGTGAATTTAGAGTGCGTTTTCTGGATATCTCAAGGGAGACACCAGTTGTGGAAGGACTTCTGGTGAATAGTCAGATGTCTACTTGAAAAGGAGCCTCTTCGCATTGGAGCCAACTGTAGAGATTGTGTTGAAATAATGCTACCCCTTCACTGCAGTTTTGGATCTGTAAGAATATTGCTGGGATAAAAGCAATAGCACGAGTTGGAATCATTTTTCCCTTGGTGCCTGTGTTGAAAGCTTTCCAAACTTGTTGTCTAGAAAAATATAGTTAATGTTTCTTGTTTAATAAATACTTTATCTTTTTGTTAAAAAGTCAACAGCAGTCTCCAGTGAATGAGTTTCAGTAAGTACCCTCCACGCTTAAAAAAAGACATATGGCCTATCAAACCAGGTTCCGTTCTGGTATCTGACTCGTCCAGTAGTAACATCAGCTTGAATCATAACACTTCCAATATAATTACATCATTTCTTAATTAAGGAGGCCAAAACTGTGCACAGTATTCCAGGTTTGGTCTCATCAATGCCCTGTACAAATTAAGCACAACCCCCATCCCCGCTTTTGTAATCAATCCCCCTCACAATTAATGAAAACATTCTATTTGTTTTCCTAATTACTTTGTGTACCTGCATACTAACCTTTTGCGATTCATGCACCAGTGTACCCAGATCTCCCTGAATCTCAGCCTTATGCAATCTCTGACTGTTAAGATAATATGCGTCATTTTTATTCTCTTTGCTAAAATGGACAATTTCACATTCGTCCACATTGTACTGCATTTGCCAGATTTTTTGCCATTCGCTTAACCTATTTATGTCTCTTTATAGGCTCCTTAAGTCGTCTGCACAACTTACCTTCTTACCTATCCTTGGGTCATCAGGAAGTTTAGCAACCATACTTTCGTCCCCTTCATTAAAATGATTTATATAAATTGCAAAAGGTTGAGGT
This sequence comes from Carcharodon carcharias, assembly GCF_017639515.1. Lineage (NCBI taxonomy): Eukaryota > Metazoa > Chordata > Chondrichthyes > Lamniformes > Lamnidae > Carcharodon > Carcharodon carcharias. Next base: position 92,675,133 of record NC_054485.1, read on the forward strand.
TGTTGTCTCTAATCTCAACATTATGTTTAGATAGCTATTGGACTGCAACTGAGAGCTTCTTATGCCTGTACAGTCCATACAATGCTTAATAGATTTAGTTGAAACTGTCTAAACCATCGGTTGAAACTGATGATATTCATTGATACTAGCATTTTTTATATATTTGTTCGCTAATATAGGAAAAGAATAAACAAATGCCACAGCCTTTTGTGCCAATTACGTTGGAAATACTGTCGAAAAATATATTTTTACTGCCGGATTTGTAAGGAATTCTTCTGCAAACAACTTGCAGTTTAATTCACCAGCATATAAAATCTCGCAGAATGCTTTGGAATCCTATCAAATATGAATTTCAAGTACTTTTCCCACGTCATAACTCAAATGCATGAGAACATAACAATTAATTATAGTAATTAAAATTTTACTACTAGATACCTGCAATTTTGTTCGACAGTTTGTTTTCTAAAATAAAGTACAGAAGAAGCTTAAATCTGATAATCTTGGTTGCCATCATAGGATGTGAGCATCACTGGCAAAATCAGCTTTTATTGCAATCCCCAATTACCCTAAGGAAGATGCTGGTAAGTCACACCTCATAGGGTGTATGTAGACCAAAATGATTTTAGAGAAGGAATTAAGGATTTTGATCCAGTGATGTTGAGAGCTCTGTGATGCATCTCCAAGTTAATATCGTGTGTAACCTGGTGGAGAACTTGATGGTCACGGTACTTCTATGCGCCTTATACCCTTATTCCTCAACTGCATGGAGGTGGCGAATTTGGGACGTGCAACTGATGAAACCTTCGCATACCGTTGGAGTGATTCTCATAGATGATACTCACTGCAGTCATGGTGCATCGATAATGAGGGACTGAATGATTCAGGCGGTGGATTGGGTACAAGCGGAGTGGGCAGCATTGTCCTGGCTGGGACTGGATCTTCTTGAATGTTTTTGGAACTTCATTCATTCAGGCAAGTATGGACTATTCTATCACACTACCGATTTGTGCCCTGTCGACTGTAGGGTGGATTTGGGGAATCAGGTGGTCAGATGTTCGCTGCAGAAAGCCCAAAATCCGGTATACACTTTTAGTCAAATTATTCATACGATCCGTTTGGTTAAGTTTCTGAATAATGATAAGCCCCAGGATATTTATGGTGGGGACTTGAGCAATAATACCAATGGTGAATGCCGAGAGGAGATAGTTACATTCTGTCCTGCTGGAGGTCTCGTTGATGGGCACTTGTGTGGCAGAAATATTACTTGTCACTTATAAACTCAAGTCAGATTGCTGCAAAGGAAGGAACGGAACTCACAAAAGGAACTGAACACTGCACAGTTATTGGCAGTGTTGTGGATACATCATTTCATAATGCTTGAGAGGTATAACATTTATTTTTAGGGGCTAACGTGTTAAGTGTAAGATGAGTGAAGAAACCCTGAGTTTGCGAATTTGGTGAGCACACCTCAGACAATTAACATTCAATGGTTAGTCTGCATTTACGTTAAAAGATCAGAGATGCAAGTGTGAAAAGGCTCAAAAATATGCAACTTATTTCCAAGATTTTCAAGGTAGGGACTGGATGCCTACAGCTGTTTTAAGAGCATTAAATTAGCCATCTAGTTACCGGGTTAAAGAAGGTAAAAACACCTTTCTGAAAAAGGGGGCTCCCGCGGGGAACAGGAAGCCTGGACACAGTATCGTTATCTCAATAAAATATCTAATTTCTTCATTTTGGTCCATGAATCAAAAGGTTTGGTTCTGAAGCTAAAGGTTAATTACTTTATTTATCTATAGTGAATATCGTACAACCTCTGTTTCCATAGAGATAAGTGATTTAGCCTTGGTTGAAATTCTGGATAGCTTCCTGTGGCATTTTGGGAGAAGGTCTTCCAGGTTGTAGCTGAATGCACCAAAATTGGTGGGTGCAAGCACTGAGTTCACATGGAGGATAATTATTAACGAAGAACCCGTGGAACAGGAGATTAGAGCGATTAGCTACGAAGGGTGCTTCTAATTTTCGGTAGATGTTACTACTCAAGAATGTCTGGAGCTGAAATGTCCCAGAATTTACAAGGCAGCCATGGAAAACTTGAAGTTAGTCCTAATAAGCTGGATAACGTCAAGAGCATGATAAGTAGCCAAAGACTTGCAGTGGGGTGGGAAGGGGTGTTGGGAGGTTGGAAGCTTGGGGTGTGGGAAGTCACAACGGAAAAGGGAAGGATGTGTTGGGGATCTTAGTCTAAAGTACATGTGGTTGTACTTTATTGTCTTTTCCACATAATTGTGCAATATAAATATTTATGTTTGACAGTGTTTATTCAGTGATGCTTGCTTAACTTTATTACTATATAGTAAAAAATATTTATTTTGAGCTGTGGAATAATGATACTTCATTGTATCAATAGATAGTTGGGCGTCAGAATTTATCTTTAAACGTTACAATTTCTCCACAGGAATCGTAAAAGCCTATATGTCCCTTTCTGACTTTATTGACTGAAGGGGTTTCATTGACGAAGCAGGTGAAATGGTTGAGTATTGGTCACTCCTCAGAGGAACTTCTGAAGCAATGCGCTGGGGTTGAGGTGAGTGGCCTGCAACAATAAATCATCTCCTTTTGTTGCCTGGCATTCGTCCAGAAATTGTAAACCTTTGCCTTTCTTCCAATTGATTTCAATATCGATGCCATGCTTAATTACACCTCTCAAGGGCAATTAGGGATGGGCAATAAATTCTAGCCTAGCCAGCGACGCTCACATCCAATCAATGAATAATAAAAGAGAAATAATGCCTCGATATCCAGGAAAGTCCCCTGCGCCTTCCTTCTGGGGTTCTGCTCATTAGTCCATGCTTGGACCAAGGCTTTAATGAGGCCAGTTGCCGAGCTGTTGAAACGTAACATGCCTATTTAATTTTCAAGGTAGACATGTCAATGCTTAGATAATGCTTATAATTTGAATAGCGTCCGCAGTTTCATGCAGAAAAGTGAAGGAAATTAGGTACCAAATCGGCAGTACATTCAATGTTGCGTAAATAAAACGGCACACAAAAACTAAATATGATGGAAAGCCATTTGTTACTTAATCGAATGACTAAGAATTAAAATTAAACAGTCGTGAACAGTGAACTCTTCCCGTGCAGAAGGCTAACTTTTCAACAAACGACGTCAAGCTTTAGAAGGATACAAATAGATTTTCGATGGCTTTTCTCACCTTTATCTTGCTGAGTTAGGATTGCAGCGTTTAATTCTGATATCAAGACAAGACAAAGGATTAGTCCGTTGAAGACTAAAAAGAGAATCTTCATGATTTGTTTGAGCTGAACTTCCAGAATCATGCACACGAACGTTCAAATACATATTCGAACAAATATCAGAATGGTGTGAATTGTGATTTTACTGTATGGAAATATGCCTCGAGATAAATAGAAATGTCCAAATGTTGAATTGAGTGCTATTGCATAAGTTATATTTACAAAAAAAAAAATCAAAAACATTGTCAAATGACTAACCACCAATTTCTTAAAAGTGTTTATTTGATAAAAACTATCTGGTCTTTATTTGAAGCACCGGTTTTTGGAAAATGAATGGATCAAAACAACACTATATGCAGCAATCTGCACGGAAAACTCAAATTTCTACACAGTCGCTTTCACAATCAGTTGCCGTTTTGAACGAACTAATTCAAAATAGTAGCTATTAATAAGATAAAATTTGCACAGAAATTATCAATAAAGTACCATTATCTTTCTCAATTAATTGCTGTTCTGAAAAACAATCCCAGAGATCATTGGACATGTTAACCACAATTGTAATGCAGGCAGTAAAGGTTACTAGTCAGCCAAATCCCTCTTAATGTCAATGACAACCCGAAGGTATTAATGGTGGCGGGCTCAGTGATGGTAATGTCAAGAGGAGGTCGTTGGTTTCTTATCCTGGAGACTGCCATTTCTTGTCTTTTGCGGGGCACGAATCAGCTCAATCTTGAATATCACCCAGCTATTTCTGCATTCGGCACTCCTGCGTCACCATCTGAGGATGTATGATTGGTCCTGAACAATGTGCAATCTTCAGTGAACATCCCTACTTCTGCTATTGGGTGAAGGGAATGTCATTGGCGAAGCACGTGAATATAATTGGTCAAATAACACTGCTCTCAGGAACCACTAAGCGACATCCTGGCACTGATTTGATTGGCCCCCAAGAAGCACAACCAACTTTCTTTGCAGTGGGTATGACTCTAACTAGTGGACATTTTCCGCAGTGATTCCTATTCCCTTCAACATTTTCTCTGCTCCATGTTGCCACATTAAGTAGAATGCTGCCTTGATGTCGAGGGAGGATACACCCAACTCACCACTGGAAATCAGTTCCTTGCATACGTTTGGATGTAATATGCTATGGAAACCAATGGTTCTGGCATAACCCAAATAAAGCATCGCTGAGAACTTTATTGCTGGATAATTGACGCTACAACACAGGGCAACTTGCATGCCAAATTGTGGAAGCAGCATGCAATAACAGAGCTAAGCCATCCCACAACCACCGGATCAGATTTAAACTCAGCAGTCCCACCACATCCAGTGGTGAATGGTATGGGTAATTAAACAACAAACTTGAGGAGTAGGCTACACAATTATCTCCATCGTCAATGATGGGGGAGCCCAGTACATCAGTGCAAAAGGCAAGGCTGAATCAGGTTGCAACGATCTGAAGCCAGAAGTGTTGGGTGGACGATGCATCTCAGCCTCCTCCTGAAGTTGTGAACATGGCAGATAAATATCTTCAGCCAATTGGATTCACTCCACGTATTACCAAGAAACGGTTTAAGGCACTGGATCCACAAACTCAGCAGTAGCACTGAAGACTTGTGCTCCAGCACTAGCTTCTCCACCAACCAAGTCTTTCCAGTACAGTTGCAACACTGACATCTACCTGTCAATGTGTAGAATTGCCCAGGTAATTCCTGTCCACAAAAAGCAGGATAATTAACCTGGCCAGTTAACACTCCACCTGTCTACTCGATCATCAGCAGGGTGATGGAATTTGTTATCAACAGTGCTGTCGTGCGTGTTCATGGTCTGCAACGGTTCAAGAAAGCTGTTCAGTGCGATCTTTTCAAGGACAATTTGGGTTAAAAAATAAATACTGGGCTTTCAAGTGACGTTTACATCCCATTAATAAATTAATCACCTTTTCACAGCCTTACCCTGCATTACGACCTTTCTCTTCACTGTCCCGTGTACTGCTTTGTGCCAATCGCCCCAGACCCTACGTAAGTGCTTAAAATGAGTGCCGTAATGCTTCTGGCTGCAACTGTGTGTGATGTGTTCAACTAAGATATACATTGATGTGAAGTATCAATTATCTGTCCTACACTTCACTTGGCTGTTACTTGGATACTAACTTGTGGTTTCACGAAGTTTTTGCAGCTCTGATTAAAAAAATAGATAATCATTATTTAGGTTGAATGATTCACACCAAGAAAACAAGCACATAAGCAAACTAAATATTGCGCAATTTTAAAATATATATCCTGACCAGTATTTGATGAATTAGAAACAGCTTAAACGTTTTACCTGCCCTTAATTGGATCAATCGTTCATCTGTGAAATTGAACATTTTGTTGGAATGTAGTTACAGAATCAGAGAAATGTGCAGAACGAAAAGAAACCATTTTTCCATTCTGTCCGCTTGCCAGCTTAATGCGTCTTCCCAACGCGTGACGCAGGGTATAATAGTTCAAGTGCTTATGGCAAGAGTGGTTTAAATGCTTGTGGCTTTCTCTCTCTTCCACTCTTTTGGGCAGTGAGTCCCCGATCCCCATCAGCCCCTTGGCGAAAAATATCTTCTGACACTCTACGAATCTGATGCCTCTGACCATAAATCTATTCCCTTCGCTATGTACCCCTCACCAAAAAGGAATAGACTGTCCTAGGCACTCTCTATGGATAATTAAGGATTATATAGGCTTGAATTAGGTCTCCCCTCAGCCTTTAGTTTTGCAAAGAATACAATCCTAGCCCATACAATGCTTCTTCAAACTTCAAACTTTTGCAGTCAAGTGGAAGTCCTCAGAAATATTCTTTGTACTTTCTCGAGCGAAATCAGAACTTTCTTCCAGTGACATTGCCAGAATTGCCTCCAGTAGTTAAGCTGTGGCCAAACTAGTGTTTTATACAGTTCCAGCATAACCTCCCAGCTCTTGCATTCATTCGGTTGCTCTGATAATAAAGGCGAGGAATCCACATGCCTTCCACTTTTTCCAGCCACCATCAGGGATATGTGGACATGCACTGACATGTTCCTTTAGGCTTCTTAGTATTCTACTGCTTATTGTGCATTCTGTTGCCATGTGGCACTTTCTTCAAATGCATTGCCTCACACTTCTCCGGATTGAGCTTCATTTACCACTGTTCTGCACACCAGTCTGCTCCATTGATATCATCCCTCAGGCTACGGCCTTTTGCTTCAATATCTACCACTCACACAATTTATGTATCATTTGGACACGTCTTGATCATACTCAATCCATTTAAGCCCAGGTTATTGGCCCAGCTTATTGAGGCACACTACAGCAAGTAATTTATATATTACATAGACTTAATGAAACCCATTTGAAACAAGCTCCAGTCAAAAAACACCCACTCATCCACTTAACTTCCCGGCTCTGCATGGATTTTGGAGCCGACTTGCGATTTTGCCTTGGATCTCATGGACTTATACTTTTGTACAAATTTGCCTTGTTATATCCATATAAACCACATAAACTATATCATAAGATCATGGAGTCTTAGAGCTGTTTAGAGCAAAGAAGGAAACCGCCCTGCCCATTAAGTACATGCTGGTTGTCATTGGAAAAATCCTGCAAGCTTCAGTCCCCCATTCGATCACTGTAGCCCTGAAAGTTTATCTAATTCAAGTGCCCATCCAATTTTATTTTGAAATTATTGCTTGTTTGCACCACCCTTTAGGGCAGTGCATTCCATGTCATTACCGCCCACGGCGTCAAGAAGCTCCCCTTGCATTCCCTTTGCATCTCGTGCCCTAAGCATTAAATCGGCATGGTCATAGTCATTGTTCCGTCAGCTTATGAGAACAGGTTTTCCTTACCAATCTACTCCAAACCTATCAGGATCGTGTAGACTTCTATCAAGTCTCTTCTCAATATTCTTAACCCAGTATTTCCAAACTAACCTTGCAACTAAAATCCCATCATCTCGGAAATACTTTTGTAAAACTCTTCTGCAAGAACCAGAAATGGATATAATATTCTAATTTGGGCCTAGGCAGTCTTTTAGAAATGTTCAATATAATTTCCTCACTTCTGTACTCAATACCTCTATTAATGAGACTCACAAAGCTTCGCTAACCTGTCTCTCCATATATCCTGCCACTTTCAATGTTCGATTTATATGCACCCTCAGGTCCCTCCGCTCCAACACGCTCTTTGGAACTGTACAATTAATTCTATACCTATCCCTTCCTCTACAATGCATTACCTCACAAGTTTCTATAGTTAATTTAATCTTTCACTTGTTTGTTCCATCAGCCATCCTATCAATATTTCAGTACATTCATTTTTCCTCACTGTTTTCCACTCCTCCAAATTTAACAACATCCATACTTTGGAATTCCACTTTGTATTCCATGATATAGCAAAGGCAGTGGTGGTCCTAGCAGTGATCCTTGGGGAGCACCAGTGTACATCCTCGTCCAGAATGGCAGTATCCATTTCCTAAGATTGTTGCCTGTCCTCAAGCCAATTACTTTATCCATTGTACACTGACACTCCTATTCGATTATCCTCAGCGATGTTAACCAGCTGCTGCTTCATCGAACATTTTTTCAAATTCCATACGCACAATACCCACTGAATTTCCTTCATCAACATTCTTTGTTACTTCATCATCAATATTCACTTAGATTAGTCAATCTACCGGTTACAAATACCTGCTGTTTATTCACAATTAACTCAAACATCTCCAAGTGTCTGGCAAAGGCAAAATATTGTGGATGCTGGAAATCTGAAACAAAAACAAAAAATGCTGGAAAAACTCAGCAGACCTGACATCATCTGTGGAGAGAAAGAGAGTTAACATTTCGGGTCCGTATGACTCTTCTTCAGAACCCTGGGTGTTGGTGCGGAGGGGGGGGGTGTGGGAGGCCTGGCGGAGATGGGGGGTGGGGGTTGGTGGGGGGGTGGCACAGGGCGATGATTGTGGCATAGTGGTAACCTCACTAGACGAGCAATCCAGAAGCCCCAGGCTAATAATCAAATCCCATCACGGCAGCTTTCAATTAATAACCTGGGATTGTCATAATCTGGTTCAACAATGTCCTATAAGGAAATCTGGCATCCTTGCCTGGTCTGGCCTACATGTGACTCCAGGCCCACCACAACGTGGTTGACTATGAATTGCCCTTAATGTGTCACATCAAAAGCTATTACGGAAAATAAAAGCATATGGTCTAGGGAGTGAGTATTAGCATGTATAGAAGGTTGGTTAGCTGGCAGAGAGCATGCATAAATGTGTATTTTTGGATTGACAGGATATGCAGATTAAGTCCCACAGGGGTCTGTGCTGGGGACTCAACGTTTTACAATTAACATGAATGACTTATATGAGGGGAGTGAAGGCATGGTAGCTACATTTGCGGATGACACAAAGGTTGGTAGGAAAGTATGTTGTGAAGAGGACATGAGAAGGTTGCAAACAGCTATAGATAGGTTTAGTGAGTGGCAAATATCTGGCAAATGGAGCTCAGTATGGGAAAATGTTAAGTTGTTCACTATGGCAGGAAGGACAAAAGAGCAGAGTATTACTTAAATAGAGAATGGCTGAATAATTCTGAGGTGCAGAGCGGTCTAGTTGTTCTATTATTTGAGTCACAAAACGCTACTACAGAAAGTAATTAGGGGGGATAATGGAATGCTATCCTTTATTACTAGAGGTATTGAACATAAAAGTAAGGATGTTATGATTCAGTTATACAGGGCATTAGTAAAGAAATGAAAGGTTATCGTGGGTAAATGGAAATGTGGAAACACAAACAGGTCAGCCATGACCTTATTGAATGGTGCAGCAGGGTAGGGGGCTGAATGGTCTACTGCTGCTCTTATCTCTTATGTTCTTATGTTCTCTGAAAGGCCTACCAAGCCAATCAGTTCACCGGTGATTAGGCATGGGTAGGAAATATATGCTTTGCCAACAACGCCCACATTTTATGAAAGAATATTTTTAAAAATCGACGGGTAAAATGAGCAGTCGGTGTGCAATCTCCCATTATTTGTTGCCATAATTTCTTGTCCCAGTCGATGAATTAGAATATCCCAAATACTTGTGATGCATAAAGGTATGTTTGTATCATCCCGAATTCCGTTGCTACATACATAGCAGCCTTCAAAAATTCCTCCTTCCTGTTGCTTCGGCAGTGATGCCTTCTACGCCTAATATTTTCAATATGTAGCCTGGTCACGTCGCAAAGAAATGTCTCTGCTTTTGTCATTGACATGGATGACAGGAGTTCTAATGTGCTCGGAAAATATTCACACATAAGAAAAGTATCTTTCTATCTGGAAATGCAAGGAGGTGGATGAGGCACAATATGAATGCACTATAGAGAAACCTTATTAAATGTGGTTCTGTTTTGTTTTCAGTTTCCTCCGAGGGACTGAAAACCTAGCCATCCAAAAAATAAGCACATTTGTTTTGAAGAAATTTCCCCCAGACTTTATGAAACTAATTACTGTGGCTAGAATATGTAAAATGAATACCAATATGATCAAAACCACATAGTATCTACCCCTTCAGCAATTGGCATTGCGAGTGTATGTACAGGGGAATACGAATACAGAGAAGTTCTAAACCCAGAAACAATCAACTGATGCATCCGATCTGATTGGTCAGTTTTTTGTCGTGAAATAACGAAGAGATGTGGGATCCTTACACTGCTGCTGAGAGCATTAACAGTTCAGGTCAACTTACTGGAGTCATTTTGTCGACAAAGCTCTAACATAAATAGCAGGAAAGAACTACAATTAAAAAAATGTATGATTCCATTTTATGTCCGTAGGATTATATTCAATAATTGCGCCCAGGGCAAGAAAGAAGAATCACACAAGATCAATGTAGGGAGCGCGAAAGGTTTGTTTAAAGAAACGTTACTTCAAGTGATCACCCTGGATAATTTAAGCAAATTATAAATTTGGAAGGATTAGATGAAATAAAACAATAGGGCAGAAACAAAACAGCAGTTTCGCACAGAAATATACATCAAAAAGCTAACAAAAACAATGGAATTGCTTTCAGATTACATTTGAAAAAAAAAGACTTGAAGATGAACACCCGGATTGATATATAGCAGAGGCTTCCAAATATAATTAAAATAAAGGCCTGTAGAGAGACCGCTGTATTTGGCCGCCCAGGTTAGATACTTATTTATTTAATTTTTGACCGGGTTACATATCATTACGATATTCTGCAGGACTCACCATCGGTTTTGTGTGTCATGTCTTGGTCTAAGTCAAGGCAGCAATAATAATAATCAACATCAAAAAAGGAATTGCAATCGTCAATGTTTGCTATAGTTCTGAGCATTCTATTCAACAACTAAAAATACAGGTGGAAAGGCACAATAAACAATGATTTATTAAATTAATTCGGAGAGATGTCTACGTCAATATTTTTTTTTTACCTTTTTTGATGTCGGTGAGCTTTTTTTCTGTTGAGAAACACTAATAATCATGCCGATGAAATGCAATAAATTATTCATGGTTTGTCCTCATTACCATCACATGTTCATGTCTGCAACTAATAGATTTTCATAGGCGACATACTAAAATGAAAGAGGAGTACTGCGGATGCTGGAGGTCAGGAGTGAAAAAAAGCAGCAAATGCTGGAAAAACTCAGGAGGTCTGGAAGCATCTATGGAGAGAGAAACCCAGTTTAAGTTTCGAAGTGAATGACTTCTTTGAAAAAGGCTCATAAAGGGATCGAAACTTTAAATCTGTTGCTCTCTCCGCAGATGCTGCCAGACCTGCTGACTTTTTCCAGTATTTTGTGGCTCTATTACAAAGATGAATGCCTATTGAATTATCAGAAGGTTATGAACATAGGACTTTGGTGCAGGTGTAGACCATTCTGCCCTTCGAGTCTGCTCCACCATTCGATAAGATCATGGCCGATCTGATTGTAGTTTCAAATCCTCTTTCCTATCTGCCCCCATAACCCTTCAATCCCTTGCCTATCAAAAACCTTTCTAACTTAGTCTTGAATAAATTGAATGACCAAGCCTCCACTGCATCCTGGGAGAGAAAATTCCATAGGCTAACGACCCTGATAGAGGGCAAGTAAAATCTCCTAACTTCCTCCTTATAAGGGAGATCTCTTATTTTAAACTCTGTTCCCCAGTTCTAGTCTTACCCACAAGAGGTAATGCCTTCCCGGTATCCACCCTATGAATTTCCTTTACGGTCTTATATGTTTCATTTAGATCACCTCTCATTCTTTTGAACTCCAATGCGTAAAACATCTCGAGCAGTAGCATTGTTAGAATGTAACCTGAGAACGGTCATGTTTTATGACTCTGATCAACATTACATTCCTTGTTTCATCTTTAGCCCGACACCATACTGCCACCAAACAAATAGTCCTCAAGGTTGAATCTGATATGCTGTTTGTAAAATAAATTGTCATCACTGAAGGTCATTAGGAATAAATCCTTAGAAGCATCTTTAACGTCAAATTTCATGCAGCAATGTTTTTAACTATTCTTTGGGCGCCATTCTAAATTGAAATGTAGGTGTTCAAAAAGCATGTATGTACTTTCATGCCTTTAAAAATATTAATCCTCGTATGGGTTATGAACCCATGTCAAATATTATGCGATGCTGTACCATAATGCATGCTGCAAAACCTAAACTGAAATTAAACAACAATTTCGGTGCCAATTCCCATAGGCAAAAGCTGCATAACCTATGCTTGCTCGACACGTGTCTCGCTATATACATGAATTATTTTTAATATCAGTTCAGCTCTGTTTTTCTGTTGCTTTTAATTAATTTGAACAATTGTATAATTAAAATTTCAGTTTACATTTTGCAGCATGCATTATGGTACAGCATCGCTGTCTACAGTTCTCCTTAAAGCGATTTTTCTCATTAGCAAATCGTCTTTGGGCTTAGGGCCATACGATGGAATTTCATGGGACGCCCCATCACTCATTGAATTCAGTTGAAGTGAAAGGAACATGAGATTGGGCAGAGCACAAAAGGGGCAGATCATATGGTGCCATCGATCTTGTGCTACAGCGCAAGGTGAAATTCTACACCCTTGCAATACATTTACCTGAAATTTGTAGCATTTTAGTCAATTCTGCTTTTTCTGAAAAAGAGAAAGCGAACGACTGTCGAGTAATCAATGTGATAAAACTATAGATTCCACTGTGATTTAAAATACAACTTTTGACTTGCAGATCTTATGGGTTCAAAAAACAAATCTTGAGAACTTTCGTGATATGCAGTCACTACATAGCCCTTTAACGTTACATCTCGAAAATCCAATTAATTTAATCCGTATTTCAATATAACAGTTATGGTGACTGTTCATGACATTTTCCATGCCTGAGGTTCTCACTAGCGTCTTGGAAATGTGCATCTGCATTCAGTGTCTTATAATTGTGGCGATTGAAGCCCCAGACTCATTTCTTTAGCAACAATGCAAGGATACAAAACATGTGTTCTACAGATTAATTTAAATAAAAATTTCTACTGCCCTTGTAGATTTCACTAAAATAGCTGTGATTATATATTGACGAGCTGTTAGGCATTAGGTCGATCAAGTGATGACATTTTGCCCAGGGTTGAATTTAACATTGATAACTGCAGTACCATAGAAGGACGATTCTGAAACGATACCCATGGGCATTTTTGTTCATTACTTACACAAAACGAGTGGTATCGAACCTAGATATAGGTCGTGCATTATATGACAGAGTGATATCCAGATCATTGAAGCTCAATACTTAGTTATTGGCTTTCATGCCTCTAATGATGCCTAAGGTGGACAAAGGATGTGCTTCTGCTTGTTTTCGTAACTAGCTTCTTGGAATAGGTCGTGAGTCTTTTGCCAGAGGCTACGGCTTAATGGCCATCACTCCACATCAAGCATGGGTGCCCAGGAGGCTCTTTGAAGAATTTACAGGTTGATAAGAAACTTGGCTACCCGTTTTATGAGTACACCTTCTGTGGCCATAAGGTCCTGGAGCGGGACCTGAACCTGGACTTTCTGGCTCAGAGGCATCGATGCTAGCTATCCACTGCGTCGATAGAACTCCAGTTCAATACTCACTAGGATCTATATGGGTGGATGAAGTCTCAGAAAAATCTCTTTCAAGTGAAAAAACATTCAGGAAAATGAAACATTTGACAGGTTTACAAAAGGAATACCTTTTGTCAAAATTAATGAAAGGTAGTAAGAACTTTAAACGCGACAGCCCTTATGAATCAGATGAAGGCAGCAGCAAACAGGATGGCCGACAATCTTTTCAATTAGGCTACGTCTACTCTCAACTGGACTCTGTATACATTGATTCCAAGTTGATGCAAAAGTCGGTGGAATGTTGGAACCAAATATCAACTGCTTTGACAGATAACGCTAATCTTGAACTTTTGACAGATACAGTAAACGAGTTCATGTTGATTTTCCATTAGCAAGCACATCAACGATTCTCGGATACCCGTAATTGTTACGAGGCATTGCAATTATTTACAAATAGCCGGAGGCAACTTTTGATTTATTGCAGGATCTTTATTGATCAAGCAACGGAAGGTTTCACTATTCTTCTTGCCAGTAAGAGGCGTCCTTTATTTGTCACTCTGATGATGCACTGATTAACGATATATTGGAGCTCTAATATGCGATCTATTTAAATGTGCTGTTCAACCCACTTAAATTGAACGAGATGCTCACTGTGCTGCTGTTTCTATTGTTATGACATTGAAGCAGGAAATTATAGTGTTGCTACTGTCAACATTCCCTGTATAATGGATTGAGTATAGGGAAAAATGGGGGCACAAATCGCAGTGCAATTAATCTCCAAAAACAGAGCATGATTCTCAGCAATAATTGCGGGCACTTCAGGATGAAATGTCTTTGCCGCCTTCCAAGTCTTGCCAATTAACTTTGAAAATCATACGTTTTCTGATGGCAGATGCATCGCAGCGTGCATATATTGAGCAAAGAAGCAAACACACTGGTGACATTGGGACAGGAACTGGAAGAGTGACCACATGGATACAAACAAGAAAGTGTTCATTGTCACTTCTGACGGAACACTCTCTTGCCACTTACATTTTTTTGACAACTGCACCAAGCGTCATGTAAGCAAATTGATTCAAGCTTTCTTCAGGTATGATAGACTGTTCCGCTATTTGGTGAGATATCGCTGAACTATAAGCTACCTGATATATGCACCTTTACCAAATATTTCTTCCTACCTTTGGTTAACAAATCTCCATCAATCGATATTTGGAATAGTGTTCCAAGCTTCTCCCACCCTTTTGCGTGAAGAGATGTTTCTTAATTCACTCAAGGGCGACCTGGCTCCAATGCCAAAGTTATGCTTACTAGTCATTGATTTCCAACGAGATAAAGTAGTTTCTCCCAATCTGCCGTATCTTCAAAAGTTCAATCAAATGACTAATTTACCTTCCAAATTCCAGGGAATGCTACCCTAGTTTGTTCATTCTCCCTTGCTACCTTAATGCCTGGAGTTTGGGCACAATTCCAATGAATCTGCGCCTCGCTCCCTGCAAAGCCAACATAACCTTCCTATGGTGTAGGATTCAAATGTCCCTACTGTTTTAGGTGTGGTCCCACAACAGCTTCATACAGTTGAAGCATGACTTCTACACTGTTGCATGATAATTTTCTGTATATAATTTTCTGTATATTAAGATTAACCTTGCTCCTTATTTTCTGTTTCTGTCCTTAACATTTGAAAGATATATGCATCGGGGCCTTCATATGTTTTATAGTCTCCAGTTTCTTGGTCTTCATTATTCTCACCTTTTTAGGTCTATAATTTCCTGCATTGAAATCCGTGTGGTGCAATTTTGCTTATCCATATTCCTTTGTAATTTTACACTATAGTATTTAAACTATTGACTCTCCCCCCGCCCTCTGCAGGTTGTTATGTGTGGCTGTGCATGCCATCATCAAAGTCATTAATAAATTGAGTGAATGGTTACTGTCGATTCTCCACCGCTTTTTGTCTCCTTCTGCTCGGCAAATTGCCTATACAGGTCAATAATTTGCCTTCAATTGCACGAAAGTCAACTTCATCTGACAATTTCGTCTGTGGGGCTTTCTCTAGAACCTTCTGTAATTCCAGGAAAACAAAGTCCCCTGGCATTGCCCTGTTCACAATTTTAGTCAAATCTTCAAAAGTTTTATTCATCTTAGGAATTGCAATTTTAAAGTCCATGCTGGCTCTCTCTGATCATTTTCAGATTGTCAAACTGTGCTGTCACCCTATCGTTAATTCTAAATTTTAGTAGTTTCCTGCCCACAGATTTTATTTTAGCTGATTTATAGTTGGCTGTTTTCCCTCCGTTAGCTTTCATAAATAGTGGGCTGGCATACATAATTATCGAACCTAAGGAATTGGTTGCCAGTTGAGAAACTTTGGATAATTACAGTTATGGCATCTGACATGTTCTTGCCTAACTCCTTTACAACACTACAATAGAGGTTATCTGGTTATGGTGATATGTCGCTCTTTAGTGCCACTGATTTCTCCAATACTGTTACCTTGCCTAAGTTATTTTTCCTTGCCCCCCTGCCTTTGATTCAATTTTAGTTCTACCTTGAATATGTGGCATGGGGTTACTTCACCTGCTATAAATACTGTCGCAGAGCAGTTGTTCAATATGTTTGCCATTGCCTTGTTACCACCCATCAACCACCCGCTGTTTTTGCTAAGGTGAATATAAAACATATTTGTATTGATGTTCACCTCCTTTGCAACTTTCTTTACACTGATTTTTGGCCCGTTGCTTTTTTGCATATTTGAAAGTCGCCAAGATCCATGTTTCTTTTCCTTTGCATTTTTGCAAGGTTTCTTTCAGTTTCCTGTTACCTCTTATCTCTCCATTCTCCACGGCTGCCTTTGTTGGCAAGTTCAACTCTTGTTATTTAGGCCTTCGTAACACTGTAACTTTTTTTTGAATACCTCATAATTATCTTCTGTCATTTAAACTATTAAAGTATTTGCCCATTATACAGTGAAAAGTGACTTGTTCGTCACATAGGGCCAGCCTCACCCAAATGTAACATCATAATAGATGTCCCAATTTTCTCCATTTCAATCAGGACTCATTAGCAAATACTGTATGACCTTCCCCCTTGTTTCAGAAAATCATCGCGAACCCACATAAGAAATTAAGGAGTTAAACGTGGTTTTAATTTAAAGTACAGAGCATTGAATATTTAGAAACACGTTTTCTTCTGCAGGATGTTACCTTTGTCTTTGATTTCAATCTGTTTGTCTGTAAAAATACACAAAGTAATTTGATGTAAAGGGGAAGGGCCATACAGGAATATCTTCTTTTCAACCTGGCAAAAATAGCTAGGGGCATAGGCTATCACTTTTAATAATCATTGAACACACAACGCTGCATTTTTCTTTGGTTTCCTTTAATTGAGGTGCTAGTGTCATGAATAATGGAGTCCCAAGTCAGTTTAAAATGATCCTATCAATATTCTTCGCTTCCAGAATCTCCAATGCATCAAAAAGCCACACATGACTGCGGACTCCCTGATAGCACTTTGTTCTGAATACCAATAGTACCAGAGTATAATGGTTGGGATATCTCAGATCCCGTCCCACCACTCGAAGGGCCAGGGATCGTTGGGGGGCATCGGCACTGCCTGCCCCCATAACCATTTCACTCTCTGATGAGCGTGAATTGGTTGTACACGAGGAGGGGAGAGGCAACCTGTGGGTATGGATAGTGGAGGATTGGGAGAGGACTTTCGGGAGAGAGTCCTGTGGAAGGAGGGAGGTCCACCTGGCCTTAAGTGGTGGAGAGGAGGTGGGGCGGGGGAGCAACCAAAGTTGGAAGGGGGCTTTGGGTGGAAGCGCCCCTGCCCATTCTGCCCGTGATGTAAACCCGTTCATTTTTGTGCATCGCCGAAGCCCGGAAAATCATTCAGGCTGGGCGCTAAACAGCCGTTAAATGTTCAATAATTGGCCACTCAAGGGCCTCAAATCGGTCAAGGGCGGGAGGCCCATCCGAGCTATCACCCGCCTCAGTGTAAAATCGTTCAGAGGTCAGAGCGGCTGGGAAACCAGTGCCCATTCCTGCCCATTCCTGCTATTCCATGCTCCCACCCCAGCCCGAAAACCCACTGGCGGGGCAACGTGAAATTCATGCCAATATGTTTCCAGGGCTAATTCTACGTATTTACTCAGACATATTTTGGTGCTATTAGCATTTCTTCTCAGGAAAGCAGCAACAAGCTCCAAAATGCAATGGAGCAATGATCGCACAGCAATTTCTAAAAAAATAGCAGTAAACTCTTTTCGTGATGCCTCCCATAATGTCAATGTACCAACATAACGCAAATGCTGAATGCTGGAAATCTGAAACACAGACAGGAATTGCTGGAAATACACCAGCAGTCAGACAGCATCCGTGTAAAAACGAAACAGTCTTTTCAAGTTCTTGACCTGAAGCTCTTTCCCGCCTCACAGATGCTGCCAGGCTTATTGAGCTTTTCTAGCATTTTGTGTTTTTATGTTCATATATCTGTGTGGCTATCTGCCTGTGTGTCATTCGGTGCGGCCTCCCTCTCTCTCAGTCAAGTTCCATGTAATTGCTATTTACCTTCAATCATTGACGGTCACTAAAGGCATCTAATAATTAATTACAAAGGTGCCTACTCTTCGTACCAAGATTATATTCATTCACTCAGAGCAGGGGTCCCTGTATTAATTTCCCTTCACCGACCCAGATGTTCTCATGCTGTTTATCGTTATTCCTTTCTACCTGCCCCAACTGCATTCAGTACCGAAATGTGAGCATTAACCAGTTACTGATTTGATGGTGACAAACATGGGCTGCATTTTAGTGCACTTTGCAGCGGGTTGATAGGTCAGGATGGGGGGTTGAGGATGGAGTAGGTAGTGTGATGTGGTGGGGATGTGTGTGGGCATAAAACGACATGGGGCTTAAGAAGCTGCAGCACAGGTCAAGACTAAGCCTCCAAAGAGGCAACTTTCAATGGGAGCCGGGTCCCATGGGCCCATCACAGCTGACAGATACCTTCCATTCACCTGGCCTTTCTACCAACGCACAGAAAAACACCCCCCACATCCCCTCTCGCCAACTATGGTCTCACCTTTCCTCCTCCTAAGAGTCTTATATTTCTGGACCTGGCGATAACATCTGACTTACAAAACAGTATCTCCATCCCACAATTCTTTCTGCAGTTTCACTAATACCCACCGCTGCTGGTGGCACTGCAGTCACTGGAGAGCTGTGACCTCTAATTAGTTGGCGGCTATCTGAGGTGGAACTTCATGTTGCTGAGGGAGGTAAGTCAACCTTCAAGGCAATTAACAGCAACCCGGGTTCATCTCCCGCGAACGTGAGGCTCGGCTAGTGGGAAAATGTTTGCATATTTTTCGTTCGCTTGCTCAGGCAGCCGATGTTAAACTAATCACCTGCTTTTCAGTAGATAAGGACAGCCAAATCAATACTGGACAGAATGGACCAGCTGACATTATTGTTGTGTAGGAATTCATATCCCGTGTAGGTGCAGAGCAATGTTAAGCCAATAATTATTTGGATAGTAAAACTGTAATAAATGATACATTATAATGATTTTCCTTTAACTCTATAGGCTGCGCCGCCTTTCTTTCTTTAGAAAAGCAAAGCGTTTAACGATCTATGCACTTAACTAGTTTTCTAACATATTCATGGCATATATATCACATAAGGGCAATGTCACAAACCTGACATTTTAATATGATTTTCTAGTTCTGTGGAACAAACAAACAAAGAGAAAAATGCTGTTTAGCCTCATGTTCACATTTTGATCGTTTGGGCACGGGTCTGCCTGAAGAGTTTATTACACATTTTTCTGGCTGTGTTACAGGATTAAACTTTACACTCTCACCTGGCTGTTAGCCAGTGTTGGAGGTGGGGGCATAGCGGAAAATATAACTAAGATGTTCTGCCAGATATTTATATGCTTGATATACCAGGAGGAAAATCGGAAAATGTTGTTTCACAACCTTGTGACCACATTCATTGTTCTCTCCCTCTTCACTCACGTAATGTTCAAGATCCAAGGGTATAGTCTGAAATTTACCCGCTTTTTTTAAACGCTGTTACACAACATTTTGGTGAATATTTTGCTTTCTGGACATATGATCAAAACCTTGGAACGTATTGATTTCAAATGTTCGATACAGTTTCTGATTGATCCGAGTTAGATGTTTTGCTTGCCATTCAGTTACTGGACATTACTCTTATCCTCAGAAGTGTCACTGCTGCTTCTTGAAGATCCATTTCGTAAACCACAGGTTTCAAGGTTGGTTACAGATTAGACTTTCATTTCAAAGGGACCTTGAGGCGAAATGTTTGATCTCCTACTTTAATCCCTCAACACTTTCCAACAAAACTCTAGAATAATAGTTTGGGATGCACCTCTTCTGTTATAACGGTCTCAAAAAGTATCAAGGCGCGATCAGGTGATTCAAGATTCCACTTATATCAGGTTAACATGCACTATGGTTGAGCCTTACAGCATTGAGCTGCCCACGTGGTGTATATTTTGAATGTTTCAATGTGCTAAATCATATAACTTTCATTTAATTCATGTTCAACAGAACCTAAAACACACGCCCTGAGTTATCAGACTTTTAACTATTAATTAGCAATATTTCTCGGGTATTATAAATTGTTCTATTTAGCTGAATCTGGAGTGATGATATGAAATCTAATGACTACATGCAAGGCAAAAATATTGTGCCTTACAATAATAAGAATTTATGGAATGGTGTGAATTAAATATGATGAAAACTAACCTGTAATTCATTGCATTCAGTTACCAGAACAGTTCAAACAAATGGTGAGGTAAAAGTTGTAGAAAGAGGCGAAATATTGCAGAAGCCGTTTTCTTCCCATCAGATTTTTCATATTTTTAGAGGAGGTTTCTTAAGAGATCATGCAAGTTATTAAAAGGACTGGCTTCTTTTTCATCGAAATATCTTATGTTCTTACCTGTCTGTTTTTGAAACATACGATTCTCTATAAGTAAGAAATACATACTTTCAAAAGAAAAACAATGAAAGCAAGAAAAATAGTGTTCTTTCAGCTAGGTCTAGGAGATAGAAATCTTCCATGACCTGTGTCTTCCATCAGATTGAAGGAATCATTCCTCTATAATATTAGCTGCTTCGGAAGTTTCACGCTGTCATGGAAACAGGTATCTCGCTGACTCAAAACACGAAATGCCAGAATCTACTAATGAGCGACACAATCAGTGGTTAGATTCAGTTCAACATCTAAATAATTTGTCATTATCCCCCTGGTAACAATTTGTACACATACCTTGCACCATGGGCCAGTATTCTACGCTCCCCTACCGCAGGGTTTTAGGCGGGGTCTGAAATTGAAAGGATGGGATTCCTTCCCGGTTCCCATCTGCCCCAACCACATAGCGATATCACGCTGGGACAGGCAGGGCCTCAGGCCCTTGCTCCAATTAATAGCCTAGCAGGAGGATTGAACTTCCGATGGGCAAACTTGAAAAAGAACAGTTACATCTTGGCCGGAAGGGCGGGTGGTGCCACCAGCAGACGCCCCCACCTGAAGTCCGGCTCCCTCACTTAAGGCCTGGTGGCCACAGGACCTCCTCTCCATCAGGCCTCTCCCCTGAAACTCAATCGTCTCCTTCGTGCCCCCAGGCCTTCCCTAACCTGGTCTGGGGACCTCTCGAATTTAGCTGGGCCTGCGGTGCCCGGACTTAGGATACAATGTCCTCTTGCATGTCTTTTCTGCCCTCTGCAGCACAATTGCTGCAGGAACTGGGGAGCTGCTGGCCATTCAGATTGGCCAGCAGCTCTCCACGGCCGGACTTCCTCCCGAGCAAGGGGCGGGAGTCCCGCCTGCAGTTATTTAATGCCCATCCAATGTATTCCTCACTGACTTCTTGTATGGCGGGAAGTGAGACCCCATCATCAGAAAAATTCAGGACCTGAACGGTGACTCCACTAGTTTTAAACCAGGCAGCTTTGTACAACATCTACCATTACAAATCTAAAACCAGCCGCAGCAACCAATTAACTAAAATGCTCCAGGATCAAAACAGTATATTTTGTTATTTGGTAAACAAATGTGCCCACCATGGCAGTCTCCAGGATCTTTTGCAGAAGGTCAGATAAGCATAGGCATTGTCTCCTTAAAACGTTTTTCTTTTTCATGATCAATCCATCTATGACGGGTATCAAAGGAAAAAGCTTTGTTGAATACCTTGAAATATGCACAGAATATATCCTTTCTGACCATCACCTCTGTATGAAAGGCGCAAATCGACGTTTCTGTGGTTGCTTCAGGGTTAGCAGGACCCAAGCACCATGTAATCCCGCTCAGCAAATATATAGCAAAATTGTAGTAAAATGATTATCAGCATCGATGAAGGATCCTAAATTACATCTTTGTTTGGAAGAGCAGTGCATGGCTGCCATACTAAATGATAAACCTGGATGGGTCATTATGAGAAGAGGGGGTAGTGCATAGGTAGCACTAAAAGTAAGATGCAGTAATTATATTGGACAGGGTAAAATAGATAACGAGTTTCCTAGAACATAAGAAACAGAATCAGGAGTGGGCCATTCGACCCCTTGATCCAGCTTCCTCATTCAATAAAACATTGACCTTCATCTCCTCTCTTCAGCTGTAGTCCCGGCAGCTGCCATTGATATCCTCCTGGCGCTGCGGGGACTGATGCAGCTTCCAGCCAATCGGGGAAGGACTTGCGCCCCATTCGGGATCAATAAGCTCATCCAGTCTGCAGGTACGGTTCTACAATATAGGATGCTGAAGTGCTACTCGGTTTTTGCTAAGGAACCCCGCAGCGCTTCATTGCTGTGGGGCTACTGGGTGCGGAGTCTGTGGGCTTCATGCTGACTCATTGTAGAGGGGGCGAGTCGCCCGCTCACCCCAACCCACCCAACCACTCATTCCTCCTTCCAGGGTACACCCCAGATTCTTCCAATGTCTCATTCTGTAGTGGGTGAGCTGATCTGAAACCGAGTGCTGAGACATGCTGGGGAAAGTAAGGGTGCTATAATTTCAACACAGCACTCCTTAGTGAGGTAGTAAAGCAATGTTGGAAAAATAGACTCTCCCTTTCAACAACGCCTTTCATGACCTCAGGGCGTTCCAAAGCAATTTCCAAACACTGGCTTTGGTATGAAAACCAGCAGCAAATGTACAAGCATCAAGATCTTAATAGCATGACCAATTAATCTTGCTCCTGAGTAATACTGTTGAGGGATTAATATTCGCCACAAGGAAAACTCTCCGTGCTCTGCTTCCAATATTTTCCGTGGGGACATTCATAGTAAACTTTATGCAGAACAATTTTCATATTATCTAGTTATTTAGGATGGACACCTGATTAAATGAATGAAATAGACACTCTGACAGTGCTGCATCCCCTCAGTACTGATCCTCTGTCAGTGCAACATTCTGTCATTACTGACCTCCGACATTCCAGTGCCCCTTTACAACATCCCTTTCAACAGTGCAGCGCTCCCAGAGTGCTGACCCTCGAACAATGCAGGTCTCTCTCAATGCTTCAACTGCGACAGTGCAGGTCATCCTGGGTACTGACTGACAGTGCAGCGTTCCTTCAGTACTGACCCTCCAACAGTGCCATACTCCCTCACTATAGAGGGCTAAATGAGCATAAACTGAATGCAATTTTTCAAAGGAAGAGAAAGGCATGAACCTGGCAATTATTAACCAGACAACCTGTGGCCGGTGGAGGGAAAATTTTAGAGAAAATAATCCAGATCAAGTTTATCAGTAGCAAATTGTTAAAGACAGACTCTGTTTAACTCGCCTTCTTTGATGAAGTATTATGAAGCATTTTTGAGGAAACTGAGGTTTATATGTAGGGATGTTCAAATATGTTTGAAAAATTAGCACACAATAGATGTTAAAGCAAAATTTGAACGAATGGGAGTAAAGAGAGAATGACAGCACAGCCAATGAATTGGTTGAAGAAACAAATGTAGAGAGTAGCGTAGTAGGAAGTTTTTATTTCCATTTGGAGGGATGTAAACAATGGTGGTGTTGCCAGGGATTGATATTAAGCTAATTGGTGAAATGGAAATCACAATCCAGATGATATTTACCTGAGATAAGTGTGAAGTCATACAATATGTTTGTAAGGTATGATGAGGGACATCATGAAGTAGGTAGTGTAATTTTAAAGAAAATTTGGTGCAGGAAATCCAAGACCTGAGCTCAGCTTTGAAAATGGCAAAACAGTTTGAGACAACTGTTATAAAATGTCTATGAGATCTTTAGATTCAGTAATAGGGGGATAGTGTGTCAAAGTCTGAAAATTATTGTAAAACTTTGTATAAAATTGGCTAGGCCTCAGCTGAAGTGTTGTGTTCAGTCTCTGACCCAGAATTTAGGGAGGAAATCAAAGCCTTTGAGTTGGGACAGCAGCATCTGACTAGCATGGGAACAAAGCTGGCAAAGTTTAGTTTTGTAGAAAGACCCGAGGCGCTGGCAGTTTTCTCTTTAGAGGTGATAATATTAATGGGAAATTTGATCGAGATGTTACAAACGGTCAACGGGTTTGATAAATTAATTGAACCAAAGCTGTTTTCGAAAAGGAAATCGTGGGTACCAGAGGACATATATTTAGCACATAACAAAAAGAACTAGAGAAAAATAAAAAAAAAGTGAGGATTTTTTTTAACAGAGTGAGTTGTTGTGATCTGGATCGCACTGTTCAAAATTGCGACTACAAACATATTCAATAATAACTTTCAAAAAGCGAATTGGTTAAGTCCTTGAAGCAAGAGAGTTGAATTTAGTGGAGACCGTCGGCGTGGGCATGTTGCCAGATTGGTCAGGAGTGTATGGTGTGGGCAGGTGGGGACAACTGTGCGGGAGTTCTCACTTCCTATTCTGCAGTCAGGACTTTGTCCCCAATTTAATTTGGGGCAGGGCGAGCTCGACACAATTGGCTCAGTAAGGAGCCTCTTACAGGCAATTATCTCTCAACTTACTGGAATTTAATGGTGTCTCAAAAATTGATCCAGACATGCAAAGTTCCCCCGTGTCTCCCGAAGACAAACGAACAAAAGCCACAGTGTAACATAATGCGTTACAATTACAAGTCAATCATTTGCATTCTAAGTGGTTTTCTGGAAATAGCATGATTCAATACTTTGGAAAAAAATGAACAATTTTTTCAATTTTAGGAGCCTCTATTATCAAGTTTGGCGGCATGCGTCACCATAGGAATGGTAACCCATAATTCACTTGGTCAATCGAGTCGACGAGATTTGCAATTTGTTTGCGAATTTATTAATTGCATCTTGAGAAAATAATGTTACTCTTAGTTAAAAAAAAACTTCGATCAGGCGCCTTACCTCTAATTAATGGAACTGAATAACAGACTATGTGTATAACGATCAGTCGATCCAAATGATCCATTGTACGTGAGTTCCGAATTTCTGTGCAGCATATGTTATTGTTAACTTCATTAAGGATTACATTGTGAGTATTATGTAATTATTACCACGAAGGGGCTCAGGTTACAACAAAGCATATATTGGCAAAAATAGAAGTCTTGAAACTCATGAAAATCAAACCTTCTAACGTTTGGTCTACAAAATTGGTCAGAATCGATATACTCGTAATAACCCTGATATGAAAGATTTCCTCACCTGTTTCTTGACATTTGTTCAATTCTGGAAATGGAGAATATGTATATTTTTTTAAATTCTTGGATTATATCTACATTTGGCTTTCATTGTAATATATGAACATTACAGAGAATCAAATATTTTTGTTCTCTTTTTCATTGATTGCTCTATTGGTTCTGCTCATTATTAAAACATTCATGTGATTTGTCTTAAATGGAAAGTATTTCTTCACAAATAGGCCTTCTTTCAAGATTGTTTAATAATGGTATCGAGAAACTCTGCAGTTTTTTTCCATTACCACAATATCTCAGCAAAAAAAAAACAGAGACAAGATATTACAAACAATAGATCAGCACGGGTATCTACAAGAAAAATAAAACTGGCTTGAAAACTTTAATGAATTATGAGATTAAAATTAAATAATTTCAGAAACGTTAGTTTGACTTGTTAATAAGAATCGGTAAAGGGAGAATGTGATTAAAATAAGATCCTCTAATTAACTTGAATAAACCTTCCAGTGGCCACCTAGCTTCTTTATTCTCAATCTTCCATTTCCTTTTTGCTATTCCAGTATTTAGTAAAATGGCAAGTTTTTTGAGTTATGTACTGTAACTTCTCCCTTGCGTGTAGATATTCTTATTTTTATTAATATGCTGTGTTGCAAAGCCGCCATATATTTTCAAATGTGATCATTCTCCCTTACTTACTATTTCGATTCCTTGCTCAATCAATTCTGAGATTCTGCTACCCATGTTGGTTTTGGCGAAGACTGAACACTGTTGAAGCACAAATATTCACACCAAGGAATTAAGAAGGAATGGGAGATTTGCCTGGATTTCTCTATATTCAGTACCTGACTAGGATGCATTTCCACCTGAAATGGTGCCAATAATGTGTTTGCTTTCTAGGAAGACCTGAAATCCATTTTAACTAAGAAAGCTAACTATTTTGTGCCTATGAAAGTGATGAAATTCCTTAAATTATATCGATCTACATGCTTACCATGGAACTCTCTGGATATTTAGCAAATCAGCAGTGTGCGGTTGCATTATTAGGTCAAAGATGGTCACTTAATCACAACGTTGAATATTGAGGTACTGAAATCAGTGTCACAAGAGTTAAGGAGGAAACTAAAAAGCAGAACCTATAAGATGATTTTCTATGAGTTTAACCCAGTGTCACATGAATGCAAGTATAGAAAATGAAGGAAAACACGGGTTAATACATGGCTGATGAAATGGTAGAGGAGGAAGGGGCGCAGATCGTCATCAGTTTTGGGAAAGAAGGGGCCAATTAAAGGTGAATAGATTATTTCTCTAACTGAGTTCGAACCAAAGTCCTCTTCATAGTCATGTGATAGTTAGATGGGCACCGGATAAAACATGGCTGAGGAGAAATAAGGTTCATGGAGGATTGAGATGGAGAGAGAGAGAGAGCGAATAAAATAAATTATAGTATCAGGCAATCGTTACAGCACAGATGGGGGGCATTCTGCCGGTCGTGTTTGCACTGGATCTCTGTTAAAGCAATTTACTTTCTACATCCCAGCCTACTCTACGTAGCCCTACACATTATTTCTTTTCAGATAAAAATTCAACTCACCTTTTTTGTCAGTTTTTATTCATTCATGGGATGTGGGCTTTGGTGGTTGGGTCAGCATTAATTGCCCATTCCTAGTTGCCCTTGAGAAGGTGATGATGAGCTGGCTTCTAGAACTACTGCAGTCCATGTGGTGTAGATACACCCAATGTTCAACATTTCTCAACAGGAAGGGAGTTCTAGAATTTTGGCCCAGCGACAGTGAAGGAACGGCGATATATTTCTAAATCATGATGGTGAATAACTTGGGGGGTATCTTCCAAGTGATGGTGTTCCCATCTGTCTGCTGCCCTAGTCCTTCTAGGTGGTAGCGGCCTTGCATTTGGAAAGTGCTGTCATTGGAGCCTTGGTGAATTTCGACAGTGTACCTGGTAGATGGTACACTCTGCTGCTACTCTGCGTCGGTGCTGTAGGGAATGATTGTTTGTGGAGGTGTTGCCAATCAACTGTGCTGCTTTGGCCTGGGTGGCGTCAAGCTTCTTGAGTGTTATGGGAGCTGCACTTATCCAGCCAATTGGAGGATATTCCTTGACATTCCTGACTTGTGCCTTGTAGATGATGGGCAGGATTTGGGGAATCAGGAGATGATTCACTCGTCACATGATTCCTAAACTCTGACCCTCTCTTGTAGCCACTTTATTTATGTGGCTGGCCCAGTTCAGCTTCTGGTCAATGGTAACCCACAGTATGTTGATAGTGGGGGATTCACTGATGGTAATGCAATTGAACCTCAGGAGGTGATGGTTAGATTTTCCCTTGTTGGAGATAGTCAATGCCTGACGCTTGTGTGACGCGAATGTTACTTGCCACTTGTCAGCCCAAACCTAGATATTGTCCAGGTCTTGCTGCATTTGGACATGGACTGTTTCAGTATCTGAGGACTCGTGAATGGTGCTGAACACTGTGCAATCTTCAGTGAACATCCCCACTCTGACCTTATGATGAAGGAAGGTCATTGATGAAGCAGCTGAAGATGGTTGGACTGAGAACACTAACCTGGGAAATTACTATGGTGATGTCCTGGCGCTGAAATGACTAATCGCCAACAGCCACAACCATTTTCCTTTGTGTTAGGTATGGCTCCAATCAGCTGAGAGTTTCCCCACTGATTCCCATTGACTCCAGTTTTGCTGGGACTCCTTGATGCCAAATTTAGTCAATTGCTGCCTTGATGCCAAGGGCAGACACTTTGATCTCAGCTCTTTTGTCCATGTTTGAACCAAGGCTGTAATGAGGTGAGGAGCTGAGTGGCCCTGGTGGAACCCAAACTGTATGTCAGTGAGCAGGTTATTGCTAAGCAAGTGCCGCTTGATAGCACTGTTGATGGCCCGTTCCATTACTTTAGTCATGATCGAGAGCAAACTGATTGGGCGGTAATTGGCCGGGTTGGATTTGCCCTGATTTCTGTGTACAGGAAATACCTGGGCAACTTTCCACAAAGGCGTGTTGATGCCAGTGTTGTAGCTGTACTACAGCAGCTTGGTTAGGGGCACAGCAAGTTCTGGAGCCCAAGTCTTCAGTACTATTGCCTACATTACGATTTAATGTCCTTTTGACCCCACCTGCACCACAGTCTCAGGCAATATGTTCTAGACCCTAATCATGTGTGAAAACAGTTTTCTATCAAGTCGCTATTGCTTTTCTTGCTAATTGCCCAAAATGAGCTCCTCGTGTTCTTGATCTATCTGTCAATGGGAACATGTTTTCCTACCTAATCTCTCCAATCCGCTCATGCTTTTGAATACGTTTAGCAAATTTCCTTTTAATCTCTTCATGGAGAGCAGTTTCAAATTCTCTAATACACCTATTTAACTGAAGTTTAACATCCTTTGGACAATTTCCTTGAATCTTTCCTGCACTCTAATGCCTTCACATTTGCCCTGAATTTCTGTATCCCAAACTGGATGCAGTACTTAATTTGAGGTCTAACAGTTTTTCTATAAGAACATTACATCCTTGTTTTTATACGCTATGCCCATAGCAGTAAAGCCTATGATGTGGTATGCTTATTAACTGTCCCCTCAACATGTCCTGCCATCTTAAATGATTTATTCGACCTTATACGCAGGACCCCCTGCTTCAGCTCCCTGTTTAACATTTTACCCTTCATTCTCTATTGTCTCTCCATGTCCTTCGTATCAAAATCACACCTTTGCGCAGTAAATACCATCTGCCACTCGCCCGTGCATTACACCAAGTTGTGTATGTCCTTTGAGGTTTTATACTACCAGCGCATTTCACAATTCTTTCAAATTTTGTATCAATCACAAATTCTGAAATTGTGCCCTTTACACCAATATGTCATTAATATATGTCAGGAAGAACAAAAGTGCTGACACCAGCCCCCTGAGACCACCATTACATACCTTCTTGTAGTCTGAAAAAAACATCGCTACTTTGCTTTTCCTGTCACTGAGCCAATTTCGTATCAACATTGATAAAGTCTCATTTATTCCACGAGTTATAATTTTTCCCCCATATCTGCTGTGCAGCACTTCATAAAATGCCTTCTGGAAGTCAATATACACCACATCAACAGCATTACCCTCAACAACTATTCTGGTTACCTCATCATAATGTTCCAGAAAGTTATGTAAACAAGATATTTCCTTAAAAAAAAAACCTGTGCTGGTTGTCATTAATCATCCCGCATATATTTAAGCGATTTTTAATTTTGCCCCGAATGATCTTTTCTATAAGCTTCCCCACCTCGTTGATTGGACTTCTGGGCTTATCATTACATAATTTTCTGAATGATCCTTCAGCACTCTGGCACTACACCTGACTCTGTCGGAGTTTGGAAAATTATGGGCAGTGTTTCCATTGTCTTCTACTCTCAACTTCATCACTACACTTGGATGCATACCTTCAGGTTCGATTGCTTCATCAACTCTAAATACAGATAACTCCATACTCTAAAACATGTCCCTTAGCAACCTTAAGCAGTTCAAGTGTCTAAGTCACTGTGTCTTTCACTACCACCTGTGCAGCACCATGTTCCGTGGATAAAAAAAAACTGCACTGGAGTGAAAATAATTCAGAAATTGGAGGCATATGACGGGGGAAATGCATTTATATGCTAAAGTGCACACAGAACGACTAAGAATAAAATAGCCCCCTCATCCTCTTATTGTGTTCTGCATCAACTGATTCTGAGTTGTGGGTGCTTTCAGCTCCACATGGTATTAAGAATAAAATAGGATGTTTTGGTGTTGGAGCATGGTAACATGGGTGCCAGAGGTCGGTAGTTGGAGTGGAGTGAGGGGATTGAGTGAGGGGTAGACCAAGAAAAATGTCAGTTGCTGTGAAGAAGAAAAAATAATTCATATTGATGTATATAGTCATATATTGTTGCATATTGATGCTCTCTTATGCGTTGATTCACCCATCATTACATCGGAGCATGCCAGGGGCTTGTACCTATAATATTTTTCTCTCGAAGCCCAAACCCGCTACCTCTCCTTCTTAGACAATCTCTAGGGATTGAGGGTGACTTGCTTCCAGTTTGATTCCATGGATTCTGAGATGGATAACAAGTGCAATATGCGATCTGCATACGCTGCCTCATGTGAGGCAGGTCGTGCTTGAAGTATCGATAGATCAGGGTATTTGGAGGTTTGTGAGTTATCTCTAATGCCTCGGCTTCGCCCCTGCTTGCTCCCATCAAAGTGTCCGATGTGTTTAGTAGCTTCCAGAATGATCCTTCTTTATTTTCATCTGTCACACTCCAGGGGCTTCCAGGTGGGGATATTTGTTCTCTTTAGGAATGTTTTGGTGACTTTCCTAACGCATTTCTGCTGTTCACCTGGGGACTCCTTCGGGTGACTGTTGTCTGTAAAGTGAATGACATGTTCTGTCCAGGCGAGTTGGCTTTGACCGGTGAAGCACTTGATGTTAGGCACGTTGGCTCGGAAGATGACATTGTTGTTGGACCTCCTATTTTGCCACTGGATTTGGGAAAGCATGCGAAGGCACTGCTGGTGGTACTCTTCCATTGCGCTGACGTGCCTCCAAGAGTCGCTCCTTTCAAGACCCTACATCATTTAGGAGCATGGGGATCACAGCTGTCCAATAAACTATCCCCTTAGCCCTGGGTTTTAGAATCTGGCCCTCAAATATGCATTTCATCATTTTGGCCGAAGGCTTAGCTGTCACCTTGGAGAGGATGAGGAATTTTGTCACTATGTCTATCTTCATTGAGGGGAATCTCCCAAGATTGGGAAAATTCGTTCACATTTTCCAGAAGCTCACTATTGATCTTGATCATTGAGGGAAGGCACTGTGCTGTGGGAGCTTGTTGGAGGAGAAGCCTCATTTTCCGTGTTTAGTGAAAAGTCAATTTCCTCAGATGCTTTGGAGAAGCTGTCGACAATCACATGAAGCACACTTTTAGAGAAAGCACATACAAAAGCGTCAACTGCCATACTGAAATTCAACCCCTAATATTGACTAAATTTAGCTTTTTCGATTGAAGGTGGTGAAAGTTGTGCAGTTCTGTAGTTTATATCTGCACGTGTTGATAATGTGCTGGAGGTAAGGTACAGTATTGCTGGATGTGTGATGACACAAACATGCTTGGCCTCAGTCTTCAATTAAACAAGGTCTGTGCTGGTTCCATTTCTGAGGGTCACCTATTTCATGTTATCGTGGAGAAGGCACAGGATAGTGACAGATATTTAATGGCAACAATATTTTGGAAGGGCTCTCCATAAACCTTCATGGTTCACAGAGTCAAGGTTTTCGTTTATTCGAAAAAGGTCATTTACTTTTGATACTGTTCCTTGCATTTATCTTGCATTTGCCTCGCAGTGAAGTCCATGAGCGAAATCTCCCATGGAATGGCAGTCACGCCGGATTGGCAATCTGCTCTTATTTTCTTACCTTGAACTAGAGCTCCACATTTCACGCTTAGAATTCCGATAAAGCCCTGCTGCGCATTGTGGAATATTGCTGTTTGGAGAAACGAAGCCATGCACCCTTTTACGGCACTGGCTGCCACACACTGGTAGGTTTAGATGTCCCGTCTACTTTGACAAGCTAGGGAGATAGGAAAGCTGGTTAGGGGCAGCGCAATACAGGATTGGGGTTTTTGGGTGATCTGATTGGCGAGGCTGGGGTCAGATGATTGTGGTCGGGGCTGGGAAGTCGGGGAAGGTGGGGTAGTTGTTGGGGTGTGCAGGGTGATCGTGATTAGGTGGCAACTGGCATGTGTCTGTGTGGGGAGCTCTCAGTGATTGAGGAGGCAGCTGAGGGGTGAGGAGTTTAGTCGAGGATTTAATGGCACCTCGGGGGTGGGGGCAGGCTAGTCCGCTGGTCTTGGGTCCGAGGGTAGGGGGGAAATGGGTGGTCAAGGGTGTGCCGAGGGGCTGGGGCATTAGCATGGTTTGGAGTGTGCGGCAGTCGGCTGGTCCAGGGGTAGTCAGGAGATTGGGTGTTCAGGCGTGTTTTGGGGGCTTGGGGGATAATCAGGTAGTCAGGAGAGTTGGGGTTTACGGGGGTTGGGGGTAGTCTGGAGTGAGGATTGATGGGTAGTCGAAGGCTGAGGGGTTGTAGTGGAGTGGTCAGTGGGGGTCAGTGATGATTGTATATTCGGGTTCTGTGGTATAGTCAGTTGGTCTGGAGAGTCAGGGATTTACCAGGATTGGGGGGTAGTCTGGAGTGAGGATTGCGGCGTAGTCGATGGCTGAGGGGCTGTACTTGGCAGGCCAGTGGGGGTCTAGGATGACTGTATATTCGGGGGATGGGGGCATAGTCCTGGGTTTGACCTGTGTAGTCAGGAGTCAGGGGCTCCGGGTGGGGGGCTGGTATGATATACGCGGGTGGCGGTGTAGTCGAATGTGAGGGGCGGGTCGCACAGTCAGGGATCGTCCACAGGATGAGGGTTAGAAGCTGGGATCGGGTGTAGTCGGGTGTAAGCGGGTAATTTTGGGGGTGGGGTGGCTAAATAGCTCAATTACACAGAAGCTAAAATTGTTTTCAATTTCTTCGAACTTTTCCTGAGTAACTATTCTGCTAAGTAAGTTGGAACCGTCCAAGGTCTCCAATTTCAAATTGGAGCCTCGGAGGTTTCCAATTGCAGGGCAATTGCACCTTCGTTTGGGCAAATCCGGGAGCGGATGGTGTTGAGAGGGGATACCCTGGTACATCTTCTGACTACATCTGTGGTGCGACCCTCTGGGAAAAGAAAGATTTGGCCCAAATCTCTGGTGCCATTTGATTGGCGGGAACCTTGGGGAGGCGATTGAATAGGACCATTGTGATTATCTTCTTTGTGGCAGACAGCAGGGGGCCTCCTCTGGAATTGGTGCAGCCTGACGTGTCTCTCTTCTTGAGTATGGTCACAATCACTGCTACTTCTACTTCATGACAGACTTCCATCTGGAACTTGTAAATTCTGTGGTTGGTGATTTTGTAATGGAAGGCTGGAGAAAGAGCTTGCACTCATCTTAGCGAAACTAATGCTTGAGAAGGGCCTTCTTCTGCTTTAATAATGCCTACCCAACGAGAGCCTACGATGCTCAGACCAAAAAGTCATATTATGATGACTGTGGACGGTGTTATCTTGTTCTAGTGTATTTTGTTTTGTATGTATAATATATAAAGCTATCTGTGCACACTGCTTAGAAGACCCTGATGCCAGGTTTAACTGTATTAATGTTATTCCTGATAGCAAGAACAGTTGTCTCAACCACTTCCTAAAATCCATGCACTCTGGCAGCCATTAGACTATCTATGGGAGCGAAGGAATGTACAAAGCTTTTGATAACCTGCTCCTAAAATTAATGGCAATAAAATACCCTTTTCAATTATTCTTATCACCAGACGTTCTATTTTTCCACACCATAGACTCTACATCTATTGCAAGGGTTAAGGTGGACTCCAGCAAACATTTCACCCTGAAGATGTTCATTGTCTTGGATTCAGCAGTGGCAATGCGATTAGACGTTGAGGATAGAGAGCTCGATTTTTTGCTTATTAGAGGGAATTTGATTATTTAATTCAAAAATATATATCCAGAATTGAGAAATAGTCTTGCTATTGATGTACGAAATTACCTTGGAATATCATAAAAACCAATTTGTTCCACTCATTTCCTTAATGGAAGAAAATCTGATGTACTCACTTGGTCAGGTCTAAATGTGAATCCAGATCCATAGAAATGTGACTGACTTCAAACTGACCTCTGAAATGGACTATCAAGTTCAATGGTAATTAGAGGTGAGCAACAAATGCAGATCTTGCCAGCGAAACCCACGTCTCATGATCGAAAGAAGAGAAAAGATTGACATGGCCTCTGTTTTTGCTGCGTGAATGGGACTTGCCACTTAACGGCTGAAGCTTGAATGTTGTCCAGACCTTTCTCAAAGTAGGCATGTAGTTCCTCAGTCTCTGCGGTGCTGTGAATGCTATTGAATATGTGCAATCATCAGTGAGCTTCCCGATTCTGACCTTAGAAGAAGTGTCCTTATTGAAGCCTCTGAAGATGACAGAGCCAAGAAAACCATCCTGTGGGGTTGTGCTCGTTGTTTTAGAGCTGGGAAGATTGGCGCTGAACAACTACAACCATCCTCTTTTCTGCTAATTATGATTCCAAGCAATGGAGAGTTCCCAGGATTCCCATTGAATTTAGTTATGCAAGAGTTCCTTACTGCAATGCCCCTTCAACTGCTGCATGATATTTAGGGTAGTGAAGCTAATTTGCTTCTGGGAATTCAGGTATTTGGTGTTCATGTTTAGACCAGGGCTGTAAAGATGTCAGGAGCAGAATTGTCCTGGCCGGAGCCGATCTGAGAATTGGTGAGAAGGTTATTGCTGATTAATTGCTGCTTGATGGTAATTTGACTGACGTCATCCATTGGCTTACTGATTGGTAATCATAGACTGATGGGCAATGATTAGTCAGATTGGATTTATTTTGTTTTCTTTTCTGGATGGGGCAAAGGTCCACTCTTGATTCGAGGCTTCACTACTTCAATTGCTTAAATAGCAAATACAACTCGATAAGTTCATTTATCTACGTCATTGTAGTTCTTCCCTTTTAAAGTGATACCAATACGTCATTCACCTTTGCTCCATTGGATAGTCAAGTCTCTTTGGTGCTAACCTTCCAACAGATGTTTGTCTGGACACACATGCAGCACTGACGGTTGCCACTGTGTAATGGTTTTTGCATCTACTCGTCAAGTAAATAATATTAACTGAATTGGTAAACCTTGAAGAAATTGTGTGAGGAAAACTCGCCTAGGGCAGTAGCATAACATGAAAGGTACTGCAATTTCTTCCCATTATATGCCCGCTGAGTACATAGCTGCAAAAAATTGATATTGGGTAAGGCACATAACGAATGGCTGACGTGATGCTGTCTCTTTTGCACTCCCACCTAACATGAATTTTGACAGCTCTAAAGTAAGTGCAAAAGGTGGATAGTGAGCAAAGCAATCTTGCTTCCAGCTGTTCGACACAACAAAACACAGAGGGGCTCAATCAGGGATAAAATTGCCAGTATACACAAAGTGCAGCCTTATGGAAGAGACACCAATAATTTAACCTTAGGGCAGTAGATGGGCAGAAGCATTGGGAAAGGTAATATTATCCTGAACAATTCTTACCATCCGTTTTTTGCTTCAGCTGGTCTTCTGCAAGAAGCAATAACAATAACACTACTCAATATGTTGCTTGTAAGAAGTATATCAAAAACTGAAAAAAAATAACTTATTTCAAAGCTTGCGTGTTTACTCATAAAACTGTTAAAGTGAACAGTTATCCTTTTTCTGCCCTTCCAGATACTCCTTTCCATTGCTGCACCTTACAATGGGCGGAAAATTCCATGTTTCCAGTTCTCCAGAATTGAAACGTGTGTCTCCTACCCTAATTCCATCAGTGGCACATTGTGCTCCGCCATGATTCTCCTTCCATGTAGCGTCCTCGTTATTTGAATTTCAATTAATCAATGGTTTAGACCACAATTGCATCGTGGAGTAAGGCGAGTAGGCATCCCCAACATTCTACCTCTGCCGATACAGGGATGGATCTCACGTCATTGGCATATACTGCAGTTTTTTGTGTACTTCGCTCTGTGAAATAACAAGATTTTTTTCTGCATTGCACCAATTATTTCCAGCTGCGTGTTTAGTTCAAACACTAACTGAAGGCTCTTCTGTCTCAAAATTGTAATACATCCAATTCATCATATCCATTTACTTCGTACATTAGAAGAACTTTAGAGATTTTATGCAGGATATAATAGAATTTCCATCAAGGTCAAAGCCTATGAAATAAAACAGAAAGTAGCAGAAGGAATAAAAACAATGTTGTTTGGAGGGAAGCAGGGAGTAGCATGAATAGTTGCTCCTTGGACCCGAGGAAGGATCACATTGAGGTTTTCCATGGGTCTATGTGAATCCAAATGCTTTTCTTGATATTTGTTATTGTCCAAGAAATGGATCTATAGAGTATAATTTCTACATTTGCTGATGACTGAAAACTTGGAAATATTGTGACATATGCAACGGAGGGTGTTCCAAATGACACAGGAAAATTGGTTGAATGGACGGACACGTGGCGGATGAAGTTTAATGCAGACAAGTGTGAAGTTATAAAATTTGATCTGCGGAAGGAGAGATAACATTAAACAGAGAATAACATTCCAAAGGGAGCTAAGACATAGAGAGGCCTGACAGTACCTGCAGATAAATCACTCTAGGTGGCCGTGCAGGTTGAGAAAGGGCATACAGGATCCTGGACTCAAATAGAGAGACATAGAGCAGAAATCAAACTCTTGCTCAATTTCAGCCATGACCTTGTCCCCAGTTTTTGCTCCACACTTAAAAAGTTCTGAACATTTTAGAACGGTTGCAGGAAGGTTTCATGGGAATGTTTTAGGCGTGAGAGCCTTCAGTTAGATTGCTAGTTTCAGATAGTTTGTAGAAGCTGGCATTCTTTTCCGTAGAGAACAAAAGCTTATGGCGAGATTTGACAGAGGTGCTTAAATCATCGAGAGTTCTAGGTATTGTAGAAAGATGTGGATTGTTTGCACTGGCAGAAGGGTGGAGAAGCAAAGGAAACTCATTTAAGGTGAATTGCAAAGAAACAGCGGCGACCAGACAAAAACATTTATTTTAAAATTAGCCATTATTTAGGATCTGGAATGTGAGCGTCTGGTAAATAGAAATTCAATCGTGGCTTTCAATGGGAAATTGGATAAACAACTGAGGAAAATAAAGTATCAAGGAGGCAGCAGAGGTTTTGGAGTCTGGGGTTCGCATACTTGCTCTTTCAGAGTGCTGGCGTCCACACAACTGTAAGAATCGTCTCCCTCATTGCTGTGGCCATTCTATGATTCTATGCATTTATATTAGTAAGTTGTTTTTTTTCTCAGTTGTAGCATTTCAAGGGCATGTCAAAATTGTTTCAAAATAACTTCGAAACAACTCATGCACATAGACACCATTATTTAAATGAATAAAAACAAAAAACTGCGGATGCTGGAAATCCAAAACAAGAACAGAATTAACTGGAAAAACTAAATAGGTCTGGCAGCATCGGCGGAGAAGAACAAAGTTGACGTTTCGAGTCCTCATGACCCTTCAACAGAAGGTTCTCCGGTGATGCTGCCTGCTGAGTTTTTCCAAATAATTCTGTTATTATTTAAATGAATTATGACAGGTATTCAAGTCAAATATCTTTATCGCCTCCTAAATATCTAACACCAGGAGAAAATTGTTGTGACTATTAATGCCGTAACAGAAGCAAATATGGTCGCAGAATTCATAATAGCTTTTCTAAATTAAGTGCATGATTATTAAGAGATCAAGGAAGAGAAAAGACAAAATGGCATTTGACCAATGATCTCCTTGTCCCATTAAGTGGTAGTTTTTGTTTCGCTGCCTGCAAATTTTCAATGTCTGCAATGTAGAAAGACAGATGCGGTAGAGAGGTTGGTGTGGCCTTTCATTATTCTTTTTTGATTACCTTTGCAGCAAGGAAATTGAAACCACGAGATGCCTAATACTCCAAAGATCTAGCTCGACTTCATTTTATGTACTGCATTCAGCTAGTCAATGATCAGGTTTCAAAGACAAAACTCCAAATGAGTACAAGGCACTTCACAGCACTCGTTGTTTAATGGAACTTAAACCTACCTAATTTTGTACGCACTTTCTGTAGGTCTGTAAACAAACACACAGGAAGTCATGTCAGCCCTTGCATACATTAGAGTGTTTTGATTCATGAGCACATGGAGATAATAATAAAAATTATCGTCAGAAATTTCGCCCTTCTAATGTCTTAAAACACTTCATCTTTATCGTAAGTTTCGCGCACAAATTTTGATGGGTTACTGCATTTGGAAGGATTTTGCTTATTTGTACGTCCAAAGTGGATGAGCTGAGGTATTCGATCGGTGGGAAAGAGGAATCTCATCGGCACATTGTTAGAGAATTGAAAATACAAGGAATTGTGTCTGACGTTAGCCCAGAAAATAGTGGAACTACACAGTGCACATACACGGCCGCTGTGGAGAGAGAACAGAGTTAATGTTTCAGGTCGTGACCTTTGGTCCGAAATGGAGAATGTTAGTAATGAAATAGTTTTTATATATCTGAAATTGGGAGAGGGTAAATAAAATGAACCATTTGAAACATGCGTTACAGAGAGGATGATGTGTCACATTAAATTACATAATAATTAGTGGAGCAGAGCAGAGAGTGGCAATCCGACAGGTGAAGAAAACATTGAACGGGCAATCGCTGTGCATCTCCCACCCACTCACTAACCACCCCAACATACCTCCACGCCCCACGCCCCTCCCAACCTGGACGCCTCAGGGCTCCCAACTTCTTTCTTCATCCACCATTCTCTGCTTGATTGAACTTGTTCTCTTTTTTAATCAAATCTCTTTTAATTCATCTCAGTCCTTTCAAATAAATGGTGTTGCTGTGAATGAACTACGGTTCCTACATATGCTTGTATTTATGTGGGATATATGAAACACTTATTCATCTCGTACTCGGACATTCTATTTCAGCTACTTTTCGGAACAGCTCTGTTCTGTTTGTCAGCATGTTGCCCAGTTTACTGTGGCTTACCATTTTAAATCTCCATCTTGCTCTCACACTGACATCACTGACATTGGCCTATTTTACTGCTATAAAATCAACACAGCTATAAATAATAAAGATAATATAGATAATAAATAAGCAAACCAGGAAAGTTACCACACGCACCCAAGCAACAATGGAATCCCAAAGGCTTTTTATTAACCCAACATTAGCTACTGGAGCATCATTTCTTCAGAGTGGCTAGAGGATTTTCTTCAAGGCTGCTTCACCCGGTGTACATCTCAAGATTTTACATCGCCACCCCCACATAGCCTTCCATCTTTCTTTATGTAGCTTTTTTCTCTCTTTAATGCGTAAAATCCTATTATTCTACATGTCTTTAAAAATTTACTTTTCCCATAATATAAAAAAAATTCATGTCATCATTACAGCACTTTCGGGAACAACAAACGTATTGCTTTGCCTCATTTATCTTATTATTCGTAAACATCACACCATCGATTTAAAAAAAAACCCTTCACTTCTACAAATGCAAATTTCTTTCTCTCCCTATTTGTGGAACCCTCATCCACGCTTATCCATCTTCAGTTCAAAAGTCAGTTTTACACCTAATCCTGTTGATAATTTCAATCTTGTAGTAACAATTAATTAAATCAGTCACACAGACAGAACCATCCACACTCACAGCCATAAGCCTGGTATGAAAAATATGATAGTTTCGTGGCAGCGAGACCATCGCTGATATTTTACCTCAACTCAGTTTCCGGCACTATCATAAGTCCTTTAATCCGCCTGGCACACACATGCTTTTGCATTCAGAGAGAAAAAAAAATCAATGGAACGCCAATGGAAAGGAGAATCAGGCAGATTGTAAAAGGGAAGGCCGATCCGAACAGTCATTGTTGCTCGAAATGTTCGATTAAAATGATCGCTTAGCCGCTATACATGTCCGATGTCATTCCCCACTGTTTCAAACAGTCTAGCTGCTGTGCATCATTATGATTGCAAGTGAAACATTTAAATATAAGTGACACTGAAAAGAGTTGGTTGCGGGATCAGGTACATCAACTTACTTTTCAACGTTTTTGAACAATGAGCCTTAAGTTACATCTTTCCTCTTCCATAACGTTTAAGTGAGACAACATTTTAATCACTAATGCACGTCGATTACTCAAATTGTTAATGCATTTGTCAATTTACACAATGTTAGATAACAGTTAGCGTGATTTAACTTTAATTCGAACTGTATTGTGTGGGCACACAAACACATGCACAAATATATACATTTTATATACTCCCATGTTTCATGGCTGCAGTATCTTTACGACCTACTTGCTCATTGAATAACTGCCTGAACTGATTGTTTTTTCAGTATTTGTTGGTAAATAATTTAAGCAGAATATCTGTATTACCTTTCACTTGAGCGATCTTATTTACTACAAATAAAGTAAATAAATTGGTCACACGTGGTAGCCAATATTTATGTCTTAAAATCACTGCTGCAATATTATGCTAACAAGCAACTGTGTCACTTAATAGGTCCTGCTCTGCAGTTTTGCACGTATGAATATTTCATTTTTTTTCTGATTGCTTCAAAACAAAGTTTTCTGTCATTTACATACTCACGTTAATTTAATCTGACGCTCGGACCCTGACGTTATCATGTGCCACGCTGATGTTACACTCTTCCGAATGTTTCTCTCCATTGAAGACAGTAGATTGCAGTGCGGGAAAGGGTGCAAAATTAGGGTTGTATACGATTCTCAGATTACACCGCCTGGCAAGAGAAAAACCTGAAGACACTCCGGGCTTCAGTGCCTCAACAAGAGGGGCAATGCTAATCAATGACTTCGGACAGCCAGGGAAATGCAAAACAGGATCGCTGTTGAGGATCAGAATTAGAAAATGCAGAAAAAATGAACATCTGCCTGTGACAGTAAGTAGGATCAGGTGCATCTAATTGGTGAACTCTTTTAGGTTAACCCTTAAGAAATTGCTGTTTCAGCTCAAAAATGAACAATGTATTTCGTTCACTTGTTGGGGGTCGATTTTCCACTTAGCCTGTGGTATAGTGATCTGCAAATCCGCATGAGGAGAGGCGGCAGAGGGAACTCTTGCGGGTAATTGATAAGAAATGATGAATATAAGAATTGTTCTTTGCCATATTATTATTACCATATTACTGTATTACCATATAATGCATAAAAATGGCTTGTGCTTCCATGCTCACTGCCACCTGATAATTTTCTTTTCAAAGGAATTGCGAAGAGGGTGGCATGCTAATGTCCGTGCAGAACCCCCGAATGAATAAATTAGTTCTTAAATCTGCTAATTGGATTTGTACAAATTATTCAGCAGTGGGAAGGTTGGAGACGACTTCGTGATAACGTCACTGAGTCTGAACGTAAAATGGGTTGCTGATCACAATGTCAATTTATCGTTCCGCCCAAGTCGAATTTTCCTCATGATCAAAACAAGTCGAAATAGCAAATGTAATCAACAAGGAAATACGTCGTGTGCCGATTGTCTAACACTTAGTTTGACATTGTCTCCAGTGGCATCAAATGACCGGTTGGCAAAACAACATTGCATCGTCAGCAATTTTCCTCATTAAGGGCAATTCATCTGCCGTTTTATGATGAGCAACATCTTACATTCAAACCAACTGATGCAATTTTAAAGAAATACAGAAATAGAGACACCTGTTATGTACAAAACTTATGAAGGCGGTGATATCATTCGATAAATCTGTTATGAAGCATCTGACAGCTTTGTCTGCATTACTAGAGGAATAGTGTACACAACAGAGTTAAGCTAAAACGTTCTAAAACATTGGTCAGACCTCAGCTGAAGTGTTGTGTTCAATTACGGCCACTGCACTTTATGAAGAATATAAAAATATTGTAGGAGGTACCGGAAAGGATTTGGGAGAAATGGTGAAGCTGTTTAAAATAATGAAATTATTTGATAGGATAGTTAAGAATAAATTGTTTCGATCGACAAAAGTGTCGATTTGGGACGATTAGGAAATGAACGGGGAGTGACACGAGGAAAGAGTTCTTTACAAATTGAGTTATAGGATTCTGGATAGCACGGACTAAAATGTTCGTAGCTTGCAAAATGTCTCCGGATAAATTCTCGATGGGAATTTTTAGAAGGCGACAGGAAAAGAGCAGGGGAGATGGAAAAATGGATTAAGGGAATGAACAGGTATCGTTACAATGTGTCGAGTGGATGCCTTCTGTGCTGTATCGTTTTACAATTCTAACATTTTACCAATGTAGATGAAGCTTGGAAATTTCATTCCTAATAATCGTAGCTGATCAGATATTAATACATCAATTTGATACTTTACTGAATTGTATTCGAAGCACGTCACTTGCTGCAATGAAACAGATGTAGTCAAAATATTATCGGAAAAAAATGCAGGTGATAAAATTTAGTTTAAGTCTGAACATGAAAAGGAGTGGCAGGAGACCCTTTATCCACCGATTAAAACGTTAATTTCTATCCAACGATCTCCGTTCTACATTCTCGTTGAATTTGATTTCCACACCAGCAGCAGTATTTATCACCCGGTAGTCGGGGGCGCAATGTACTTTTGTGCGTGTGTTTGTGTGTGTGTATGGGGGTGGGGGCGGTGGAGGGGGGAAGCGGGCGGTGGTGGTGGGTGGGAGGTGAATTGGGGGCTCTCAAAATCGAACCAACTGCGACTTCCACCCGCCTATATATGCAACCAGGGTCTCGATGGCAGGCATTTTCTCCTAACCTTGTGCAGCCTCGTTATAACCGCTGTAAAGCACTCCCATGTTTTTTTCCTTCCGATCTGGGAGGCAGAGGGAGCAAGAAATTGCGTTCAAGTGTCCGTTCAATAAGCTTAATTTCAGGTTAATTAGTGTTTTAAAAATGGCGGGCGTGCTTCTAATTTCTGTGCCGACTCGCCTACAGTAATTTGAGAGGCTGCCGACTAGTTTTGCCGGCGCGACCTTATCACGTCATATTTTACCTATAGTTGAGAGAGCAGCCGGGCCGATTTCCGACCGTAAAATGAGACGGATGTTTCACCTGAACAAGTTGTTTCACTCCCACGGTTAGTTTAAACTACTCAAAAGGGATTTGACTTTTGCTCTCATTGTGTCATTAGGGTCATTCATCAATTTAACTTCTCTATACCTTCATCTTAGGTTCTTCCTTCTTCAGATTTCAAATTCTATTTAAGGTGGCCATAAGCTAGAATTCAGGCCCATAGCAATAATTATTTCCTTTGTACTTTTCCGCAATAATCTACTTGTCAAGAAAGTTTGCAATCTCTACAATCGATGTGACATTTGTGTTGCATGTTAATCTTATTTACCAGGTTGACAGTTTGTTGAAATGCCCTGAACCTGAATGACTTTGCCCCTGTCCACAATTGTAAGTCTGTGCTCGTTGTAAGCACTGTCGAAACCAGCACTAATTTCGCCCACAGATATTTTTCAATCCTGCTATAATCGAGTGGGATTTTAAGGGGCTCCGTGTTCCTGGCTCTCCTAAGTGGTGGGGCGAACTGTCCCACCATCCAGATGACTGTCCCGCAGCATTTAATTCCGGAAACAGGTTTGATTGCTTTGTTGCGAGACATCCGTCTTATCTCAATAGAAATTCCCAGTTAAGGCAACTAACGGTCAATCGGATTGCCGAGGCTTTAGCAGTCCCAGTTGTGCCACCGGCATTGTCGACCACTGCTGGAGTTATGCCCATTCCCTGGTGAGGGGCCCAGAAATTGGGATTGGGTGTCTCGGTGAAGGGTGGTTACGGGGTCAGGCGGGTATAAGTGGCCAAGTCCAAGAACCACGGGATGGTTTAAAGGGGGAGATGTGTCCAGGTAACGTTGCCGGGCATTTCACATAGCCGTGGCCACTTCCGAACCCGGGTTAAATACCGGGATGGTGGGAGGAGGCCCTAAATTATCAGTCAAGGACCCTAATAGACTCAAGGC
The DNA here is from genome assembly GCF_017639515.1 of Carcharodon carcharias. NCBI lineage: Eukaryota > Metazoa > Chordata > Chondrichthyes > Lamniformes > Lamnidae > Carcharodon > Carcharodon carcharias. Next base: position 92,718,742 of record NC_054485.1, read on the forward strand.
TGGTGGGGCTAAGGGTGCCTCCCCCAACCACGTCAAATTTCAGATAGATTTGTGTTGGGCGTGTAGGCGGCGGGAAGCACACCTTTTGGATTTTACGAGCCCTTACTTGGTTCAAGCACTCTGGCATAGCAGCATAAAATTTAACTCAATGTGCGGAATTGTCCAGCATCTTGGGGGCGGGGACGGGTCCTTAAAACGAGACGAACCGTTCAAAGCTTCATTGACTTTGGTAGGAAAGCAAAAGTTTGCCATGCAAATATATTGACTTCTGGCGGGAGGGACCATAAAATTCCACTCGCTGTCTTTTTATGGCACCAATCGTACTTTAAATTGCTGAAGTTGGGCGGAAATGTAGTTGAGAGATGGGCTGAAGTATGCGGTCGCTGTGTTGTCCCGCAGGCGGAATGGAAGCGGGCGAAGCCTTCGCTGACACCCACTCCCGGCAGCTGACTTCTATGATGCGCTGGTCAGCAATTTGAAGGTGGGTGGACGAGGGCAAGACGTGGAGAGACACAGGAAACTGCAAAATTAGCGTCAGGTCTTTGTCCAGGATGAATATTGCGCTGTGCGTGTCCAGGTAATGTTGCGGCTGAAGGGCTTGGCACAGAATGGAAAGGCTGACATATCCTTTATTAGCGTACGCCATAGTGCAGCAATACCAGATTAGCATACAGGCACGGTCCCACGGTTCACATGAATCCCTGTGTGCCGTCCTCCAGGCCGTCAGGGAACGGGGGGAGGTTCCCTTCCAGTGAAATGGCATGAGGAAACCTCATATAATAGGAAAAACCCGGAAGATCTGACAGCCGTGGTCAGTACCCGGGCAGTCATGAGCAGGAACTGGCTACAGTGTTCGGCCGAGCGTGGGTGACCTTCTATACTCAGCAGAGGCGATTGAGGAACCAACTTGACAATGAGAACTTATAACTAGGGGAGACTATGTACTTGGTGTGGCTGGGCTGTGTCTGCAATGTGTGTTTAGGCATATAAGAGGAATTGCCTGTTGTCAAAACAACATTTTCACAGCACTGTTGTCTTCCAGCAAGTCTGTCAGTGACGAGCGCATGTTGGCTGTGATGGGCACTTGGGAGATGAGCCGTGCCGCAAATGCAGTGCTGCATGATCAGAGGTGATAAAACCTGCATGATCCATTCATATTTTAGATTGATCAATGTGTATTTATCTTTACAAGAGAAGGAAAACAACGTCCGTGAACTCTCCCTAACACTCACTTGCCAGTTGGACACCAAATCACACGTCATCTTGAGTTGGAACTGTATGGCCGTTCCTTTACTGTCATTGGGTCAAAACCTTGGAACTCCCTAACAGCGCTTTGGGTGTACCTACTTGACATGGAATGCAGCACTTCAGGAAGGTAGCTATGGGCAAGCAGAAATCAGCTAGTGATGCGCACATGTCTTAGAATTGTGGCGGAGTGCCGAATCTAGCGGACCTCATCGTTATGACGATAGCATGTTCAAGCCCAGTTCGTTAGCAGAGGAGGGATGGTGCTTGGTCATGGAATGAAGGGGACCCAATTTCGGCAACGGGGGTGTAGAAATTTGGTAGGGACGGGATGATGGTTTAAGTCGTGTACCCTCTGTATCTCCACGTTCGTTCCTCTCGTGATATGCCCCGTGTTTGACTGTTACTGTTTGGCTACTCATTGTAAATATGCTCTCAGCATTATTTTTACCCATCACGCAACTTCTCATCCAGGTTGTCCTACGATCCTGAGGACACACCATTGATCACTGAGGGGGAGCAGCGGACCTCAGAGAGTGCATTGTCCTATCCTTGTTCAGCAGGTTGCATCAGCTCAGTTATTGGCAGCTTGCTGTATTTGCATAGCCAGTTGTAATAACTGGGTGGAGCACTGTACAATCATCAGAAGCTGTGATTTCATAAGACTTTGAATCTTAGAGGGGTATGGGACACCAGGAAACTGCTGGTCCCCAGGCAGGGGGTGAGCCTCTGGAAAGTTCCGTCAGCTCACTCATACCAGATGACCAAATGGAGGTTAGTGGAGATCTGGCAGAAATTCCGGATTGCATGGTGGCCATGACATGTTCAGCCCAGGAGCCCCTTGTGGTCATGAGAGCTGCTATCTCCATCTTGTCAGGATGTGTGTCTCTCTCCATCGAGAGATTGATGACTTCATGGAGAGACAGATTCAGAGGCTTAATGAAGTGTTTCCGAGACTGTGCTCAGATCTACAAGTCCAGAAACTGTCAATGAACCTAGCATGGCATTGACAGTGCAAACGATGTACGAAGTGCTACGAAGCCAGGTGATGTTTCTACTTGACAAGTCAGGTTCCAGAAGGGAACCTGGACTGATAGATCCTAAATTTGTTTTCAAATCGTGGAGGAAAGTTCTTGAACAAATTCACAGGAATCTGCTGATGAACTTTTGACACAAAAAATAAAACATTAAAAAAGAAAGATTAATTATATTACACCAGACAAAAAGGTGAAAAGATCTCAATACAATCAGAAAAAAAATGATTCAAGCATTCGCTATTCCTTCACCCCTGCATTCTCTTTACAGACACATACCAATTCCGGAAAGATAAAGCAATTCACTATATTTTCCTCACACTCTAATTTTCAGGGTAAGTACGTGGTACATCTGAAGCAACTGCGAATTGTGGTCAGGCACAACACACTCCAAAGTAAATGGCAAATGCGACCAATTCAGATTCTGCGGATTTCTCAACAACTCACCTAGACACTTGCTGTCTCTTGAGCTAACCTGTCTCACTGAAATTGGAACGAGGGTTTCAAATCTCCACATTTGAAGAACTTGCCTTTGAATTCTCTCCAAATGTCTCTCCCAGTTGGACAGTTCAACGAGCATCCACATCAGCATTTCACTCTAGCCTTCTGGGTCTCCGAGGGCACTCAAGCCTCATCTTCCAAGCAAACGTTCAGATCTTCGGCCATGTGAAGCTGAACACCGCTGCTTCAGAATCGCCCTGTTACCCTCATTAGCGGCAATATGGCGTCCCAATCTTTGGCTTCCTTCTCGGATCTTCTGGAATTCCCTCGAGCCCGCTTTGCTTCAAGTCAGCTTCTCGCAGCTCCTTCTTTAACTTGGAGTCTTTTACTTTGCTTTTGTTCTTTTGCCTGATAAAATAGGATCTATCACTATTCCCTGCCTTTGTCCCTCTTTGGTACTTGCTTCTGGGACCTCTTTCTATCCCAAACTCTCTTTTGGGTCTTTTTTTTTTGATTTGGGCCTTTGCCCTGTCCCCATCCCTGTGTCATGCTCCTTCGCTTCCCTCTAATGGCTCTCCAGTTCCAGTCACTGCCTTGAAGTATCACCCCGTTTCACCTCCTTGCTCCCTTTCCTTCTGCGCACCTGCACAGATCCGGTTCACTGCCTGAAGAAAGAAAAAACACAAACTGCGTAAGTGCAGCCAGTTCCTGGCCGGTGCATGTGCAGAAGCCCTGAACTAGGAAAATACTGAACTGCGCATAAGCAGCCATTTCCCGGCCAACACGTGCTGAAATCCCAAGGTCGGCTTGGAAGTGGTGATCCCCAACTGCGACTTACCAACTCAACTTCAGGTAAGTGTCTGATTTCGTTGCACATTTGTCCCTCGGCAAAATAATGCTTCACTACAGTGAGGTTTTTTCAATATCTTAACAATTTATTTTCAAGAACATAATCTCAAAATCTTCTAACAAATAGGTTAATATTTTCATTTTGTTTCACTAATACACATAAAATTATACAATTCAACCAAAACAAAAATCAATGCATGTAGCAAACAGGATTAGCAGGATTCAAACATCATATAATTATCATAACCCAACACCTGCGTTTCTTTTTGCTCTTATTCCTGGTGTTTATCTCGACGAATAGTGTCTCATTTAAGTCCACAGCTCCAATCTCATCCTTTTTGTTAGCTGCAGCCGTAATTCCATCCTCAAGCTAATTTTCCGAACTCAAACGTGGCAAATTCTCATTTCAAGATGATAAGGCCAAAATATTATCTTTGTGCGGGTACAACTCATTTGCCCTCTGATCAAAATCTCTTCTAGCTGTTTCATGGACGTTATTGAGATGCTTTTTATCTTCACACAAAATATTCTCATTAACTTGCTTGGATTGATCTCTGACATTGTGAGTTCTTGTAATTTCTCCAGATTCAAATTCAAACGGGTCTTCTTTGTTTCTCTTCGAGCAATATCACTTGCTTCCTCACTGTGGATTATTTTTATTTGTTCCAATATTTGAACTCATTTACATAGTTTACCTACCATATAATTTCAGTCCTCTTCAGGTTTCAAAAGGCCTTTTGCAAAGTGTCCACTTGCCTGGATTCCAGCCTCTATGCCATATGTGTCTACACTGGCAAACACTACGCCACCTCTTCCCCCGCCCCCACTTCGGCGCTGATAACAGTGAGGGCAGAACACCATGACATAGTGCTTGAGAAAAAAAAGACATGTGGAAAACACTTCAAACATAAAGGTGACATCACAAGTTATATGTAGATGTTCAGCTTGTGTGCTCCATTGCTCAGTTGCACTCGTTTATATTGTTGTTTCCCACTATGTGATTGTCTGTTATTTATAAATGCGAGGGAGGCCATAGGGCAGCAGAGCTACGAAATGTTCTTCTTGAGCATTGGATGTCATTGAGATGTTTAGAATGGAGAGAGCACAGAAAATGTACTGATGGGCTACTGAGTTGCTGGCATGCACTCTTAATCTGGTTTCCCCATGATGTTTCAGGAGAAATAGAACACCTTAGGGGATGCACCGCAGGATCACGGTTTTCCTTGGCCCCCAGCACCAAGACCTTCATGTCCTGCCTGCTCTTTCACATGGCTCTGACTTTCATTAGGGTTCTCCTCAGAATCTCTATTACAGTCATCTTCGGAAACCTCAATGTGACCGTGCATGCTCTCCATGGCCTCAACCCACAAAAGGGCAAAGTTGTGAAAAACACAGCAGATGATTATGCCCAATGAGACATGAGCCAGAGAATGTTACAGGGATCCTGCAGACCAGCCCAGGCACGAATACCCTCAATGGCATGACATTATGCGTTCCTCTCGATAATTGCCCTTGTGGCGGCATTGCTGGTATCGCAGCTGTCTTCTGCAAGGATTCTTCAATATCTGGGTAGCGTCATAAGCCAGCTTTTAAATGTCTACCCCTATTCACCCACTTGCCAGCTATCCATTTGTTGGTGGGCAGTGGTGGCGGGCCATGAAAGCCTTGGCAACTGGGGGAATGTAATTATCATACAACTCCTAGAATACAGTGCAGCTGACTGTAGGACATACGGCTGTTGATCCCAGTTGATCTGTAGGTGTAGCAAGGGAACCCTCTAATTCATAAAGTCTCTGACTTTCTCCTAGGTGCCCTGTTCCCACATGGGTCCAGTGTACTTGGGAAACCAAACTGGCCCAAAGCCTCTACCCCTCTTTGCTTAGCTCCCCTCGCCTGTAGCTCGCTTCATAAAGGCTTGCAGTCTCCTAAATAAAGTGCCTGTGCAGTGGTGGGCAACTGACCTGGACTCCAGAAAGATCTTTTATAGGCCCTTGTATGGATGCTGACGCCTCGAGTTTAAGAGTCACAGTTACTTTCAATGCAACAGGCATTTGGTATCCTTTAAAGCAGATTGATCATATCTCTGCAGAACCATCTCGCACAATGAAGTGACAGCTGCCTGTAAAAGGTGAAATCTTCTTCTATACTGTTTTCTTTCATCTACATGTAGATGGAAAGCTGTTGGTCTGCGCTTCCAGTTGGGGTTGTTGCGTCTCCTCTGACGACGATGGCCGTGAACCTGGATTTCAGCCGCTTCAGCATCTCCCCGGTCATGGTTGATGGCAGACATGTTGCTACTGTCTCTGGCCAGTTGGAATCCTTTCCATCATTCCCATCTCCCCTATTTTGCAGAAGGATCTCTCACCTGATTTACAATATCCATTTGGCTTAATGAGTATTTCTGTGTCGAGCTTTATGAAAGCCCGCTCTGACAGAGGCTCTCTTGGTTCTGAGCCTCTGAAAATTAACAAAGGATGTATCAAACAGTTGGCGAAAGTTGCGAGTAAAAGAAGAGCACGAGACGATGCTACAATCTTAGCAGAAGGCTCTTAACTCCATTTTCTATCACATTACTCTGGGCCTTTGCCCCGGTTAATCTCAACAGACAGAAGCCTGGCCTGATTCATGGCTACTTGCACACAGGCTGTTTAAAATTTAGTTCAATTGCCTGATTAATCATATTGATTGATATTTAATTGATGGCAGGTGTGCTTCAGACTTTTATAGCCGACCCATCTCCGGTAACATTGAAATCGTGGTGATTAAGTCGGGAATCTCTCCAGAATCGCTACTTTTTACTTGAGCTTACATGCTGTAAGGCCAGCATTGTTTGTCCAATAATTGTCCTTGAGAAGGTATTGGTGAACTACTTTCTTGAACAGCTGCAGTCGATCTGGTGTAGGTACTCCCACTGCTGTCAAGTGCCTCTGGGAAGCGAGTTCCAGGATTTTAATGACCTAACAGTGAATGAACGTGCTATATAGTTCCAGGTCAGCATGGTGTCTGGCTCGTAGGGAAACTTGGGGGTGGTGGTGTTGTCATGTGTCTGTTGCGCTTGCCCTTTTAGGTTGCAGAGGTCGCAGCTTTGGAAGGTACTGTCGAGGCCAGTTGCTGCATTGCATATTATGTATGTTATACACTGCTACTATTGTGCAAACGTGGTGGAAGGAGTAACTGCTTAAGTTGGCGAATGGGGTGCCAATGAAGTGAATTGTTTTATCTGAGATGGTGTACATCGCGAACCCTGCTCCTGGAGAGCCTCAATCCAGCAGGTTGTAGAAGTCATCATTAAATCACTAACTTAAGACTTGGATAAATTGCATTGTGATCAATTAAGCTGATGATTTGTTAAATTAAGTAATTTAAAGATCATTTGGGGCCAAAATATGATTGGGAACATCTGTAAATTCAGCCGCCAAGGACCAGGGTTCTCTTAATTGAACTGATTACTTGCTTCATTGATTGATAACCAATGGGTATTCCCAATCTTTAAAAACAGGTGACTGAAAAGACTAACTGGATTGGAGCTCTCCAAGACCAGGGTTGGAGACCCTGGTGCTTCACTAGTTTAGTATTTTTGTAGCCACAATCATCCAAGCAAATTTCTGCCTAATGTCTGCCTGCCTGTATGAATTGTGTGAGACATTCACCCAGGTGTGTCGGCGGGTGTTGGATTGGTTTGTTGGCTGGACTGGCAGGCTCTTGATAGAAGATGGTACGGGGGTCTTTGGGCCTTAATTTGACTGGAGTCAGTTCTGCTATGTCCTACCTTGTTTTATAATACTACCAATAAAGCCAGCATAGACTTTAAGATTCTTCCATCCCTGATATTTGTTACGGAATTCTGCAGCCAGGTTTCTGGGATGATCTGACCCTTTCAGATTTGTTGCATTGCGTCTTGTAGATGGCCCCCAACAAAAGTTGTAACTTTGCAGCTCTGGTTGGGGCATTGATTGTTTCAGTTGCTGGGTAAAATTTCAATCGAGCGGGTTGCTTTGTTCTGGATGGTGTGGAGAGTTTTGAGTATTGTTGGAGTTACATTCTTTCAGGCAAGTGGTAATAATTCCACCACTTCTGTCTTGCACATAATGGAAAGGTTCTGGTGCATTAGAGGATGAATTGCTCACTGCAGAGGAACCAGCCTCTAGATCTGCGTGGCTGGTCCACTTAAGGTGCTGTACAATTCGATTGTCACAATGCGAGTCTGTGAAGTAATTGGATGCAAACTTAGCAACGTTTCATAAACACGTAATCGGATTATATCATTCAGGTAGGTAAACATCTTACCGGATGTTTGTGTGGGGACATTTCTTCGAGGTTTCAAGATGTCTGTGAATATTAGTGTATTGTTACTTTTGGCTTAGATATAGTATAATCCATTGCGCTTAACAATTAATAACAGTTGTAATTTTCCACTCTGATGAGTCATTTACCATAGATAGCTCAGTAGTTACTCTAAGAAATGGTCGTAGTCTACATGTTAACGCATATGTTATAACATGTTCAGTTCTTTCTTTCAAAAGTAGTATAATGTTCCCCGTATCTGGCTATGCTAACTGGCTTTCAGTCATGTTTTTTCTTGGGCAAAACAAAAAAGTAAAGATGACCATTATATTGCTCATACTTTGACGCATATAGCAAGTCTGCTTTACAATGGAGGTGATAATAAAAACAATTATCATCGAGTTGAGTCGAAACCACCCAAAAAATATCTTTTCTGCATTAGAAATATAACGGATGTATATACCCTATCGATGTTTCAATAATAGTACTCATTACAATAGCAATATGACCAACAATGATCAGTATTTCGCTTGGGACCTTAAAGTCCGGGCCCCGTGTGAAGGGTTCTATGGCACCATAGGATAGCAGAGGAGTTATCCATGGTGTCCTAGCCAATATCATTCCTCAATTAGCACCACAAAACAATGATTGTGCAGCCTTCACAAAGTTTAGGAACTTCCTCCGGCCGTTCTTCCTAGATTGCAAAATTGAGTAAACTTTACAAAATGCTCATTTGCTGGACAGTGTGTTGGAACATTCAATGGTTATGAAAGGTTCCTCATAAATGAAAATATTCTTTCTCTCATTGCACAAAGTATAATAGTTATATCAGTTATGATGTTGCAAGGCCTAAGTTGTCAAGCAACTGACAAAACCTAATTGAAGAAAAACCTGAGCCTTCATATTATTCGGAACAAGATGAAAATTAGCGCCAATTTAGCATCGGGGAGCTCCTTTTAAAACACAGCCAAAGACAACAGTGATAACATTGTGAGAATTATTATTTAATTGGTCATTCTATGATGATATTCAGATACACTACATTACTGGCGGTAACCCTTCCCAAGTTGCTATTTTCACAAATGAGTGTTGCACAAAGCCCGTGTAATTTGGGTCAGGAGAGAATTCGCTTACATGCATCAACCACTCTCTAAAGTAATTGATAAAGATTTTTTTTCGCGAATATGGATATGCAGCTTGTACAACAATTGTCACTGGTCATCTATAAGAGAAATATTTGCAAATGAATACAGAAACGCCATAGAAAGAAAAGCATAGGAAGGAAGAAGTTAGAGTGACATCTGCAATCAATGGCATGAAAACCAGAGTGATCGACCAAAGGTAGAGAGTTGCTGCGCGACAAAAAAATAAACATTGGATTACTTCTAAAACTTCTTTATGCATCAGCTTCAAATGAAATAATAATCATTTTTATGGAAGCATTCATAAGTAGCAGCAATTAAATACAATTTTGAAACTTAGGAATCGTAACATTTTGCGAACACATACCTTTCTCTCTTTGTTTCAGGTTTTCTTCTACTGAGGAAAACAAATAGCACAAAACATGCAAAAAGCTTTAGTTGTTAAGAATACATTTTAAAAACTATACAAGTCTTGAAACCCCAGAAAGTATCTGGATATGGTGTCCAAAAACTAGTTATGGTGAACTGTTGCACTGACAAGTAGAGATTGTTCTGAATCTGCAAAAGGTGCCTAAGTATCTCCCCATTAATTCAGACTTAACCTGCCGATTTTTGTTTACATTTTTAAAACTGAATTATCTCTGCATTTCTTCGCTCAAAAAGAGAATCCTGAAATCTTTCACAGGTGCAGCGCAATCGAATTGTATTTTACTTCAAACATTTTAGTTAACCCAGACACGCCTTTACTCACGTGTCTTTTGTAGATCTTGTTTCACAGTATTTAGTTCTGAAAAGCAACAGCTATTAAAAATAATCTTAATATTGCTGCTTTGTGTCTGAACGTTATGGCAGGAGATCGATAAAAGGAGATTTGTTTCAGCGGTATCATCTCATATCCCTAAATTTGCAGCAGCAATTTAATGTATGCACGATCACACCTTTGGTGTGGGGAAGAACTTTGTATCTCTCTAACAGCACTGATCTCTGCTTAAGCAGTGAAATTTATTCAGCCAATAGAAATGTCGATGTGGTTGTCTTATTTTACAACATGAAAACTTAAGCAGATATCTTGGGATAAAAAAATGCCTCAGAAGCTGGGGAAAATGAGCATATCGAATATAATACTTCAGGCCACATCATTCATGTAACTGATTTGAATATAACTGTCAAGCTGTTTGTTTGCTAGTGCCCTCCGTGGGTTATTGGGTACCTCCAAATTCTTCAATTCGCAAAGCATTTCCAGTTAATCCAAATGTTCATGCGTAGGAAAAATCGAATAAGGAAATTTCGGACAGTATGTGAGAAATAAGTAATTAATTTAATTTCAGAATGTTTTGTCGTGGGTGCTGGAGAAATGCATTCCCATCATGCTTTGCTCTATGTAAACTTTAATTTGATCCAGATTATTTTTTCACACATATATGGCACATACTTTGTAATCAGCTTTAATTAGTTGCAATAAGATTTAGTATTTGCCCTACCTAAATTAATTTTGAAAAAAATGGTGTTGATGCAACAGGAAAATTCTGTACGTGCTACACTTCTGTAATTGAGATTCTTTTTCTATTTTTAAAGAGCACTTTGGCTATTACAAACAACTGAAGCAACACGTCAACTGATTCGATTAGCCCTTCACTAGGACATGTGGCCAACATACCTGGCATGACGCCGGCACTGTAATTTATATATTCAATTGTGTTGGTGGAGCAACGCCTTTCCTGACTGGGGCTATATAAGGTTCTTATGATCGATCAAACGTTGTGGAAAAAATATTGTCAGCCCATTGTCAGAAAAGTGTAAACTAAATTGGAACATGTCAAAAGGACTAACACATGCTCTCGGACAAGAAAGTAAGAATGGAAATAAGAAAAGAGAAATACACCTCAGAAAGGAAAAGGAAGGAAACAGAAAGGAATAACAAAAGAAAAAAAACGGGGTAGCAGAGAACTTTAACATTGCTAAAAAGCGAAATATATTTCTTTTATCTGGTACTCAACAGGAGATAATCAAGAATGCAAAATTTCAAACGATCAGGTCAATTTAAACGGTAGGAAAAAAAGGGTGCTTATTGGTTGGCAAGCCGGCTCCAATCGTCCGAGACATTGTCTTTGTAAAAACAAAGGGGAACAGTTCCTGGGTAATTAAAAACTATGGTGTAATGCTTGAACATATTCCTCTTGTTTGCAGTGAATTGTTCCCTGCTTATGAATAAATGTCACTTAAAGTAAGCCATGTTACGAGACCGAATGATTATTTTAGATTGGTTGTTAGAGTAGTTATTAGCGCAATTATTCAGCAAATATGCCTGCTTTTGGAATCACATCTAATATTGTGTGTTTGGCTTTGTGTTTTGCAAGTGCAGCAACGTGGCGTACAGGTTATACTTTACCTATTACGAGCAACTGAAGCAACATGTCAATTGATTCGATCAGCCCTTCACTGGGACATATAGCCTACAAACCTGAGATCACACCACCACTGTAATTCATGCACTGAATTGCACGATTGTGTTGTAGGAGCAGTGTCCTTTCAGATTAACGGCACCACTAGAATATCTGCTCCATAGTAGCAGATTTAAACTGCTTGCTTAACATGTTGATCAAATGTTTGCGAAGCTTTACCTTGCCATAGCAATTGATCTAGAATGGGCACCTTTCGCATTGATATTTGGCGACAATTGAGGAATCTGAGAGTTTGCCTGATGCATAGTGAGCAATGACCTGATAAGGATAGCCATTGACTGGCAGGATAACTTTATGCACTCTCTTTCTGCATCAAACTTGCAAGGTGAGTAAGTGGTTAGGAATCTATTTAAAAGATTACTGGAAAATATTGCTGCAAAAAGAGACGTGATGAAGCTTTACAGCTTGCACTTATCAGGCCACTTAACAAGAACACCAAATGTAAAGAGAACAACAACTTATTCTGTATGTGAAGGGAGTGCTGATTAGGTGGCAAGCTGGCAAGGCGTTGCCATGATTAATGCAACAATTGATGATGACGGACAGTTAACTGCCAAACATCATATGAAATTTAAGCCTCGCATCTTGACGCTGATTGACCAAGGCATTGCCGTGAGGAGTGAGTCAGCGAATGGCTGACGTTTATTTTGTTTAGCTAAAAAAGGTGCAATGTTTGCACATGTTCTTTCTGCTTGCAAAGAACTGGCCCTGTGTGCACATAGCTTCCAGTACACGCAGAAGAGCCACACTGAAAGCATGACTGACAATCTTGAATTGGTTGTCATCATAATTTATTGCACGTTGAGGATTATTTAGCAAATGTTTCCCAATTGCAGAATCACTTCTAATATTGGTCATTGTGTTTTGAATTTTGTAAATACGATCTCGTTGGGTACAATTTTCACCCGTGATAAGTGGCTGGTATATGCATTTTTATATGATCTGCCAGTCTTTGGAACATACGACCTACAGACCTAGCATCACAGTGGCACGGAAATTCATGTACCACATAACTCATTTGTGTGATATGCAGAATGTATTTTTGGCTTGACGGCAGCATTCTGTTAATAGTGAATACCACTCGTGCTGCTATTGCATACAGCAGTGTGAGACAGTTAGCTTCACGAGTTGCTAATTTATTTGAGTTACCTTGCCCTTCCATGGTAATCTGAGACAGACTGGACAGTTTTCAGGGCTGAAAGTGACGGCCTTAAGCCCGTTCATGAGATGCATGATATACAGCAGGAAATGAGCTGATCAGTGTAGCCAATTTCCAGCAGGATGTCTTTGAAACGCCTTATTTCAACAGGAAGATTGAAATTTGAGAAATGGCTCGGACCAAAGTTTCCAAAGAAACCAATCTTATAGTGTGTGGAACTGTATGAATCCAAATATTGACCAGTGAATGTAGGCTTGTGGTAGGCCATGGTGGAGAACCCCCTGACAGGTTTCTCAACTAGTAAGTCAAGGAAAGGGGGTTCATGTTGCATCTGAATGCACGCAGTATATGAAATAAGGTAAACAAGCTTGTTGCGCAGATTGAAATTGGCAGGTATGATTGGTGGGCATCACGGAGACTTGGCTGCAAGGGGATCAGGACTGGGAGCTAAACTTCCAAGGATATACATCCTATCGAAAAATATGCAGATTGGCAGAGAGGGTGGGGTTGTTTTCTTAGTATGAAATTAAATCGATAGCAAGAAATGGCGTAGGGTCAGATGATGTAGAATCTGTGTGGGTAGAGTAGAGGAATCGCAAAGGTAAAAAAAAAACATAATAGGAGTTAGGTACAGGCCTCCAAACAGTAGTCAGGATGTGGGCTCAAGATACACCAGGAGATAGGAAAGGCATGTAAGAAAGGCAAGGTTGCAGTGATCATGGGGGATTTCAATATGCAGGTAGACTGGGAAAATCAAGTTGGCAGTGGATCCCAAGAAAAGGAATTTATGGAATGTCTACGAGATGGCTTTTTGGAGCAGCTTGTGGTGGAGCCCACTAGAGAACAGGCAATTCTAGATTTAGTGATGTGTAATAAGGCAGATTTGATAAGGGAGCTTAAGGTGAAAGAACCCTTCGGAGGAAGTGACCATATTATGATAGAATTTACCTTGCAATTTGAGAGGAAAAAGCTGGAATCAGATGTAATGGTAATACAGTTGAATAAAGGCAACTACAGAGGCATGAGTTAGGAGCTGGCCAGAATTGACTGGGAGATGAGCCTAGCAGGAAAGACAGTGGAACAGCAACGGCAGGAGTTTCTGGGAGTAATTTGGGAAACACAGCAAAAATTCATACCTAGGAAGAAGAAGCATACTAAAGGGAGGACGAGGCGACGATGGCTGACAAGGGAAGTCAGGGATAACATAAAAGCTAAAGAGAAAGCATAAAATGCGGCGAAGAGCCGTGGGAAACCAAGGGATTGGGTAACCTACAAGGACCAACAGAGGACAACTAAAAAAGAAATAAGAAGGGAGAAGATTAAATATGAGGGTAAACTAGCCAGTAATATAAAAGAAGATTGCAACAGTTTTTTTCAGATATATAAAGGGTAAGAGAGAGGCAAAAGTGGAAACTGGGCAGCTGGAAAATGACTCTGGAGAAGTAGTAGGGAACAGAGAAATGGCGGAGAAACTGAATAGGTACTTTGCATCAGTCTTCATGGTGGAAGACACGAGTAACATCCAAAGTTCAAGAGAGTCATGGGGCAGTTGTGAGTATGGTGTTCATTACCACGGAGAAGGTGCTAGGAAAACTGAAAGATCTGAAGGTGGATTAATCACATGCACCAGATGGTTTGCACTCCAGAGTTCTGAAGGAGATAGCTGAAGTGATAGTGGAGGCATTAGTGGTGATCTTTCAGGAATCACTGGAGTCAGGGAAGGCCCTAGAGGACTGGAAAATCACTAATGTAACCCCACTGTCTAAGAAGGGAGTGAGGTAAAAATTACAGAAATTACAGGCCAATTACACTGACCTCGGTCGTTGGTAAGATTTTAGAGTCCAGTATTAAGGATGGGATTTCAGAATACTTGGAAGTGTATGGCAAAATAGAGAAAAGGCAGCATGGTTCCATCAAGAGGAGGTCATGCCTGACAAATCTGCTAGAAGTTTGAGGAGGTAACGAATAGGTTAGACAAATTAGAGCCAATGATTGTTATCTACTTGGAGTTCAGAAGGCCTTTGACAAGATGCTGCACAGGAGGCTGCTCACTAAGATAAGAGACCATGGTGTTAGAGGTAAGATGCAAGCATGGATAGAAGATTGACTGTCTAGCAGGAGGCAGAGAGCGGGGATAAGCGGGACCTTCTCAGGATGCTGGCCAGTGACTAGTGGAGTTCCACAGGGGTCAGTGTTGGTACCACAACTTTTCACTTTATACATTAATGATCTAGATGAAGGAACTGAGGGCACCCTGGCTAAGTTTGCAGATGATACAAAGATAGGTGGAGGGACAAGTAGTATTGAGGAGGCGGGGAGGCTGCAGAAGGATTTGGACAGGTTAGGAGAATGGGCAAAGAAGTAGCAGATAGAATACAACGTGGGGAACTGTGAGGTCATGCACTTTGGTTGGAAGAATAGAGGCATAGACTATTTTCCAAATGGGGATAGAATTCAGAAATCTGGAGTGCAAAGGGACTTGGAAGTCCTAGTCCAAAATTCTCTTAAGGTTAACTTACAGGTTGAGTCGGTAGTTAGGAAGGCAAATGCAATGTTGGCATTTATTTCGAGAGGACAAAAATATAAAAGCAGGGATAAGCTGCTGAGGGTTTATAAGGCTCTGGTCAGACCACATTTAGAATATTTTGAGCAATATGGTCCCCGTATCTCAGGAAAGATATTCTGGACCTCTCACGAGAACGATTCCTGGAATGAAAGGCTTAACATATGAGGAACGTTTGAGGACTGTGGGTCTATACTCGATGGAGTTTAGAAGGATGAGGGGGGATCTGATTGAAACTTACAGAATACTGAAAGGCCTGGATAGAGTGGACGTGGGGAAGATATTTCCATTAGTAGGAGAGACTAGGACCCGAGGGCACAGCCTCAGAATAAAGGGAAGACCTTTTGGAACAGAGATGAGGAGAAACCTTTTAGCTAGAGCGTGGTGAATCTATGGAATTCATTGCCACAGAAGGCTGTGTAGGCCATGTCATTGAGAGTATATAAGACCAAGATAGATAGTTTCTTGATTGGTAAGGGGATCAAAGGTTACGGGGAGAAGGCGGGAGAATGGGGTTGAGGAACTTATCAGCCATGATTGGATTGCGGAGAAGACTCGATGGGCCGAATGGCCTAATTTCTGCTCCTATGTCTTATGCTGTTCCTCAATTGCAAAGATGAATTTGAGCGCACCATGGAGCATATTATGGCATGCATGGATATTATCACATGCAGCTTTGGATTTAAATATACCGAACATATCACTCAAATATGAAAAATATGTGAGGGATAGGAGTTTGGGTGTCATTCCATCGTTTTCTTGGAAACCAAGAAAGATATTTGTGAGAGCTGGATTGGAGCAGATTCCATGGCAACACCAGGTATTTGGGCATGCATGGTGTTATTGAGGTTGAACTCAACTGTGCAAGTTGCCGAGTTCATAAGTTCAATGAATTCTGATTCCCGGAATAGTGGGGGATCTAGATCCCAATGATACAGTGTTGCAGAGCAAAAATCTACTTCTTCCTTAATGGAAAATTGGTGACTAGGCTAGGAATGTCAAAGGAGCACATGGATACTACATTGTTATCGATATGCAAGTTCTGTATGGTCTTGGTAATTTAGAAGGAATCCTTCACTGCTTATATGGGAAGTTTGCTCAAGACTGGTTGCAACATCTCGCCCAACCTGATGAGTGTCTGGTGAGTGCAAGGTGAAAAGCTTTGACGTTACTCCTTTGTCAGCAATACTTACATTCTGTACTACCAAATGACTCTTATAGGAAGGCCAGTGTAATAGAACGTGAAAATATCAGAATCTTCAAGTATATAGGGAAAGGGAGCACTTTAACCTGCTTCATCTCGGAAGTGTATTTTGACTTCGGATGTATATATATAGGTGTTAGGTACCATAAAAACCACTTTACGATCAACATAACGTGACTCTTTTACGGTTGCTAGGCGCAACATATATTCATATTAAGTGAACTGTTCTCAAAGGAATTTGTGCCTTTGTGCATTTTGTTGAATTACGTAGGAGTTTGGGAAGCCTGTCATTTCCCACTGTTATCTCCATGGACACGCCTCGGACTATCACAGTCCACTTGTCAAATAATTAGCAGCGCTTTCTCCTGTGATACATATTGCTGTGATCGTTTGAAATTTTACATTCTTGCGTTTTCCCTAATAATTGCAAGGAGAAAACGGCAACACGCCTCCCGTTCAGCAGCAGTCAAGCATAAGTTAAGGAAAGGACGAATGAAAGAACGAGAGAAAGGGGGTGTGGGGTGGGGTGTGGGGGTGTGGTTTAAAAACACCCAGGTTATCATTATGCAGATCTGTCGAATTTTGTTTTGTCTGAATGCTATTACCTTTTTTTTAACTAATATTACCTAATCATAAATTATTTTTAACAGGCTACTGTAGTTGTAATAATTTGTATGAATGGGCACTGAAGGTTAAATCAGCACTGAGGCAGACATGGCTAACATCAGTCAATTTAAAAGCAAACATATGAGCTGAGAGCAGTTCCTATTGATCATATTTTCAAAAGCTTCTGTTCGTGCACTTATCCCTTTCTTTATCACTGAACGCTTCTTCTGTGTAGTAAGTAAAACATTATTTTATTAAAACAGAGTCGCTATGATATATTAATCGGTTGGCCAAACAAAGTCTATAAACTTTCAGCATTTGGGGTAAGAATGATTATAGTAATCTTTTGACAAGGTGCTGCATATAATAATACATTGGCATTTTTAACAAGTAAATTATAGACTGAAGAAAGCAACACATGTTGATGAATGCAGCTCTAGTTTCGCATTTTGATTCCTTCCAATGAGAAATACTGAAGAAATTTTAACCGATTCTTCCAAAGGGGAGTGTGCAACATCATGTGCAAAACTGGATTTACGTCCGGCCTGATTTCCCTTTCGATTGAAATTCGTAGAATGGAAGATTTGATGTGTTGGAAACAAAGCTCCAGCCCCATTTAAAATTAACTTAAACATGACCTGAATATTAGACGGGATACTCACGGAGGTGAAACGAGCCAATTTTGATATTGCTTCATCATTTAATCTAATCAGATGATTATTTATTTATGTAGCGTAAATTAAAGTAACACAACGAGGACCTAGTCCTATGCTAGCCACCCAAACTTTTCAGTAAGAAAAATATCGTTTACGTTAAATTTGTTTCCTGGCTTTCAGCAATATTTTCATTGTTGACTAATGAATCAAGTTGGCTGCAATTGTTCAACCTTTCAGCTCCTCTTTGAAAATATAAATTTTATCAAGCTCTAAAAATCCTTGATCAAATCTGCTGGTTAGATATTTTGTTTCCCCAATTCTTGGTAATTCCAATTCAATTAACTCCAATATTTTACCGAGAAATGAAATAGCAGGTATTGAATCCTGGTCTGTGAGTCGTTACGAAAAAAAAAAAGTTATGACATATTTTCTTCCGTCACATCCTTTAATAAAAGGCAAGGGTGGTCATGGCAATGTCACTGGACTATCAACCCAAAACCCCAAACTAATCCTTTGGGGACACAATTGAAAATCCCATGGTGGAATTCAGCATTCAGTTAATGTATCTGGAAATAACATCAATAATGGTGGCATCCGGTTAAGTAATGCCCTTCAGGGAAGGAAATCTGCTATCCTTACCTGGCATACATGTGACTCCAGCGATCTGGTTGACTCTTAACTCTCCTCTGAAATGCCCTTGTGAGCCCTTAAGTTCAATGGCAATTAGGGATGGGCAACAAATACTGGCCTTGCCAGTGACTTCCAGATCCCATGAAATAATAATAATAATAATAAATGATCTGCTGTACAATGAGGCATTTGTTAACTACCTCAACTTTATTTCATTATCATCTCCCTGAATCCTAGGCATAAATCATCAAATCCATGTGAAATTATTAAATTACTTTAAATTTGAATAAGTGGTTTGACATTAACAGGCCTGCCATAATATCATCTTGTAATATTGTCCACTAGAATTGAATTATATAACAATCAAAATGTTAAGGGAACTGAGGAAATTCTCATCAGTTTGAATGCACACATTTAACTCATATTTTGTGTAGGTCTAGCAGATCTTTGACGGTTGGTCATTGAATCAAAATATTAACAACACTCTTCACTTTGGCTACCGTTGGAGAAGGGACAATAGTGGATTTATTCTACCAATACCTTTTTTAATTGAGACTGAAATTCAGTGGGTTGCTTAATGGATGGATAAACATCTTTGGAACGTTTTTCCAACCGACGAAGTATTTGCAAGAGTTTTGGATGCAACTGTCACATGAGGACTTATTTAAGTCAGACACATCTTCGAATGTCCCACCTAGTCGGGAATAGTGGTGGGTAATTAAAGAACGCACCAGTGGAAGAGGTCCCATACACCTTTCCAACCTCAATGATGCGGAAGCACAGCACAGCAGTACAAAAGACAAGGATAAAGCATTCGCAACCATATTCAGCCAGAATTGCCAATAAGATTATGTCTAGAACTTTTGTAAGTCAGCAGAGATGGAATACTATTCACTTGCTTGGCTGATTGCAATTGCAATAGCGCTCAAAAAGCTCAACAAAATCCATGACAAAACAGACCGTTTCATCGGAAATCATCAACTAAAACATGAACTGTACCACTGCACACAGTTGCAGCAGTGTTTATCAAATGCACTGCAACAATCCTCCAAGCTTCAATTAATAGTGCCTATTATATGAATGTATGACCATATGGACTATGAACAGGAATAGATCATTCAGCCCCTCGAGCATGTTGCGCCATTTGATAAGATCATGGCTGATCTGATTGTGGCCGCAACTCCATTTTTCTCCCTGCACCTTTTGACTGTCCTCTTAGTGAAGAACCTATGCAACTGCCTTAAAAATATTGAATTACGCTGCCATCAACACTCTCTCTGGAACATGATTGCACAGGCTCACGGCATCCTGAGAGAGAAATGGATTCCCCTCATCTGCGTCTTAAACGGGAGGCCCCTTATTTTTAATATGTGCCCTCTACCTCCAGTCTCACCCATAAGGGGAAACATCCTTTCAGCATCCACCCTATCAACTTCCTCAGGATCTGATATGTTTCAGTAAGATAACCTCTCATTCTTCTAAAACCCAATGGATGCAGCCTTTACCTGTCCACTCTTTCCCTATAAAATACACCGTCATGCAGGAAAACAGTTGAGTGAACGTTCTCTGAACTGCTTCTAATGCAATTATACCCTTTCTTAAATAATGAGACCAAAACTGCACACAGGACTATAGATCTGCTCTTACCAATGCCCTCTACAATTGTAGCAGCACTTAGCTATTGTTGTCTACCATTCCCCTTACAATAAACGGCAACATCACTGGCTGTTCCTGTGGGCTAACATTTTGTGATTCATGTACCAGGACACGAAGATCCCACCCTCCTAGAGAATTCTTAAGTTTTTCTCCATTTAAATAACGTTGACTTTTCTATCGTTCCTTCCAAGTGGACAACTTCACATTTACCAACAATTAGGCCAGGATTTTATGCACGTGCGCCCGATCTGATGACACGTGAAATTGTGTGAGATGATGTCGGGTGCCCGTCCCGATGTCATCGTGCCCTCGCACATTATTTCGCAATTAAGACCAATCAGGAGGCAATTGAAATCGATTTTACAGTTGGTGGACGGGATTGGGGGCCTTTACATTTCGCTGAAACCTCCATCAAGGCAGGGATGAAATGTCCGGGGTGAAATATAAGAAGAAAAAGATAACTGGGGACTGATTGTTTCTGAGTTCTGCCCTCAGGTGCTTGAATGTGCTGCATAGACACAGTTTCGTGCATTTTTTTCTTGTCATTTAATCTGTCCAGGTCTGCAGCTCTCTGACGTAGCTCTGCAGCAGCTGTCTGCCTTCAGGGAGCTCGCTAGAAGCACCTAACTGTACCTTCACTTTTGTTGGCGCCTGCCCTCTTCCCGCACCGCTCCACCCCAACCCCGTCTTCCCCCTTTCCCACTCCCCCCACTGCAGCACCGAGGCTTTCTCCATGCGCGTTTCACGCTGGCTGCCCGTTAGTTGGCCAGCCAGTCTGAAATGTGCGTGCCGGGGCAATTGCGGATGGATGCGCTTTTTGCATCCGCTTCCAGACCCGGCCATCGTGCCCGCCCGAAGAACGTAAGATTCTTGCCTTAATCTATTCCCCAAATTCCACCTTATTATAAAATTCCATCCATAATACGTTAGGCAAACATTTGCAAAAGCAGGTTAATTCTGTTTGATTGCATTGGGCATTACTAAGTGCCCCTCTATGCCCTCTTTTATTCCTTCGTTTTCTCTAGACAGGTGTTAGGTACCTGGCCTGTAGCTTTCTGCTGTCCTCTCCCTCCTTGTTGAACAGAGGAATTACATTCGCCATTTCTCAAGATTATAGGACCTTTCCAGATACCAGGGAATTCTGGGAAATTAAAACCAATGCACATACAATCTCAGCAGCAAACCCACGATTTCTACACCCTAGAAGGACGAGGGCAGCAAACACATAGCGGTACCACCGCCTTCAATTTCCGCTTGAATCCACAGAACATCCCAACTTGTAACTGTACCGTTTCTTCATTGCAGCTCTTTCAAAATCCAGGAATTCCCTTTATAATTGCAGTGCGTGTACCTATACCAGACAGACTGCAGCTGTTCAGGAAGACTACATGCCACAACATTCTCAAGGGCAACTGGGGATAGGCGGCCAATACTGGCTTTTCCCCTGATGCCAACAACCCATGAAGAGAAAAATAATGTCTTTCTCCTTGAGATCTGTAAGTAATGTGCTTTGTACCGATGAAACATAATTAACGGTTTTAGAAAAATGTGCAGAAGGTAGCCCCTATTCTATGTGGAGAGGAACATTTGTTGTTTACCAAAGGATAACGTGAAGAATAGCTAATAAAAAACCTTAAGTTTGTTAGGTCATCTGTCTACGTGTTGCCAGCAATAGTAGAATAAAATTGTGATTTGGAATACAAAAACATAAAAAATAGGATCATCAGGAAGACAATCGAAACTTGAGTCTGCTGCAAAATTCAGCCTGATCGTAGCTTCTCTTCTACTTCAGCTGCACTTGTTGCACCATTTTCATATTCCTTGAATCCACTAGTATTCAAACATTGTCCATTGATGACTTGAATATACTCAACGGTGCTCACTGCAAGTCACTGCGGTGGAGAATTCCAAATGCTTCCTGAAGGATTTTATACATTTTGTTGAAACAATGCCTTGAGTCTCCAGACTCTGAAGAAGGTAAATTTTTTCTACTCATTTTTCCTCATTGGACTTTTCACTAATCTCTGGTATCATTGCAATGCCATATGATGCATTTCGTCCAAGGGAAGAATTTTCTACACTAGCTTAGTAGATCAAAAATTACAGAGAACTCTAGGTGTGGTCGCACAAGTCCATGCATATTTGCAGTACAATCCCTTTTGTTTTGTACCCCATTGCCTTAATTATTAAATGTTAACATGTGATATGTTTTATGAATTGCTTACTCTACCTGCACGTTAACTTTCTGTGATTTGTGGCCAAGGACACCGGCCCTTTCTGTTTACAAACATTTTCCTGTTTCCCACGTTTACCAACTTATTTGGCTTTTCTCTCTCCTTCCAAAGTGAATATCAACACATTCCTCGGCATTATATCACAACTCTCACCTTCTTGCCCATTAATTTGCCTGTCTAATTCATTTTGGATCTTGCTCATGACATCTTCAAGGTTGTTTTTCCCTACCCAACTTTGTAGTGTCAGTAAGTTGGAAACATTACTACCGATCCTCTGATCTAACTCTCTGGCACAGATTGTAAATGCTGAGACTCAAGCGCCAAACTTTACAGCACCCTGCTCATTACCGGCTGTCAACTCTATTTTCTTTGTCCCTTAACCGCTCCTCATTCCAACTATTAATCACAAGCACATGGGACATTTTTTTGTAGTAATCTCTTGTGTATGTCAACTTATCGGATATTTACATTTTTGAAAATAGAAACACATGAAACCTCCCTCATTCACTTTATTGCTTACATTATATCAAGCCTAATAGACTTGTTTAGCATGATTTCCCTTCCGTAAACCCGTGTTATCCCTGTCCAATAATATTCTGTTTTTCTACGTGCCACGTTATTAAGTTACCAATTACAGGTTTGAGCCCATTGCGACTGCTGGCTGGCTAAAAATCCTGCAATTTCTGATTGTCCCTTTCCCTTCTTTCTTGAATAGCAGGTTTACATTTTCTACTCCCATCCCACAGATAGTTCTAGAATCTAGGGAATTCTGGAAGATCAAAACCAAACTAGCTTTGCCTACCAAACGTTTTGTCCCTATTACGTCATTTTCACTTTTTTGAATAGCTTGCATGATTTAAGTATAGGTGATACGTACAAATGAATTCTTCAATGAATCAGTGCAGCTTCGCAGCATAAATGCTCAATTAACTTAAAAAACGATTCTTTTGTTTCTCACCTTTATATTTCAGACATTTTCTCAGTTGGTCAATATCTGGAAAGTCAAATCAAAACTCTTTGTTAGTGTATTTTAGCAACGATTAAGATTTACTCCATAATTATATTGAGGCATTTTCTGTTAATTTATTTTTACGGGAGCGCATAAAGCTTATATGGTGAAATCCCAGAAGTACCTATAATTGTAACATTTGGATGCCATGAATAGTGTCTAACTGTTCCAATTGATTGAGAGAAAGTTAAACAATGGACACAAATATATCACATTATGAAAAGAAGGAAAATTGAGATCAGAAAACACTGACAATAAATATCACACTGGCGATAAATAGTTTAAACTTGTTTGCAAAAAACATGCTTCGGCAAAGAGCATAATACAGCTGCATCTAAGGTAAAGATTAAGGATACCAGAAGCAATCAATAGAGGGCTAGAAGCACAATCTTGCAGCTCAGCATATATAAGGCGTGAAATTTCATAACGCATAAAAAGACAGCCGTAGAAGCGGGCAAATTGAAAAATTGTGTATGATGCCATTGAATTCAAGAACACCATCGTCCTACTTGATTGCAATACAAGGTTTGGAACACAAAATCCTAACACTGCTGGCCATCTGTTTAAGGCCAATTAAGGTCGTTCCAAGGCAACGATGAGCAATATTACGAACTGCACTGAACCTTTTGGGCCACTAGTGGGTCTCATGGTGGGTTGGAGCATGGTGGGGTTGTAGGCTCAGAAAAGTTTTATTCACCACAGTGGGCCTGCATTTGAATGTGCATATGCATTTAGAAAGACAGAAGACCTTGGATGGAAGAAGTTGAGATCAGAAGAAGTTGCTTTGGAAGGTGGGAAGGCGGTATGTTATGAATTATTAGGTACCCTGGATAAATAATGCCTCGTGACAGGGCCGTTTGGAAAATATCTGTCAGAAAGTGAATTGCTGTTCTTGACCCTTCAGGCCCCATTCGCAAAGTCACCATACTGCATCGTAAGAACGCTGCTGCTATTGACATCGACCATTCCGTTGGAAATTCTTCTAGGTGTGAACAGATTTTTCTTCAGGCAGGCCAACCAATGCATCAAATTTAAAACTGATGTTGGCAGTCATACCAGGAGAGCCAGAACGGGAGCCATTTGAGCAATAACTGGTTTCCCCAAATGCAAGGAATAATTGACTGCATGCATGTTGCCAACAGTTCTCCTGCAGGCCAGTCAGGGACCTCCATCAACTGGAAGGGATTTCACTCCTTTAATATTCAACTGGTCTGTGACCACTGCTACTGGTTATTGCAGTCATGCGCTGATTACATTGGCCGCAGTGATGACATGTGCTTTCTTAAAGCTCTGATTTTTATCCTTTCTCCCAGCGTGCCTCTCAGGGTTGATGCTCTGCAACAGGGTTTATCACAAGGAGATGGTTCATGAAATCGGGAGGAAACCACAGCTTGAGGCAGAAGAGAGATACAAAGTGATCCAGAAGACCACCAGACAATCAATCTGATCAAACTGATTTACGTCCCTGGGCCATTTGGGTGGCTTCTTAATGCACCATCATGGGTCTCCCAGATTGTGCTCATCTTCTGCACCTTGAACACCCTGGCGCAACAAACCAACAAGGCCCTTGTTGTGGAAAACATCCAGTCCACGAGCGTTTGTTAGATGAGGATGCTGATAAGGAAGCTAAAGACAAGCTACAGTTTCCAACCCAGCTTGCTCTATCTCTTAGAGGTCCTCAAGATTCCCATGCCAAGGAAACACGGGAAGTTCTCATGCTATAACGTTTTTCATGCGCTCTGATCCAAGTACGTTTTTCCTTACAGGCTCATTAGACCGCTATTGTTTTTTGAGAGCTCAGATGATCAGCCAATCAGCTCATTGTGCTTTGGTGAAGGCTCCTCCAATCAATAAAATCTGCCATGTTCAACGCCCAGTAACTCCTGGCTTCTAACCTCCACCAAACACATCGGACTGTGGCCCCTGTCAGATCAATGATGTAGTAACAAAAATAATGTGACCCTAACGAAAAGAAGCCAACCAGCACGCATTTCACACAATCAGTCATCCTACACCCATGATTTCCATGTTCATTTACGGTGATTTCTATATTCATTTCCGAGTGCTCAGACAAGGGTTCTCCTAATCGTTGCCAGTTGTGGTGCAGACAGGTTTAATCCTTCAGGATAGGCAGAGGTTGGTTTCCCGTGGAATCAAGGGATATGGAGAACGGGTGGAAAAATCGAGTTTAGCCCACGATAAGGTATGGCCGTATGGGATGGCGCAGCAGGCATGATGGCCAGATGGTCTATTCCTGCTCCTTTTTATTGTGCTCTGACCAAATTGCCCAATTGCCTGGTCTGGCCTTGGCCAGTCGTCTTGTAGCCTGGGGCCCTGAGGGCACTGGCATATTGTTGAGCTCCTTAACAGCCGCAGTAGCCTCCTGTACTACCAGAATAACCGAGGCAGTGGTATCACAGGTAGAAATTTGATGGAATAGCTGGCAAGGTCACAGCGCCCTGACAGGAGCCGCCAGGTGAAAACTGCTGTAACTCATATGCTGTCATGAGTGCTTGACATGCTGACCTGAGAAGATCGAGGGTCTGGTGGAGAACCTAGGTGTATCCCCAATTTTTCATCGTGGTACTGCCGTCTTCAGCTCAGGGACAAGACGATGACATGCACATCTGCACGCAGCCCCAGCCTCACGGGTATACTGAGTCGCCTTGCAAGTAATCAATCTCCCAATTGTGAAGACTGAAATCGCAGAGGAGAGAAAAAGAGATCCCATCCCTAATGGCCTGGATGGACCACTATCCTTGTCAGGGCCCATATACTTTCTGGAATCTCCACCAGACCTTCATGCACTCACGCTGAGCTTTTAGTCTCTTCTGTCTTAGGGATAATTGCAATGCACCATCATTAGCCTGAGGCTCAGCATTCTGCTAGACTTCCCTGACTGTCAATGGCCACGGCTGTCAAAGCCTCTGGCAGTTGTCTCAGCACTCGTGGCTGTGGCTCCTTAGCTATTCTCACGTGCATCGCATTGGGATTGTAATATCTGTGGTTGCAGAGGTGAGAGTGAAGATGTGTTGTTGCACCCTCTGCTGTCCCCTCCACATCAGAAGGGATGGAGGACCCCGAATATGTCATCGGTGGTCCGCTGACACATCTAAGGAGAAAATGGAAAACAAGGACAATGGAGTTTTAAGCATTCAGAGCTCGTTGCATCTCATGCACCAATCCGCAACTTGGAATGTACGACAAACTATCATCCTGTCCTGTTACTGTCGCCTACCCCAAAACAGGATGGGAAGCAGCGCCTCTGCAATGGAGGCTTCGGTCTCACAGTCAGCTTGATATGGCTTGGGTGCTCTGGTAGACCTAATTCTTCTTCCATCATGATCATGAGTATGGCTACTTTGGGGAAACTTCCACTGGCCCTTGCCCTTACTCTGGCATCCTGCGTCTACTCCTCTTGTGGAGGCATGTGTTAATTATTTCAGTGCTCTCAATATATAGACCATGCTGGCAGCAGCCTTGTGTCAATAAAGTGACATTGTGGCAATCAGCAGCTTCCAGGTGTCATCAGATGTTCGAGAAACACGCCACCTGATGGTATTGCAGCCAAGCTTGAAACTTGGGGTTAGGCTTGGGTGAGTGGGTGGTGGTAGGTAGGTTTCGAAAGTCATTGTCAAAATATTCACAAAGCACCGACCTGCATGGCCCTCATGAGAGTCTGGCGCTTTCCACTCACCTTGGCAGAGGGGAGAATGTTGTTGACCCCTTTAAGACACTGGAGAAGTGTTGTCAAGATGACCCCAGGATTGCGTACCTCCTCAGCAAACACCATTCAGGCACTTTCGTGCTCTGGAGGGAGAAAGACCTTATTTATTGTGACAGCAGCCTGGAGAAGCAAATGCGGATTTATTGCCAAATGGGGCTAGCCGGCTTCTACCCGCTGCCATAGGCCCACGTGGGGAGCAGATGTCTCACGGTCTTCCGAAATGAGGAGCATTTGGGCTTGATGCGGCATCAGTGGCTTATTTTTATGATAGAAAGATGATACGAGATGCCTGGCAGGTAGAAATAAATGGTTCACATGATGAAAGAGATCGAAGTTGATTGGTAGGTCCATCTATGGTTTTTGCAGATGGAATTCGTTCTTATAATAGACTTACAGATTGGCAGTAAACAGCTCTCTGACTTGTGTGCAACCTTGGATGCTAGACCCCATAACTGGGCGCCAGCATTACCACATCCCACCATAGCTGCCACCGACTCCCCCGCCTAGAAATCTATCTATTTCCTTCTTACGTGTATTCAGTGAGTTGGCCTCCACAGCCCTCTTGCCTTCTTGGTAGCGAGTTCCACAGGTTCACCACCCTCTGAGTGAAGAGGTTTCTCCTCATCTCAACCCTAAATGGCTTAACCCGTATCCTGCGGTTGTGACCGCTTGTCCTAGACCCCCAGCCAGAGGAAACATCGTGCCAGTTCTAAAATGAGATGCCGAGGCATTTTTCCACTTACATATATGTGTGTCTCTGTATTTGTCTGTTCCACTGTGTTTTGGATGATCTATAGTTGAGTACGTTTAATGACAGAGATTGGTAGATATTTTGTTCTCTGCAGGAATCAAGGGATATGGTGACTGGACAGTAAAATGAAATTGATGCAGAATGTCAATCTTGGGCGCATTCAGTTATTAAGCACGTTCTAAGTAGCAAGTTTTTGCTCCCGTTCCATTTATGTGGCTTTAAGTGGTTTTCTAAATGTTTTGTAAATGCAGTGAGGCGTTTCACTTCTATCAATCTTTCATGATTCAAGACAATAATTGCCTTCTAGACGAAATCATTTTGCCTCTACTCCCCTTCAGCTCTCCTTATAATCAAATGAATTTTAAGTCCACTGGTTATTGACCTCCATCCTAACGGGCATATATCCTCTCATTCCACTCCAACTAGGAGCCTCAATATTTCATAAACTTCAACAAGATCACCTCCCAGTCTCCTAAGTTCCAAAGGAAACAACCTCAAATGATGGAATCTTTCCTCAGAGATGAATTTCTACTTTACTGGGTTTTTCCCTCAATGTCCTTTGTACCCTTTTGCAAAAATCGCATCATTCATGCAATGTCGTGACCAGAAGTGTGTGCAGTACTCTAGCTGTGGCCTAACGAGAGATGGATATTGTTCTAGCAAAAACTCTTTGATCTCATAATCTGTGCCTAAACAAATAAAATAAATTATGTCGCAAGTCTTTTAACCATTTGTTGGTTAATTTTTAATTGCTGATTAATCTGATTAACCATTGACAAATACCACGTAGTGCAAGGAAATGCTGCTCCCTACATAACTCCACTGGAAACAACCGTCCAGTTATAAAAAAAAAATAATAATTGAACATTATAGTTGCTTTTCTTCGCTGAGTTAATTTTGGATCCAACCAGCCAATTTTCTTTGATTCCCACGGGTTGTTACATTTCAGTTACCAGCCTCACATCTGGGACCTTGTGAAAGACATTGCTATATCCAATTGGACAACATTAGAAGTACGACTTTAATCGATACTCATTGTACTTTATTTTATGACAGCAGGAATTTATGGTCCCGCCTAAGTCAATGGAGTTTTGAATGGCTCATTACATTTTACGGCACCGGCGCCGTAAAATTCCGGCATCATATTCAATCGGATAGTCAGGCACGAGCTTCATGATATTCATGATGTGTAGTCTTTCTAAATGATTTTTTGTTCTACTTTTCATTTTGACAATACATTATCAACTAGCGATGTTACCTGACTTGCCTGTAATCCAAATTATCTTTCCCATACTCCTTTTTTTAAACAACAGCATAACCTCAAAGAATCTCAGAAAAACTGTCACTCTGGGAAACCGACCAGAGACTGATCACACAATTACTGATCGAATCTGGTAAGACCTGACTATCCGATTGAATATGATGCCGGAATTTTACGGCGCCGGTGCCGTAAAATGTAATGAGCCATTCAAAACTCCATTGACTTAGGCGGGACCATAAATTCCTGCTGTCATAAAATAAAGTACAAGGAGTATCGATTAAAGTCGTACTTCTAATGTTGTCCAATTGGATATAGCAATGTCTTTCACAAGGTCCCAGATGGGAGGCTGGTAACTGAAATGTAACTGATCATGAGTACGGGCAGTGCACGATAACGGATTAAGATGGCAGCTGCACAGCTATTTGCTCAAAAGGTAAAATTGAAGACCGTCGAAGATAAGAGAGAGACTGCATGCCCAGCTTTGAATGGTAAAACAAAGAGATTGCTGAATTCGAAGTGGCAGCAAGGGGAGGCCCACGTGTCTACCTGCACCCAAGGCTAAATCGTGTTGCGCCAGTAAGGAAGCTAACTAACATTGTTAAGTATTTTATTTAGTTATTTAGCAAATGTTTCCTGATATTTTATAACCATATATATCTTATTGCCTACATATTTAGTGCATCAAAAGGCAAGTTTATATTAAATAGGTGAATATTTACATAGTTAGTTGCATAAGACCAAGAACCCTCACAGGTAACGACCTGCACCCTCATTCCATCTGACTTCTTCACGAGGCACCTTGTGTTGATACATATGCCATTAAGCACTTCAAACATCTTCGTCATCCATTTTATTGCTTTTAATGCCTTTGGCTTCCACACACAGTTACTAAATTCCTGTTTTCAATTTGCAACATTGTTGCTCACCCTTAGAATCTGCACTCAGGGCCTGATTCCCCTACAAGCTAGTTTAATCCATCCTGAACAATCATTTCAAAGATTGACTCTATTTTATTAAGTCCTGGCTTTGCTGACTTGCAACGTATTTGGCTTGTACAGGTCCCGCCTTCCCCAGAGTAAATAGGATTTTTCCTGCACGGCCTCTCCAGCCACACATTACCTTGTACTCCTATTTTTGTACTCATGAAGGCATGACTCCGGCACATTATTTTGCTGCTTACACACAAGGGCCTCAGTGTAAATTGTACCGAAGATAATGTGATAAAATGCTTATGATATCCTTGGATATTCTTACCTCCTGTTTAAGCTTTCTGATGCCTATGCCCCCACCAGAGCATACAATTGACCATATTGGCAAGGCCTTTTAGTCCAGCATACAACTGTTTGCATGTGAAACCAGTATGGAACGCAAAACTGTCGCAGGAATTGATATTTTGATAAAGTCCAATATTTAGCTCATCTTTCTGTAGCAGACGTAAATGTTTCACTTTAGGCATAATTGAAATGCATTTATTCATTCCTGGTATTGCTTAAATTAGAAAGAAAAATCAATTTCTCCGAAATATATCCCAGATTAAGGTGAGAAGAAAAGAATAAAGATGAAAAAAATGGAACGTAACTTAGAGTTACTGGAAAAGCCTTGACAACTGACAGGGAAAGTTATACACATGAAATGCACTTCGACGTAAGATTGGAATGCCGTTTTTATGTTATCAAACCGGTGAGTATTTCACTCACCTGAGAAAAGTACAATGCGAATGAAACAGAGTGAATCCATGAATAGAGGAAAAAGTTCATTGTAAGTTATTAGACAAATGCAAGTAAACAGCTACTGCACTTGAAAGGTAGGGTCTTCAGTATAGTTAACAACAAAATAAGGAACTGATGGAATGGATGAGTATCTGAACAATAAGAGAAGTACACAGGCACTGCTTTAAGGAATATCATAGAATGAAACCAATCGGAATAGAGTGATATGTCGTGTCTTATATGAAAATAAATTCAATTAGATAGTATGAAAGACGGGGATATCGGTGAATAAGACTCATCAATAACTGAAAAGAATAATATGCAACATAGTGGCGTTTTACCTTCTGCTAATATGTCTGTTATTTTTTACCTGAGATTTTCAGAATATCATTCAGGTTTTCGTTTTCTGAAGAAGACAATCAAATGAAAACTATCTCGCTTTGATTTCACTGATTAAACACAGGAGAGAAAAATATTTTTGATAATATTCTTGTTCCACAGATTCTCTGTATGGGTAAGTCATTTTGATCTGCTTGTGTATCACCAAAGCAAGCCCCGAGATGACTGCAAAGCAGAAAATTATGGTGAAAAGTGCTGTCAAATCATAGAATCATTGAATAGCATAATAGAATGGCAGTATTACAGAAGGAGGCCTTTCAGCCCCTCCTGTATGTGCTGGCTCTTCCAGTGTGCCATTCCCCCGCATTTCCCCGCAGTGCTGCACATCCTTGTTTTTTCAGATAATAACCCAATTCACTCTTTAATGCCTCTTTTGAAAATACCTCCATTAAATTCTCAACAATACATTGCAGATTCTGATCGCTCACTCTCTGAATAGTTTTTCCTCAGATCGCCATTGTTTCATTTGCAAATTTCGTTAAATCAGGTCATATGACATAATGGAACGATGAAGTGACCATCAGTGCTGAATCATGTTCTGGTGTAGAGTCTATTTGAAACACTGCCAGGATAATGAACCTTGACACATGCATAAAGAAGTAAAAGCAATGCAGATTTAAATAACGTGAAACTGTATATTTCATTAATGCCTATTGTTGAAGACTGAAAAGTTTCTTTTGAGAAGTATATTTCATACTAGCTAATGAAATAGAAGAGTAGATAAACGTTGAATTGCACGTTTACACGGCCAGATATCAGCATGAAAGAGCCCATGAACCCTACTTTATTTATGCTTTTTTGTTTGTCTTTTGCTGTGACATCTTTTTTAAATCTTACACAAGTGCTATTGCTCCTATTTGGAGATTGAATGCATGCAATGTATTCTGCCATTGGACTAGGATTGACGTGTCGTCTTTTTTCACTTCATAGGTAGCAATTTTCGAAATTGGCCTAAAACTGCCTTTGTTGCAATTTCCTTTTAACTTGTGGTAACTGGGCTTGCAGGCGAAATACACTTATCACTATAGACCAATTGAATACTACGCAGTCAGTTCCTTTGATGTTCGAAATTTGTGTCATGCATTATTTCGTAAAGGTTATAGGCTGCTGCTTAAACTACCGATGAATTAAAGTACATTTGACACTCTGCACATGGAATAAATACATTACAGTCTGGATAAACAACGAGGGAAGAAAAGTATCTTCACAGTAGCAGCTGTTTCAGGTAAGTTAACAAAAGAGGTGGTAAACATTCATGCAATAACATATGCAGACGCAGTAAACATACTGAACGATGACGAAATCAAAGGGAGGTGGGGCCAAAGCTTTAACTGGTTTAGGAATGAATTAAATCCGGGAACAATGGCAGAAGAAGTATCTGCAAATCAAGGAAGGAGTAATAGCATCAATCTGGATGAAAACAGAACACATTGAATGTAATATAAATGCTTAAGCAGTAGGATGGGATGAAATACCAGCAGAAGTATAGACTTGCCAAATGAATTTGTAACCCAGGCCCTGAACAGTTTACTCAGTTGTGCTAATCCAAGGACATGGGGGCAAATCATTTCGGTATCGATATTCAAAGAAAAGCGATATATTCAAGATTGCAAAACCTACTTAACATTAAATTCGCACTACATACCTTGAAGTCATCGACCAGATATTGATAAAAATGGTGGAAATCCATGATGGTCGGTTCCAATGCATTCTTGGGAAAAGTATCATGAATGCATTTTTTTAGGTTTTTTTTGAGGACTAGTGATGGAGAAATGTAACATGAAGTATGTCTTCATCGATTGAGAGAAGGCTTACCCAGGTGCCTACGAAGGAAGTATGGAAATGTGCTAGAATTCGTGGAGATCCTGACAGGTACATATAGGAATGCCAGACAAGAGTAAGAGGAAGTGTGCAGGAGAGTGAGCGTTTCAAAGACAAAATTGGATTGCACAAGGATTGACAATGGGATCCTTCCACTTGTTGATTGTCATGGATGCTCTAACTTTGCAAATGAAACTGGAAGTTCCACGGTCAATGATGTTTGCAGATGACATTGAGTTATTAGCTGACAATTATAAGTACTTGAACGCAGACCTGGAGAACTGAAGAAACACACTTGAAGGCAGGGGTGTGATGATGAGTAGACCAAAGCCCCAATTCATGGAATGTAAACTGGAGTCCAGGGAAGAGAATCTCTGTGCAGCTGTTAAGATTATGGTTGAAGACTTGGATAATGTGAGTAGCTTCAAGTATCTGGAGTCAGTGTGGCAGACGATGGAGGTACAGTAATGGAAATTAGGCAGCAGATCAGCTTTAGTTGAAGTACTTGGAAGACGTGTAGTGGAGTGTTATGTTATAGGAAATCATCGTCGAATCTAAAAGGAGCGATGTACAAGACTGCTGTCAGACTGGCCTTGTTACGTAGTGCAGATACTTGGGATTCTTCAAGAAGAGAAGAACAACAACTCATGAACCAGCATACTAAGGGGTCAGTGCAAAGTTTGGCACCATTGAAGAAATTAGCCTAGACGA
Source organism: Carcharodon carcharias (assembly GCF_017639515.1). NCBI lineage: Eukaryota > Metazoa > Chordata > Chondrichthyes > Lamniformes > Lamnidae > Carcharodon > Carcharodon carcharias. Next base: position 92,752,295 of record NC_054485.1, read on the forward strand.
GATTTAAAATGTATTGTCACCTGTTCCAGCATGAAAGAGGAAATGTAGTGAAGCGCACAATGGAGATGGACTCTTCGAGGAAAGAGAAGAAGAAGGCCTAAGATCAGATGGAAAATTCAGTGGTGAAAGTCTTAACTGCAGCAGTATTTAAAAAATAAACTGGGCGCCTTACAGTAGGAGGTAGAGAAGGGTAAACAACCAGCATTATGCCATCTGAAAGTCAAATTGGAGAAGTCAATGGAGGAGGAATAAGAGGAGGAGGAAGGAGAAGAAGAATAATCAAAGTACATTTGCTACCTGCAATGAATATATTTAGGTTTTTTCTGACCCTCAATTCCATGAATAAACACCATTGAAGGAATGTTAATTGACATTGAACTGTATTTCTCGCAGCAAATGCGGAGCTTATGTAACCATCAGGGGAACGAGCTTTAGAGGGAGGCACATTTGGCGAATTGAGCTAAGATCCACCAATGCATTTGCAATGTCAATTTGAAAGCGCTACAATTCCCCACTTTTGTTTGGACTTTGATATTGTGCGCTATAGTTGCAATGACGGGTTTGTGTAATTAGCAGGGCACTAGGCAAGTACTCAAACACAAGCTGGGTGGCAGAAAGAAAGACAAGACTGAAGTGCTTCTTCTCTACTTTTCCTTGGAAGCAAACATTACAAAGAGTAAAGCTTCCAAAAAAAATTTCAGTATGGACGTGATTGTACAATTTTATAACGGAATGATTAGCAATAACATAGATCACTAAACGCGACACAAATGACCTACTTTTGCAAAATGAAATGACATACAGACCTGAGTTATGTAATAAATTACATTCGATAAATTATACAATAATAAATTCTAGTTTAAACAATCCTATGCAAAAAATGATGATGAATGTTCTGGGTAAGGGGAAAACATTATGATTATTGAATTAAAAACAGACAATGCTGGAATTACTCGGCACGTCTGGCAGCATCTGCGGAGGGATGCCACAGTCACTGCCAGACCTGCTGAGTTTTTCCAGCATTTTTTTGTTTTTACTTCAGACTTGTAGCATCCGCAGTATTTTGCTTTTATATTATTATGATCATTGGCATTATTATTATCATTTGCCTATCCAATTTTCCTCCTAATTTTGCCCTCTTTTCTTATGTAGTGCTCCTTATGGTGAAGGAGAATGCATATAGTGCATGATATGGATTGCGTTCACCAATAGGCTTCACATATCCACTCCACCGCATTATTAAATTTACAGAAAAAAGTGTATGGCTCTTATCATGTTTGAAATGTTAAAAAGGTGCCAACTTGTAATACAGCCAGAGAACTACATACTCCTTTTTTCTACCTGACAATTTCATAATTTCATTAAGGTGTTCTATTTCTGAAAAAAAAAGGAGAAACAACGATTATAAAGAAGTATTTAGACGAACACTTAAAACGCCATAGCATACAAAGTTATGGACCAAATGTTGGAAAATGGGATTATAGTAGATCGGGGCCGATGTGGACATGATGAGCCGCAGGGGCTCTTTCCGTGCTGTAACACTCCAGGACTCTATGAGTCCAAGCCAAGGTTTCGCATTGCCTCAACTCATGAGCATAAGTGAGAACGATCTGCGGATCATATACTTACTTTCAGATGAAGCATGCAGATTGAGAATAACATTGAAAAGAGCGCCTCGAGTTCGAAGGAAAGCAGACAAATGTAATGACCAAGGCAAGCAGCTCAATACTCTGATCGTCCTGCGTTAGTAGAGTGAAACATTTGCAGAATGACTCAATCGGGTTTTGACCTCTGTACAGAGTAATAAAAACAATCGCGACAGAATGGTAAGCAATCTAAAAAAAATCTGTTGGTGTCCAATTGCTTAACACACAGCTGGTTTTGAGCCTTGAGGGCTGAGGTGCGAGAAGTGAATAGTTTCAACTGAAACTAATTCCTCATTCCTATTTCCAGAACAAGCACGATTAAGTCGAGGATAGGCTTGATGAAAATATTGACAGAACGGTATAGCATGGATATTAAGAAATAATTTCTGCTGTTTCAGAATGATTTTACAAATTTATTAGAAGTAAGGAAATGAAGCCCCCAGTTGGCTCTATGTATTTGCTGTGTGGACAAACAATGTGGGATGGAACCAAGAAAAAATAACAGTGGAGAACTCTTTGCGATATCACAGACAAGGAGGCAAGGCTACATTGCCCAAGAAGATAAAAAAAATAGAGATTATGCGAAGCTTTTTAATAGGTCAGTAAATCTAATCAAACAAATCAGGCAACTTTTTAATGAGTTTAGCACATTTTCGCCAGGATTGGATTAATGTAGATGCTGAATTGATATCTGATTTGAGAAAGAGTGATTTTTGCCAAACATATTCTGCAATTGCAGATACCGTGGGAATCTTCTTCTCAGTTGCATGCTACGTCAAGAATTTGAAATTTCTATTTTATTTTGTGTATTCATTATGTGGCTTGGGGCACAGAGAGACACACGAGTCTACAATTATATTGAATGGCAGTGTAAGTTCGGAGTTATCATGTCGGATGTCATTTTGGATCGGAATTTAGGATAAGGTGTGTAAAGAATGGTGAATGCAATGACGGTACTGCTCAACAAGTATGCACATAATTTTTTAAAACAATGTTTATTTTATTTAACTTACGGCAGCTACTTTTATATATAAATATAGAAGGTCAGGGATATGTGGGAGCTAAAGACAGAATTGATGAAGATGTCAAGGACACCTTATTCGAATATCCCAGGTGCAGCCCAACACAGCATACCAGAACAGCACCTCATTTTCCGATTAGGCACTTTACAGCCTGTGGACCTAACACTGATTTCAACAACTTCAGACCAGGAAATTGTTCATCCATTTTGACCCATTTTTAATCCAATTTTTCCCACAACCCTACACCCTCGCCCCACAGGGACATCTGCCACTTGTTCTTACGTTTTGTTTTAACAGAGCGCTTTCTTTTGTTCTGATATTAACAAATTCTGCTATTTTACCTTTATGCCGCTATCAGACCTTCTTTAGTCTTTAACGCTGCCATTAACACTTCCTTTGTCTTGTGTACATAACATATCTGTCAAATCTCCCCTTACATCTCACCTATCACTGACCTTTTATTTTGGTCCACCTGCTCCACTCTCTCTTAAAATCCAACACATTTCTACCTCTCTTTAGCTCTGAAGAAAAGTTATATGGATTCGAAATGTTAACTCTGTTTCTCTCTCGCAGATGATGCCAGACCTGTTGAGTTTGTCCAGCATTTCCTGTTTCTATTTCGGGTTTCCAGCAACTGCAGTATTTTGCTTTCACTTTCAGATACTCCTTTGCAGGTGAACATGATAATAACGTGGATGGAATGAATGCAAAAGATTACAGGATTCATATTGGCATTGACCACATTTTTGGACATTAAAATGATAAATAAAAATGTATTTCTTTTTCAAGGGTTACCTTTCTCTTGCTCTCTGATTTTTCTTTCTGAAATAGGAAAAGTTTCATTTCTTTTTAAGTAAGGAGGAAATGTATTTATTTCTCAGCATTGGAACAAATAATCCAAATAAGTTTTTTTTAATGACATACAAAATCATAAATAATATGTAGCCAAACGAATGTTGCTCTCATATCATATATTTTCAAAAATGACATAGAAATCGATGTGTTGAGAATTATCAGATTTTGGGGATTTCCGTCTGAGCAAAAGAATAGTATGACATTTGTCAGAGGTGTCATATTCGACTCGAAAATGTAACTCCTTTCTTCTTGATCTGATAAAAGTATGAAGGGTTTATATATCAACAAAATAAATTCCTTGTGTCTCGTGCTTTTGGGAAGGCTCCCAACTCCTCGGCTGGTGATTCAGCCATCCAACAATCAAATGGCTGGAGCAGTTTTCTTGAGGGTTTCCAGAAGGGGGAATAGAGATGAGTGGTTCGGCAGGGTGGGGTTGTGAGGGACGGGGTGGGTAGGTGGGGTGGTAGCAGCTAGCGGGAGGGTTGTGTTGAGGTTGGGAACCAACGATCCACTGTAGCTGATTTATTTTCATTATTCTGCCTTCCTACATCCCTTCCTTATATCCTTTCTTCCCTATTTACTGCCTTCCTTCTTTACTTCCTTTCCTACGTTCCTTAATTCTTTCCCTTTTCCTTACTTTCCTTACTCCTTTGTGACCTTTCTATCTTACTTTTCTTACTCTTACCTTTCTTTTCTTTGCTCCTTTCCTTGTTTTTTTTCTTTATTACTTTCATTACTTCTTTACTTTACTTTCTTCCTTTCATCCTTTAATTCCTCACTTCGTTTCAATTGCTTTCCCTGTATCTATTTATATTTCGTAATTGTCATTCAAGCAGTCATTTTCCTCCTTTACTTCTTCAATTTTTAAGCATTATTTTGTCAGTTGCATTTTTATGTATTTCTGTCTCTTTCTTTATATATTGTACATTTTTCTTCCATTATTTGTTTACTTATGCCACTTTTTCACCTTATTCCTCTCGTTTGTTCCTACTTCATTCTCCCCTCTCTCTTGTCTGCCTTTCCTTCCTTCCTTCCATCTATCCGTCCTTCCATCAACCTTTCCATCAGTCCATCCAATCATCCATCCGTTCGACCGCCCATTCGCCCATTCATCCATCCATCCATCTGTCCGTCCATCCATCTGTCAGTCCGTCCATCGATCTACACACTCGCCCAAACACCCATCTGTTATTTGCAAGGATGTCACAAATGAAAGGCTAGCACTTGAGAACATATTATAGATGGACCATTCTTGAATATTAGGTTCTCAATGTTTATGTCCATGAAGGGGATGCGTGGAAGAATGTCTCCAAGGTAAGATGTATCGTGACAATTCGAATATTGAAGGCAAAGAGTTGTATATTAAAGAAGAATGCTTATCTCACCTGCTTGCTTAAGAGAATGATCAAGTTTTTGAATCTCTATTAAAGAAAAACATCATTACAGATCTGACGTGAAATTACATAAGCTGTCACTTTCGACATTTTAAAAAATGTTTTTCAATCTAGGCATATTAGAGCAATAATCCCTGTAATTGAAGAATGTTGTCTTTCTAAATTCGTTTCTGCATTGTATGAGTGACTAAAGTGAAAACATTTTACATGTCAGTTTTGCAATATGTTGCAAACATTATGCTGAACCTGGTGGTCTTGCAATTTCATTCCCAGTAAATATTCACCGTAAGCAAAATGCAGTTTTCTTCACTTAGAAAACCTGCGTTGAGCACAGTAAGATGCAAATAGCTGCAATCTTTCAGAGATATTTTGAAATGTCTGAAAAGAAGTTGTAACAACTGTATGATTTTTATCTAGTAGACAGAAAAAGCATTGGCACGGAAACAAATTTCATCATCAGAATGTGCAGATTTGGAACTTCTCTTTCAGCATCATTAATTTAGAACTTAAGGCAATTGAGTCAGAGCGCACACCATTAAGACAAAAACAGTAACCAGAAAAGGAACACGGAAAATGTCTTTGACTTTACCCATGAAAACATCATTTCAATCACATTAATGTAGGAATATCAAAGGCAGACTAAGGGGGCAATTATTTCTAAGGCGTAACTTGCTGATGATTGGCATACATGGGTATGGAGATATGGGGTGGGTTATGGAGGAGAGTATGAACGTGGAGATATTAACTTGTGGATTAGGTATCAGTCGAGTCCAGTGGACCGTCAATGCATTAAAAACCCTGTCCATTTTACTTTCCAGTTCAATTGATTAATTTCAATGGAAGTGGAGCCAGATAAGTTGGCAAAATGGACTGATGATACACCACATCTATATTCAAGAAAGGAGAGAAGTAGAAAGCAGGAAACTACAGGTCTGTTTGTCTATCACCTGTCATCGGAAAAATATTAGAATCCATGATTATGAAAAATAATACAAACATATAGTTTCAAACTATTTTGTGAAAGGGAATTCCTGTTTGACAACTATATTAAAGTCCTTTGAGGATGTAACAAGCAGGGCGCATTAAAGGGGTACCAGTAAACATTAGCAGATTTGAATTTCCAAAACACGTTGGATATGGTGCCACTTAAAAAGTCACTTCACAGGATACGAGCTGATGATGTTTGGGGTGATATATGATCAAAGATAGAGGAATGAATAAATAAGAGGAAACATACAACGTAGATAAACTTCTAATTTTCAGTTTGGCAATTTTCAATTCGTGGAGTCTCCCAGGAATCAACTCTGGGACATCAACTATGTGCGATGTGTAATACTGACTTGGCTGAATAGACCGGCTGTGTTCTAGCCAAACTTGCTGATGAGGCGTAAATGGGCGAGGACTCAAGCTGTGAGGAGCTTTGAACGATTCTATATTTGGATAGATTTAGCGAGTGGCGAAAAGTAGTAGATGGGGTACAATAAGACAAAAAAAGCCCATGGCAGGGAGAATAGAACAACTGAACAATTTAAATGGAGAGAGAATGCAGAACATGACACACAGGGATCCTGGTGTACATAAATCGCAAAATGTTATTATGCAGGTGCAGCAAGTAATTAGCATAGAAATGAAATGTCGACGTTTATTGCAAGGATGATGACATATATGTCAGGGCTTTCCCATGTATGATGGAAATGGTGTGGGATTGCTTCTCTCAAAGGTTTTTTATGCGTTGGCATTATCTTTCACAAAGAGCAGTAGAGACTGGATTGGTGATTATAGTCAAGGCCGGTTTGGACAGATTTCCTTTTCCCTCAATGTCAAGGGTTATGGAGGGCAGAATGATAAGTGGATACAGGCCACATTCAGATCCGCCATGATCTTACTGAATGACATAGCGGACTCAATTGGCTGCATGATCCACTTTTGTTCTTTTCCTTATGATCTCATGATATTATACCAGATTTGAACATAAGTCTAATGGAGACCACGCGAAAACAGATTGCATAATGGTAGAATGCACAGAATAAGATTTGACTGAAAATAATTATGCCAGAAACAGATTGAGATTGTTGTTTTACTTCATGTAACTCATTGTTTTAGATTTCACAATTGAGGGAAAAGGCCAAACTTCATTTGCCATCAATTTCAGCAACATCCACTTTGTGACAAGCATTGAGAAATTGTGTAAGACAGAGAAATGTTGGTACATATATTCCACTTAAAATTCTATGAAGACGATTTCGATGTAATGCATTGCAGTTAAATAAGACACGCTCCGTATACTAACACTTTAAGTAAATAATTGTTGACAAGAAATTGGTGTTGCCAAGTAGATATATCCAGATAAATTTTACAGGCAACCTGTCTTGTGAATTCACGATTGGTGAGACTTCAGATGACTGAGAAACCCAATTCTGAAATTGCAAATTCTTCTGGAGTAAGAGCACATGGTTGTGCAGGGCAGTGGAATTCGCAGCCCCAGGGAATTCGAAGCCATGGGCTGGTTCCCTTCTTCCTCTGATGGCTCCATCCCGCCCCGCTGACGAGGCACTGAGCATTGAATTTTCTTGCATTTTGATGGACCAGGTGGCGCCATGCCAAGCGATCGGCAGTATTCCTTTCCTAATCAGTGGTGTTAATGGCTCCGTGCTTTACGGCGACCTTAAGTGTATCCTTATACCTTTTCCATTGGCTGCCCTTTCAGCTTTGGTCAATGGGGAGCTGTGTAAAGTGAGCCTTCAGAGGGAAGCAGTTCTCAGGCATTGGGATGCAATAAATAGCTCATCTATTGGAATTGGTTGTACAGGGGCAGGGCTTCAATGCCGCTAGACGCAGCTTCATGCAATATGTTCGCGTTGGTCCTGCCGTCTATTAGTTCCACCTACCCTATTGGTGTTAAGCATTATGGCATTGAACAGTGAAAGAGAAATTCGATGAAAAACATGTATTTTTCAGAGACTGCATAACTGGTTTACTCTATATTGAGGGAAATTAAGGGAGGTAATATGAGAAGCGTTGGAGCGACCAACCCAAATTTCCTTTCATCACTGTGCCTGTATGAAGATGGGCATTGCTTTACATAAGACTTGCAGAAACTGGCCATAATGCCAGTCTGTATATGTCAATGTTTATGCTTCAATTCAACCTCCTCCCCTATTTCCTCATCTATATCAAGGATAACAAACCTGTACTCCCCTTTTCATCACATCCTTTACCAACTTCCCCTTAAAGGCATCCATAGCATTCACTTCAACCACTCCCCTGGTAACGATTGCTCAGTTTCACCACCCTTTGGTGGAAAAACAATCTTCTGAATTCCGGATTGGATTTCTTGGTGACTTGATGATATTGATTGCCTCTAGTTATGTGCCTCTTCACAGGTGGAAACGTTCTCTCTGTATCCATTATCAAAACCTTTAATTATAGCAAAGGCCTGAATTCTGTCATCTCAGCTTCGTTTTTTCAAGAGAAAAGAGAATCATTCTGTTCATCACTTCGTGATATGTATACACATGCATTGCTGTTATTATCCAATAAATCTTCTCTGAAATTGCTCTAGTATCTTCCGAACGTCCTTATAATAACGCGGTCAGAGCTGCATACAGTATTAAATTTGTGACCTAGCCAATGTTAAACACAGGTATAGCATAATTTTCTTACATGTCATTTCTACCCCTCCTGAAATAAACCCCAGTAATATTCTATGGTTATGTTAATCAATGGCACAGTTTTTTGGTGATCAATGCATTTGTGCTCCAAAACCCAGATGTTCCTGTACCCCACCTAGACTCGTCCATTCCAAGAAATAAGTGACTCCCCTATTCTTCCTACAGGAATGCGCCAACTCATATTTATTTGCAACAAAAATAAAATAGCTGGAAAAACTCAGCAGGTCTGACAGCATCTGTGGAGAGGAATACAGTTAACATTTCGAGTCTGTATGACTCTTCATCAGAACTGAGGAAAAATAGAAATGAGGTGAAATATAATCTGGTTGAGTGGGGTGGGACAGGTAGAACTGAATAGACGGCCAGTGATAGGTAGAAGCAAAGAAGAGATTGCCAAAGATGTCATAGGAAAAAGGACAAAGGGCTGTTGACGGTGGTGCTATTGGCTAAGAAATGTACTAATGGTGACATTAAGGGTAGAAAGCAGGATGAGCAAGTGACAGATAGCCCTAGTGGGGATGGGGTGGGGCGAAGGGATCGAAATAGGTTAAAATATGGAGATGAAAAAATGGGTGGGAATACAGTTAAAAATAATGGAAATAGGTGGGGAAAGAAAAATATATTTTAAAAATATGAATTCTTAGAAAAAGGAGGATCGGAATGCGGTTGGGGATGGAGGAGAGAGTTCATGATCTGAAGTTGTTGAACTCAATTTTTAGTCCGGCAGGCTGTAAAGTGTCTAGTCGGAAGATGAGGTGCTGTTCTTCCAGTTTGCGTTGAGCTTCACTGGAACATTGCATCAGGCCAAAGATGGACATGTGGTTATGAGAACGGGGTGGTGTGTTAAAATGGCCAGCAACAGGGAGGTCTGGGTCATGCTTACAGGCATACCAAAGGTGTTCCACAAAGTGGTCACCCAGTCTGCGTTTGGTCATTCCAATGTAGAGGAGACCGCATTGGGAGCAGCAAATGCAGTAGACTAAATTGAGAGAAGTGAAATTGAAGTGCGGCTTTACTTGAAAGGAATGTTTGGGCCCTTGGACGGTGAGGAGGAGGGAAGTAACCTATCTGTGTTAACTACAATTATCTGTGTTAACTACATTTGCCAATTATTTGTCAATTTTGTAATTTTATCAACGTTCCTGTAATTTGCTGCAGTTCACATCCTGACACTCTGAATAATTGCTCTTTTCTCTCCTTCACTGCTTTCGTTCTTGAAGTCAGATAGCAATACTTTCTGCCTCTTGTTCGCTGATTCTGCACTCTCTAGCCATATTCGTCACTTGAGAAAGGGGCATCTTATGGACGGCTATTTTAAAATCCAGATCAATTACCCCTATTGCATACCCCACTAGTCACTTCTGTTAAGACCATAGCATGAGACCTACCAGGACTCTGGAACTGGTCAACGCGCAGTTACACCACTTGCCTGATGATTATAATGGTCTTGAGTCCCCCCTCCCACCCGTCTATTCAGCTCTACCTGTCCCACCCCCCTCAACCAGATTATATTTCACCTCATTTCTATTTTTCCTCAGTTCTGATGAAGAGTCATACAGACTCGAAATGTTAACCGTATTCCTCTCCACAGATGCTGTCAGACCTGCTGAGGTTTTCCAGCTATTTTATTTTTGTTGCAGATATGTCTGGGAGATTACATGTATCCTCTATAGTGAAGAGCTATGCAAAATACCGGTTCATTCATCTGCCATCTCCTTATTTTCCATTAGTATTGCCCCAGATTAACTTGGCATAGGACCAAAGCTCACTTTATTAACTCCTTTCTTTTTTTATTATCTATAGAAGGTCTTACGGTTTGTCTTTACATTTATTGATAGCTTTCGCTCGTATTCCATGTTTTCCACTCTTATTCAACTTTAACTCTTTTTTTGCTGCATCATGTCTGTATCTCTGCTTCGAGATCAACAATTTTGACCGAGAATTTCTCCAGCTGCTTAGACTTTCTGCAGACATGTATGTCATGAAAGCCTTGGGGTCCAGATTTCCCTAAATTTGAGAACTGCTACATAACACCTATTCTGCTATTATTACTTCTGTTCTTTAGTTAATTTAATTACTTTCTTAAATAACATAGAATAATTTCTAAGCCAGCTAAAATTCACTGTGCTTTTGAAAAGCTACTATCGCCTAAAACCAAAGGTTATACATTTCTTAATTATACAGGTATGTGTTTTAGATATTTCTAGGCATTGCTTCTATGCGTAGAAATGCCTCTGCTATCGCTGTCATAGGTTCTTTTAAAAAGTGTAGATGAAATCCATACAGTCCAGTTTTTTCCCCTCTTGGATTTAATTCGTTTATTAAATAATTTCCCTTATTTACATAATTTGTCACGTTATTCATTTCATCATTGACCGTCATGTCTATCTACCTTGTTTCTGCTTAATACCGAAGTAAAATAATTAATTAATATGTCTGTCAGCTCTCTTGTCTGCAATATTATTCAATCTATCGCTCAATGGTACAGATCCCCTCCCAGCCTTCCTTTCTTAAATGATGTAACTCTTGTAGAGTCAAAACAATTAAACCAAATTAACAAATCTTAAATGATGTAGCTGCAAAATACTTTACATTTTGTTAACGTTAATTAAATTAATTCTTCCTTTTTGACATCCTAATTGTTTTTTTGAAGTAATTAATAATCTCTTCCTATTCTCTCATCGTGCACTCCCCTGTTGCCTTTGTCCTTAATATACGCTCCTTTCTCAATTCTCAACTGTTCCCTTATCAATTTTGTTGATCTATGGAGTCTAGCTAGTGTTTCAGTCCTTCATTTTAGCAGAACATTTTTCTCCTACACCACGGTGAACAATACTTCAAATGTTTAAATGTGGTTGTTTGGCAATATTGTTCCTACTTTATTTCCCAAGTTCTATTCTCAAGCCCTAAGAACAAACAATTCCCTAAACTATTAACACGGCTTCGACACCTTGGCACTGGGGGTTGGCAGTAGGTGGAGCACTTTAACCACAACTCAATTGGTCTTAATCCAGCAATGAAGAAGTAATCAACAGGCTGCAACATGTTGTGAGCAACTGCTTTCCTCATGACCCACACAAGCTGTTTTAAATGACTATTACAATAAAGCTAATGTCTGGTGGCAAAGCTTCCGGAGTTGCTGCTATTCAATGGTATTACCATTGCGCAATCCTCCACTATCAACATCATGGGTGTTACCATTGGCCAGAAATTGAATTGGACTATCCACGGAAATAACTAGGTTGCAAGAAAAGATCAGAGGCTCGGAATTCTGCTGCGAACATTTTACCCCCTGACATCCTAAATTATGTCCACCATCTACAAGGCACAATTCTTGTGATGGAACACTCTCCACTTGTCTGGATGAGTGCAGCTCCAACAACACTGAAAAAGCTTGATACCAACAAGGACAAAGCAGCCTGTTTGATTGGAATGCCATCCGCAAACATTCATACCCTCCACCTCCGACATAATTTGTCAGCATTGCATATCATTTACAAAATGCACTGTAGGAACTCACCAAGCTTCCTTAGACTGGGCATTTCAAACCCAAGACAGCTACCATCTAGGAGGACAGGGGCAGCAGATGCATTGGAACACCACCACCTGGAAGTTCCCCTCCAAGCCACTCACCACCCTGACTTGTAAAATGTATCACCATTCCTTCACTGCGGCCTGGTCAAAATCCTGAAACACCCTCCCTAACAGTTCTGCGGGTGTACCTACAGAATATGGTGGTTTGAGAAGGCAGCTTACGTCCACCTTTTCAAGGGTAATTAGGCATACATGATAGATGCAGGTCTAGCCAGAAATGCCCACACCCCGTAAATAAATAATGAAAAAAATTCCATTTGTGATCTTCAAGTTTGGAGGCCATTGCCTGGTCAAGATGCTCGCAGAATTCTTTTAGTTTATGTAGGAACGAGGAACCATCCTGCCAGACCTAAAATGTGCCTTCATTGTTTACCTTAAAAGGAGAAGGCAATTCTCTGATCTTGCGTCAATCATGGATGAATCTCATTCCTGTGCATCGCTGGAAAAAATTCTCCAGAATCTTCCTGAACCATCTACTGCAACATCTAGGCAATGATTTGCTTCCAGGTAACCTGCACTCTTTCAGAAAAGGTCGAAGAACCACAGATTTAGTATTTAAACATCACCAGTAAAAGATATCAGGAACAGAACTCTGCACCATATCTCTGAGCTGCCCAAGACATTTGATATCATGCCCTGGAGAAGTTTTGGAAGGTATTTCAGAAATATGGCTGCCCTTAGGAGTCCATTACAATGCTCATCACCTGGCTTCATCATACATAACTCTTTCTCTAATATAGTTTTAATGTATATTGTATTATGATCACTATTGCACAGACATTCGCATATTTTTACTGTTCCAAGCTGCTGTGGTTCATTACTCGATCAATTAGTGAATCTTCCCTTGGACTGTAGAAATTTTAGGTTAGAAAAGAGTCCTGTGCAGCTAGTGCAAACTCCATTCCCTTATCACATTTAATAGCTCTTCTGTCCAGTTAAATAGGGACAAGTTCAAATCCCCATGATTATTATTCTTTATTTGTTCTCATTTCCCTAAGCTGTCTGTATAATTACGTTCCAATCATCATGGGGAAACTGTATGACTCCCAAACTGACCTGGTTAGCACCTGATTGTTTCTTCCTCAGTCTATTGCTGAATCATACGATCATAAGAAAGAAGATCAGCATTAGGCCATTCGGCCCATAGAGCCTGTTCCATAAGCTCACGTTTCATCCAATTGTGGCCTTAGCTGCGCTTTCTTGTCTGTCACCCTACCATCACTATTGAATCTCTTGTCGATGAAAATCTATCTAATGTGACTTGAATATATTAAATAACCCCGCCTTCACTGCCCCCTGGGGAATAGAATTCCAAAGTCCAAAGAACCTCCCTGCGGAAAAAAAAACCTCCTCCTTGCTGTTTTATATCATAAACTCTTTATTTTTTAAGTTGTTTCCCCCGTTTTCCACTTTCCCACAAGGGAAAGAATCCTCCCAGCGTGACCCTGTAAAGTCCCCTTAGAAACATACATATTTCAATGATAGCGCCTCTCATTATTCTTAACTCAAATGTGTATATGCCTAATCTGCTCTACCTCTCCTCATAAAACAATCCCCTCATCCCAGGGGTCAATCTAGCGAACTTTCTCTGAACTGCTTCGGAGGTCATGATGAAAAATTAACTTGTTTGACCAGAAATAGAATAACATATTTATTAGGCATCAAGCTAACAAATAAATCTTGGTTGTTGTCATAGCCCAGTTGTGGTCACTTTTAATATTTAACACATTAACCCTTGCCAAGTACAGCACAGAAGGGAAGTATGATGGTAAGAGTGTCACGCAGCTCAGATCAAATTAATAACTTTAATCATACTATGAGCCTCAAATTCTAACTCTTTAAAACGAAGAATTTTAAGAAGCTTTCAATTGAATAAGCATTTACCTATGTCTTTTTGAATGAGAGCTTTGTCTGTCAAAGAGGAATATGATAGTTTATAAAGCACATCAATGAATCTGATGTTATATTATGTACTCACAAATATATTTTGGTGCAAATGTGGAGTAAGAATGAACGGATGGGCTCGAGTAGTTGGCAATCGATGTACTATGTTAAAATGGAAAGTTAATGTGCTAAACTAAGGACTTTTAATTGTTTTCCTGGACAATGGAAATTTTCTGTATTACATTCCCACTCTGCTTTTTAAGCAGAATGATGAACTTTTTAAATGAGTACTTTATTCTTACCTTTCTCAACGAGGGTTAAGTCAATCGTGCTGTTTCCTAAAGAAAAGAAGTAACTTATTTTATATCTTCCTTGAGTTTTCTCAGCAGCTTTATGTTACAACATGGATTAATTTTAAGGTATCTTCCTGAAAGAAAAAACCTGAATTCGAATAAATTTCAAGGGCAATCAGCACTAATATTCAAAGCAATCTGTACAGCAGAAGTGATGCATCGTGTCGGAAATGGAAAAAATGAAGGAGATACATTGTTTGTTGATGCTAAGCAAATATTTCACATTATAGATTGTTTGAAAGCAGACTATGGGACCTAGATTTTTGAGTGCTATAATGGCGCTGGAACGTTATTGTTTTTGTGTGATTGATAGAATCTTAGAGCTTTACGGAACAGGAGGACACTTGGCCTCAATTACGTGCTGGCCGACCCATAGTTAACAATGCTAATACCATAATACAGTTCTTCGCTCATTGTCTTCTAGAATACTTGAAATGCATAAAAGTAATCTCATATATAAGTTACTTCATGTGCAAATAAAAATATGTTTGAAATGTTACAAAGGTTTCTGTATGAATCACCATTTCTAGCAGCGAGTTGCAGAGCTCCACCACCCTCTGGCTGAGGAAAAATGTAAATTATTTACACACCCCCTCAACCATCTACATCTTACCATATGGGCATTTAAAATGCTTATATACTCTTCATTCAGGGTAATAGTGCCATGCTCTTCTCTCTGTCTGGAAGCCTCAGAATTTCCTACTTTTCAAAGAGATCTCTCCGAGGCCTGATCTATTCCAAAGAAGACAACCCTAGCATTGCTGAAAAAGCGATATGCTGCCCAAGCTTTTGATCTTGTGCTCACCAGCACAGGCACAAGAATACCAAATATGAATGGTAACCACAATATATACTGCATGAGAAAAGGGCGCTGATTGGTTGACATGTCTATTCTGATTATTCCATGTGTTGCCATGGGGAATGCACCAAGGGGCTATTGTTCTACATACTTGTATTTAATTCAAAAAGGCGTAATGCCTGGGCATGTGCCTTTAGCCTGCGGAGGCAAGGTCCCTGTGTACGTATACTTGCAACTTCAAGCAAGAATAAGTGAGCCACATAAGTAAGTTCATGACGTGTTTGTCAATCTCTCCTTTGTCCCCATCTATCGCTGGCCTTATATCCAGTTTCATCTGCTTCACGCCCACCCCCTTAAACAGTGTAATTTCAATCACATTTCCACTTCTCTTCAGCTCTGAATATGGGTCATATGGACTCGAAACATTAATTCTGTTTTTCTCTCCACAGATGCTGCTACACCTGCTGGGTTTTTCCCGCATTTTCTGTTTTCGTTTTGGGTTTTTATGACACTCGAGTCAAGGTCACCATTACTGAGCCTATGCTTTTAATTTGAGATCTTATTTAGATTTAAACTCCATAACCTGGCATGTTCAAATTTCATCCCTACTCCCCAGAAATTTAAACTGGACCTCCGGTTTATGAGTCCAATGACATTACCACTATGTCAACGTCTCCTACCTATTCTTCCCACGTTTTGAATTTGAGGCAGGGACACTAGCAAATGCCCATCATAGCGTCCATAACATCCATATACCTACATCAAATGCAGTGCATAGGAACATAGGGACAAAGGAAAAGGTGCAGTTCATTCGTCCCCTCGAGCCTGGTCAGCTATTCAATTTGATAATGGCTGATCATCTACCTCAATGTCACTTTCTTACACTATCCCCATATCTCTTGATGTTATCAGTCTCCAGAAATCTATCGATTTCTGTCTTGAACATGCTCAATGCTTGAACGTCCACCGTTTTATGGGGAAGAGAATTCCAAAGATTCAGCACCCCCGAGTGATGAGCTTCCTAGTCATTCTCAGTCAGAAATGGCCTATCCCTTATATTAAGATTTTGCCCCTTGGTTTTGGACTGACCATCCAGGAGAACAATCTTACCTACATCCACCCTGTCACATCCTGGAAGAATTTGATAAGTTCCATCGAGGTCACAAATTTTTCTGCGAAACTCTGAAGAATACAGACCCAGTTTCCTCAACCTATCCCCAAAACGCAATCCCACCATCCCAGGGATTAATCTAATGAATCTTTGTTATTGTCCTTCAATAGCAAATATATCATTCCTTGCGTAACGAGAGCAAAATGGCACACATTATTCCAGGTGAGGTCTCACCAAATCTCAATATAACTGCAACAAGACATCCTTATTCTTGTACCTAAATCCCCTCTCGCTGAAGGCCAACATACCATTTAGCTTCTTACATGCTTGCTGCACCTGCATGCTAGCTTTTACTGGCTCATGAACAAGAACAACCAGGTCCCACTGACAACACACACTTCGCAGCTCCTCACCACATAAGCAATACACTGCCTTCTTGTATTTTTTTTACCAAAGTAAATAACTGTACACTTATTCACATTAGATTCCACTTGCTATGATCTAGCCTATTCATTTGGCACTTACAAGTCTTCTTGAAGGCTTTTGCATACTCTTCAACAATTATGTTTGCACCCAGTTTGGTATCATCAGCAAATTTGGAAACATTACAATTGATGTCCACAGCCAAATCACGTATAAAGATTGAGAGCTGTTGTGGACCTAGCACGGATCCTTGTGGTATCTCACTCGTAATGCCATGCCATGCTGACAATAACCCGTTTATTCCTACGCTCTGTCTCTTGGTTGCTATCCAATTCTCGATCCACACAGTATTATTTCCTCCAATTGCATGGGTTCTAATTTTGTTTGCTGACCCACTCTGCGAGGCCTTTGCAAAAGCTTTCTGTACATCTAAATGCATCACATCTACTGGCTCTCCATTATCTTTGCTTCAAGCAGCATCTTCGAAAAAGCTACAAAAAGTTTCTCAAACTTGAGTTCCCTTTCATAAATCTATATTGACTCTTCCCAAATTTACCATTCTTTTCTAAATGTCCAGTTATCACATCCTTTGTAATGTATTCTTCCAGTTTCCCTATCACTGACGTCAGACTAAAACGTCTGTAGTTCTCTTTTCTTCCTCATCATCCCTTCTTAAATAGTGGGGTTACATTTGTTGCATTCCAGTCCGCAGGAACCTTTTCAGAATCTACAGAATTTTGATAGATAACCATCAATGCATCCAATATCCCATTAGGCACGTCTTCCAACACTTTGGGAAGAAGCTCATCTGGTCCAGGGAATTTATCAATCTTCAATCACTTATCAAGTGCAACTTCTTTATTAACACTAATTTATTTGAGGTCCTAATTTTCTCAGTCCTTGGTTGCCTCGTATTTCTTGGAGATTTTCTGCTTCTTCTTTCTGAAGACAGATGGAAAGCAACTGTTTAGTTTCTCCATCATTTCCCTGCTCTCCAACATAAATTCTCCTGTACCCACCTGTAATGGGCCCAATTTTTCCTATCCAATCTTTTCCTTTTCACATATCGAAAGGAGCTTTTGCAGTCCGCCTTTATGTTGCTTGCTGGTTTGCATTCGCATTCTCTTTTCCTTTATTTATCAATTTCTTGGTTCTTCTTTACTGCTTTTCGAATTGCTCCTGACCCTCGGGCTTTCCACATTTTTGACATTCTTATAAGCCACTTCCTTTGGTATATTGCAACTTTAACTTCTTTCGAGACCAACGGTGGATTTTGGGTGTTTTTGCCTTAGAGGAATGTATATCTGTTTTAGAGCATGTAGTAGTTTTTTTTTAAATTCCAGCCATTGTTTGTCTATCATCAAATATTTTAGTATATTTTCACAATCTACCTGCCCCTCAAACCTTCATAATTTCAATTCCTCGTATTTAAGACCCTAGTTTCAGAGTGAATTCCCATTTACTATATCATATTCTGGTCACCATTACCCAAAGGCTCATTTATAGTATTAATTAGACCTTTATCATTACCAGACACTAAATCTAAAATAACCCCATCCCTCATCGGTTCCTCAATGTATTGCTTCAGAAATCCATCTCGTATACACTCGAGGAAACCAGCACCCACTGATTTAATTAACCAAGTCTAGGTGTAAATTGAACTCGCTTATTATCCCATGTTATGTGAGTCTCTAATTTCCTGACTTATTCCACACCCAACAATACCACCACGGTATGGTCGCCTATAAAATCTCTCAGGAATGCCTCCTGTGCCTTTTTGTTTCTGAGTTCCACCCAAATCGATCTGTCTGTCTCTGTCTGTCTGTCTATCTATCTATCTATCTATCTATCTATCTATCTATCTATCTATCTATCTATCTTCTTTTCTACCTATCTATATAATAAAAGAGCTCGCCTGAATTTCTTAATTTCCATCTAGGGGCGCTTGGATAGTTCTAGTTAGAGGCATGAAAGACATATTCGCCTCATTAACCTTTATCTGCTCTCCAATGCCACGATTAACGTTTGAACAGTAAAGTTTAAAATATATACTGCAATCAATTTCACTGGACACATGTTCTAATTTATCTAATTTATCTAATTTGAAGCTAACAAGTTAAGTCAAGAGAATGATTTGCAATCAAAAACTTCCACGTTGAGATTTGGAGAAGAATTAGACTGCCATTCTACTCACCTCGTTTTTGTGGTTCAGGTGCGTTTGCTAACGAATAGCTCGCAATTCTCAATAGCAGTGGGGAAAAAGATGGAAATTCAAGCTGTTCTAGCATGGGTTGTAGTCAGTGCAAGCAAGTGAAGAGGAAGACCTTCTCTTGACCTTCTGTGAGTGCCGCGTTTGGAGTGGGCATTTTCTGCACAGTCAGGATGACCAGATTATTTGGAATACATTTTGTTATTCAACAGTGTTCGTGGATTCAGGTAATCTTTTAAACTGATTTCGTCCTTCTGGAACAAGTAACTATCATGCGGTGCATGCTACACTTAATGCGCTTTACAATTGCCTGGCGCTTATAGTGATGTTTCTGGGTCCGGTTTGCTAAAACAAGTCTGCCCTTTGCTTGTGCTCTACGACCACTCGTCCATTTGAAGGCCCATTCCAAAATAGGGAGATATTGAGAATAGCAGAAAACTGGTGACCTAATGCAATTCCATTTACATCAAGTAGCCTGGCCCCCAATCAACGTGTACTGGAGCTGAATTAAAGTATGTCAAAAGAATATGAAAGATGATACATTGTGATAACAGGAAGAAATAGTTTATAAGCACGAGGGGGAAAAAGAACAGAACCTTTTAAACTCGCAGCAGGAAGCTGTTGACAGGAAGAGGACGCAGAACCTGTTATTCCTGCGTGCTGCTAAATTGAATCCGACACCTGTTCTCGCAATGAGGGATCACTAAATGAGGGACGCACAGGATCCGTTGAACAAGCCGGAGACCAAAATGTTCATCACCACTGTCAAAATCACGGTCATAGGCTGTCAACAGGTTCCAGTAGCCGGAGCTCCTCTGTACTCCATTCTAGTTACTTGGACGGATGCTGCCTTCGGAGGCACGAGTTGTCTGACATTTCCATAGTGCCAAGCTTATTTTCTTTTAGCCCTTTCAGCTCAGAAGTGCCTTCTGTGGATCTTAGCCTGTTTTATTGACTTTATGCATCATTCTCGTCTGCGAGCCATCACAGCCTCATGATGCCTATGTTCCTCTGGGCGCTACATCACCACTCAAAAGGGTTTATTCTGTATTCCTTTCCCAATCTCCTCAAAATTTCAGGAATCAGTCTCTGCGTGCAAAGCACCCGTTCAGTTTTGGGCTCTTCACGGTGTAATTCCCTTACCCAGCCCACACTGGTGCTTAAACTCAATGCAGTGCCTTTGGAGTGCACCTTTCTAATAATTACCCTGGGCTTTGGCTTCAAACTCTGAATTCCTTCCAAATATGAAATGTTCGCTAACCTTAACCACAGTTTGCATGCTTGACAACAGTCGTTCACACTTGCAGTCTCCACTCACCCGTCACTGAGTTTATCCCGCTTTGCGCATCAGTTCCCTGTTGCTTAGTGGAACAAGTCCACCCCATGTGATCATAGAAAAAAACCCCTGCAAAACCGTTTTGAGTTGGTTGCTTCAAAAGCCTGCCAGCCACCAGTCTGTGCCTGCCAGAGATTTGGAGATTTGTCCTGGCAACGGATGGACATCGGAGGTCCATTTTGACGGTGGGCACAATCATTTAACCATGCCCTGCCCGCCACCAAGCCCGTAGCCACTGGCTCTGCAGGACGCAGCATATTCAACTGGAACATGTGATGCTGATAATCTGTAATGACTGGAGATGCAATCAGGTCACTGGGAAAAGACACTTTTACCACACTGGTTGCAACTACCTGATTATTGGCTTCTACAGTTAGCTTGTATTTTATTTTTGTATAGCCGTAAACATATTACAACAAAAGGTGCACAAGTCAAATATTTGTAAAAAGCTGAAAACATCTGAATTAGTTTCACATAAACGATAAAGCAACGTGTTACCACATATTAATAAAACAAAGTATTCCCCCTTGAATGTTTAATTTGCAATAAATATTTATACTCACCTATGCTTTCCAGGCTTTCCTTCAGATATGCCAATTCTTGGAAGCAAAACAGAAACACGTGATGTTAATTTCTTTCAGACTAACAGTTTAGAACATCTGCCCTGACGCCCAAATAATCGCAAAGAAGAGCTGGGACATCCATAGTCCCAGTAGCGTCATCCCAAACGAATTATAGCACAGTGTGAATCGCCTGCCATTTTAGTTGTGCAGGGAGAACGCAGCAGGCAGAGAATAAATAAGGACCTGGGGTTATTTTATTTCAATTTTAGCCTGCAGTATATCCTTGGCATTGCACAGTTAACATTAATGGTGAAACAGGAATTGCAGAATAACTAATAGAGGAACAGCAATAGCTGTAGAAAAAAGAAGAAACAATAAAATCAAAAAGTTGAAGAACAAGATAAATTTGGCTGTGCAATATTTGAAACCACTGTACAAATTATTAACTGAAGACTGAAACCTCTATCACAGCTTTACTTTGAAAGCAACGCAATAAAAACCTTTTTCTTGTAGACTGAGTATTTTTTCTGTTGAAGAGAAAACAGAAAATAAGAAAAGTTCAGAATTGTAATATGCTGTTTTTCAAACTGACATAAAATTAAATAAACAGGCTTGCATAATGGAGCAGGTTGAATTACACAATCTGAATCTAATGCAAGGCTCCATATTTGAATGATTATATTATAACAGAAAATAATGCCTTAAGCTTACTAATTTGTCTTTTGTGCAGTTTTAATTTGAAGCACCTCAGTAGATCAGAATTAAATTCTATCAGATGTGCATGTAAATGCTTACAAGTATTAAAGGAAATTCTAGTTGTTTGTTTCATTTACCTTTATCAGTTAGATTGTCAATGACACTTTGCAATTCTGAATGAAAAATAAGAAACTCAGCTTTAATTTCCTACAGCGAATTCAGCTTGTTTCTAAGTTTGATTTTTTTCTTAAATTATATAAAATTCCTTGGAGATCAAAAAAATATTACATGCCATACTACTGCCATTCTTTATTTATGGCATATGCCTTTATACTATATGATTTTGGTATTCTAGGTCAACAGTACTGAAGAGTATATTGAGTCCTCACTGTAAAGTCACCTCTGCAAGGCCTGGAGATTTTATACATATTTTCCATAAAATAGTTAGAATGGAAATCATTTCATCTCGTCGTTTCGCACTCAATTGATCACAGCGTGGATCTTTTCTAATCTCATTGGCAAGTCTCTGCTTTAAATGGACGATAAGAACATAAGAACTAGGATCAGGAGTAGGCAATTCAGCTCCTCTAGCCTGCCCCGACATTCAATACGATCATGGCTGATCTCAGTTCGGCCTCAACTCCAATTTCAAGCCCCTTCCCCATAACCTCTAAATATGGTCAACCTATGAACACTTCACATTTCAAGGAAGGTTCTGTCACTCGACATAAGCATTTCTGGAACCAATCGTGTATAAACGTGAAAATGGATATCTCAGTAAGAATTCACTGAGAAAGATGCTAAGTAATTTGGCACGAATTGGTTCCTGAAAGTAGTTCGTTTAATTGATTTCAGATCAATCATAAATTGTGCTGCATTGGTAAGTTTTTTTTAATATACCTTCCTCTTTTTCAGCAAGCATGTTTTCTAATGCGAACAAAAAGAAATATAGAAAGCGAATAAATGAACAATTAAACGAGAGTTGTTTGCACCTTATGGAATATAAATTTTCACGACAATTACTACTTTGAGCACTGAGTTTCTAAACAATTGAATATAACAGCCTCTATACATGCCCGCTTTCTGACACGCGCTAAAGCCTGAGAACAGTTCTGAAAAACATTATTAAAATACAGAAAACCGCGTTCAAAATGCTTTTAATGTATAATTAGCCTTTAGGACTTACCTGCATTTTTTAAAGTTTCCACTAGTTTTGCGATTTCTGTAATTCACATGTATAACAATGGGAAATTATATCAATTATGTTCACTTTCTGAAGTTTTAATATTTGTTCATACAGGTGGAGGGGTTGGCTATAAAAGCCGCGACTTATATTGCCCCAGTGCACTGTACCCGATTTGCTTTTGGAATCTGGGAATTAAAATCATCTATTTTTAACAGCGGGCACCAATATGCCGCGCTGATTTAACCTTTGGATAGGCATTGAAAATACACATTACTGGAAAGGAAAACTCCGTTATTCCCAGATGCGGCGGCTGCTGTGTAATGCCAGTTTTATCTTCAAACAAATTTGAAAAATACGCATTTGACGCAATGAGAAAGAAAAATAAAACATCATGTACTAAGGGGTGCACAACCACAAACCCCAACAAGCCATCTCATCCTGTCAGTTTATTGTCCAAGTCGAAAAAGTTACATTTTCCTTCTTTGTCAGATAAAATCAATTGGTGATCGTATTGTCTTCCGCAGTCCATGCTTTTACTAAGGCGGGAAGAGGGCGGGTGCCGAAAAAAGTGAGGATGGGTCCGGGCTTACCAGGGAGCTCCCTGCTGACCAGTGCTGTGGAGCTGCCTCAGGGAGCTGCAGTATGGTTCCAATGAAATATGCACATGAAAAATGTCGCAAACTCTCTCGCTGTAATGCAAATTCAAGCAACTGATAGCAGAATACATCGCACCTCAACCCTCAGCATCATCTTTTATTTTGTTTGATCTCGGACCTTTTATCCCGCCCTGGATCGAGCATGGTGCGAAAAGGTGACGCTCACCTGGCCGATTGGCCCATGCTCTAGCCGTAAAATCGCACGGGCCATCTAAACTCTCTACTGATTTCTTGCTTAATATGTTTAATTGTCGGCAGCAGTCCGAAGCGCGCCCGCAGGCAATAATGCTGCGCACGAGCGTGATGACGTAGGAACTACAGGCGCTAAAACTAGCACTGGCCAATCACACATAATCAACACTGCCCGATCTTGACGCCTGTTTTAGGGATGGGCGGTACTTGAAGGAAGATATCAAATGAAAACTTTGTTTTGGTTCTAATTTGTTGGAAAGTTAGAGAAAGCACATAAACTCAGTGATCGTGTCAATTGAAATTTTATTTGGAGAATAGTAGGCCAATTTTTTGGCAGATTTATGTTCCCACTGAGAGCTATCAGACTGAAAATGGTTGCGTGAATAAGTAGTAATTATACAGTAGTTGCAAACTTGGTTGTGAGTATTATGCTAACGATATAATTAGACGGTGCTTTCTACCAAAAAGTGTGAGGTTTACAGAGTGATCGGGAATAGAGTGCTTCATGAACCGAGCCATAATTGAGAACTTGCCGCAAGGCGGAATGCGTTGTAGAAGGAGAATTAGATGCTAATTTTTTATACATTTGCTTTAATTTCAGCAGCTTGTGAATGTTTTTCTTTTGTCTCCAAGCTAGGGGGATGCAACTTGATATTACTTTGGCTAACTTGTTGCCACTTTTGCAAAATATTCAAACAAATAAATACATGAACCCATAATGCGCGAGTTCATGGAATGTATTACAGTTCTGGGAAGAATACAACATGTTCGTGGTGAGCTTGTGCAGATTTGGCTCAGACTAACTAAACTGAAGTGCACTTTGCAGACTTACCGGGGCAGCAGGGAGTAGGCGAGTTACCGGGAGGCAATCACATTCCTTAAGTTAAGCAGAATTTAAAATTGAT
This sequence comes from Carcharodon carcharias, assembly GCF_017639515.1. NCBI lineage: Eukaryota > Metazoa > Chordata > Chondrichthyes > Lamniformes > Lamnidae > Carcharodon > Carcharodon carcharias. The sequence goes on from NC_054485.1 coordinate 92,776,790, forward strand.
AAATAGCCACGAAGCAGTTGTCTCTGCGGGTCAGGCAAGAATGGAATCAGGTATGTAGTAATGGACGAGGCTCAGGCCTTAACTTTTCCTGCAGGAACAAGGTAATTGTCAACTCAGTGGATGGGGAGAAGGACTAAAGAGTGGATGAGCACACTGTCCATTGCATCATGGTACAGGGCGTCCTTCAAGTGTGGAAATGACAATAAATAGGATAGCGACAGGGAACGAATAATCAAGAGGATAGATACTGTACTCTGTAGACAGGACGAGGAGATGTGAACGTTTTGCTGTCTGTTTAATTCCATGTTTAAAGGCATCACCGCGCTATAGAAGATAAAGTCGGAGTGGAGAGAGGCCAACAGCATAGGTAGAATAGGAATCATGATATGATGACACATTTTCAGGAAGTAATGTTGAAATGAAACTGCAGACGATCAATCATAATAATTTCTAGTTTGTTAATTGAACCATGAGCGAATTGTCACAGGGACAAGCAAATTCGACAGTTAAACATGTGGCTCAAAGAGCTTTGTGCGAAGAAGGATTTTGATTCATTGAGCATTGGAGTCGGTACTTGAAACCATTCCCGTGGGAAAGTCTCTACTGAAACCAGACTGGGATCAGTGCCCTGTCGAATTGGATGACCATGATGTGAACTGGGATTTAAACTAAAATGGGTGCTGGGGCAGTTGGGATCCTGGTGAAAGGATTTTCTTTGACCTAAAGAGAAAATTGAAGTAATAGAATGGCGTACGATCTGGTATTTGTAGAAATAGTCGGATAGGAATTGAGTATAACGGCAATAGTTCATAGTGAATACGGTGTCCATTAAAAAAAAAAGTTAAATAAAGGTAAAAGCTCGTTTTCAGAATGCTAGAAATATTCGCAACAAAATAGATGATCTAGTTGCACAAATAGTGGTAGCTAGTTTATATCAGCTCATGACCACTGAGAGATGATAATAGACTGATTATTTTGTGAGATAAACATTTCCAGGTACATAAAATTTTCAAAAGGCAGAAAGAGTAGAAAAAAGATCAGGATGTAGTACAAATATGTGTGGAGATTAAGATTATGATCAGAAAACGTTGGCGACTGTAGTTTAGAAACCTCTTTCAGATTAGTTATAAGTGTGCAGTAAGCAAGGAATAAGTAGAGTTCGCAAGAAAAGCAAAGTAATCGTCGCGGGCGACTTGAGCCTTCATATAATTTGGACAAAGCAAATTGATAAACCCCTTAAAAAAACCGACCCAGAACTCAAAGATACGAAATGGTGAACAACTGGGATTAGGATTGGCTTGTTGAGTTTGTGCCATCAGTGGTGAAAAACTTAACTGAAATACTGCCTAGGGCATAAAACAGGTGGACTGATGCAACATAAGCTATGAAAATAACTTCTGACGTGGCCGTCGTAGATGTGGACAGGAGTGGATTCGATTGGCTTCTGGTTGTGTCGATTGCCGCTATTAAAGTGGTAACAGCCATCCTGTGGCAAAAGGAAGGCAGATATCCCGCGCTAGTAGAGGATGGCTTCCGCACTGCGAGATGGAAAGACGAACAGAACTATGGACAATAGATCCAAAGCAGAGGATCGGATGTTGTTCAGAGAGCCAAGACCCGTGTCGCTGGTTGAGTTTTCAGGGCAAGGTAGGAAAATGTGCTACTGCAAGAAATGGAAATGGAACACCGTTATCAGTATCAAAGGGCCTGGGAACTGATAAAGTGACGTCAGTTCAACTTTGTAAGATGTCCACAGTTGGAACATGGAATGTGCATAGCATGCTTCAGCTCGGCAAATTACAGTTGCTTAAAAGGGAAATGGAAGGGATTGGTGTAGATATGTGTGGGCTGGCAGAAGGTTCTTTTTTTTGGGAAGGTCAAAGTCACTTCACAATCCTGGAAGAACATATCCCATAGTTTACTCCAGAGGAAATGCGTGCAGCCTGTATGAAATAGCAGCATGCATCACACAGGGATTTGAATGAACCGTTAATTGAATATGATCCAATTAGCGATAGTGCCATAGCTGTGCACCTTGATGGGCTTGGCCTAAATAGCCAAGTGGTTATGGTACTGGGTTTGTCACCCCAAGATCAAGAGTTCAAATCTCACAATGGCAGACTATGAAGCAATGTAACGTCATCTGAATAGGAACAGATGGAAACGTGATTGTACTCGAAAGAGTTACAAATAGTTGATGTAAAATCAAGTAACATCACTTTGATTGAAGCTTACTGAACTAAATGGACTGCAGCAGAAGGTGATTCTGTAGACTTTTGTCACAACAAGTTGAAGACAATGAATGAAACTCCAGAGAAAAATATTTATTCTTTCATGATTCAATACCAAAGTCGGTGCTTGGGTAACAGATAGGGTTTAGACAGCGATTGGCACATTTGGATAATGAGAGGTGAATGAAGCTGGTGACTGCCTTCGGAATTTTGGTAAAGAACATAATCTGATTCTGGCCAACAAATGGTTTAAGTAACATCAAAGATGGTTGTACCCCTGGATCTCACGAAACAGACAAACTAAGAATCAGATTGATTCTTGCAGCAGCAATGTCTAGACCTTGTCTAAAGAATTGTAAGACGTATCCTCGAGCAGACTGTGAAGCTGATCATAATTTGCTAGTGGCCATAGTGAGGGCCAGAGTGGGAAAAAGGATAAAACAATTTTTAATGATGTGACTGAATTTAGGTGTGTTTTAGGATGATAAGGCAATGCAATATGCGGTGTACACCACCAACATGTTTGAAGCTCCATAGATGGCCGCTGACAAGGGAACACCAGAGGAACTTTGGAAAACTACAAAACAAAAATGTTTTCCTGGATGTAGCAAAGGGAACGGTCGGATTTGAGCAGCCCGTGAGACCGAAAGGATGGATATCTGATGACACTTTTTCGCACTTTTAAGCCAATGGAGAGGCGAAGAGGAAAAAGATGTGGACTGTTACAATGGCTTAAAGACAAAAGTTAACAGAAAGCTGCGAACAGCTAAAGAGAAATAATTAAATTACATGCATGATTAATTTGAAGCAGAGCATCAGAAAAGGTAATATGCCAAAAATTTTCCTATCAGCTCGACGGAAGTTTCAATCTCGCCTGCATTGCATTCGGTCAGTTTCTAGCAGGAATGAAATGGATACATAGAAAGTTGGTGCAAGATGGCGCACATATTGTGAGCGTCTGTACACAGATGACTGTGAGTCAGAATTTAAATGCCAAGTTGAACCTGAGACAACTCTGCTTCCAGCAGGGGTGCAACGAACTAATTATCAGACAGCCAACCACGGGGCTGGATGATAAACTTGCAGAGTTGCTTAAGATAGCAGTAAAGTAGGCAGTGGGGTGCATGTATAGAATATGTGTAGCTCTGAGGGAGACCGGTAATTGGCCAGAGGACTGGACTGACCCTACCTTTAACCGCTTCTGAAGAAAAATAATCTGAAACAGTGCACAAATTGCTGAATGGTGGCATTGACCTCCAATGCCAGTAAAATCTTGCTCAGGATCACCCTGAAACGGATCGAGAAAAACAAAGATAGAATGTGAGATTTCGGATAAGGAAGCTGGATTTCGACAGAGGAAAGGAAGCAATAGTCCAGTCACTAATCTTAGAAACATGTGCTAAGTCCAAGAACATCATCAGCCATTGTGCTTCATTGATTTTGGGAAGGCATTCAATTTGATCTCACAAAACAAAGTCTAGTAGACAATTTTAGATGGTGGATATCCACCACATTTAATCGACTTGCTAGCCAGGTTTTATTGTAAGCAATGAGCAATGTTGAGAATTGCTGGCACCCTCTTCGGAATGGTTCAGAGTAAAAAAAAAACATTTTTAGGCAGACATGTTTCCTGTCATTTGAGGAACTGATATCGAGGAAATTGTTTGAGTGGTGTATGGCACCCTCATTCTCCCATTTATTATGCTTGTTTTTATCTTCCTTCAACAGAAATGGTCAGATTGGATAAGTAGCGTGCCAAGCTCTTTGTTGTGCTTTTAGGCCTGCTGACTGCCGAACTGTAACGTAGAATCGTGAGACCACAAATGTGTTATAGCGCAGAATGAGGCCATTCGGCCCATCCTGTCTATTCCAACTCTCTAAATGAGCAATTGACTCAGTGCTTTCAACCCGCCTTTTCTCCGTAACCCTGCACATTCTTCCTTTACATTTAACAGTCCAATTCCCTATAATGCTTCTATTGATCTTGCTTCCATCATATTTCCAGGCAATGCATGCCAGACATTATCCACACGCTGCGTGAAAAAGCTTTTTCTTTTTCAGAACGCTTCTGCTTCTTTTTCCAATTACTTTAAATCTGCTCTGTCTCTTTTTCGATCCTTTCACAAGTGAAAATATTTTCTCTGCCCAGACCCTTCATGATTTTGAATACCTTTATCAAAGCCCAGCTCACACTTCTTTTTTTTCCAAGGGGAGCTGTCCTATCTTAGCCATAGAGCCATAGAGTTACACAGCACAGAAAAAGGCTCTTCGGCCCATCGTGTCTGAGCCGGCCATCAAGCACTTATATATTATAATCCCATTCTCCAGCACTTGGCACGTAGCCCTCCTTCTCCAATATGGCTTCATACCAGAAGTTCTGCACCCCGGGAAGCATCTTCGTGATTTTTTTCTGCACTCTCCCTGTTAATCTTCACAACTAACACTGAAAGATAAGCCCTTCCAAATGGATGAAAAATTCAATAAGAATAGGGTCTTCACATGGATCTCCCAGACCGCCTGGACAACTCACAATTCGCTGCAACACATGTTAAAACATATTAAAGTTCAATGATATCTTCAAACCACTGCCAATTCGTGAAACTGTGCAATTCATGATAAAAGTCAATGCTGACAGAAGTTCAAAATCTGAGGTAGTGCAACAACCATTTGTTATACAACCCGCCAGAATTTCCCTTTCAAAGAGAGGGAGAGCATGACGACCGATCTGCTACTCTGCATTTTGTGACCCATTAAAATAAATCATTTCCTTCATCATGGACAATCATTATACTATCTATTGAATATTTATCCTCAATGCCAGATTTATTCTTGGCAGCAAGTTGGAAACTTATCCCTTGCCGATAGTTTTTAAATATTAATTTCCAAGTGCTAACGTATTGTTTCTTGAATGTGATTACCTCTCGTACTAATGCAGTTGTACTTTGCTTCGTCTTCGTCTTCATGCATTTGGTTAGAATTGTTTTCATCACTAGGCTCAGGTCCAATGTTGATATATTCGTCAACTGGTGCTGCCATTTCGAAATGAAGAACTGTGGAAAACAAAATGGCAAGTATTTTTAACGTTTTCATATGATCTGCCTGTTTGGATATCTCTTCCTCTGGTCAGTTTCTCGTAATTCACTCCACTGAACAAGTATATTAAGATCTGAGAAGAAGAAAGCATGGCTGTATTTTAAGCTTTTGTCGATAAGTAAAGCAGATGATTTTGAATTAAGTATCGTTATGCAACTTTAGGATGATTTTAAAGTTAAGTAATACTAAGATGGCAATAGTACAATAATCTGTCACCGGGTCTTCCTTTGTTACTTTGCTGGGGACTTTTAACTTCGAGTTCCAGAGAGACTGAGATGAAGTCCTGTGAATTTTGGCCATGTTTATATCATCAGATGAATAGGATAGGCATCGGTTCAATTGGAAAAAATAGTTCTCTCAGACTGGCCGCTTACTATCTTTCCCCACGCATGATTTTTCATTCCATTTGGAAAGCAAAATTCGAAGTGGGGTGTCTAATGAACGACAAATATCGCTTGTTTTGTACCAGTGCACCGGTCAAAATTAATTAATTAAATTCCAATTAAGAAGGCTGATTTAAGATTATGAAGGGTGTATATGACTATTGGCAAATTTAGATAATGTTGATATCGGTTGTCTTTCATAGATACCAGGGGTTCATGAACCGTGTTAGAATTCTACATTGAATTCTTTCATAGCTTTCTTTGTTTGCGTGCTTAATTTTCAACTTCCTGCAACTCATTGAACAGCTGATACCATATCAACAATCTGCTATGCTTCCCCACCAATTTTCATCTCATTTGAAGCCAATAACGTAAAAAAAAAGGAAATCCCAAGGAGATGCTAATTAGCAATTAATTATTTTAACCTGTCAAACAAAGTAAAAACAACTGCCAATATTGAACTCCGCCTAAGTGTTGAGTTTTTGCTTCCCTTTGCTTTGGTATCATAATTCTCTTCCTTCTATAATCTATTACCAATAAAACAAACAATTGGATATGCATGCCTCTCAATCTTATTAACCTCACCTGTAATTTTGACTTTTTATTCCTTTTAACTGGTAAGTATTAGCAGAATTGAATCCAATTGAATCAAAAGTAAATGATTCCGGATTTCAGGTTTCAGTTTTTTTATTCGTATACCCTTTTTCAAATAGAATTGCCCGATCTACTTTAGCAAGTATAATTTAACCAAACCAGACCGGTAACCTGGTGTCAATCTGTTATCAGTAGCTTATGCTAAAATTGCGAAATCCTTGGCATTGCAAGGACTATTAGGCTGAACGTTAAATCTCTGGCTATAGAAAATGGTATCAGATTGTAAGTCGCAGACTCATTTTGATCGGTTGCTTGTCAAAATTAAATTATGCGAGAACGTTTCAGTTACACTAGACATAATCGACACTTATAGTCTTAATGTTAACGAAAATATTCTTAGAAAACATTCAAGGAACATACCTGCGTATTTCCAATGAACTGTGGATATAAATATGAGCTGTCTGTATCCCGACGATTGTTATCCTGAAATGACTGAAAGAAAAAGTTGATTTCTTTTCATCAAATTCGGACTTTTGTGGCTCATACCGTTTCTTAACGTTCCATGCAAGTGGAATATCTATTTCAGGAAGAAAGATGCTGATTGTAGCAAGTTATGTATGATGACTCTCAATGTCACTGTGTTGCAATTGTTCCAGAAATGCTGGCACATATTGTCCTCGTCTAATATCAGTTTAAAAGACCTCTCTCTGCAGTTTAAATAGAGTAGGATTTTAATCTGCATTTTATTGTTTTTACTGTTTCCCAACATATTATTAACCTACCTTACAAGGCTTAATCACTGTCGGTTCCTCTTTTCGTTATCAAAGAAATCCGATTCTGCCCTACATAGTGTCATCTGTTGTGAGTCCTATTACGGCCCGATTGCAGACCTGCCTTGCTATCCAGAGCAGGCGCAGGGGAATTTCTCCATTTTAGTGGGACTGCTGGTCCATCCAGGTTGTCTTTTGGACTCAGTTGCTGTGTTCTTTGCTGTTCAAAGAAGACATTGTGACTGTTCGAGCATGCGTCCAAGGTGCGTTTGACGTGTGAAACCGTTTTGGATTAAAAATATTGATCTTATGTTCACAGCACCTTTTCCTCACGCCCCGGGACAAAATCGTCTGACAGATCCTTGTTTTTCGCTGGCAATCCCTCCTTACTGTTTAATTTGGCATGTGTTTTTTGCCTTTCTCTCCATTTTGTTCAGCAAGATTAAAGCATTTTCTACTTTGGCTGAGATCAAAGTTGGCTGTCAAATATGGGAGCGCTATTGTGGTTGCATGAATGTTGACTAACATCTCAAGGACACAATGTTGGTTACAAACAATAGATAATAAAATTAGTGGGACCCTGCTATCTCAGTTCAAACTGAAAATAGTGACCAAGCAACAAGCCTAAATTATATACTTGCATAAAGAGCAGAAAGTAATACATTTGAAAGCACACAAGGATCTTCAAAGTAAGATATAAAAGTAAAAAAGCACGACTACTGCTATAAATAATCTGCTTGGAAACATCTCTATTGTTATTGATTGTTTACTGAGTTTTCTGTATGAATTCTGTGAAGGTAAATAAGGTTTTCATCCCATGATATAATGATTTTCTATGATGTGTCTTTTTATAATGTCACGACTTAACAAGACGTAGCGATGCGAATCACCAAAAGTAAAGGAAATCCTCTATAAAACCAAAAATAACACGGGACAATCAGGAATACTTTCGAGCAACTTGAAGAGTTCCTACCTTAAACGTACAAATTTGTACTTTAATTTTCAATAGAAAACAATATTGGTCGTATTGGTATTGGCTCTTAGCACAAAACGGGCTACAGCATATCACCTCCATCAGGAATAGCTCCACCAAGTTTCATTTTTTTTTTGTTTTGTGCGATTGGCCTAGATTGCCGTAGTCAGCATTGACAGAACTCACGCTACGTTCGTAGCAAAGCGCAAACCAGAATTGGAATCCAAAATCAGGGAAACGTCCACCATTCTAGATGTCATTTTGCATAAGTTCTCGGACTTGAGCATTGAAGCCAAAAAATAGGAAAAACGTCAGAACAACTTGCAATAAAAATGACTTTTATGCGCGTGATACCTTTAATTTATAGAAATGTCCTAAGGCGCTTCACATAATTATCAAAATGGTATAATACTGGAGCACCTCTATATATTAGGTCAGAGGAACAACATCGTGGTCAAGAAGGAAGGTTTAAAGAAGTGCATGTAGAATGGAGGAGAGGTGTAAGGATAGAATTCCAGAGCTATGGACCAGACAACTGGAAACATGGCCACCAATCGTGTATCAATGTTGCTTGCAAATGTAGAAGATGCCATAATTATGTAAGCACAGATATCACAGAGCATTGAGGGACTAGAGGGAATTACAAAGGTAGGAAAATTCAATGCCTTGGGGGAATTTAAAATCAAGGATGAAAATTTTAATGTCAAGGCTTTAACGCAAGCGCAGGGCAATAAAAACCATACAGCAGCAAAGAAAAATAAGGACCACCAATTTTGTCCTACGAGAGGCGGAACCAGGACACTATGATCGATTTTAGCCTTAGAATAGGAAGGAAAACATCTAGCAGCTTCAGCCCCAGTGCGTCTGCTGAACCGTTTTGGTTCTGAGACAAGAACAGACAGCAACGGCTTAAATTTAAAACCGGTTACGCATGTCCTATGTTGTTGAAGGCCGAGAAAAAATTAATTCCGGAAAATCAAACAAAAAATAACGTATCTGCAAATAATTATGACACTGTGAACCAAGTTGTTTTGTGTTTTGTTAAACAGGGAAGTCAATTACTTGTTGGTAGCAAGAAGTTCTTCCGTCGTGTAACATGTATTTCCCTGCCGCACCAAGTAACTTTCGGAATCTATCTAATGTTTCCTTGCGATGGGAATCTGGCATGTTTTCCACACGGCTGTCCTCTTTATGAATTAGCCTATTCTCGGAAACTAGCTTGTCGTTAGCAACCTTAGAGAAATTCGATTAGATCACATTTTCCTTGCGCAAGTTGCAATACATTTTTGGGGAGAAGTTCCGAACTCCCGCTGGCCGATTTGTAGGCGTGGTACTGAAAATTGTTCGGTACGCCTTGAAGCCGCTTACACGCACGCCCGCGACCTATTTGAAATTTTCCGGGGGCGACGAGTTCCCGGTCTACCCATCCGCCCTGAAGTCAGCTGAGGCACTTAAGTGACCAATTAATGGCCCCTTCCTGACAGGCCACAATTTGAGGTAGTTGGGAAAAGATCAGGGCCGTGAGGGAAGCTGACGGTTACCGTGATTGGCTTCCGACGGACCTCATTCTGGATCACGCTTCCCAAGATCTACCCTCCTCCACTCACCACCCCCACAACATCCTTATCTCACGCCCACAGAACCCCTATCTCAACCGCACTTCCCCTCCTCCCGGCCTTGCTATTCGCTTCTCGCTGACCCGTCCACTTAGTTTCCTCTACAATCGCTCCGCGAGACTCCCGCACTTGCCTGGACCTGGGACCCCAGCACTTATAATATAGGGACTGCATATATGCACAGCAGGACAGCACTGCCTGCATCGCTCCTGAGTGTACAGAGCTGCCGAGCAATCAGAGTCACCAGCAGTGGTCCGAGGCGTGACTCCCTCTCGCGTGAGAGGCTGAAACCTTGCCTTCGACCAGCTACAGGACCGACATAGACGGGAATGCCTTCCGAAAGGGGGCAGGGGAAGAGGCACACTCTCCCTTCTCCACCCGAAGATAGAAGCCCCGCTATCAGAAAATGCTGCCCGTTTTGTTTACGACTTTGTTTGCCGTGTATATTCGGTTTTCGGATATTACACTTGGATAGCAACACCAAACTGTCTGGCACAAGCTACCTATTACATGGCCTGATTGGTATTTATCTCGATTAACTGCAGTAAAACAGTTTCGCCTTGCATGAAGTAGGCGTGCAATACAATTTCCGTCACTTTGTAATACCGCAAAGGGCGACTGTTACTATTTCATTTATTTCTTCAATTTAAAATCATGGAAATGTAGCTCCTTTCTATGAGCAAATGAATTTTGTCCTTGTAATTATTCTCAGAGAGTAAGAAAATGTCGCATATTGCTTCGTTGCCTCATAATAAGAACAGGATATTTACTAGCGAAGTCAAAATTTGCCATTAAACACAATTCTCGAGTGCATGTGGCTGGATTTGTCTAAGTTTTTTTTCTAGTAAATTCTGTGCAATTTAATTAAGAATTAAATCACGTCGACGGTTTTATCACTAGATCTGGAGATCAGTCTGCATACGTGAATATCAACACATCCCTTGTATAACAACGTGGACGGGCAGACAGGCAAGTGGTCGCTCTAGATCATTGAAGGTTAGGAGACCAATCAAAGTTATTTTTAATGTTTGTGTTTAATGTCAACAAATAAACAAATGGTTAAGGTCACAATGAAGACAATGTTACTACTGGGGCGAAAAAAAGTTAAGCTGTTACATTCATTAAAGCACTTATTTTTTATATATGCTGCGGTGAGCACGCATTTAGACATTATGTTATTAATTCTGTTTCCGCTTTTGAAAGTCTTCATTTATATTAGGTCACTGCTCTCAGACTGTACTGGATTTATTCTTCCAAAATAGGTCATTATTCTGACGTGAATCGTGAAAATTATTTCTAGCAGTCTTTTCGAAGTTGAAAACTTTTGCTCACTTATGTGCGAACAAAGATCAGTTTGCAGCAGTAATCTCTGGATAGTTATTCAGAAATCCTGACTTTTTTGCTACTTGTATGAAGGAATGATGAAATAATTAATAAGACCATTACTACTGCATGGTTATTTCACTAAAACAGCATATAGTAGCAATTGAACGTGAACATTTCGAGAATTCCATGGTGTGTATTTGTTCACTTTGTCAGTAGAGGTAAGTTACATTTTTGGGCACCCATTGAAAAAACAAAATTAAGTAGTAACATATATGGGGTTCTGAAATGCATAATGATTTTCACACGCTAAAACAGAGCTCAGATGTCATCGGTTAATAACTGCTTTTCTTCAAGTCGTAGAGAAAAAGGAAGCATGCTTAGTCGTAGGGAGCGACAACAGTTTTTTTTTAAATCGGGCCTTGAGTTGGAAGAACAGTGGACGCAGATTACTGGCCTTTCGCAGCGAGAGAGGCTACCAATTTTGGTGCGATCCTTTAACCATAAGAAAATCACTTCAAGGAAGGGTCAATGCTCAAAAGCTTGATGAAATTTAACCTTTTTGTATAGTACCCCTATGGTTTTAACTATGTTGGAAGATCATTTTTTCTGCTTTTACTTCCCAGATTCCTCGAAACATACATAATGGACCAGAGTTTGCAGGAGCTTCATATCGCCAAGGCTTTTGCATGCCAGTTTTAAATATTACAAAACACTCTGAGATGATGAATGCTTGAAACAATAGCAGAAATTTAATTTTAATATAGAAACATTCATAGATCATATCCAGCAGTCAGCAAATAACGTCTTACAATGTGATGGCTGCATTCCACTGTAAAGACTGTTTATTCTAGTCTCTAGAGAGAAAAATATATTCTTAATAGCTACAATTCTCATCATAATGGGAGACAGTCGCACAATTGTAGTGTGACTAAACTCGTAATCCAGAGTGCCAATCTAATGAACTATGGACATAAGTTCAAAGCCCAACACGGCAGCTCACCAAATTATTTAATAACACTTGAAATTGAAAGCTGGCTTCAACAAAAATGACTCTGTACCCATCGTATTTTGCCATAAATAAGACATATGGTTCACTAATGCCCCGTTAGAGAAGAGAATTTTCATGCATACCTGGTCTTCCCTACACGTGCTTGAAACACACAGTAATGTGATTGACTCTAAAATATTTTTTGAAATGATCTAGTAAGCCACCCAGTTCAAAGGAAATTAAAGATCAGCAACAAATGTTGGCCTTGCTAGCGACACCCACAACCCACGATCAAATCAATAATTTAAACAAACTATGTCCCCGCTATCTGGCCCACATGAACAATTTTTTAGTTGTGTTCAGGAAAGAAAACTGCCCTTACATTTCTGAACGATGATAAAATTACTTGCAGTTAATATACTTCGCCTGCTGCGCTGATTAATTTTTGCAATGTGGGGCGGCTAACAACTCCCAAAGATCTTTAGTTTGCAGGGGCATGACCTTGAGCTTCCTGTGTTGTCATTGTAATGTTCCACGTTTCTCCCACGCTGATCGTTCTGTTCAAGGCCTACTACAGTGTTTCAATGAAGTTTAATGCGAGCTCGAGTTATAGCACCTCATCTTTTGACTGGGCATTCTACAGCCTTCTGGACTTAACATCCGGTGCAAATTTGCAGATCATAGCCTCTTCCCTCATCTTACTCTATATGCTTCTTTTTGCTGGTTCTGTCTCGTCTCTTTGACAATTTTGTATCAATTAATTTTGCATTGAAAAGGTTGCAGTGTAGCGATCATTTCCTCCTTTGGATTCATCTTTTGTTTATTTACTATACCCATTACGACTCTATTTGGTTGTTCTGCCATGAAACCTTTGTTTTTAAAGTTACCTGTCCCTCCCCTTTATGGCAAATTTTCACTTTTGCACTTCCTGGCCACTGCTTCACTTTTCCCAACAACAGCACGCCACCAGACCCGCACCCTCCCCACCCACCCACTCATGCCTCACACCGTTTCCAGTGCCACCAGAAACTATATACACTTGGATATTGCCTTTGATCTGATGGCAGCTCAATGACCTTTTTTCTATTGCTCTCTACAGATGCTGCTTAACTTGCGGAATAATTCCAGCATTACTGTTTGTTTTGTTTCAGATGTCCAGTGACTGCAATATTTTTCCTTTACATTCGTGTTTCATTCACCGCCACTTCTCTTCAAAGAACTCTTACCTTGAAGGAGCTCTCTTCTCTCCGACGGGATTTCTATTTGCCTCTTCCACCTTGTTCACCTTCATTGCTTTCTGCTTCACCTCTCGTGTTTTATCAGGTACTTGTGGAAAGGCTTCCACAGTTATGTTTCCTTCCTCGGCAACCTCGGCAGCCTGGCTTCAAATTATTCCAGCTGGATTCCAATTGAAATCCCATGCTTCTTCTTTTCAATACAGACAACTCATAGATATTCGCCATTCTTCAAACTATTGTTCCAGCTGCACCTTAAGAATTATTCTCAATGTCATGCATCAGTAATGCACACGATTGACATTCCCCTTATGCAACACTGACTCACTCTATATCAAAGCGATCCTGGTTCACAGCTTCATTTTGTCCTTTCGCCTCATTTAGGATTCTTCTAAAATATGTTTTATCTTCCTTTCAGATGAAAGGTAGCGCAGGCTTCTTCAACGTATGGGTAGTAACACTGCTCCGGATCCATCCTCCAATTCTCTTATCTCCAACCCAAGCACTTCCTCGAATCTCACCCCTTTTTATTCATAATACTGTCTGAGCTTCCCATCTCTGGATTTAAATGCTCTTCTCAGCTTCATCACCACAAGTCCACAACTGAATGAATTTCAAGATAGATATGACATTGAGCTCTGTTCCCATAGCTTCCACATGCACGATCAAATCATTGTTCAGGAGTCTTCTCCTCTCTTAACAGAACCGTTTTACCCATCTCCGGCGTTCTGTCTCTACCTGAAGTATTCATTCACTCTTAATCTTTCTAGATATTTGGTTGTGATCTTCTAGTGTGACATTGGTCTTCTCCATTTCTCTGCTCCCCATACACACTGCAAAGTAGTTCCTTCTGAACTTGTAGCACTCCTTTCACTCAGGTCCAATCCTAACATGGTCATCAGTTCTCTGGCAATGGTGGCTCAGTTGGTGTTTGGTCTACTGGAACCTACCGAATAGATTCTTAATGCCGGTTCTCTGACATTTCCTCTTAAGTCCCCCCTGGGCTGTGACCCCCAATAACGAACATGCATCCATTCTATTCAGGATGGGAACTGACCTCAGCACCTCTGAAGGTATTCCCTTTACAGCCTCTGACCTTTGCACCTCCCAACCCCGAAGAGAGTCTACCGCCTTCATAATATCTATTACCGTGCCTACTCAGGTCGACCCATTGTTTCACCCTGTATCTAAATTTCTATCCCAATCCTATTTTCGCCCATTTTCAAGCCTCATCCTACCTACATCTGTGAATCTGGTGGCCTTATGTCAATTCAACAATCTTCAGTTTCCTGAGGCCTATTTTTTCTCTTCATCATGGACGTCCAATCCCTCTATGCCTCCATCCACCGCCAAGATGGCATGTCAGTTCTCCGCTGCTTCCTTGCTTGGATCAACAACCTGTACCCATTTTCCAACACCCTCACCAGCCTAGCTGAAATTGTTCTCATATTGAGCAACTTCTCCTTCAACTCCGAGGTGGCTGAGTACTAAAGGGCATGAAAATATTGTTACAACTGACCACCACACAGCCCTTGTGGAGATGAAGTCCCGTTTTCACAATGGGGATAACGTTCATTGTGTTGTTTTGCATTATCGCCAGACTAAATGCAATAGATTTAGAAAAGATAGAGCAACTCAAAATTGGCATCCATGAGGCCCTTTGGGCCATTAGCAGCAGAAGAATTGCACTAAACCACAATCTGTAAGTTCATAGATTGGAAGATCCCTCAATCCACCATTACAATCAAGCCAATAATCAACCATATTTCAAAAAAGAATCCAGAGGAGCATGCCGTGAGCAGCACCAGGGACACCTAATAATGACGTATGAACCTGCTGAAGCTACATTACATGAATTCTTACATGGCAAAGAGCAGAAACAGCATGCACCAGACGGGGCTATCAATCCCACAACCAAGGGATCAAATCAAAGTTCTGTAGTCCTGCTACATCTATATATCTAGCGGACAATTAAACAGCTATCTGGAGGATGAGGCTGCATGAACATCTGCATCCTCAATAATGGTGGAGTCCAGCAGAACCATGCAAAGGGCAAAGCTGAAGAATTTGAAACCATGTCCAGCCATAAGTTGCGAGTAGATGACCCATCTCCGCCTTCACATGAATGCTAGTCTTCAGGCAATTCAATTCACTCAACATGACATCAAGAAGCCACTGAAGTCATTGGATATTCTAAAGCACATCAGCGCTGACAATCATTCCAGGAATAGCATTGAAAACTTGTGCTATTGAGCTAGCTGCACTTCGATCCAAGCAATTCCAGTACAGCTAGAAAACCGGCATCTGCTCGGCAATATGGAAAGTTGATCATGCATGTTCTGTCCACAACAAAACAAATCAAGACAAAGTAACCCAGAGATATACTTCCACATCAGTCTACTCTTGATTATCAGCAGACAAATGACAAGCTCTGTTGACAGTGCTATCAAGTGCCATTTACTCAGCAATAATCTGCTAATTTTTGCTGTGTTTGGCTGCTACCAGAATGAGGCAGGCCATATCTTCATTATAGCATTGATAGACACAAGCACAAAATAGCTGAACTCAAGATGTGAGTTGAGGATGACAGCCCTTGACATGGGTCTAGTGTTTCACCGAGTGTGGCATCAAAGACCCCTGGCGAAATTAAGTCAATTGGAATCAGCAAGCAACATCCCCGCCCCCAGCGCCCCTGGATGGAGCCATGCTCAGAACAGAATAATCATCTCAATCGCAGGATATCTCTATAGCATCTCCTCAGGATAGTGTCCTATGCTCAACCACCTGCCGCTGCTTCATCAATGATCTTCCCTCCATCATAAGATCAGAAGAGGTGCTGTTCGTTGATGATTGCACAATATTCAGCACTATGGTTGACTCCCCAGATACAGATGCATTCCATCTTCATACGCACCAAGACCTGGACAACAATCATACTTGCGCTGATAAGAGGCATGTAACATTCACGCCACCCAAGAGCCAGGCAACGCCCAGCTCCAACAAGAAAGAATCTAACCATGTTTCCTTGATATTCATTGACATTGCCATTGTGGAATCACAAGCTATCTACATTCTGGCAGTGTGCATGTACCACACATTAAACTGGGTCAACCATATAAATATACTGTGCCTACAAAAGCAGGTCAGAGGTAAGGAATTCTGCTGCGTGTAGCTCATCTCCTGACTCCCCAAATCCTGTGCACCATCAACTCAGTAAAATTCAGGCTTCTGAAGGAATAATCTCCATTTTCCTCTTTGAAGGCATTTGCAACAGCACTTAAGAATCTCGAGATCATCCAAGACAAAGTAGCCTGGTAATTGGCACACAATAAATAGCCTTAAACATCCAGGACCTCCATCAGTGCACAGTGTCAGTAGTGTGTAGCAGGGAAAAGTTACACTGCAGCAACTCGTCACATCACCTTCGACAGGAACCTCCAAACCCGTGACCTCTATCACCTTGAAGGGCAAGGGTAGCAGACTTATTGTAACACAACCACCTGCTATTTCCCTTCCAAACCAAAGAAGATACCGAATTGGAACAATATCACCGTTTCTTCTCAGGGTCTAAATCCAGCATCTCAATCTCCATCTCTAACAGCCCTGTGGGTGGACCATAGCTACATGGGCTGCAGTGGTTAAAGGGCACCAGATTCTGAAGGGCAATTAGAGATAGGCAAGAAATGTTGGCCTATCCAGCGACGCCCACAAACAGTGAAATAATAATAATAATGATAGAAGCAAACAATAATAATAGATGTTTCCCTGTCTACTGGCAAGCGTCCTAGCTATGCCTGAGCATTTATGGTTAATGTGGAACAATCCAGCCCAATTTGGGCCCAGCTGGCTTACTTATATCTGCCCTTTACACTGATGACAGTATCAGTGCCGCTTCTTGCTCTTGCCATGAACTGGAAATTTTATTGGCTTTTTCCCCCAATTGCCCACTTCTCTCACTTTTAATTCGTCCATCTTAGATTCCTCCTTTCCGTCCTTGTGCTTCTCTGCCTCCATTTCTGGAGATAGGCTATCATGTGACATTAACGATCTCTCACAGCTAACTTGACTACACTTCCTCACATCCCACTTCTTGTTTGCACTCTATTGCATTCTCTCAGTTTCTCCATATCTGTCACATCTGTTCAGAACATACAAACTACTAGACGAGCGCTCCTAATATGTCTTCCAGTTTCCTCAAACAAGTAATCTCCAGACCTCATCCCCACCCCACCCAACATGGTTGAAATACCCTTCAAGCTTACCTGATGTATTTCAGACAATTGTGCACCCATATTTCCCCTCCCACTCAGGATCATAATACAATTTCACTTGTCTTCACTTTCTTCCCCACCAGCTTCTGTATTGAACGGATCATCCTCTGCCATTCTAAACATCACCAGTATGATGCGATCTCCAAACACGTATCCCCTGCCCTCCTATCTCAACATTCTGATGGATCATGTCCTCTACAAAACCTGATCCACTTTTCAGTCACTCCAAATAGCCGCTCCCTTTCCTAAGCAAGTGCAGGGAAGGCAAGACCTGTCCTCTAATGTCTATCCTTCTCACCATCGACTGACTGTTCCAAGTGAAGCAACGATTTGCTTGTAATTCCATCAATTTAGCATAATGCTCATGATGTGGTCTCCTCTACATTGGGGAGATATAGCATAGGCTGCAAGACCGCTTTGTGAACACCGTGCATTCAATCAAGCATGATCCTGACCTTCTTGTGGCTTGACATTTCAATTTTCCACGTTGCTCCCATTCTGACCATTTTGACCCTGGACCGGTCTCCAATTAAGCTCAGGGCAAGGTCGAAGAGCAGCACTTTTCCCTCTACAGAATCTAAAACTTTCGAAGCTAAAATTAAGTGAAACTATTATAGTTCATAAGCTTTGTCTTTTTAATGCATTTTTTTGTTGTTTCGATCTCAGCTTGTTGCTCCCCTTATCCATTCATGTTGCATTCATCTAGGTGCTATGTGACCATTCACACCTAAACTACATACATATTTTGTTTCTTTTTTATACCCATTGATTCTCTCTTTGTATTTGTATGAAACTTTTTAATGTAATCACGCACATCCTCTACCCTTTGATAGTCCACCCACTTTTGTTCCCCGTGCTACCTATTATATTTCTGCGTTGCTTCAGTTCTGTTGAATGTTTATCTACCTGAAACGTCAATTTCGCTCCTCATCAGAGAAACAGCTTGATCTTCTAAGGTATTTCTAGTAGTTTCCCTTTTTATTTTTTATCTTCGCTTGTGAATGTTTCGGGTCTTCATTTTGAACCTTTATATTTCACGTGGTAAATGTGTTTTCACAAAGCCGTTTAGATGGAAATTACAAAAATTTGATTCACGAACAATTAACAACTTATATTTTATGCCCAAGCAATTAAGGATGGTCTGTGATTTGTAAGGGATCTTAAAGTTGACGTTTACCCCATGATTGTGCTGCTCCTCTGTTTATGGTTCTGGAGATTACGTTTTTTGGTAGGCAGTTTCGAGGAAACCTTGAGAATTTGGTACAGTGCATCCTGCACACATTATCAATAGTACATAAATGATGAAGAGTGCAAATACTTAAGTGGTATGTATCTGCTGATCGACGATACTGTTTCCTTTTCCTTTAGAAAGTGTTCAGCTTTAAGGGTATTTTAGCTGGGCGCAACCAGACAAATGGACTGTATTTGGTTATGCTTCTGATTGCCCCCTTCTAAATGGCGGAATGACATTCACGGTCATGAGTTGAGCTTTTTGTCCAGGAATATATAAACGTTGCCTTCTCCAGTTGTCACAGTATGTATGTAGCTGGATGAGTTCAGTTTCAGGTCACTAGCAGCTCTAGATGATGTTGGGCAATTCTTCGTTGGTGCTACAACAGAATGTCAAAATGAGGTACTATTTAGGATAGGTAATTGTCACATAATATTTCTATGGTGCCACCACTTATTTTACCGTATCAATCCAAACTTGTTGCAGTTCATTTCATGTTGCATGCGCATTCGTGCTGCTGAAATCAAACACCTGACAAACTGCGAACCCACAGTTGAAACATTGTGTTATTATTACATAAAAACCTAATTTCTGAACTTATGTTTGAAGGCATGTCATTACTGAAACAGTTGAAAATATTTGGCCATTGGACGCTGCTCACAGTGACTTTTAGTAGTGAGACCATTATTGATTTGTTGGACTTGTGCTGTGTCTCATTACTTTTTAAAATTATTATCTTTCAGGAGATACTGGAGCCATTAAGAACGTTGGTGCTTATTACCAGTTCCTTATTGTCATTGACAGGGTAAAGGTGACTCACATTCTTCAATGTTGCAGTCCTTGTGGTGTAGGTACACGCAGAGTGCTGTCATGGTGCGAATTCCAGGATATTCACCAAGTAATAGTAAATGAGCAGTGAAACATTCCAAGTCAAGCCGGTTTGTCAGGTCTTGTAACTCCATCCACCCATCCATCCATCCACCCAGCCACTCCCGTCCGTCTGTCCATCCATCCGTCCATCTGTCCATCCAAACATCCATCCATCCATCCACCCATCCACCCATACACCCACCGTCTGTCTGTCTGTCTGTCCTTCCATGCATCCATCCATCTGGCCATCCACCCATCCATCTATTTATCTATCTATCCATCTATTGACAAGGCATCCATCCTCAATTTCTCTCTATCTATTGTGTCGTTCACAGAATCCTTTTTGGCTATTCAATTTAATATTTTGAGGGCAATTGATCAAATTACGTGCAGACACACAGAGAAGCACGTGAAAAATATTACATACATAGATTTATCATATCTCACTTCTTCTAGTAGTGTGCCCTGTGCGGCTAAGTCAGGCAATGAACTTTCAGTAAACATATTAAAAATATACGTATTTCAAGCACTTGTGCACCCACCCATCCCCTTTCTTTCAGAATCATAATAAAGTTTAACTTGTCTTCACCTTCGTCCCCAGCAGCTTCTGCAGTCAACGGATCATCCTCGGCTATTTTTAACATCTTCACCGTGATGTGATTGCGAAACACGTATTCCCCTGCCAGAGAAGCTGGTAAGAAGGCTGGACATAATAAGGCGACTTTTTGTATTTAGACCTCATCCCATGCATCACGAAGCTATTAATGTATGTAGTGCTGGAAATTATTTTTTAAAATAAGGGGTTAGTCTGTAGGTGATTCCGTGCCTGTCCTAATTGGATTAAAGCCAGTTAGCCTGGGTGCTTTGATGTATACTAGTTTTGAGATGTAAGAGAGGTAGGGTACATTTGCATTTTATTGAATAGAGCATTCAAGAAGGCGAGTCAAATCTGGCACCGAGCCAGCAGAGAGCAAGCAATATGTTAATATTATTAATAAAATTGGTACCAAGAAATGGGTTTTAATGTTGGAAGAGGTGGAGTTCAGAGCGGCTGGTGATACACAATCAAAATTTACATCAATGAGCAGTGTTGGTTATAACATGCTACAGTTTAGTGTGCAGAGCAGAGGCAATGTAAGATCAAAGCAACTGTAAGCCTACAACTGTCCCCACATGTACCAAAGTGAAGGGAACCTAATTTTGAATTACTAAGGTGAAAATGCTTTGCATCGTGTCTGCTGAAAATCTATGCTTTGCCATTGCCTTAGTGGAGATTAGTCAGGGAATTTGTTAAAAGTTGTAATAGTAGTTACTTGTAGCATGTATATGTGTTTAACAGTGTTGTAACTTAATAAAATGTTTCATTTAGTTTAATACAAAAACGTCTCGACTGGTGGTTTGATTCCTGAATTTAGAGTTGCATCTCAAATATACCACTTAAAAACATAATAATGACTGCTGTTTAAAGTTTTCCTCTGGGATTTTTACATAACTCAGCTTTACTAACTGCTGTATCATAATAACTGGAGGCTAAAGTGGTATAAAAATATTTCCAATTCCCTGATTGGTTTGGTATTGTTCAATTTCAAGATTATGAGTATGAGAAGCACTTTGAATTCAGGAGTTGGTGAGGTATTTAAGAAGTGGTGAGACTGCAAGATGGCTTTGGCAATTGCAAGGACATGTCTGGGAGTGGAAGAGATAACATCTATTGGGTTGGAGACAATAACCAAAAGTAAGTTAATAGAGTTGGCAGATAAGTGAAAATTGGCGTTACCTGCGGGGCTAGGAAATCAGATGCAATTAAGAGTATTACACCGGAACAACAGTTATAAGTGAAACCTGACACCAGTGAGTCGCAGATTGAGGTAGTGAAACATCAGTTACAAATGAAGATGCTTGAATTTGAACAAGGAAATGAACTAGAAAAGCTTGAATTTGAAGAAAAGGAGAGATAAATCGTTTTGAAAAGGGAATTAGAAATTTTAACATGGAGAAGGGCGAAAGAGAAAAAGAGAGAGAGAAAGAGAGAGGAAATTTCATCTGAAAATATTGACAGTTAATAAAGATTTGCCAGTAGGTAAGGAAGGACTTATCTCAAGAGGAGAGCCCAATGGGGAGATGTTTAAATTGGTACAAGCTCTTCAATAGTTGAGGAAAAAGATTTTGAAGCTTTCCTTATTTCATTTCAGAAACTAGCTAAACAAATGAAATGTCCACAGGTAAACTGGACGTTATTATTACACTCTAAGTTGTTAGGTAGGGCGCAAGAGGTATATGCTCCACTGTCAGATGAAATCTCGGTGAATTATATGGCGAAAAAGATTATTTTGAGTGCATATGAGTTGGTTCCTAAAGCAATGAGGCAGAAATTTAGGAAGATGAAAAAACTATTTGGACAAACTTACATTGAGTTTAAAAGAGTGAAAGAAGGCAATTTTGACTGGTGGATACGGGTGTTAAAAATAGAAACAATGTAAGCAGCTCTTAAGCAAGTAATTTCCTCTTCTCCTTTGGAATAATTTAAAGTTTCAATCCCTTCAGTAGTGAGAACTAATGTGGAGGAACAGAAGGTTGATTCCGTAAGACAAGCAACAGAGATAGCTGATGATTATCAGTTAGTTCATAGCGCTAAATATTTTTTCGTCACCCTTTCAAATGGGATAAAGGATAAAAAGTGGGAAGGTGAAAGGAAAGTACGTAGTCATGGAGTAGGAGTAGCTGAAAGTCCCCAGGAAGTTTTTTTTTCAGAATAAATAGGAGGGTGCTGAATGTAGAAGGTGCATACGAAAATTGAGATGTTTTCATTGTAATAGAGTGGGGCAAACGACGTCAGTGTATTGCAGATTGCAGGGGATATATATTTGAATTGTCGGGGTACAGAAAACTCTGGAAGAAAGAGCACTTTGGGTTCTGAGTTCAGGCTCAGGAGAAACCAATGGTTTGTGTACAGGTGAAAGAGGGAGAATCGATGAGAGGTTAAGAAGTGGGAATGTGTTCACAGTTTACTCAAGGAAATTCTAAGGAGCAGGTTGCAGAAATGTTGAAAGACTGTGTGTGATGGGAAAGTCTTTCCAGGTGTACAGGGTGGAATAGCTAAAGAAGCTAAAATTTTAAGAGGCACAGGGGCTAGTCAATCCTTAATGTCGTGGGACAGCGATATTTGTTGTTCAAAGGGTGTATTGCAGGAGAAGGTAAAATAAATGTAGTTCATGGAGCTCGTAATCTATTCCGTTGTGGAAGGTAAATTTAAAGAGCATATGGAAGAATGGTGAATTTATAGTTGGAGTGGTGGAAAAAATTCCCATTACAGGGGTTCAAGTTATTCTGGATAATGATATAGTTGGATCACAAATGTTGGTAATGCTTATGGTAGGTGATCAGCCTGTAGCAGTGTTTTCAGCAGAGATGTTACAGAAAGATCTTCCTGGATGTTTCCTGATTGTGTTGTAATGTGGTCAAAGGCTGATAGGGAAGAACAAGGCAAAGCAGATAAGCAGGCAGTTTAAAGGCAAGAAGAAAGTGTCAAAATCTAATTAGCTGGCACTGTATTTGATAACATTGCTCAGGGGGAAGGAATACAGGACAGTTCAGCTGAACTGCTTAACTCAAAGAGGTTAGTGGAGTTACAGAACAATTATTTGCCATTTAACCAATTATTTCAGAAAGTTTATGCAGGAACAGAGGCAAAATGTATTCCAGGAAGTTATTATCTTCGGGAATATATTTTGATGAGAAAATGGAGGACGGATCATATCTCAGAAAATGAAAGCTGGAGGGAGGTGCATCAGATTGTTATCGCATTAGGGTGCAGAAATGAGTTTTGGAGGATTCCTCATGAAATGCCAATGGGGGACATTTAGGAATTAGGAAATCATAAGATAAGATATAGAGGTAATACTTTTGTCCAGGATTGCACAGGGATGCTGTCAAATTCTCTAGAACCTGTTATACATGTCAAATAACAGGACGCCACAAGCAGCGATTAAGCCAGGCTTCTCGTTCACAGGCAAAAACAATGCCATCGTGTCCCAAAAACTTCTGTCTTGAAGTCTTGGAAAATAATTTTGTCCGAAGTGTGAAAGTAGCCGAATTTATTTATTTCTGTTTGCCAGGAATGCGATGGGAGCAGGTGAACTGCTGGTCTTAAAGTTTTACCATTTGCAGATAACACTAAACATATTGGTCCAGGCTTCCGTCGAGTGGCAATACCGACGGTCATCGCATTGCTTTTCACTCAACCTTGTTGAGAGCTGCACATCCCTCGCTTGATCTTCCCTCCTGAGCCTGGTGATAAATGGTGACAAGGAAACAGCTCCCGAGTCCTTTCTGTGCACAACAGCAGCACCGGGGGTAAGGAAGCCACGGTCTAGGCCTATTGCTGTAGCTGCTGTAAAGCGGGAAATGTTTCAACCACTTTGAGAAACCATGGAAAAGGTGGGCTGAGTAATACGGTCACGCTCCGATGGTGGGTCTGTACCTGGAAGTCAGCGGTGTTCCGACTTCCACGCCTGCCTTCAGTGCTCACCCGGCAATACTCCAATGCTCGAGAACCGACGGAAAAGGCGGCTTATTCACTGTCATCCGGCCAAGTGACAGCGGGGGGTGGGGGGGGGGAGGTGGGGGTGCGGGATCTTCGGTTCCTGAGGCTGTGACAAGGTCACCGCCAGCACTTTAAAGGACCCCCTGGCATGGGATAGTATCAGGTGACCCAAGAGATGATCAATCGAGTGCACCTGCGGGACAGTGCAAAGATATGTACATTTTCCAGCCTAGCCAGGTATGTCAATTTAAGTTTTAACTAATCGCTGACATTCATATCAGCCTTCATAGGTAGCAGAAATTTTAAAAATCAACAAGACAACATTCCCAACATTTGGATCCAGGAGTTGCACATTTATTACATATTTCCATGTATAGTTATCTGCGGCATCAGAGCGAGGGCATAAGGCTTCTTGAAGAGGAGAAGGAGCCTCCAGATTAAATGACAATGCCCTTAGTACCCTCCTTCGTGCAGATTATGATCAACGTGACAAGCTCATGTCGAGTGCTGGGAAAAGGAGGAGCAAGTGTTTACCTCTGTAGCAGTGACAGCATATGCTCTAGAAAACTTTGCCATATCAGAGCATCCTTGGCTTCACGGCCATCCACTTGATCATAGTCAGGTCCATCAGAAGGAGAAAGGCTGTGACCCCTCAAATCATCATCGCCCTCGTCCTCAGAGGATTCGCTGCCATCTGGCGTGTTATCATTTTCCAAGGCATCTTTTCTTTGGGTGGCGATATTATGGGGTGCACAGAAAATCATGACCAACAGCGACACGGCTGAGAGGACATATTATAATGCACTTCAAGTTCTGTACAGGCATCGGAATCGCATCTTTAGGGCAGCAATGGTATGGTCCACTATGACCCTGCTGCAGGAATGGCTCTTAAAGTATTTCTATTCTGCGTCAGATCCGGGCACCCTCACAGGTGCCAATAGCCATCTTTTCAGTGGATAACCGTTATGTCCGAGCATGCACAGTTCCAAGGAATATAGGCCAGTGAATAATTCTGTAATCTTTGAGTTCCTTGGGATGTATGAGTAGTGAGTGCTGCCTGGGTACCGGTGGCACACCTGGATGGCTCATTGATTACGGTAGCACACCAGCTGCACATTGATGTTTGCAAACCATTTCTGTTTACAAATTGCATTATCGTCCATGTAATCCCCAGTCCTTCAGAACATTGCACCTGTGAACATCTTGATGCAATGTTGTGCAGCAGCCAGCGTTATTCCACCGACTCCTCCACAGGCTGGGGGTTACCATTGATCAGAAACTGAACTGGACTAGCCAAATAAATACTGGTACTACAAGAGAAGCTCAGAAGTTGCGAATGCTGCAGCGTGTAATTTATTTCCTGACAACACAAGATCGTCTACATCAATAATACGCAAGTCAGGAGTGTCATAGAGTGCTGCTCTAACAAGACTCAAGAAAGTTGACACAATCTAGGATGAAGCGGTCCGCTTGCTTGGCACCCATCCCACAAACATTAGCTCCCTCCGCCACTGGTGCACACTGCAGCAGTGTTTACCATCTATAAGATACACTGAGCAACTCACCAAGCTCATTAGACAACTTCCAAACCGATGACCACTACCATCTAGCAGGACAATGGCAGCAGACACACGGGAACACCACAATCTGGAAGCTCCCCTCTAAGCCATTCAGCATCCTGACTTGGAAATGCATCACCATCGCTTGACTATCGCTGGGTTAAAATCCTGGAACTCCTTCCAAAATACACTGCGGGTGTACCTACACCACACGGGATGCAGCGTTTCGATAAGGCGGCTCAGCACCACCATTTTAAGGACAATTAGGGATGGGCAATAAATCCTGGAGTTAGAAGTGGTTTTACACCTTCTAATGTTTCAATGGTAATCATTCTGTTATACAGAGTTGGAGCCAATACAAGCCTCTGATTTAAAGCTGAGCATAGGATGGTCCCAGACGCAAGGTAATTGCCCAGTGGAAGATTAAATTTCCCAAGTAATCCCTGGGAAATCCTTGCCTGAGATGGATTGCTTTTGGGTATATCTGGTACGATGCCCCGGGGTACAAAATTACTGGGCGAACACGAAAAAGTGTGAATTCGCATACAACAGTTTTGAATAGGTTTTCCATGATTGGCAAGCGAGTGAAGCTGCTTTGGCGAGTGCTCTTTTGTTAAAAATACCGTTATTTCTTTTTCAATTTAATTGAATAAAACTTAAGGTGAGTAGTTTGTATAAGCTGGCAGTCAGCCACTAACTTCAGTTTTACAACTAGTGGAAAAAATCCACATCACTTAGCTTTAACACTTTTGGAATCCCAAATTGATTCTCCAGCAGTGAATTACTGTTGAAGTGTAACTGCTCTTACTTACGCAATGAAATTAAATGAAAAATTCCTTACAGTAAGGCTCTACACGCTGAAATATACCGGACGTTCAGTTAAGCTACTTTCAGCTAAATCAGCTGAGCCATAAATGTTGGCTGAAATACCCACCCTGTTCATCGAAAGCCGTCCTGCAATTTGTCTTTGAGTTCACTTCAACTGAAGCATGTGGGGCTAGATTTAATGCAGCCTGCTGCGGCTGGGACAAATGAAGACTCGGCCAATTTGATAGAGGGAGGCCCACGTCAGTCTCCTGGTAGCTTCAAAACCTGTCCCGATTCAGTTGGAGGATGAAAGGCCTGACACGGGATTCCCAGCTTTCCTCATTGGGATGTCAATTAGGTTGACTAAAGAGGCAATTGAAGCCTATTATCTGTGAGTCCACTGTAATTTGGTGGTGTCGTAGGAATTTAATCATTGGGGGAGCACAACATTCCCATGCTAATCGGGCCCAAAGTTGTGACAAGCAAAGTGGATAATGGGGATCCTGTAGATGTAGTATATCTGGACTATCAGAAGGCCTTTGATATGGTGCTGCAGAAAAGGTTAATACACAAGATAAGATCACATGGTGTTAGGATAATAGATTAGCTTGGATAGAGGATTGGCTAACTAACTGAAAGCAGAGATTCGAGATAAATGGGTATTTTTCTGGATAGCAAGCTGAAGTTAGTGGGGTGCCAAAGCGTTCGCTCCTTGGGCCCAGATATTTACAATCTATATACAAGTCTTGGATTCAGGGATAGAAGATGCTATAGTTAAATTTGCAGATGACACAAAATAGGTGGGAAAATAAGTGGCAATTAGAATTAAGAAATTTACAAATGGATATGGACAGGTTAGGTGAAGGAACCAAAATTTGGCAGATGGAGTTTAAAGTGGATAAGAGTGAGGTTATGAATTTTGGTCGGAAGAATATTAAGGTGACTTATTTAAATGGAGAGAAGCTTCAGGATGCTTCAGTGCAGAGGGATCTGGGTGTCCACGTGCTGAATCGCTGAACGTTAGTATGCAGGTATAGCAGGTAATATCGAAGGCAAATGGGATTTTGACATTTACTGCTAAAGGATTAGACAATAAAAATAGGGAATTGTTGTTGCAACTCTACAAGGCATTGGCGAGACCGCACCTGGAGCACTGCGCACGGTTTTGGTCCCTTTACTTGATGAGGGATGCAGTTGCATCGGAGACAGTTCAGAGGATGAGATGAGATCTAATTGAGGTGTATAAGATGCTTAAGGGGATAGACAGAGTAGATGTGGACTGGATGTGACATTCCAGAACGAGAGGCCATAGCTTTAGGCTAAGAGGTGGCAGGTTTAAATCAGAGATGAGGAGGAATTACTTTTCTCAAGAGGTCGTTAATCTCTGGAATTCAGTACCTAAGTTTTCAGTGGATGCTGGGATGTAGAATAAATTTAACGAGGAGATAGACAGGTTTTTAATTAGTAATGGATTGAATGGTTATGGGGAGAAGGTGGGAAATTAGAGTTGAGCTGAAACGAGATCATCCATGATCATATTGAATGGCGGCGTTGGCTCGAAGATTGGAATTGCCTACTGCTGCTCTTATTCCTTATGTTCTTATGTTCTTAGGTTGGTGTGCTGCCTTGTGGTGGTGGGGATGGGCGTTGGGATGGGGTTGGGCGATGTGTTAGTGGGTTGGTGTACCTCGTTCACAGACTCTCTGTGCCCAATCAAGTGATTCCGCATCAGGAAGGGGGTGGCAGTTGAAAGTCACTGCCTGCAATTATATGCGCGCCCCCAGCACCCCCTCCCCCTTTCTCTCGAACCCTTGGCCATCTAGCCCACTATCACTCATCTTTGGTCCGGGTTCCCATAATGATCCTCCACCTCTGGTGGGTGCATTGTCCACGGCTGCCACCACTCCCTGGCACTGGCAGCATGAATAGCTGCCGGCCTCTGATTCGCCAGCAGCTGTCACAAGGCGGGGTTTCAGTCTTAATTATGTGTAAGGGCAGGCGGTGATGATGCAGACGCTTGGAGGCCACTTGATTCCGACACCATGTTATGAAGCTATCTAACTGGGATATTTAAATGCTTAGATCATCTACCATGGTGCAAGAATCACCAGGAGTGGTTACACAGATCTTTCTTACGACGGTTTTCTATGGTATTCCCCTTAACAGTGCTTCATGGATGGAGCATGGTAACTAGAAAAGCCGCCTTTGGTAACTAACTGGCAGAGAGAGCTGCATAAATTCTTTAAGTGCTTGTTTTTAACATTTGATAAAAATGCTTGACAATATCTATTACAATTGCATTATTTACCATACAATGTCAATGTATTATTACATCATATAATACATTAAAAAAATTCTTGCCTGACCATAGGTTTATCCCCACATGTTCCTCTAGCATTTCCTTAAAGGCAAACATAGTAGTCACCTCAACGTCACCCTGTGACAGCAAGTTCCACGTACGTCACTCCTTAATGCTTTATCCGAGTTATTAGTGTCTATCTAATTTTTATGACCCCTAATTTTCCTCTTTGTACAAGAGGGACTAATTAGTATACATATACCCGACCGTACTGCACATTAATTAAAGCTGAACTTTCGTGGACAACACTAGAAAAATCCCATTCTTTTCAGACCTTACTGATAGTTATATCACCTGAATTATTGCATTATGTTGTAAAACTTGTTTGCACATTTATGTATTTTATATATATATTTTGATAAGATGAATTGTGTGCTGAAGAGGGCGAGATTGTGCAAAAATGGAAATGCTGTCATCAGCAGGAGCTGCCATTCCCTCATTTGTTGGACTCAGTATCGTGCCTGCGACTTCACAAAGAGTCCTTATGATCAATCCCACTGCTCAGTGTTGCCTTAAAGGGTTGGCAATATGTGTTAGAAAAATAAAAGGCGCAGGACATTTGTCCCTCGAGCCTAGGTTCTCTGGGATATCTGTTGGTGGCTGTTACTCCAACTTCCTGTATGCCTGCATCACCCCATCACCCCACTAATTGTGTCTCCGTTGCTGATAAAAAATCTATCTTACTCAACCTTGAATATATGCAATGATCCAGCCTCCACTGCTCTGCGGTAGAGTTCCAAAGACTACCGACGCTCAGAGAAAAGAAATATGTTCTTCACAACCTTAAATGGGAGGCACTTTATATTTAAACTGCACAGGTACATTCCCCCACGAGGCTAAACATCCCCTCAGCATCCACCCTATGAAACCCCTTCAGAATCGAATATGTTTCAAAATCTCTCATTGTTTAAACTCCAGTGAGAATAGACCCAAACTTTGCAAACTTTCCTCATTATGAAAGAAGTTCATCCTATGAATCATGCTAGTTTATCCTCTGTGAACTCTTTTCAATGCAGATATATCCTTCCTTATGTACGGAAACCTAAAATGCACACAATAATAAAGGTGTGGTCGCATGAGTGCCCTGTGCAGTCGTAGCATGAGTTGCCTACATTTATAATCCATCTCCCTTGCAATAACCGCCAACACGTCCTTTGCTTATTACTTGTTTTGTCTGCATGCTATCTTTTTTTGATTCATGTGCGAGTACACCCAGATCATTCTGTACTGCAGCATTCTGCAGCCTCTCTATTTATGTAACGTTCTATTATTCATATTATTCTTGCCAAAATGAACAACTTTACATTTTCACACCTTATACATCTAGAATTTTTTTGTCACTCACTTAACGTACCCCTGTCGTTTCTCAAACTCTTTGTCTTCCCCTCAGAGCAAGTTTCATACCCTGTTTTGAATTGTCAGCAAATATGGTTACAGTGCAGTCTGACCATTTCTCGAAGTCATTAAGATAGATCGCAAATTATTGAGCACCCAACAATGATACATGTGGAACTCCACCAGTTATAATTTGCTAACTTGAAAGTGATTGATTTCTCCCAAATCACTGTTTGTTGATAATTTGCCAAACCTCGATTCGTACTAATCTATAAACCTCAACACCATCAGCTCTTTATCCTTTCCAGCAAATATTATGTAACACCTTATCGAATGATTTTTTTGAAATCCAAACACTGTATATCTATTTAGTTCCCTTTATCCGCCCTACTCATTGCATGCTGAAATAATGGTAATACATTGATCAAAATGTTATTCCATTTCAGAAAAAAAACCATATTGACTCTGCCTGGTTGTATTATGATTTCCTAAATCTCATGCTACTACTTTCTTAATGATACGTTCTAATATTGTGCAAATGACAGATGTTAGGCTAAGTATTGCTATTAGAAATCCCAACTGAATTTTAATGTGATATATATAGCTTTTGAATGGCGCACTGAGTAATAGCTTTTGCTGAACAACTAATATAGCTCTAATGACTATGCGCAATGTTGCTGTGTCAGCATAATAATTAAATACTTGTTATTGTAACATCATTTTAATTTAAATAGTTCAAACAATGTTGCCCTTGATATTTCAGATTGTACTTTCATCTCAAATATATGACCGACTTGTTATTTACCTATGTCCAGAACAATTAAAATGTGAATTGGTTCTTTTCTGGTTTGCTGTCTGTCAGGATTCTATAATACGACAGACCACCTGGATAACTTTTTCCCAGCACTGTAGTTTGATGCAAGGGATACCCATTAAACAACGCTGCAATTAATTGAATCCGGAGAGTGAAGAAACACGAGACACAGATATTGTTAAAACTCTTCACGAGGCTTTATTTGACAGCACTGGCTTGTGGACGTGCATCACTCCTGACTGGTGATCTGAATAATGGAAAACCAACAACTTTCCGCTATACTATACTGGTCAATTGTTTGGCGATCAATACCACGGAATCAATGAAATCTTCTGAACTTTTAGTTGTTCTGAAATTGCCTGACCGAACGGAAGCTAAATAATAACAAAAATATTTCTTAATTGATTCATCCTTTGGACATTGATAGAGAATAATGGAATACCAGAAGCCGTGCTGCTCTAAATCTGGGGAAGAATCAAACAATTTCTGCAAGGGAATATCATCGTTATCTTCAGGGCAAAATGATCTTTTCCCAGACTTTTAGAAAATCATTTCTAGCATTGGGAGGTTGGTCCATTAAAATTTCAAGCTTTTGGTAATATCTGCTTTGAGCAAACGCTTAAAATTAGTGACACCGAATCGGTCGCCCACAATCCACCAGACCTAATATTCATTGTGTTGTGGTTGACAACGCCAGTGTACTCCCAACGGGAATCTCAGCTTGTATTCGCCATGAAATTAAGGTCATTCAAAATGTTCCTGTCGAGTTCTTGCAGTTTTTCCCACACATCTATTATAACTTTGTTAACGAATAATGGCATCTTTTTAAGCTACACCTCCATTTGAACATTCTCGTTCACGTTATAACTGTCTCCAGAGCCTTGTCTTTCTTATCTCTGTTAACTTCACAGTTTCACAACCTTACATTAAATTTGTTCTCATCTAATTCGGGACTCCTTTGCTTCCCGATTTCAGATGCCAAGGCCATAATATCTGGAAATATCTCTCCGTAACACCTCGCTCTGCTATCTATTTTGTTACGGACTTCCCTGCCCTATTATTGCATGCCGTCAAGGTTGCCGAACTGATGATATAAAATATGAATTTTACACTGTGT
Organism: Carcharodon carcharias; assembly: GCF_017639515.1. Taxonomy (NCBI): domain Eukaryota; kingdom Metazoa; phylum Chordata; class Chondrichthyes; order Lamniformes; family Lamnidae; genus Carcharodon; species Carcharodon carcharias. Next base: position 92,808,905 of record NC_054485.1, read on the forward strand.
AACCTGCGGAAATATTATGGGCAATTCGATTTCCCTAGGTGAACAACGAGCTCTGTTTTTCATAGACAACCAGAATAATGAGGTCCACATTTCTTTTTCAGGTTTCCTACTGCTCATTCGAAGGATGCCATGGGTCTGAATAGGTCCCTCCTTCTGAGCTAAAAGCTCAGGTTGAAGAATCTTTCCATGACTTGTTGGTCATTGAAGGAGCTTTTGTGACGTGGCCAAACAGATTGATAGTCAACTTGCTTATTCCTCCACCATGTAACCCCCTAGCAGGTCCTAAGAGCTGGAGGTTGTCTACTCAGCCATACTTGATGAAGATTTGTTTCGCTCAAGCTATAAACAATTCTCTCTCTCTCAATGGATAGAAAGCAATGGCTAGAGTACCTCATGGCAAATGGCTAATAAAATAAGGAAGGAAATCTCACTAAAACTGCTTCAAAGTGCTTATTTAAGCAGATACACAGTAGCTATCTCTGGTCACATAAGTCATATATCTCCTGCAGGGGATGCTGCGACGAATTGTATTTCTAATTATAGCAAGCCTCAGTGCAAAACGTATGAAGTGTTTATGGGCAAGTGCGATTGTGACGACCCATTGATCCTGATCATTGGCCAAAACCCGGTCCAATATCTTTGGTCTGATATGCAGGGGGCTGAAAGAGAGTTTGCATGCAGCATATTAGCTCAAATATTCAAGCTTGAAATTTGCTGCTTGCAACTTAATTCTTATCAATACTTGCCTGTAACTCTGGAGCAAAACAGTTTTTGTTCTGAGTTAAGAAAGGCACAGAGTAACATTATCAATGGGGTCATTATTGGGGTCAAATTGAAGCAAAGGATAACTGTGCCATCTATAAGTGAGAGAATTCAGTTATTTGGAGAGAGCAGCAAAGTTGGGAATTTTCACCACAGAGCAAAGCATGTCAAAGTGAGACTTAACAGAGATGTTCAGCATTATTTGCTGTTTTGATAGAGTAGATAGCTATAGGCTGTTTTAATTGGGGAGATGGTTCATAACCAGAGGACACACTTTTAACACAATTGATAATATCATTGATATGGTTTTGAAGAAGTTTGTTGTCATTCAGAGAGCCAATATGGTTTGGTATGTTTTACTGAAAAGGGTGGTAGAAACCGATTTAAAAGCTACTTTCAAAAGTTAAGAGCGTAGATACTGAAAAGATAAGTGTTACTATGGGAAAAGAGCATGGTTATAATTAAATTTACAGTTCTTTAAAAAAATGCCTTTTCAGGCAAAAATGTGTCAATCAAACTCCTTCAGCATTATATCTTTCTCCGATTTTAAATAAATGTTGAAACTTTCTTTCACTATAATTTCAGGTATTTTCAATAAATTATACCATTCAATTTAAAAATGCAGAAGAAACAATTCTGCTACAGCTAATTTTCGAATTCTTTTTGGGAACTTATTGGCATCAATTCTGTAGGTTCAGGACAGGAATAGAGTAGACTCTTTATCAGTATCATATATCATTGAAAGGGTGGCCTATTCACATAATCTGCAGTTCATCCAGTTTAAATAATGTTGCGAGAAAAAATGAATTAGGGAGGAAGACAGAGAGACTGGGAGAAAATGGCAGATAAAATATCATACAGAGATCGAGGGATGTCACATCTCGTCGGCTAATTAAGAATTGGTGCCCTGTATTATATTTTCTGTTTCTAGAACGGGCACATGAGAGCGCTTGTAACCCACCTTACATTTGATATTGTAACTTGGGGAACCTATATTTCTATTGCCATGCTGAGGCCTTAACTTTATAAGCACAATGGCAATTCCTCAAAAGCACATCGTACTAACATTGGTGTGAAATTATCATAAGACCATCAAAACTTTGGAGGAGACCCCTGTCACATCGCATACATCCAGTAACTCAATCCATAGTTAGGAGGATCACTTATTGTGGCTCCTTAAGGCAGAGTTCAGGGCATAAACTAATTGATGCTCAGGTGGTTGCATTACTGGGCTTTTCTGACTCAAAAATACGATGCCGGAAGATACGTACAGTCCTTAAACTAATTTTTCATTAGTCTAGTGAACCATAGAATTATCTTTCAGTTTGGAAATTATGACTATCCATTCGTTAGATTGCAGAGAAACTCCTAATTATTGGCACATCGCTTTGTTTTGTTCTTCATTAAATGGTATTCCTTTTGCCACATGCCACATATATCACAGTCCATAACCTGTTGTATCTAATTAACAAGTCACACCTTCAATCTGTACGAACATACAGATGCATCCAAAAGCCATTTAAGCATCTCTGCACTTCCACATCCAAATACTAAGTTATTGAATTGAAACTTTCAGTATCCCTTAGGCTCCACATGCCGACGTGCATTTTGTGATAGTCCACGGGCTTCACCTGGGCATTACCCCATGTAGTGTCCATCAGGTCTGCACTTTGGACAAATTTTAGGTCAAGTTGAAAACGTTGAATTTGTTAGCTACCAGGGAAATGGAAAAAGAACAATCAAGATTAACAGATACCAATATTTCACAATTTAGCCCCATATATGCTTCTGCCCACCCATGCCTCTTTCCATTTTGATTCTCCATCCAGTTGCAGGTTTATCTATTGATCTTGATTTCTGCCTTTCTTCCATCACTTGTTGCAATATTAACTTTGACAGAAACTGTAAAGTGACGGCTGTCAAATTGGCCATTCATTAGATAACCCGTACCAATTTCCTGTCCACTGAAATGGAAAACAGGCGTGTTGTACTATGCATCCAATTGGATGTTGCTAATTTTGAACCATACCCAAATGGTAGAGTCCTCATTATTTTTGCCTGTATTCTCGTTTAATTCTTTCACTTTATCTCTGCTCGGTTTTCTCCCCATTTTTAGCTCTCCCCAGGTAGCCACTTTTCAATGTTTTCTCTTATTGTCAAGGGCTCCAGTAGTGAAATATTTACACGATGTTGATGGGAGAGAAAATTGGCGGTACTGAGCCGGTTGCCAGTTACAAGCCCCTACCAATATTCACTTTCATTTATTTCACAAGAAGTGAATAGAACTGTGTATGCGACTGGTTTAAAATGCTTGGAAAATATCTATTGTACATTGCATTTGATATCCAGCTCTACCATATGCAATATGATTGATTAAATATCTGGCTGGTATCCAATCAGAAAGTCAATATTGAACCTCTTTATTTTGCGCTACAGGTCAATGTGAATATTTGTCTTATCCTGTCTTAGAGATACTATTAATTGCCTTAAGAATGTAATTGACCAGTATTTCTATCAAATCAGTCAGTTTATTTATTCTTTGGGGAACGGGCCAGGAGTGGATAAGAAGGCGCTGGGATAGCCACACAATATGTATTACCTGCCACCATTCCCGCCCGCAATTCCCACCCCCCACCCCCGACCACTTGGGCACCACCATCACCATCACCACCCAATCACGCCTCCCCACCACCACCCCCCTCCCAAAACTCCCCGGGCCTAAAGCATGGCCCGGCTGTGGTACATAAAATCCAGCCAGTGAAATTTACCCCCTAACAGTCCCTTCATATGTGAACTTACATAAAGGAAGCCATGTCTAAACGTTCACATTAAGGCTCAGTTGCGCTGAACTTGAATTAAAATAATGTAGAAATAACAGTCCGAAATGTGAAAATTGATCAACAGGAACATAAGCAATAAAATGCACAGGAGAAGCAACTTATACGTAAATTGTTACAGTTTCATACATTTTTGCTGTGAAAGAGTGAAAAATGAACACGATTTTGTCATAGGACTGAAAGACACATACACAATATTTGCAATTCTACATAACTGCATTGTCAAGGGCCAACTGTAATTCTGAAAAAGTATAACATTAACAATAACATAAATCTTCTCTAAATGAATTGCTGTCAGAATTCCTATGACAACATTTAGATATGTGTTTGAGAAATGATTTGGATATTTATTATCCGAAAGTTTTGCCAAAAACTGAAAAAAATAATCGGCGCTTTAAACCATTTTGAATGGCCTGCTCCCTGCGAAGTACATTTTAGGCATCTACTAATTGATAATCGTAACATCAGTAAGACAATCCAGTTCACTCGAAAAATGCAATGTACTGTATATTCTGTACGACTGACACAAAACAAATAGCGACAAGATATAAGGTCAAAATCCAAGGAAAGAGAAGGCAAATAAACGTTGCATGTTTAGATCCTTTAAGGAAATGTGAGAAAAAGGATTGCATGAGGACCACTGTAAAATTGAAGCACAGATAGATATTTGAACAGGTTTGAAAGTAACGATGACAATAAAGCATAATGCTTTACTATTTAATTTTCGGACCAAAGAGGTTTACTATACATAGGCCAAAAATTAAACGTTTTTAAGCAGCTTGCCGAACATATAATTAAACCTATGTACAATGGCAATGGCAAAGGAGGCACAGTGGCTTTCAAATTAGTAACGAATAAACGAACTACCTGTAAATCGACTAGCAATTAGATGAATGGCAGTCAGCTTCATAAAAAAAAAATATATGGAGAATTTGCCGCTTTTGGAAGTCTAATTTTTTGCATTTATTTGATGGATCTTGGGAGCATGGGAGTATATCTGGGCTCGAAGCGGTCTGAAAATCATATTACTGAGGTGGTGGAGTGGTTAACTACAGTAGTGGAATTGAACGGTCTGAATTTGCGCCTACGTTAGGTGGAACGGGGAGGAAAAATCGATGAGTAAGTGCCACTCGATAGAGAAGAGTGAGAAAACTCGCGCTGCATTTTATCTGTGAGTCATTACTTACATGGTCCACAGAATTAGTGTTTCATTTTTGCTGATGGCCAGGTGCTTCCGGTCCTGCATAAACCAAGTTCAGACTCGGTCTTTCCTTCCTAAAATACACCTGGTCTGAGGACAATTGCGGCCTAGATTAGACATTTTCTCTGAGCAAATTATACTTTCTGTCATTGATATTGCACACGATCCTAATGAAGCTCAGTAGATTAGCTGGAGTCGGATTTATCTTCAGTGCTGGCACAAAGGAAACCTCCTATTGTATACTTTGCTAATTTTTAAAAATCCACATAATTCCATAAACAATAAAATCGTTTGGGGCACATAACGGATGGCCGCTCCATGTTACCTATTTTCCTCTCGTGTGACGTTCATTTCATGGGGCATAAATGTGTGTTGTGTGCTGGCGGGGAAAAATAGTGACATCGCATTCGGAGCTCATGATATCACCCCTGGCTTCAGAGATTCACTTCAAATCGTAGCACCTGGTTTCGCATGTAACGGGTGGCCTATTTAACACAGACATAAGAACAAAAAACTGCGGATGCTGGAAATCCAAAACAAAAACTCAGCTAATCTGGCAGCATCGGCGGAGAAGAAAAGAGTTGACGTTTCGAGTCCTCATGACCCTTCGACAGAACTGGTTGAAGCTTTGTTGAAGGGTCATGAAGACTCGAAACGTCAACTCTTTTCTTCTCCGACGATGCTGCCAGACCTGCTGAGTTTTCCCAGGTAATTCTGTTTTTATTTTGGCCTATTTAATAGCCCGTTTTGGCCTCCTGTCGGTAAATTTGTAAACCGTTAACTGTCAGCATAAAACCATTTCGATAAGACTCAGCATTAATGTTGAACCGTTTAAAATATTATGCTTTGAAATTTTGTTTCCTAATTGAAACCTCCCCGACAGTGCCTTTTGTATTGTCCAGGTCTTTGTGGTCGTGGTATGGCCGTTGTACCCAAATCTCAAGTTGCCCCTCCTAATTTTACCCTGACCCTTTCTAGTGCTTTGAGCACCGCACCTTGATGCAGCCTTCTCATTTCTCATTTACAATCATTGTCGACTGCCCAGCAAAGTTTCATGCTAATATTCCGAGCGATTTAACTGCACTACTTACTTCCCTTTGCCTCCGTGCTGAATGGGTTCTCATCTAAGGTGATTTTAAGCTCCATCTCAACATGTTCCACCTCCTATGAATTCACTTCCCTCCTGTCCTCCCCTAATCTCGGCCTCCATGCAAAATCCACAACACGCAATTTCATCATAGAATCCATTACTTTCACATGATTATTTCTTAGCTCAAACGAATAATTTCTTTCAACTGGTAGCTTGCATTATGCGAAACTGAACACTCCTAAAGTTACACCGGCAATAAGCTCATTATTTTAATTTTATTTTTGAATTTTGCTAAAGCAGTTGCTTTTCAGCAGGTGCGTTACAGGGAAGAATGCCATCGTAATTACTCCCGTGGTTATGTCTGCCTGGGTCTAGATGTTAGCTGTGATTATGTTATATTAAGTGAATGTAAAATTTAAGAGTGAAATTTTCACTATCTTTAATTTCATACAATATGTACTCTGATTAGTTTGCAGGCAAACTGAATGTATTAGAACAGCAACCTCGTTCGGGATTGTCGCACTAGGTAGTACAGGTTTTTCTATTCTGTTCTTCATAATTTCCTTTAGAGCTGCGGCCAAATGTCGATATGCTTTTTTTCTGTCCCGTGCTTAATGTTGCCTCTTGATGTAAGTCCGCCGAACGTCTAACACCAATAGAAATATAACCAGATATTTCACTGCATCGAAATCAAGCGGTTGAGTATTTCGAAATTGTTAATTTTTCTATTTGCCTGACCAGGTCAGCACACTCAATGTCAATGGAGCATACTGCATTTTCGGAAGAGGGTGACAAGCACGTTGATAACTGGTGAGAGTTCAACATTACCAAGAGTGTCACGAGGTACTTCTTAATATTAAGAAATTTGGCCAAGTCAGAAAACAGTATAAGTTTGGAAATTGGGTTATAGGTCAAGACAAAACTGCTGGAATAATATCGGAAATTTAACCACCTGCGACGCATTTTGTTAGAAGATTATTGTTGCCACGTGGGATCGGAGCTGGAATGGAAATCAGGAAAATAATGAAGTCTCCAAACAAAGGATTATTCAGCAAAAGAATGAATTTAGATTTGAGACAATAATCATCAAGGCCGTGAGCTCAATTGTCTTCCTTTACGAGACTGAAACTGGACATTGAAAGGAAAAGAAAACCCAACATGCAAAGGTCAGAGCGTACGGAAATATTGCTCTGGAGATGGATAGAGTGAGTCGGTTGGAGAGAACATGACAGCAATATTCACACGATGGTAGAGAACTTAAAATTGCTGGTAGATAGCATTATGAAAAGGCAACAAGGCTTGATTGTCAATTTTCTGCGGCATGAAGTTTGCTGAAGATGATTTAAGAAAGATTATGGTGATATAGACAGAGGGGTGGGAGAGATGGAAGAACATGATAATTTTAAAAACATGAAACGGAAACTGAGAGGGTCCTACAAGCAATCGAAGAGGGAAATGCAAGGCCGCATGGCGCGGAGAAAAGTACAGAGGACCTGCATTAGCGATATAGCTACTGTATGCAAACTACCTCAGGCAAATTGTCATAAAGGGCTTTTATATATTCAAATAGTTTAAAATTCCCACAGAAGTGTTGCCGCCCTTCTATCATAATATATGTGGAATTTCTGCTGCCTTTTAAATGTTTACTTAACTGGAATGTATCCATTCTAGAGTCCATTGTTCTGCGTCTTGTCACATGACAAGCGCATTTTACATTGTTCCTGGCAGTATTCAATCAAAATATTGCCAGAATGACGTAAGAATATAAGACTGTAAGACACAGGTGCAGGTAAGGCATACAGTAACACGAGCTGAGATGACAGTCAGCGCGATCGTGACTTATGTTTCACTTTCTCCTTACCGCCCAATTCCCATGTCACTTGCTTTGCCTAGAGTCCACAAACCTCTCTGCCTCAACCATAAACATATTCAACGACGAAGCATTCACACTCGTCGGGTGCATATAATTCCAAAACTTCGCAACACTCTGAGTAAAGGAATTCCTCATCATCGCAAACTAAAATAAGCGACCCTTTATCCTGAGATTGTGACATCACTTCTGTATTAACTAACCAGGGAAAAACAACTGTCCACACCTAACCTGCGAAGCACCTCCCAGAATTACATCTTCTGATAATCCATGAGATTGTCTTTCAATTAGTACTTCGACTTGTTTTATTTTATTCAAAATTATAGTAAATATTTATTGTAAATTTTGAGTGGAAATAATTTTTACGGAGATTTAAAGTAAACCGAAAGTTGATCAAGACGTGCTGTCATGCAAATAATCGCAGAAAATGTCGCGTATTAATTACTAAAATGCAGAATAAAATTATCACAACGAGACAAACAATACAAGTAAACATGTTGCAGGTCAACTGCCTTTAATTTGATTCGACCTCTGAGCTATTAACCAGAAAATGAAGATGTAAATCAGAATATGCTAACTGGGAAAAAAAAAGATTTAAAACAATTTGTACGATTCTTTTTCAGGTTACTAGGTCAAATTCACCACCAAATGTACGCCGTGTACTGTTTTCCTTCTGCATTGTTCAGTAGCAAACCGCAAATCCCGTATTGTGTACAATAACTCATCATTTACGTTGTGCCAATTTTACCCCATCGGCCAAACTTAATATTATTTTAAATTAGACCCACCTAAAACGTTTTGCTATTGTTCATTCAAGTTACAAATTGCCGCGTTGTTTCGACTGCCTACTGCTCATAGTAATGATAATAATACAAAAAAGAATATCATCTTTCCGAACGTCTATGCACCAGAACAGCCTCATGCGCGGGGAAGGGATGGGAAAACCATAGTTCCTGCAAAATGCTTGACAGAAGTTACATTTTTCTGACATGATTTGTTTACAGGCCATGAAAGTATTTTCTTTTCTCATGCTGTCTGGCAGTCATAATGGGAAACATCTATGATCACTTAATGAAACATTACATGCTTAAGGTGGTATTTTACCAAGCTGCATTCGTAGTAAGTCTGTATTTAGAATAAACAAAAGAAGAATCACCTTGAATATGGCTGAAAAAATAAAGATATCATACCCAAGCGTTTAATCTTGCACTCATCAGAGCAGATGCAAGGATTCCACATTGTATAGGGAGCAACAATTCATACTGTGTAAGAAAGTACTGCTGATTGCTTGGCAAATCAACCTTGATTGGTCAAGACGTTGCTTGGAGAATTTATCGGAGAAGTATTGCACCCACCTTTTTCAACAATAAAAGCACATGCCTGGACATATCCCATTTTCCTGTTTATGATTATTTGGAATTTATAGTGCTATCGGGAATATTCAGCAAGTGCTCTCCAATCGCAGCATCCCGTTGATTCAAGTTGATTAGACAGCAATTGATGAACGATCCCGAGTGTGCTAATAATGAAAATAACAACCAACTTAAACTAATTAGGCAGGCTCGTAAAGTGGCTCACTTACACTTGCTAGTATCTACATAAATGCATTCAAAGGCAACTGCTGCTTGATGGTAAAAGGCACAATCCCAGGTATTTTACCATTTTGAATCAAATGCAGCTGTGTAGGGTTTCATTCTGCATTCTTCATGACAACAGCACAAATAATCAGAATCAGCATGCCAACCAGTCAGCACTCTTTTTCCTATGCCATATAGGTTGTCTCTCTCTTTGAAACTTGGCATTTTTGTATTTGTCACAATGAACACAAAACAAAGCGTTCCGATTGTGTATCGCTTTTTCAGTAACACCAAAGGAAAAGCCGCAATACGCTTGAACTTCAAGTGGCCATAGAATTGAAGCTTTTGAGTCAACAAACGCTGAGTTTTGTTTCTGGCATGCTGAGCCGTTATTCACTGGATAAGTATCGCAAATTCACCCAGGGCATATACTTGAGAACAGCAACTATGTGTGATTTACCAGCATGATGCAACTTGTAGAAAAATAAAACAAATGGAGCGATCACTTCCTGATTTCATCGTTTAATCGGACATTTTAGGATCCAAAAGTTCCATTCTGATTCATCACGAAACAACAGTGTTGAAGCAACTTCACAGCCTCTACGTTTGAAAGATGAAGACTAATAGACTCAGCGTTACCCCTTGCATAAATCCAGGCCGGTGCATTACATTTGCCCAATTACATTTGAACTCCAAAACCTGATGAATTAAAACATAAAATTGGGCAACAGGGCGTTTCTGTGTTATGCGTATTGCTAGGTTTATGGAAAATACCAATTGTCTGCCTCGTTCCGGAAACTAAATAAAATATTGCCAAGGAGCTGAATGGTCTACATGCTTCGGTTGTCTGACCAACGAATGGGCAGTCCACTGAAACACATTGATATTGACAGTTTACAGCTCTTGTGCAGACAAACAGCGATACCGCACTAAATAAATGCCATTCAAAGAAGACTGCATGGTCAAAGTGATATTCAATAAATCAAATAATTAACTGTGTTCGTCACTGCTGTCTGGAGCCAATCTCTTTACTTGTTCCCTTCCGAAAGCAATGACAAAATATGTTTATTGTATTTGATTAAAAAAGACTGCTATTCTATTCTGAAACAAAAGCAAAAAATGCTGAAAATTCCCAGCAGCCTTCATGTGATCTCTGGCCTTCTATCTAGCTTGCCCAGCTTCACCAACCCCCCTCCACCCCCCGAATCAATATATATTTCACCACATTTCTACTTCCCTATAGCTCTGAAGAAGAGTCATATGGACTCAAAACGTTATCTCTGTCTTTCCCTCCACATTTGCTGTCAGACCTGCTGAGTTTTTCCAGCATTTTTGTTTTTGTTTCAGATTTCCAGCATCCGCAGTATTTTGCCGCTATTCTATTCTGCTCGTGTTCACGCGATGACCTGCACCAACTTCAGAAACAAAGCGATGGTAACTTCTACTTTATCTGCTTTTCTTTTGTTTTTATTTCTGATCATCCCCTGCCAAAGTTCCTTTGGCTGGCCTTTGTTGTCGGGGTGATTATCACACACTTCTACAATTCTCCAAAATGGAAAGGTTGATGCATTTACTCCTCCAAGGCATGGTGTCCATTAAGAAGGCACACTTGCGTAAAATCCACAGGAAAGAGTGTAGTCTTTTCACTTAGAAACTGTACCTCATTGGAAGAGACACATGATGGGTCACTTGCACACGCAGTTAGCAGTGATACATAGCAGTGATATATACCGAAACCTATCACATGGTCCTCTGTTGATACACGACTCCAGATCATCATTCACATTGACACCAGTTTGATTTTCTTTATTTTTCACAATATGTATTAGGTTTGCAAAGTATTAGGTTTTATTTTCCGTTAAAAGCATAGTGAAATAGCAGTGGAGGCACTTAAAGTGTGCCAGTAATTTGTTGTAACCAAAGGCATATTCGGACCTCCAGATTTCTAAATAGTGGATGCAATTTACAAGGTTTTCTTCTCTCCCACAAATGTTCCATCTTTATTCCGACACAATGTACCACGTTTGCAGTGCACTCATTGCTCTCTATGCAAAAACATCATGCCTTCCAAGCAAACAAAATTACCAAACGCATAAAAAAAGATCCAGTCCCGACAGCACGTGCCAAAGTCATGAGCTTAACAAGGACAGCAGATGCATGGGGACACCTCCACCTGTACGTTTCTTTCCCAGCCACGCACCCTTCTGACTTGGGACCATTTCGCTATTAATTTGCTGTTGGTGGGTCAAAACCATGGAATTCCCTTTGTAACAGCACTGTAGGTGTTCCTACAGCACATGGATTGAAATGGTTCAAGAAGGAAGCTCACCAGTACTTCAAGAGATATCAAGAATGTACAATGAATCCTGGCCCCACCAGCGATACCCACACCCATTAAATAATCATAATAATAATGAAAGCAAAATAAAACATTTAGATATCTTTTACATTGGATATAAACGAGGTCAGGGATCGGTTCACGAGGTTAGGCTCGGGTGGTGTTGTGAAGGCTCTGTCTTGCAGGCGTGCCTCTTCTCATGGTTTCACTTTCATTTGTTCAACGAACCAGAGTAATCCAATCACGGATGACTAAACTGATCTCGTTCCTGCTGTTTTAAATCAAGAACACACTTTGGGGCAAATATATTCCTCATCTTTCCAACGGCTCGCAATATTTGTAAAGCAGGTTCATCTGCACATGCAGCCTATGATATGTGCTTAGTACTTTTGACGGTCAGAAGGAAAATACATTTGAAGGTGACAAGCATTGCAGCCCATCCGTAATTAGCCATAGTCAGAGAGGGACCTGAGGCATTTCTCTCTGTTCTTAGATAGATAGATTAATAGAGAGAGAGAGACATAAGTAGCAGCACCATTTTCCATCAACGATGGCTGGTCCTCAATTTCTTTACTTGTCTCCACCTACCATGGAAGTATTGGATGGATGGACAGGTTGATTTCCAACCTGCTTTGCTCCATAATGTGTATTTCTTCCATGACCAACATGTTCTGGAGCAGGACTTGAAAACAGAGTTTCCAATATCGTGTCAATTAAGCTAATTATAGAAAATATTGATCTCCCTACGCTTCACTTCCAACTTTAGTGATCCCTTTTTTCTATGCCAACCGGAATAATGATATGCAAATTTCTAATTTAATTTGACGGAGACACTCCTAGAAATATGGATACTCCTTCATTCCAAGTGGTGCGATTAAACTCTCTCATGAAGATTCACCCCAAAATATTTTAAAAATCACAGGGGAATGAGGAAAATTGGCCAGCTCTTTCAGAGAACTGTCCCAGGTGCAATGGGAATAAATGTCTCATTCTGCACCAAGTGATTCCATGATTCTCAGTGTAACATGAACGTGCCCCTGTTTAATCGCAATGAGCTCTCTTTTAGAGTAAAAGTTTATGTGACCTGAAGGCCGATTTCATTTGCCCAGTATTATAATCAAAATGAAAATTTATATTTATTACATGTCATATTAAAAGTATTTTAGTGTTATTAAATATTTCATGGTGAAAAATCGATATTCATTATTTTATGGTAGACTGTGTTATTACATTCTATTTTGCCATTGGAGGAAATGTTACCATCGATTTCTCATTAGATTCTTCACTAGTTAAGATTTATACGCTGATGTAGAGCGGAAGTAAAGCGAACGTTTTCATTTTAGATATTGCATGGTGAAAGAGGTCCATTGAAACGAGGTCACCAAATTGCATTTACTCACAGTATACAGGGAACGATTATCTCTCGGAAAACATCTCTGGGCTTAAGGCACTTCTCTGCCGTAACAGACAATAATGTCGTTTTTGAGAGATTAATTATAATGTTACTCTTTCACGGAGAATGGACTACTGTACAGTATTTGTTGGAACAAGGTCCCGTCATTGAGGATGACAGGCAATGTAATGGGTGGCACTAACACTCTGCAAAACAGGATACGTTTCGATAAGGTCTAGCAACTCATAACTGTCTCTCCTTGCGGCATTAGCAGCAGCACAAATGTATTCCACCACAATATAAAATCTCAAGGCTTCCCATATTTCTCTGCTCTGTCATTACTATCAAGCCTGGTTCAACTAAATGTTGCAGGAGTGATTTCTATGAGCAGAGAATGGTTGATGTTGTTTAAGGGCAATCTTCTCAGTTCTAGGTTATCACTGCAGGAATTTGTCATTGTAGTGTCCGAGACCTAACAATCTTCAGATACTTCATCAATGACCTTCACTATACCATAAGTATTGAAGTGGGGATGTTCGCTGATGATTGCATAATGTTCGGCATCATTAACGACTGCTCGGACACTGACAATTTTCAGGCTTGGGCTGACAAGTGTCAAGTTACATTTGTGCCCTGAAGCACCAGGGAATGACCATATTCAGCAAAAGAGAATCCATCCACCTCCACATTACATTTAATGGCATTACCATTGCTGAATCAATCAATATCGGTATCCTGAGGTGGTTACCGTTGATGAGAAGCTCAACTGACCAGTTCTAGAAGGTGGCTCATTGTTAACTTCACAAGGGCAATTAGGAATGGACAATAAATGGTGGACTAACCAGAGACGCCCTAATCACGAGAAATAATTAAAATAAAGTTGCTCCTATTTTCCCTATTACCTCAATTGTAACATGCCGGGTTTGTAGACAAATGCAACGACTTTGCATCAAAAGAGAACATCATAAAAAAGCTGAGAAACAAGGTTCTCAGGACATACTTCCTTTATACAATGACTACAGTGCCATAGAGATTTTTTTATAATGTAAATGTATTAATGTAATTCATCAACAATTTTCCCTACTCATCTTTTGTAAAGCTGTCTTAACTCTATTCAGTTCTGTAAAAACAAAAATAAAAACATGAGTCATTGCAATTCGGTGTCAGTATAATTGCTTTTGGACCACTTTTTAAATGCATTAAATCCAATAACAAGCTGTAATTTCTCACCAATAGCAAGGCCAATAGGCTAAATCTCTTAGTTGACATGTTTGTCTTGAGCGACAGGATAAACCTGGAAAGAAGAATGCTCCAAAATGTCAAACCTACAAGTAATATGCAGCTGTATTCTCTTTGCTATAGCTAAATATGTGAAACTGCTTTCACAGCACAGACGGCAGAATTGTTGATGGTGGATTAACGTGAACTGTTCAAGAGATTTTTGCACAGCGAATAAATGCTGGCCCTTCCTTCGACGCCATTGTCACAGGAGTGAATAACATAGGACCATAAGACGTAGGCTATTAGAGCCATTGAGTCTGCTCTGCCATTCCATGAGATCATGGCTGATCTGATAAATCTCAACTCTGCTTTCCAGTCTTTTTACCATAATCCTTGATTCCCTGACTGATGAAAAATATGTCTACCTCAGCCTTGAATATCCTTAACGACCCAACATCTATAGCCCTCTGCAGTAAAGAATTCCACAGATTCACTACCCTCTGAGAGAATAAATTCATCCTCATCTCTGTCTTAAATGGGTGACCACTTCCTCTGAGATTATGCCCCCTGGCTCTAAACTCGCCCAAAGGGAAACAACCTCTCAGCATATATATTGTCAAGCCCGCTAAGCATTCACATCTGGGCAGGGCTGTGTCGGGGCCTATGTAGAACAGGAAAGTAACACGTCCTTCAAACTTTCAGAATGAAGCAATTTGACAGAATGAAGACCCAGGCATACCGGTATTTGTTATGATCCTTTCACAGAATGTAGGCACTGTTTGCTAGGCCAACATATATTGGTAATCCCCAATTGCCCTTTAGAAGGTTGTGGTGAGCCGCCTTCTCGAATCGCTTCAGCCCATGCAGTGTAAATGCATCCACAGTTCTAGTAAGAAGGAAGCTCCAGAGTTTTTTCCACATCGACACTGAAGGAATGGTGAAATTTGGTTCCAAGTGAGAATTTTATGTGACACGTATGGGAACATGCAGGTAATGGTGTTCCCATACAATTGCTCCCTTTCTCCTTCTAGTATGCAGAGGTCATGGGTTTGGAAAACGTTGTCAAACCAGCGTTGGTGAGTTGATTGACTTCGTGTAGATGGTCCACACTGCTGACACAGTGTGGCGGTGGTGGAGAGGGGGATGTTGCAAATCAGGCGGCTGCTTTGTCCTCGATAGTGTCGAGTTTCTTGGGCATCTTTCGAGATGCGCTTATCCAGGAAAGTGGAGAATATTCCATCTCGCTCCTGATTTGGCCTTGTAAATGGTGAAAATGGCTTGGAGCATCAGGAGGCAAGTAACTCGTCGCACAATTCCCAGCCTCTGACCTGCCCTTTTAGCCACAGCAGTTGCATTGATGATTCAGTTTTGTTTCTGGTCAATGGTAACCTCAGATTATTCACAATTGGGAATACTGCTATGGTAATGCCATTGAATGTCAAGGGGACATGGCTCGATTCTCTCTTATTTGAGATGGTCATGCCTGGAACTGCTGTGGTGTGATTGTGACTTGTCACTTATCAGCCAAGCTTGAGTTGTTGTCAAGCCCTTGTTGCATATAGGAGCGGATATCTTCATTATCTGAGGAGTTGCGTATCGTGCTAAATATCTTGCAGTCATAAGCATATATCCACACCTCAGGCTTGATAAAGGAGGGGAGGTCATTGATAGAGAAAATAAAGATGGTTAGCCCTAGGACACTACCATGAGCAACACTTGCAGTGATGTTCTGAGGCTGACGTAACCGAACTCCAACAAATACAGCCATCTTCATTTATGCTTGGTATGACTCCAACCAGTGGACATTTTCTCCACTGATTCCCATTCACTCCGGCTTTGCTAGTGGTCATTGATGCCACACTCGGTCAGATGCGGCCTTGATGGCAAGTGCAGTCGCTTGCACCTCACAGAAATCAGCTGCTTTGTCCATGCTGGAACTAATCTGTAATGAGGTCAATAACTGAGTGGTCTTTGAGGAACACAAAATGAGCGTTAGTGAGTAGGTTATTTCTGAATAGGTGCCACATGATAGCGCTGTCGATGGCCTCTTCATCACCTTGATGATGATTGAGAGTAAACTGATAAGTCAGTAATTCACCAGATTGGATTTGTCCTGCTTTTTCTCGATAGGCCATACCTGGTCAGTTTTTCAAATTAACTGCTAGATGCCAGTGTTGAGTTGCACTGGAACAGCTTGGTTAGGGGTGGAGATATTTCTGGAGCACACATCTTTAGTACTATTTATGCAATATTGTCAACATCCTTGGCCTTTGCAATATCCAGAGACTTCAGCCGTTTCTTGATATCACATGGAGTGAATAGTATTGGCTGCAGATTGGCATCTGTTATGCTTGCGAACTGAGGAGAATGCAGAGATGGATCATCCATTCAGCACTTCTTGTGGAAAAGTGTTGCAAATGCATCAACCTTGTTTTTTGCACTGAGGTGATCGGATCCTCCATCATTGATGGCGGGGATATTTGTGGAACTTCCTCCTCGAATCAGTTGTTGACTTGTCCAACACCATTCACGACTGGATGTGACAGGGCTGCAGAGATCTGACATCTTGGTTGTGTGAAACAAAAACAGAATTACCTGGAAAAACCCAGCAGGTCTGGCAGCATCGGCGGAGAAGAAAAGAGTTAAAGTTTCGAGTCCTCATGACCCTTCGACAGAACTTGAGTTCGAGTCCAAGAAAGAGTTGAAATATAAGCTGGTTTAAGGTGTGGGGGTGTGTGTTGGGGGCGGGGGGGGGGGGGGGTGAGGTGGGGGGGTGGGGGCGGAGAGAGAGAGAGAGAGAGAGAGGTGGAGGGGGTTGCTTTGGTTGTAGGGACAAACAAGCAGTAATGGAAGCACATCATCAAAAGATGTCAACAACAATAGAACAAAAGAACACATAGGTGCTAAAGTTGGTGATATTATCTAAACGAATGTGCTAATTAAGAATAGATGGTAGGGCACGCAAGGTAGTGGGGGTGGGGAGAGCATAAAATATTTTAAAATATTTAAAAATAATGGAAATAGGTGGGAAAAGAAAAATCTATATAATTTACTGGGAAAAAAAGGAAGGGGGAAACAGAATAGGGGGTGGGGATGGGGGAGGGAGCTCAAGACCTAAAGTTGTGGAATTCAATATTCAGTCTGCAAGGCTGTAAAGTGCTTAGTCGGAAGATGAGGTGTTCCTCCAGTTTGCGTTGGGCTTCACTGGAACAATGCAGCAAGTCAAGGACAGACATGTGGGCAAGAGAGCAGGGTGGAGTGTAAAAATGGCAAGCGACAGGGAGGTTTAGGTCATTCTTGCGGAGAGACTGCAGGTGTTCTGCAAAGCGGTCGCCCAGTTTACGTTTGGTCTCTCCAATGTAGAGGAGACAACATTGGGAGCAACGAATGCAGTAGACTAAGTTGGGGGAAATGCAAGTGAAATGCTGCTTCACTTGAAAGGAGTGTTTGGGCCCTTGGACGGTGAGGAGAGAGGAAGTGAAGGGGCAGGTGTTGCATCTTTTGCGTGGGCATGGGGTGGTGTCATAGGAGGGGGTTGAGGAGTAGGCGGTATTGGAGGAGCGGACCAGGGTGTCACGACGGGAGCGATCCCTACGGAATGCCAATAGTGGAGGGGGGGGGGGGCGGTGAAGGGAAGCTGTGTTTGGTGTTGGCATCATTCTGGAGTTGGCGGAAATGGAGGAGGATGATCCTTTGAATGCGGAGGCTGGTGGGGTGATAAGTGAGGACAAGGGGGACCCTATCATGTTTCTGGGAGGGAGGAGAAGGCATGAGGGCGGATGCACGGGAGATGGGCCGGACACGGTTGAGGGGCCTGTCAACGACAGTGGGTGGAAAACCTCGGTTAAGGAAGAAGGAGGACATTTCAGAGGAACTGTTTTTGAAGGTAGCATCATCGGAACAGATGCGACGGAGGCGAAGGAACTGAGAGAATGGGATGGAGTCCTTACAGGAAGCGGGGTGTGAGGAGCTGTAGTCGAGGTAGCTGTGGGAGTCGGTGGGTTTGTAATGGATATTGGTCAACAGTCTATCACCAGAGATTGAGACAGAGAGGTCAAGGAAGGGAAGTGAAGTATCAGAGATGGACCACGTGAAAATGATGGTGGGGTGGAGATTGGAAACAAAATTAATAAATTTTTCCAAGTCCCGACGAGAGCATGAAGCAGCACCGAAGTAATCATCGATGTACCAGAGAAAGAGTTGTGGAAGGGGGCCGGAGTAGGACTGGAACAAGGAATGTTCCACATACCCCATAAAGAGACAGGCATAGCTGGGGCCCATGCGGGTACCCATAGCCACACCTTTTATTTGGAGGAAGTGAGAGGAGTTGAAGGAGAAATTGTTCAGCGTGAGAACAAGTTCAGCCAGACGCAGGAGAGTAATGGTGGATGGGGATTGTTCGGGCCTCTGTTCGAGGAAGAAGCTAAGGGCCCTCAGACCATCCTGGTGGGGGATGGAGGTGTAGAGGGATTGGCCGTCCATGGTGAAGAGGAAGCGGTTGGGGCCAGGGAACTGGAAATTGTTGATGTGACATAATGATGTGAGGAATCACGGATGTAGGTGGGAAGGGACTGGACAAGGGGAGAGAGAAGGGAGTCAAGATAACGAGAAATGAGTTCTGTTGGGCAGGAGCAAGCTGAGACGATCCATCTACTGGGGCAGTTCTGTTAGTGGATTTTGGGTAGGAGATAGAAGCGGGCCGTCCGAGGTTGGGCAACTATCAGGTTGGAAGCTGTGGTGGAAGATCCCCAGAGGAGGTGAGGTCAGTGACAGTCCTGGAAACAATGGCTTGATGTTCAGTGGTGGGGTCATGGTCCAGGGAGAGGTAGGAGGAAGTGTCTGTGAGTTGACACTCTGTCTCCGTGAGGTAGAAGTCAGTGCGCCAGACAACAACAGCACCACCCTTGTCAGCGGGTTTGCTGACAATGTCAGGTTTGGACCTGAGAGAATGGAGTGCAGTAAGTTCAGAGAGAGAGAGATTAGAATGGGTGAGAGGAGCAGAGAAATTGAGACGACTAATGTCGTGCCGACAGTTCTCAATGAAAAGATCAAGAGAAGGTAAGAATCCAGAGGGAGCGGTCCAGGTGGAGGGAGAATATTGGAGATGGGTAAAAGGATCCTTTGAACTGGGAGAGGACTCCTGCCCAAAGAAGTGAGCCCGGATACGAAGACGGCGGAAGAAGAGTTCAGCATCATGCCGAGCCCGAAATTCATTGAGGTGAGGGCGTAAGGGTATGAAACTATGTCCTTTGCTGAGCACTGAACGTTCAGCATCAGAGAGGGGAAGGTCAGCGAGTATAGTGAATACACGGCTGGGGTTGGGATTGGAAGATGGGGTGGGGACGGAGGGATGGGCAGGGGTGGAGGGTCCTAGATGGGTGTTGGTGTCGATGAGTTGTTGAAGCTTGCGTTCCTTAGCACTTGAGAGAAAGAGAAAAAGTTTCTTGTTGAGGCGTCGTATGAGCTGAAGAATAAAATGAAACTGGGGGCACGCGCAGCTTTGAAAAAGGGTACGGCGGTGCTGCTGGAGAGAGAGGTCGAGTGTGTTCATATGGCGGCGCATGGCACTGAGTGTGGATTTCAGAATGTGATGGGAACAGCTGTCTGAGAAACGTTTTATGTCCCTGAGATACCTGTAATCCGTGCTCAGCAAAGGATTCAGTTTCATACCCTTACGCACGGGTGACAATGGTGGTGCTGTTGTTGTCTGGCGCACTGACCTCTACCTCGCGGAGGCTGAGCGCCAACTCGCAGATACTTCCTCCTACCTCTCCCTGGACCATTACCCTACCACTGAACATCAAGCCATTGTTTCCAGGACTGTCACTGACCTCATCTCCTCTGGGGATCTTCCTCCCACAGCTTCCAACCTGATAGTTGCACAACCTCGGACGGCCTGCTTCTATCTCCTACCCAAAATCCACAAACAGAACTGCCCCGGTAGACCGATCATGTCAGCTTGCTCCTGCCCCACAAAACTCATTTCTCGTTATCTTGACTTCCTTCTCTCTCCCCTTCTCCAGTCCCTTCCCATCTACATCCGTGATTCCTCTGACACCTTACGTCACATCAACAATTTCCAGTTCCCTGGCCCCAACCGCTTCCTCTTCACCATGGACGGCCAATCCCTCTACACATCCATCCCCCACTAGGATGGTCTGAGGGCCCTTAGCTTCTTCCTCGAACAGAGGCCCGAACAATCCCCATCCACCACTACTCTCCTGTGTCTGGCTGAACTTTTTCTCACGCTGAACAATTTCTCCTTCAACTCCTTTCACTTCCTCCAAATAAAAGGTGTGGCTATGGGTACCCGCATGGAACCCAGCTATGCCTGTCTCTTTATGGGGTATGTGGAACATTCCTTGTTCCAGTCCTACTCCGGCCCCCTTCCACAACTCTTTCTCCGGTACATCGATGATTACTTCGGTGCTGCTTCATGCTCTCGTCGGGACTTGGAAAAATTTATTAATTTTGCTTCCAATCTTCACCCCACCATCATTTTCATGTGGTCCATCTCTGACACCTCCCTTCCCTTCCTTGACCTCTCTGTCTCAATCTCTGGTGATAGACTGTCCACCAATATCCATTACAAACCCACCGACTCCCACAACTACCTCGACTACAGCTCCTCACACCCCGGTTCCTGTAAGGACTCCATCCCATTCTCTCAGTTCCTTCGCCTCCGTCGCATCTTTTCCGACGATGCTACCTTCAAAAACAGTTCCTCTGAAATGTCCTCCTTCTTCCTTAACCGAGGTTTTCCACCCACTGTCGTTGACAGGGCCCTCAACCGTGCCCGGCCCATCTCCAGCGCATCCACCCTCACGCCTTCTCCTCCCTCCCAGAAACATGATAGGGTCCCCCTTGTCCTCACTTATTACCCCACCAGCCTCCGCATTCAAAGGATCATCCTCCACCATTTCTGCCAACTCCAGCATGATGCCACCACCAAACAAATGTTCCCTTCACCCACCCTATCGGCATTCTGTTGGGATTGCTCCCTCTGGGACACCCTGGTCCACTCCTCCATCATCGCCTACTCCTCAACCCCCTCCTATGTCACCACCCCATGCCCACACAAAAGATGCAACACCTGCCCCTTCACTTCCTCTCTCCTCACCGTCCAAGGGCCCAAACACTCCTTTCAAGTGGAGCAGCATTTCACTTGCATTTCCCCCAACTTAGTCTACTGCATTCGTTGCTCCCAATGTTGTCTCCTCTACATTGGAGAGACCAAACGTAAACTGGGCGACCGCTTTGCAGAACACCTGCAGTCTGTCTGCAAGAATGACCCAAACCTCCCTGTCGCTTGCCATTTTAACATTCCACCCTGTTCTCTTGCCCACATGTCTGTCCTTGGCTTGCTACTTTGTTTCAGTGAAGCCCAACGCAAACTGGAGGAACAGCATCTCATCTTCCGACTAGGCACTTTACAGCCTTCCGGACTGAATATTGAATTCAACAACTTTAGATCTTGAGCTCCCTCCCCCATCCCCACCCCCTTTCTGTTTCCCCCTTCCCTTTTTTTTCCCAATAAATTATATAGGTTTTTCTTTTCCCACCTATTTCCATTATTTTTAAATATTTTAAAATCTTTTATGCTCTCCCCACCCCCACTAGAGCTATACCTTGCGTGCCCTACCATCCATTCTTAATTAGCACATTCGTTTAGATAATATCACCAACTTTAACTCCTTTGTGTTCTTTTGTTCTATTGTTGTTGACATCTTTTGATGATGTGCTTCTATCCCTGCTTGTTTGTCCCCACAACCAAACCAACCCCCTCCACCTCTCTCTCTCTCTCTCTCTCCACGCCCCCCCACACACCTTAAACCAGCTTATATTTCAACTCTTTCTTGGACTCGAACTCAAGTTCTGTCGAAGGGTCTTGAGGACTGAAAACGTCAACTCTTTTCTTTTCCGCCAATGCTGCCAGACCTGCTGAGTTTTTTCAGGTAATTCTGTTTTTGTGTTGGATTTCCAGCATCCGCAGTTTTTTTTGTTTTTATCTTGGTTGTGTGTTCGCTTAGCTTTGTCCATTGCATATTGCATCCTCTGTTTGGCATGGAAATAGCCCTATGTTGTAGCTTCACAAGATTCCACATTTGTTTTGGAATATGACTGGTTCTGCTCCTGACATGCCCTCCTGCATCATTCATTGAACCAAGGTTGATCCGCCGGAACAATGTTAATAGTAGAATGCGGTATAGGCCATGGCAGGAAGTTGCATATTGTGGTCTCATGCCCACCTATGTCCCACAGCACCTCAAGGATGTGCACTTTGTAGTTGCAAGATGTGTTCAAATTCTACACCATTTACCACGGTAGTAGTGCCATACAACAGGTTAGATTCTATCCACTGTGTGAACAGACGACTTCGTCTCAACAAGGACAGTGCAATGGTGACTTCTCCCAATACTGTCATGTGCAGATGCAGCTCGGACAGAAAAATTGATGGGGGCGGTGTCAGTCACATTTCCGTCTTGTTGGCTCCCTAACCACCTGACAAAAAACCAATCCAGAGACTATGTCCTTTAGGACTCAGCCATCTCAGTCAGTAGTGTTGCTACCAAGCCACTACCCTCTGTATATTCTGTGCACTTTCCACTCCAATTTCTTCCCCAAGTGATGTTCCACATGGAGAAGTATCTATTAATCAGCTGATGGGGCGGGGCACGGTGCAGAGTGTGGATGGGTGACTGGTTGAAATCAGCACGAGGTTTCCATGCCCATATTTGAGCTGATGCCATTGGACTTCATGGAGCTCACAGTCGATGTTGAGAAATTGTAGGGCAACTCCATTCTGACCGTAAGAGCATTCCCAGGTATGACAATGGTGCTGTCTGGTATAGTGTATACACGGTGTAATTCTGTGAATATGACTAGCTCTGTTGACTGAATTGTGTGTGGGGCAGCTCTCCCAGCTTCGGTGCAAACAGACAGAGGTTTGTGAGGAGGACTTTGCAGGGCTCACAGTCTTGGGTTTGCCATTTATATTTCACGTTCCGAGTTCGATGCCAGGTGATCCATATGTTTTAATTCCTTATTGTAGAGTTGGAAACGGTTTAATACAACTGAGTGGCTTTGCTAGGCCAATTGAGAGGCCACCATAATTTGGTGTCCTGAGTAACACGTAGGCTAGGCTAGGCCAGGCCAGGTCACGAGTGCATATTCCCTTTCCCGAAAGGGGCATAAGTGAACGAAATGGCTGTTTGCAGCAAAGGGCGGTGGTTGTTGGTCACTATTTCCAGGGCTAAGGTCGCAACCCACGTTTAATAATTGATTTTGGTGCCAACAATAGACGTGGTGTGACTCGAACAACTTTGTCTGGAACATTAACCTAGTCTTTGGATTACTACTCTGATAGCATTTCCAATGGTCACTGCATTCCCTATTATTTGTCCAGTTAGTTAAATGTACAGATCAACAGTGGTTCTGCTGCTGTTCAAATACTAGAATGGGCTCATTTTGCAATAGCTTATGTTGCTCCCGTCCTCTTACAGCAAGGTGATGGCCCCTTGTTCAAAAAAAAGGAAAAAAAATAACCTAATGCTCATTTGAAACTTTAAGGGTTATTTCCCTTTTGGAGAGCAACTGAGAGTGGATAATAATAGCAACAATAATAACAACAGCAATAATAATGGTAACAACAGCAACAATGCATCAATATTTGTAAATGCTTTTCAAATTCCAAATACAGTTCCATCTACAGTGGTAGAGAATAATTAAATTTGCAGGGTGTAAAAAAAAAAATCTCCTCTTCATTCAGTATGCTGACCCAGATATCATTCAGCATCTGCTGCCATTATACAAATACATGCATGCTTGGCACCCTGAAATGAGATAAAAACTATTGCAGTCACGTGTCCTATTTGAACAAAAAGGGACATCATATCGATGTCGGCAAACTCTCGATTGCTTTGTTCTTCAGCTCTCTTGTGGCGGACGATGATTTGGACCAACAAACATTGGCGCCAGAGAACAATGATCAATTACTTGAAAATTTCCTATTCATTCTGCATAATTTTCACCATAACCATGAACTAATGCATTGTCATAATAAGAAAGGATCATGTTTTGGTCTGACCATTTAATTAATAGCTTGCTATTGTACTTTGTTTTTACTTTCTTTTGGTGCCGTGTCTCAGATCCAGGCTCTCGGTTCAGAAAACGCATGTCAGAAGTACATGCAGATGATGCATAATTACCTGGAAAAACTCAGCAGGTCTGGCAGCATTGGCGGAGAAGAAAAGAGTAGATGTTTCGAGTCCTCATGACCCTTCAACAGAGCTAGGTGAATCCAAGGAGAGGGATGAAATATAAGCTGCTTTAAGGTGGAGGGCGGGGGGAGGGATGGGGGAGAGAGAGAGAGAAGTGGAGGGAGCGGGGTGTGCTTGTAGGGACAGGCAAGCAGTGATAGGAGCAGATAAGCAAAAGATGTCACAGACAAAAGAACCAAAGAACACAGAGGTGTTGAAGTTGGTGATATTATCTAAATGAATGTGCTAATTAAGAATGGATGTTGGGGCACTCAAGGTATAGCACTAGTGGGGGTGGGGGGCATAAAAGATTTAAAAATAATGGAAATAGGTGGGAAAATAAAAATCTATATAAATTATTGGAAAAAACTAAAGGAAAGGGGAAGAAACAGAAAGGGGGTGGGGATGGAGGAGGGAGTTCAAGACTAAAGTTGTTGAATTCAATACGCAGTCCCGAAGGATGTAAAGTGCCTAGTCGGAAGATGTGGTGCTGTTCGTCCAGTTTGTGTTGGGCTTCACAAGAACAATGCAGCAAGCCAAGGACAGACATGTGGGCAAGAGAGCAGGGTGGAATGTTAAAATGGCAAGCGACAGGGAGGTTTGGGTCATTCTTGCGGACAGACTGCAGGTGTTCTGCAAAGCGGTCGCCCAGTTTATGTTTGGTCTCCCCAATGTAGAAGAGACTGCTTTGGGAGCAACGAATACAGTAGACTAAGTTGGGGGAAATGCAAGTGAAATGCTGCTTCACTTGAAAGGAGCGTTTGGGCCCTTGGACGGTGAGGAGAGAGGAAGTGAAGGGGCAGGTGTTACTTCTTTTGCGTGGGCTTGGGGAGGTGCCATAGGAGGGGGTTGAGGAGTAGGGGGTGATGGAGGAGAGGATCAGGGTGTCCCGGAGGCAATGATCCGTATGGAATGCCACCGGGGGAGGGTTAAGGGAAGATGTGTTTGGTGGTGGCATCATGCTGGAGTTGGCGGAAATGGTGGAGGATGATCCTTTGAATGTGGAGGCTGGTCGGGTGATAAGTGAGGACAAGGGAGACCCTATCATGTTTCTGGGAGGGAGGAGAAGGCGTGAGGGCGGATGCACGGGAGATGGGCCAGACACCGTTGAGGGTCCTGTTAACGACCATGGGTGGAAACCTCGGTTAAGGAAGAAGGAGGACATGTCAGAGGAACTGTTTTTGAAGGTAGCATCATCAAAACAGATGCGACGGAGGCGAAAGAACTGAGAGAATGGGATGGAGTCCTTACAGGAAGTGGGGTGTGAGGAGCTGTAGTCAAGGTAGCTTTGGGAGTCAGTAGGCTTGTAATAGATATTGGTAGACAGTCTATCACCAGAGATTGAGACAGAGAGGTCAAGGAAGGGAAGGGAAGTGTCAGGGATGGACTACGTGAAAATGATGGAGAGGAGGAGATTGGAAGCAAAATTCATACATTTTTCCAAGTCCCGACGAGAGCATGAAGCAGCACCGAAGTAATCAAAGATGTACCAGAGAAACAGTTGTGGAAGGGGGCCGGAGTAGGACTGGAACAAGGAATGTTCCGCTTACCCCATAAAGAGACAGGCATAGCTGGGGCCCATGCGGGTACCCATAGCCACACCTTTTATTTGGAGGAAGTGAGAGGAGTTGAAGGAGAAATTGTTCAGTGTGAGAACAAGTTCAGCCAGATGGAGGAGAGTAGTGGTGGATAGGGATTGTTCGGGCCTCTGTTCGGGGAAGAATCTAAGGGCCCTCAGCCTATCCTGGGGGGGATGGAGGTGTAGTTCGATTGGACATCCATGGTGAAGAGGAAGCAGTTGGGGCCAGGGAACTGGAAATTGTTGATGTGACGTAAGATGTCAGAGGAATCACGGATGTAGGTGGGAAGGGACTGGACAAGGGGAGAGAGAAGGGAGTCAAGATAACGAGAAATGAGTTCCATGGGGCAGGGGCAAGCTGACATGATTGGTCAACCACGACAGTTCTGCTTGTGGATTTTGGGTAGGAGGTAGAAGCGGGCCGTCCGAGGTTGGGCGACTATCAAGTTGGGAGCTGCGGGAGGAAGATCGCCAGAGGAGTTGAGGTCAGTGACAGTCCTGGAAACAATGGCTTGATGTTCAGTGGTGGGGTCATGGTCCAGGGAGACGTAGGAGGAAGTGTCTGCGAGCTGACGCTCAGCCTCCATGAGGTAGAGGTCAGTGCGCCAGACAACAACAGCACCACCCTTGTCAGCAGGTTTGATGACAACGTCAGGGTTGGACCTTTGAGAACGGAGTGCAGTACGTTCAGAGAGAGAGAGATTAGAATGGGTGAGAGGAGCAGAGCAATTGAGATGACTAATGTCACGCCAACAGTTGTCAATGAAAAGATCAAGAGAAGGTAAGAATCCAGAGGGAGGGGTCCAGGTGGAGGGAGAATATTGGAGGTGGGTAAAAGGATCCGTTGAAAGGGGAGAGGACTCCTGCCCAAAGAAGTGAGCCCAAAGACAAAGTCGGCGGAAGAAGGGTTCAGCATCATGCCGAGCCCAAAATGCATTGAGATGAGGGCTTAAGGGTATGAAACTTAATCCTTTGCTAAGCACTGAAAGTTCAGCGTCGGAAAGTGGAAGGTCAGGGGGTACAGTGAATACACAGCTGGGGCTGGGATTGGAAGAAAGGGTTGGGGCGGAGGGACAGCCAGGGGTGGAGGGTCCTAGATGTGTGTTGGTGTCGATGAGTTGTTGGAGCTTGCGTTCCTTAGCACTTGAGAGAAAGAGAAAAAGTTTCTTGTTGAGGCGTCTGATGAGACAAAGAATAAAATGAAACTGGGGTCACGCGCAGCTTTGAAAAAGGGTACAGTGGTGCTGCTGGAGGGAGAGGTCGAGTGTGTTCATATGGTGGCGCATGGCACTGAGTGTGGATCTCAGAATGTGATGGGAAATGCAGTCCGAGAAACATTTTATGTCCCGGAGATACCTGAAATCCTGGGAGGGTTCGATACATGGGGAGTGGAATTTCAGTTGAAATCTACGTGGGGTAAGTCAGAGACGGAGACAGTCACTGAGAAAGGAGATATGGCAGTGAAAGCGGGTTTTAGTAAACACCTTGTCAAACACCAGCAGAGAAATGGAATGCAATGAAGGTGAACAAGGCAAAAGAGAGATACAGAAATGTTGTCGTAGAGATGAACAAGGGTCCCCCTTGTCCTCACTTTTCACCCACCAGTCTCTGCATTCAAAGGATCATCCTTCGGCTTTTCCACCAACTGCAGCATGATGCCACCACCAAACCCACCTTCCATTCATTCCCCTGGCGGCATTCCATAGGGATCGTTCCGTCTGTGACACCCTGTTCCACTCCTCCATCACCCCTTACTCCTTAACCCCCACCTATGGCACCTCCCCATGCCCACACAAAAGATGTAGCACCTATCTCTTCACTTCCTCTCTCCTTACCGTCCAAGGGCCCAAACAATCCTTTCAAGTGAAGCAGCATTTCACTTGCATTTCCCCCAACTTAGTCTACTGTATTCGTTGCTCCCAATGCACTCCCTTGTGCACGGAGAGACCAAACATAAACTGGGCGACCGCTTTGCAGAACACCTGCAGTCTGTCTGCAAGAATGACCCAAACCTCCCTGTCGCTTGCCATTTTAATATTCCACCCTGTTCTCTTGCCCACATGTCTGTCCTTGGCTTGCTACATTGTTTCAGTGAAGCCCAACGCAAACTGGAGGAACAGCATCTCATCTTCCGACTAGGCACTTTACAGCCTTGCAGACTGAATATTGAATTCAACAACTTTAGGTCTTGAACTCCCTCTTCCATCTCCACCCCCTTTCTGTTTCTTCCCCCTTCCTTTAGTTTTTTCCAATAATTTATATAGATTTTTATTTTCCCACCTATTTCCATTATTTTTAAATCTTTTATGCCCCCCACCCCCTAGTGCTATACCTTGAGTGCCCTACGATCCATTCTTAATTAGCACATACGTTTAGATAATATCACAAACTTCAACACCTCTGTGTTCTTTTGTCTGTGACATTTTTGATTATCTGCTCCTATCACTGCTTGCTTGCCCCTACAACCACACCCCCTCCACTTCTCTCTCTCTCTCCCTCCCCCCTCCGCACCTTAAAGCAGCTTATATTTCACTCCTCTCCTTGGATTCACCTAGTTCTGTTGAAGGGTCATGAGGTCTCGAAACATCAACTCTTTTCTTCACCGCTGATGCTGCCAGACCTGCTCAGTTTTTCCACGGTAATTCTGTTTGTGTTTTGGATTTCCAGCATCTGCAGTTTTTTGTTTTTATCTCTGCAGTTAATGCATGTCTTGTGAACTGCTTAAAACATCCACCTCACCGGCCCGAGTCAATTGCTTAGACGGGGAAGAAGGGCAGTGAGAAGAATGCTAGCATCAGCATAACATAGATCCATAATGTAGGATTTTAAGCGTGCAAACCTGTTTTCTGTCCTGTTTTGCAGAGACTTCATTTCAACAACATAACCTCAAGAATAAACATGGCATATTGATTTGTTCGCTGTGCAGTCCTACAAAGGAAGGTGGTGATTGATTTCCGTGATAAGGAAGGCAAGCCTTTGATATGGTCTCGATTAATAGAGGAATAGAAAAAGAAAACAAAACGCAATAATGGTAGGAAGTGGTTAAAAAAGAACCCACAGATGTAAGCAGATTCTAAAGGGATTTGATAGTTTCGTTTTTTGAATATCTTCCCAAGCAGTAAGTAAGGCAAAAAAAAACTTTTGTGCCTGTAGAATGCAACAAAGACTACTTATTTTTGGAAGTGGTCACCTTTCTCCTGGAGACTGAGGATATTTTCTGTTGAAGAATAAAACAGAAGTAAATATGGGTTTTTGACAAGAGTATGCAGCCATGTTCGAACTGGGATGTCACGAATTAAATCAAACTCCGCATGTAATGGAGTAATATGTATTTCATAACTTATAGCCGATGCGTTGATTATGAATTTGAATGCTTTTATTGCTGTGGAGAATGCCAAGTGTGTCTTCGTTATTTTCTTTTGTTTGCAACAACGAAAGGCTGTTAGTAACCAACCGCTCAAAAAATGTTAACTATTTTAAAAAACAAGCATAGATGTGAGCAAACAAAAAAGAACTATTCGGTACTTTTTCTCAATCTCACCTTTTTCAATTTAAGTGCCATTGACATATTGCAATTCTGAATGAAAATGCAATTAATGATTTAAACGTTTTTTTCCATTAATTGGTAGTTTCGCATCAGACACAAGTATTACGGAACAAGAATAAATTCAGCTGCAACCGAAAATACAAATGGGCAGATGTTGGATTATTCATCCATTGCATGACAAGGAAAATCGCAGGGATATGTGTAATACCAACAACCACTCACATCACATTATCACTAAGACTCAGAAGTATATACCTAACGCTAATTCTCTATTGACTAAAACGAATGAATATCAGGTGGCGTGTAGTTGATGGAAGACGTGCAATCACCTGCATGCCGCACGACAATGTAACGAACAATTCACCCTGTTATATTGCTCAGTGCGTGCTGGCATGGAACATAGCATTTTCCCACGCTCATTCGCTAAGCTACGCTTTTGATAACCCTTCAAGCTATCGGATGAGTACTTCATCATAAGTAACGGGAAAATGTCATATTAGTGATACCAATTTAGAACAGTGCAACTGTTTCAAATTGACAGAAATGGCCCTGGCATTAGAAAAATTTGATCAGTGGTCGCTTTTCCATTTGAAATGGCAGAATATGCAATAAAATCAATTGGCTCCAAAGTAAAGTTATATTGGACTTGAAACGTTCAATTTGTTTCTCTCTTGGCAGACGCTACCAGACCTGCTGAATGTTTCTTATTTATGATGAAAAAATGGCTTTCGCTTGCCACTACAGCCTATGTGGGCAACATAGAGCAATGGGGCGTTTTTTTGCCCCGTGCATGTACCTTTCTCTTATTCAGTGAGCGTGCTTTCTGATAAGGGAGAAAACATATATATATAAAATGAAAAAAGAAAAAAATGTAAATGACTAATTTATTTTTCATAAAAATAAATGCATCTCTTCGGATTTACATTACATGATTCGGCTTTGGTACTGATTTACCTATTAGCTCAAACAGTGACAATCACGTTTTGTTACACGTGCTTTTGCTGATTTGTATTAAAGCCTACTATTAAACCTTGAGCAAACAGAGTATACTCTGTTAATATTCGTTCCTGTGATGCGAGGGGCGTTGGAAAATCCAGCATTTGCTTTTCATGAATAACTTTCTAGCGGAGGTGGTGGTGAGCCACCGTCCTCTGCCACTACAGCCTATGTGGGCAACATAGAACAGTGGGGCTATTAGGCAAGGTTTTCCAGATGTTTGACTACATGAGAGTGAAGAAACTGCAAAAAAGCTGTAATCAGGATGCTGTGTCGATTGGAAAGAAACTAGCAGGTGATGCATGCCTTTGTTGCCCTTGTCCTTCTAGGTAGTAGCTGCAATTGAAAGAGTTTAGGCAGGTTTCTGTTTTACTGCGTTTTGTGTTTGGCGTATATTGCTGCCATTCTGTATCCTTTGACGAAGGGGCTGAATGTTTAATATGATGTTTGAGCTTCAGATTAAGTTGGCTACTTTGTCGTGAATTATGTCCAGCTTCTTGAGTATCGTTGCAGCCTCATACATTCAGACATGTGGACAGTGTTCCAACGCACTCGAGATCTGTGCATTGCACATGTTGATGAGGCTTTAGGGAGTGAAGAGGGGGGTTACTTGACACAACAGTCACATCATATGACTGGCTCTTCTAGGCACAGTCTTTATATGCATTGCCCAGTTATCATTCTTGTCAATGCTGAATTTTCAAGGATATTGATGGTGCGGAATTGTGTAATGATAATTCCTATGAATGCTATGGAGATATAGTTAGGTTCTCTATTGCTATAGATGGTCACTGTCTGAGAATTCTGTGGCGCAAAATTTACTGCCACATATCAATTCGAGCCTAAATGATTTACTGTTATTGCTACATCCGGTTTCCACATGATATGAATCGTGAGTGTTACTGAGCAAATTACAGGCATCAAGGACCTTCCCTCATCAATCCCTTAGTTGGAGATAAGTTTATTGATGAAGCAGCTGAAGACCATTAGGCACGGCCACTGTCTGAGAAACCTTTCCAAAAATGTCATGTGGCAGGGATGATTTACTTACAACAACCACAAACATCTTACTTTGTGCCAGGTATAACTCCATTACGTGGATTGCCCCCACCCCTCCCGATTCACGTTGGCTTCATTGTTTCTAGCATTCCTTAATTCCAGGCTCGGCCAAATGTTGCTTCGCTGTCAAGTGCAGCCACTCCAACCTCACCTTCTGAGAGCAGCTCACACCCCCACCCTCCATGTTTTGAACAAGCCTATCGTGAGATCCAGACACGAGTTGCCCTTATGGAACTAATACTAAGCATTGATGAACAGATTCCCTGTGCAAGTACCATTTGATACCCTAGTCGACGACAGATTCCATTGTTTTAATGATTATCGAGAATAGATGGATGAGGTGGGAATTGCTGGGGTTTGAATTGTTGTGCCTTTCATGGACTTGGATATTTTTCGAGATGTCTGGTATATGCCTGTTTTGAATTTATACTTGGGTAATGTGTAGCTTGTGGCATTGCTAATACTGAAAAATACGCCAGTATTGCTTCTGGGATGTTTTCAAGGGCCAAGGTTTTTGTTGTATCTGGTGCCTTCAGCTATTTCGTGATATCACGCAGTGTGAATCGATTTGGCTGAAATCTGCCATTTGTAATGCTGGGATCATCATAGGGAGGACGAGGTGAATCATCCATTCGGCACCACTGACTAAATTGGGTCACAAATGCATTAGCCTATTCCCTTACACGGATTTGCAGGTTCCCATAATCATCAATTACGGAGCAAATTGTGGATCCTCCTTCTCATGTTAGTTATTTAATTATTCACCACAGACATGACTGGATATGATAGTACTGCAAAGCTTTGAACTGATCAGCTGACTCTGTGATATTTCAACTCCGTCCATTACAGGTTGCTTCCACTGTTCTGGATGCATGTAGGCCTTTGCTGCAACTTCATCAGGTTGGCATTTCATTATTTAGTTATGCATCGTTCTGCACCAGGCATGATCTCCTTCAAGCCTCGTTTGGCGCTTGATTTTAAATGTCAGAGGACCATGATTTTGTATATTGTGCTGGAATGCAATTCTGCGAACGGTGATGGCCCACAACCCGTCGTGGATACTCAGGTTTGAGTTGCTACATATGTTAGGAATATGTCTAATCTTGAGTTGCTACATGGGTTCTGAATATGTCCAATATAGCACAATGATAGTGCAACAAAACACAATGAATGCCGTCCTCAGCGTGAAGAGGGAACACAATGTCCCTAATGGCTATGTGGCAGTGGCTTTTAGCATTGCTGTCATGTGCAGGTGCATCTGCGATAGATAGAGTGGTGAGGGCGAGGTCCAGCAGAGTTTCCCCTCAATCCTCACCAGCTGCCCAGTCCTCGACCTAGGTCCTTCAATTTCGCCAGATTGATTCACCGCTGTGCCATGGAACATGCCTTGGTCATGGGCATTAGACCCCCATAACGAAGGTACATTATTTGCCTTTAGTGTCTTCAAACATTCTTTCAAGCAGTCTTCATCATGGAGGAGTACTGACTCATCAACTAAGCGAGGGTGGCATTTGGAATTCGGCTGGATGTTTCCTTGCTCTTGTTTGAGTTGATGTCATAAGACTTCATGGGGTCCGGATTCAATATTGTGGACTTACAAAGCAACTGGATTTTGACTGAATACCATTGTGCCCTAAACTGCTGGGTCAGTCCTGTTTGTGGGGCAGGACGTAGCCAGGGATATTTATGGAGGTGACTGTGACATTGGTTGCCCATGACAATCCGGCGAATAGTAGTATGAGATGTTGTTGATTTTCTATTCTGTTGTACAGCTTTCCCAATTTTCACACTGGCGCCTCAGATATCAATAAAAAGGACTTGGCAATACCGATCACTTTTTGTCTGCCGCCTAGGTCGATGCTGAGTTGTCCAACATGCATTGTTGCTTTCCAATTTTTCTGTGGATTTTTTGTGCAAATGAATAACTTGCGATAGCATATCAGAAGAAGTTATGGCTTAACCATACGGTATGTATCAGTAGAAATATGTAGGCCAGACAAGGTAAGGACGGCTGATTAATATCCCTACATAAATTAGTGACCCAGGTGAGTTTTTGTCTTCCTACTATACATTGCCATCATTGCTGAAGCTAGCTTTTAGTTTTAGAATTACTACGTAATAAAAATTAAACCCCACAGCTGCCACCGTGAGATTTGGATTATTTTCCACAGAACATTAACGTTTACTGTTGACTTACTGGCACAGTAACATTACCACTACGTCAAGTCACCATTCTATTGATTAGATTAATGGAGAAACATGTTGTAATGGCAACAATGATTTTAATGACTGCTTATTTGCACCTTCTTTCCTGCATTTTGTAAAGCTTCCACGAGCTTCGCAAATATTTATCGCTGAATTCCTAATGAAGCCAAGGCAATTATTTTCTTCAAAACTTAACTTATCTACATCTTTTAGTAGGTGTGTTGGTTGCTGAATATACAATAGCCTGAATAAACAAATGTGAGCTTTTGCAATTGATGCTTGACGTTGGGAAATGAGAATTTTGCACTTTTCTTATAACTGATAGTGATTCACAATGCATTTTGGTGGTGAATTGTAAAATGAACGTCGACATTAACATGGTGCGATGCACATGGTTGATAATTATTTGCAATGTTAGTTTTATCTTAAAACAGAAGTTGATAACCATAGCAAGTGGGAAATATGACAGCAATCAATCTGTCAGTTGATTGCACGAATGTTGAAGATTAAATTTACCACATGTTTACAGCAGCAACAATAATTTTCCAGTGTAAACTTACTTAGCATGATCTCAGTTAACATAAGTATGGGGTCTTGTAGACAACTTCTCAGCACTTCCAAACATCTACCTAGTGATAGGAATTAGAAAACTGCAACCAAACGAAAAGTAGCGACATAGTATGTGGTGTAGGAGGCTTCCAGAATTCTTTGGTAAGTCAAGAGATATTACAGGTATGTTAAATTATGATGTCATTGCAGGAAGGTAGAGATGCGGTCAGATCACTCAATGTCACATTACTTAGTTGCTGAAGTTATCTATTTTGCAACTAGAGTAAATTATTTTCATTTGACATCTCTGTTCCTGTGACTGCCATAAAAACCGACCAGTGTTACAAAGTGAAGTCAATTAAATTTACACATCAAGTTTGCAACAGTGATGATGAACTAATTACCGTTCCTCTTAATTAGTCTGTAAACTGGACTGAAACATTGGACAATGGCACAAGCACACTTAAGAAGTAATATCGAAATTAAGGTCAATGCAAAATAAGGGGTAGGTTTCACTGGTTGCAGTCAAACACAGCACAAAGGAAGAATATATTATTCATTACTGGCCAAATATCTCATCCACAACATTTCACTGTTCACGTTACTTGTGTTGGCAATCTTCAGCTGTTTCATCAATAACCTTCCATCAAAAATTAATCCAGTGGAATGGATGTGTGCTAATGTTTGTCCATTCACAACAGGTTTAATTTTGAAGCAGACAGTTCAACATTCAAGTCACACAAAAGTGTTGGCAAAGGTTTGAGTTAATGGAAACCATAGGATTAAACCATTGGGTAATTGAGGGAGTTTTATGGCCTATATAAAAAAAAAGCAAACAAACACTAAAAATATGGTGGACAGGCTCAACAACTCAGGCAGCATCTCTTGAGAGAAATTGAGTCAACGTTTTAGGCGGCTGAAATTTCCTCAGAAAATATATTTTGTGTTATTGATGTCCAAAGGAAGTGGGGCACACTTTTTCATCACTGATTGGGAAGATGCTGATGCAACGCGAATGTGGGAAGGGAAATTATATGTTGGCATTTATTGCAAGAGAATTTGACTATTTGAGTAAAGTAATGTTGCTGCAATTGCACAGACATTTGGTAAGACCGAACCTGGGTATGGTGTATAACTTTTTGGCCTCATTGTCTAAGTAAATATATACTTGCCATTGAGGGGGAGCAAAAAAAGATCAGCAGACTGATCTCTGGGATTGCAGGTTATCCTATGGGGAGAGATAGAGAACATCGATATATAGTTTAGTATTTGGAAAAATGTGAGGTGATATAATTGAAGCATGCAACATTCTTATAGGGCTCCATAGGGTAGATGCAAGAAAGATGTCACCCCTAGCTTGGTGAGCTCGGGGACTTTTGAACCTGGTGACACGGTCTCAGGATTAGGAGTAGAGCATTTAACACTGAGATGAGGATGCTGTATCACTCAAAGGGTGCTAATTGATAAACATTTCGAATTCTCTACCCCAGAGTGCTCTGGAGGCTCAGTCATTTAGTATATTGACGACAGAGATACACATAATCCTAGGCATTAAATATATGAAGGGGTATGTGATAGTGCGGGAAAATAATCTTGAGGTGGAAAATCAGCCAAGATACAGATGAATGGCGAAGCTGACTCAAAAGCCTGATTGGCCTACTCCTGCTAATATTTCCCATGTTCCTGTGTTAGTTAGGGCTGAAGCTTTAGCATTTTTATTTTCTCTTCACAGATGCTGCTTGTCCTGCTGAGCATTTCCACCGTTTATTTTATTTTTGTTTTTAATTCAAATTCCCAGTATGCACAGTATTTTGATTTTATATGAGAGTTTAAAGATCAATCTCGTTGTGTAATCTAAATAATGTTGATTTTAGTAATTATCGTAATTGTAACAGTAACCTTTAGCCTATTCTCACGTTAGTGATAACCAATATCCCTGCCTATGGATTAAGGCCTGCTGGTTACTTGATAACTCCTGAGAAATAGTTGCCTAGCCAGCAATGGCTGAATCATCCCACTGGAATCTGAACTGGTATAAATAAAGGAGTTTAAGAACATTCACGAAATAAGAAGCACGGAGGCGCTGGCTCGAGACTGAGAACATGAAGCCCGAGTGCTTAAATCGATGAATTCGGTACAATGAAGTAGGGGGTGCTGCTTTGGCTTTAAAAAAAATAAATACTAGTCCCAGAGCTCAAGATGGAGGTAGTAAGGCACGAGATCTGATGGCCGGCTAACTGAACAGGTGTACAGGAAATCAACTTCCGAGCTTTATGTTTCAATTATTCACTGTAAAACGGAGAATGCTGAGGAGATATGTCACTACTGGTGAGATAAAACAATGTTATAAATTTATAGCGTAACTAGCTTAACTTCATTTTATATGTATGGAAAATCATTGGCCAACATTGTAAACTTAAAACCTAGTAACTTGAATTGAAAGACATAAACAGTAGATAAAGATGACAGTGGCAGTGACATCTTGCAGCTATATCATGTGGAAACTGGTGTGTACCTGTGTGATGCACGGCAAGTGCAACTGCAGTAAATCTACGCATTTTGGGGGACTTCAGTTCCGAGTTGTTGATGTGGTGTTCGAGCTTTGGGCTTTGCGATGCATTATCAAGGAGTAAAATCACCAGGTCACTTTGTCGCAGAAGGCAGTCACACACCATAGGCTAGGTCCTTCATATTTGAAGCCTGGCTCAAGAAGATTTGAATCTATGGGAGACGGATTTGTCTATGAAGAAGTTTGCAATCTAGAGGCTTCCCCCATTGTAATTCTGGAAGAGGTTCGAGGCTCTTGAAACATGTTTGGCAGCAGCAATTACAGAAGGGAGAATGAGAATTTCGATCACTGCGCCATGGTACAGGATTTCATACAGTTTGATTGTGGGGGTTGGGGGTGGTGTATGTGGGGGGTGCGGGTGTTGAGGGGCGGGTGGTGGAGGCGGTGGTGGGTGTCGTGGTAGTGTGCAGGAGGTGGAGGGGGTGTGGAAGTGGGAAATGGTAGTTAGGGACAAGACAGTTAGGGACAAAGACGCTGTACTCTGCAGCCAAGAGCTTGGGTTCTGAGGGCTGTGTTGGGTAAATGGCAAAGCAAAAAAAAAGTGAAAACTCTCTGAATGTACGCTAGAATGTTACAGGATGGATGAATTATTAGGATGAAAAAAAAGATGTGCCATAATAGACATGACAAGAGAAATGAGTGCACACTGACCATGCCCTGGACAAATTCAGGGGTCAAGGAAAATGAGGTAGGGTAGCTCCTTTAATGAATTATGTGATCAGTACAGCATTGACAGTGAACTTGATTCGGAAGATCAAAATGTGGGGCAGAATTTTAGGAAATGGCAAGGCCATGGTCATAAAATACAGCAAGCTGTTCAAAAGTTTATTGGCTTTGGCGGAACCTTAAAGTGACCCCGATGTAAAATTCTGCCCATGGAGGTAAGGAATAGAAAACAAATCAAATTACAGTTGGAGTAATATATAGGCCCTTTGACGGGAGCGACATTTTAGGGCAGTTCGTAAGTCATGTCCAAATGGGGCTTATAATGAAGTTATTGAAAAAATGTTGCCTTTTCATCTTTGTATAGACAGGATGAATCAAGTTGGGAGAGATAGTCTGGAGGATGATTACCTGTGGTATATTAGGGATAGTTTCTGAGAAGGAATATTTTAGGATGAACCAGAAAACAAGGTATTTTACGCCTAGCATTGTGTAATGAGACAGGATCAATAAATTCTACCAAAATGAATGTTGCTTCACTTAAGAATGATCATAATATGACAGAATTTCACATTAACTTTGATGGTGAGAAATTTAGGCGTTAAACTAATATCTTAAATTTAAATAAAGACAATTAGATGGTACAAAGACAAATTAGCTCAAGTTGACTGGGAAGATAGGTTAAATAGGTTAAAATGAGTTAAAAGAAGAGCAGTGGCAGATATTTGAAACGATACTTCAGAACTGTCAACAAATAGACGTTGCATTTACAAAGAAAGTTTCTACGAGAAGTTATACCATAGGTAAGTTAAGGTGGCATCAAATTGAAAGAAAAGGTATAGAATGTTAGAAGGCTGAGAACATTTTAGAAACCAACAAAGGATGACTAAAACAATCTCTCAGAGAAGGGGCTTGGAGTTTACGAGGGAACCAGGAGGAAATATAGAACAACAGGCAGAGAAGAAACATTTATACACGTATATATATAAAAGAAAGGGGTAGTGATAGAGAGGGCTCTTCCATTTGAGTGTGACAATGGCACATTAACAATGAGGAACAAAAACATTGCAGATTAACTTAATTAACATTTTTTATCTGTCTTCACGATAGAAGACAAAGAAAAAATTCCAATTATAGTAAAAAAATCAAGAGGCTTAAATGAAATAGGAAATCAAAGCAATCTCAATCATTAGAGGAAATTTGCCAGGAAAACTAATGAAAAGTTTCATGCACCTATGGTCTGCTTCCTAGGATCTTTAAGGAAGTGGCTTAAGAGAAAGTGAATGTATTGCTTGTATTCTTCCAATATTCCCTAGATTTTGGAAAGGTCGCAGTGGATTGTAACTTCATTATTCAAAAAAAGACGGGAGACATGATCTAGGAAACTATTGGCCAATTAGAGTAACATGTATAATTTGGAAAATGCTAGAAATCACTACTAAGAAGGTAGTAGCAATACATTTAGAAAATCTTAATGCAATCCCACAGGGAAAACACAGTTCTGTGAAAAGGAAATCATGTTTGGCAAATTCATTAGAATATTTCGAGGATGGTCCACAAGGAAGGTGGATAACGGGGTCCAGTAGTATAGCGTATTGGCTCATCCAGAAGATAAGACCCCATGGCGTTGGAGATAATATATAAGTATGGATAGGTGATTGGCCACCTAACAGGAAACATAAAGTCTGAAAAATGGGTTATTTTTATGTTGGCAAACTATCTAGTGGCGCAATAAAAAGCAGAATGAGCGGAATGGCTGTTGTCCAATTTGATAGGAAGAATAGAAAATTAGGGTATCATTTAAACAGAGAGTTTACATAATGCTGCACGGCGGAAAGATCTGGGTGTCCTTGGACAGGGAATCATAGAATCACGAAAGGGTTACGGCACAGAAATAGGCCACTTGGACCATTGTGTCTGTGCTGGCCGAAAAGCGAGCCAGCTAATTAAATTACACTTTCCAACATTTGGTCTGTAGCCCTGCGTGAGGGCTAACAACTAAGCGTGAGGATGAAAGTAGAACAAGTTTTTAATCAACATGCAATTTGTCCTGCATGAAATGGGGATGGGATATAAAAGTTGGAAAATAATTCTACTGCTGTCCAGGATATTTATGAGACCACACCTGGATTATTGTGCACAAATTTGGGATTCTTGCTTAAGGATGAATATGCTTGTTTTCGAATCAGTTCAGAAAATACTTAATAAATTGATTCCCAGAATGAAGGGGTTGTTGTATGAGGAAACGTTGAGAATGTTGACCCTGGCGTTCAGAAGAGGGGATCTTATTGAAGCAAGTTTCTGAGGGGGCTTGACAGGGTCGTTGTTAAAAAGATTATTCCTCTCGTGGAAGGGTGTAGAACTAATTTGCGTACTTTTAAAATCTACGGGTCCTCCGATTTTAGATGCATATCAAAAGGAAAGTCTTCTTTCGGAGGCTCTGTGGAACTCACTTTGCCAGAGAGTACTAGAGGCTGAGTCAGGGAATATATTCAATGCTGAGTAACACATAACTTGGATTGGCAAGATAGTCCAGGGTTATGAGGGAGAAATACGGAAGTGGCATTAAGGCCAAAATCAAATCATCCATATAATAAATTAAAAACACAGAATGCTGTAAATCTGAAACAAAATCAAAAAAATGCTGAGAAAATCTCAGCAGGTCTGACAGTGTCATGGAAAGGTAGAGGTAACGTTTCGAATTCGTATGACTCTTCTTCAAATCATCCATATTCTTCTTCAATGAATGTTTGATGTGCCAAATGGCTACTCATGATCCTAATTCCTATAATGTTATGATCGTATGGTCTCCAGAACGACCGGGGCACCACTAAGCTTTGGGATTCTGATTGAAAAGTAACCAGGCAGTGACCATTTCCAACAAAACATAATTTATCCATCTCCTTTCAGCATTTGATTTCCTTGCCATCACACAATCCCATATCATCAGAAATTTTGGGTTATCCTTGACCAGAAAATGAACTGCTATCTAAACACTGTGAGTAATAGAACAGCTATGAGGCCGGGGCTTGGATTAGCTCAATTTCTAATTTTCCGAAGCATTTCCACCATGTACAAGGCCTTGTTAAGGAACCCAAAAGAACACTCCCAATTGATTGGATGAGTGCTGCCCCAAGTTTGAAAGTATCTTGAGTACAATAGGGGAGAAAAAGTCTGACAGATTCGCCAGTCCACCATCTCCACCTGAAATATATTCTGCCTCTAAAATTCGCAACAACGTGTACAAAATGCAGGATGCACTTCTACAAGTTTGCACGGAGCCTTCAATAGAACCTTGCTGCATGGAAACGCAACTACCTGAATGTTCCCTTTGAAGTCATACACCGCCCTGACTTGTAACTGCATCGTGGGTCCTATATTGCCTTGTTAAATGCATGTGAGCGCACTTGGTGGCGATCGAGAACATGCAAAGCAGAGTTTGTAGAAAGTGTTTCAGCAGCACCTTCTCAAAAACAATAATGGTTGGCCTATAAATGTTGATCTTTTCAGCGAAGCTCATTTCTCATGAATAAATAAAAACATGAGGAAGGCAGCCAGTTGCTGCCTAAGATATTCTGATGCTTCAGAAGCTGTACTCTACCAGCCTTTGCGAAGTTTTTGTACGTCCATGAGAAGTGCATAATACGTCACTAGATGACAAAATGTTTGGGCTTTCCTATTTACCCACAACTGAATTCTTATCTGTTTAATATTTTCAGATACTGCCAGCGTATGATACAGGAAACTTCCTTTTAAATTGAGACGTTTTTAAATATATAATTATCATTATTATATCTAATTATTAATTTAAACATTTCATAAAACATGCTCTTTACCTTTCTGTTTGTGACACTTATATCTCAAAATCTCTTAACCCCATGATTCTTCTCTTCCTTTTATTGTGATTTCTGTGTATGACTTGACATTGGATAAACTATTATTTTCTGACATTTTCTGGTTTATGCTCTGCACAATTTAATGAATGGTTCTGCAGTCTGATTGGTTTAAGTGATATTCAGATACCATAACTAATCGCATGGGTATAGAATTGTGATTACAGGTTCTGTGCAAAAATGTATTTTCAGACACAGCAAAGCCGATTTTAAATGGTAGAGCGACGAATTAGATTTAACAGGATGACTTCTAATAATAATTTTCGTCCCCCTTCCGCTTGGCCCCATGTCCTCGTTCCGACGGTAACTTTAATGTCCGTCTTGCTCCCGTTTGTGATGTTGAAATTTCATCGCAATGATTGAAGTGTTTTTTCATTGAAAATAATTTTTTGATATATATATATATATATATATATATATCAGAAGCCTTTGATTAGTGAATCATCTTGTCTGTGTGGAAAGGCTTTACATGTTTAAATTATTGCTGGAAACATATTTAGATTGACAGACAAACTGGTTGTCTGCATTTCCTGGGCTAGCTTTCGAAGGCTGAGTTTCTGATATAAATGCAAAAGCGGTACCTTCTGCTCGACAACAAATCTGCATTAAATATCATGAGGATGGAAAATAGAGTAGATGCCCGCTTTCCCTTTATTAGCAATTAAACAGTTCGGAACAGCTAACTTTAAAAGGCTCGGCTAGAATGTATGACATTTATTTTAGTGGAGCACATATCGGTCAGGTTCTGTCAATAACAATTCATTCCCTCAGCACTGTAGCTGTTATACGTTAAGGTACTCTCAATTTTTTACCAACAGAGTGTTATAAACCAATTCGATGTTTCCTCCAAATAGAGGGGTGACATAATTAGAAAACGAAAAACTTATTAGGATGAGATCTTCCACTTTTTCTAAACGACATAACAATTCGTTACAATTAATCCATGTTATGGCATGATCCTGGTGGTTGTAAACATTTGTGAACTATACAATTCAACTTCGATACAATTGCAAAATAGAACGTTCCCCGATTATTTTATGACGCATGCGCGACTTGTTTCTGAGTTGCATGGATTTGACCGCAAATTCAAGCCAGGCATGATATAGCGTGGCGAATGTATTTGTACCGCATTTAAATTAATGCATCTCTTTTCCCGAAGATTATAAGGATAGGAACATTTGTATTGTTATTGCCTTTTTCTTTACAAATTTCCAGCTGTAACTCTAGATGCAAGTTGAAAACTTGTCAAAATTACATTAAATTACACAGAACTGATTACCAGTGTTATTTCTTTGTTTTCTGTAAGCAAGTAACTATTAAAATCCTTTTCCCCTCTTCACCATGGCACACTTCATTGGCAATATTTTCATCACAGGGTT
Source organism: Carcharodon carcharias (assembly GCF_017639515.1). Classification (NCBI taxonomy): domain Eukaryota; kingdom Metazoa; phylum Chordata; class Chondrichthyes; order Lamniformes; family Lamnidae; genus Carcharodon; species Carcharodon carcharias. The sequence goes on from NC_054485.1 coordinate 92,851,892, forward strand.
CTGTTCCAATGTTAATGTGTTCGTCAACTGGGGCCACCATTGGGAAATCGGGAACAGAAATAATAAAACTGGTTAATTGGATCAGCATTTTATTACAAGAATAATAGGACAATACAGAAAGTACCGAGGACATTTTAGCACGGATCCAGTCTTACCAAGGTGTATTCAATACATAACGCCTCTCTGCACTTACTACGTAGACCAGCAATAATATTTACTTCAATTATTTTCCGGTTTACTTTTGAAAAATTGTGTTTAATTCTAATCCGCAAGCTTTTTAGACCCACATTCATCGCCCACTATCCAAGACCCAGGCTGTCCTTACCCCCGCCCCCCCCACTCCCCCCAACGCACCCCAACCCCTCCCCCCTGTCCCGAGGCTTTGAGAACTAACCTTTCTGTCTTGAGCCTGGGCTGAGGCTCTGTCGTCTTGATGAAGTTCCTCTTTTGTCCACAGCAGCATATGTCGCTGCCGGGACTAGAAAGCTAAGGTGGGACCTCCTTCTAACAGAAGGGCGGAGGTCCCGCCTTTAGTCACTTGACGCTCATTCGAGGGTGAGCTGGCTGCAGGGCAGGCAGAGAATGCTGCAATGTGTCCCTCACCGATTCTTTGGATGACGGAATGGGACACCCGCCACCTTAAATACCCTGGCCAATTTCACTTTTACTGCAACACCTGGTTTGACCCTAATCTACTCTCTTATGTGTAAGCATGTTTGTGATTTCTAGCTACCGGTGTTAATAAACACGGAACGAATACCTGAAAACAGACAATAAACCTTTGACCCTGATGGTAAGGTTATCTTAGCTGACAACAAAATCGTGTGGTATGAGCGAGGAAGTCGCTGCGCATCTCCTGGGGTTATTGTTATATTAGCTGCTAAAAGTAACTTAATAAATACGAAAATGATTCATAGTTCTGTTGTGACTTTAAAGGCGACTTATAATTCCTGCACTCTAAACATGCAAATTTGAAGTTATCAGAATTGTACGGTTAATTCTATCTTCTGACGGTTGTGAATACTGAGTTATATCAAACACTGTCTACCTGCCATTATTGTTTGATAAGCAATTTTGTTTGGGGTGTTTAATGCACCACACATCTTATACCGTTCGGTTTGCACAATCACTCAAAATAGCACTGTTTTGTTTTTAATTTATGCGAGAGTTAAACATGGACGACATCAGACTGGTCAGTTGTTAGATATCTGTCCCAATTTTTATTTCTGTTGAAGTAAGTACGAGTGAAATTCACGAGATAACTAAAACTGAACTAATTATCGCCTGTTAGAGCCTATGATAAAATATATATGACTCCCAATAATCCACTACAACTTGCTGAGGATTTATGTAACATTGGCATTCATAAAGTATGGATATCCATCGGTTTTTTTTTTCAATTTTATCAACTTCTTTTCCTAATTATGAAGACCAAAGATGAACAAAAAATTTATGCTGGATAGCATTGTTTCAGACTGAAAAACAAACCACCGTGTTTGTACAAGTCTTGATGAAGGGTACAGTTTCTTTGACTAAATATAAATCAGAATTGGCTTAAAGCTATCAATTATTTCCTCCTCATTACCTAAAACATGCATGAATAAGCATTAAAACATGCATAGCTGTTTTCGTTCTAATAAGCTACGGATAAAGTTGCCCAAAATCTGTATCTTTGAGACATTAAATCAGAAATATATGAAAAGAATATATCCACACGAGTGTGTCCTCAGGTTAGGATGTTACTATACATTAATCTTTCAAATTTTAACAAATGGGCTGCTTCATTCAAGTAGTGAGTACTTGTTTGAAGTTATTGATAATAATATTCATGGATTCTTAGGTTGTATTCCAACTTATATAATTCTAGGGATTTTGGTACATTGTTTCCAAGTCTGCTATCATTTCGAAGATATTATCAACATTGTGTTGATGACAGGAGAGCTTTGCTAAGGGTTTAAGCCTGTTCTTTTAAAAAAAGTTTTTGTTACAAAACACCCTTGATATTTTTACCATTCTAAAAGAAAAAAACATGCCAAGTTAGTAATGTATTGGAACTGATCATTGATTTTAAGTCCGCAGAGCTTCTTTATCGTAAACCTTGAGCTGAATTATTTGAGAGTTGAATTCTTTCTCAACTGGCTCTGTCAATAACTTATAATTTGCCCAAGAATTATTTCTTGCTGTCCCTTGATATTTAAGCAACAAGCAAAATATATTCTTGCACTTGATATCCAAATTTATAGTGAAATCTTGTAGTGTTATTGGCTTTCATCAACACATTGTTTCTGGCCTAATAAATTAGCTGCACTTTTATTGATCCAGGTTTTTAGAAGGAGAATGAAATGCTACACCATCTTCAATGGGATTAATTTTGTAAAGCTCTGGTCACAATAGGAGAATGTGCTTTGATTTCTATCTCGAGATGTTATATCTCATTGTTGATTCTAGAGTTTTAAAACGCAAGGACCATTCACGAGCACATAACCTCAAATTAACCTGAACATTTTCCCATGCTTAAGCAATTCTTTTGAGGCTGGGAATCAATAATTAGACTTGAAAAAACCCTTCATATTCTTTTGGGAAAAATCCAGTAAGGTGCACAATTCTTCATTCAAGTAACATATTGGGATCAAAGTTTTTGCATGGGAAATGTACCTTACCACAAAATGCGGGATCATTTTGACGTTCATTGGGAAGTCGTAGCTTAATTGTTCCTCTGGTTTATGAGCACGAAACCTGGAATTTAGCTGGATTTGATAGCATGTATCAAGTTAAAAGAAAAATTCCACATGAAAATGTATGCATTTCTCCATAAATGTATGACATACATCAAAGGTAAACAAACTTTCCAATATGCCTCCTGAAAGCTTCAGTTTACATTTTCATTGTCGATTGATCAGATGACACTACATTTAGTCAAGAAAGCTGCATTAGTTTCGTTTTACTGTGAGGCAGCTGTGAACATTTCGGCTTTTGATTGATCATAATTCTTTACATCTTTCCATTACAGTCATATATTAGGAAGGTATTGTCATATTTTGTAAAAATATACATATTTTCGTTTGTTGTGCCATGGAAATTCACTATTTCTATTCGAACAGTGTTCCTAGCTGAATTCCGTCCCGTCCTCAATTTTAATTCTATACTAATAATACACTTATATTTATTCTTATTTCTATAAGTCTTAGTTCTGATGAAGGGTCAGACGGACTCGAAACGTCAACTGTATCCCTCTCCGTAGTTGCTGTCAGACCTGCTGAGTTTTTCCAGGTATTTTTGTTTTTGTTCTTACATCTAAACTACCTTTGCCCCTTTAGTCTCAGACTAGTGGATATGAAATGCACGTAGACCAGTAATCATTTTTATGAGTTTCCCTCTCCAATGTAGGATAGGAAGAAAACATGGCTTATGTGATATTAGTTTGTAAATTTCATGTTTAGAACTGCTCTCAAGTTCAAACTGGAGTCAACATGATTTCCGTTTTGGATGAGACAGTAATATTGTTGCACTAATTAGCAATCTTCTGGAGTGCTGTTGTTTTTCTATCTGCACTGAACACGTCTGAGAAAATTATCCAATTTTTGTTCCTGCTTTGAAAATTATTATTCAAATTGGACACTTCCACTTCTAGAGTAAAGCATGATTCATATGTGACCAAAATAAAAGTGCCCACAGTGTTATTTTATGGCGATGGAGACCTTGTGCTGACGCATGCCCTGACGAGTGATTATTTCATCTTAACAATAGCCAGGCACTTAGTTAAAATCTTGAATTCTTACTGCTGTTTTGGTTCAGAAGCATAACAAAACTACTGTGGTATTCTGCTGTTAGTTTAGTATTATATCTTCCAAGACCATGCTGGGTTCCTGATTTTCAAACATTACAATATGGTTCACTGGCACATTACATTCTCTGCATGCATTCAGATAAGCGACAGTGTTATATGTTAAAACCTGCAAGCTATTCTAGTATGGATAAGAAAGGTAAAACAGCCTGAAATGTCATGACGTTTTATTTCAGTTTCAGTGAAATAATCAACATTGTAATTACATTACAATCTATGTATAGCATCCTAATATGGGATAGTGCACACAACAGTGTGGTTGTCTGTTGAATGCCCAGTGAAATGGCCTGGTAAGTCAGTTGATCGTAACAAGCAGCTATAAATTCGAAAAGGAATGAAACTGGAGAGATAATCCGGCATCGACCTAGGCACTAGAAATGACATCTGAGACACCCATTCAGGTCGATCATGCAAAGTCCTCCTTACTATCATTTGGGGCTTGTTCGAAAATGCAGGGAGTTGGCCCACAGCCTAGCCAAGCAGCAGCCTGGCATAATCATTCTCACCGAGTCATAACTAACAGGCAATGTCCAAGATATCAGCATTATCATCCTTGGATATATCCTGTCCCACTGTCAGTTTAGAGCTAGAAGAGGTGGCGGCACAATGGTTGAGTGTGAAGGGAAAAAGTTCCTCAGAGTGTTCAATGTCGGATACAAGCCCTATGAAAACACATGGCATCAGGTCAAATCTGGGGAATGAAACCTCCAGCTGATGAGCATGTCCTGCTCCACGCCTCTTCAAATGGTGAAGTAGTATCTGTGTTAAGTACAATTTGGAAGAAACATTGAGTCCAGCGCAAGATGTAGGTTGGAAGGGGGCCGTCAGTGACCAGCAACAAGGCTGGATTGGTAGGACAACCACTCACGGATCTGGCAGACCTGAAATGCATTGCTGTAAACAGCGCCACCAGCAGGTGTTGAGAGTGGCAAAGCAATGGGGGGTGGGGGGGTGTGGGGGGGGGGTGGGGGGGGGGGGGGTGGAGGAGGAGGGGGGGGGGGCAGCGGGGGTGGGGGTGCAGGATAGCACTTCAACCTCGCCCCCAATAATCTACCTATTTCAACTGGACCATTCCATTAAAATATTAGTAAGATTGACCACTGCACAGTCACTGTGGAAATAAAGTGCCATTATCACATTGAATATATCATCCAACACGTTATGCAAAATAACTACTTGGCTAAAGTCGAACAGATCTAGTAACATAACTCTTGTCATTCATGAAAGGCTGTGAGCCATCAACAGCAGCAGCAGATGGCAGCCATCAACAGCAGCAGCAGATGGCCCAGCATATATCTGAATTTACCATTACAATCAAGGCAAGGATCAACCCTTCACCAATGAAGAGTGCAAATGTTCATGTCAGGATTAGCACCAGGCACTACTAAAATGAAATGCCCATCTTCTGAAGATATGGCACCGGATCACTTACATGTCAAACAACTGTAGCAGCATGCTATAGATAGAGCTAAGCGATCCCAAATGATCAGCCAAGAGGTCTGCAGTCCTGCCACATGCTGTCCTGAATTCGGGTGGGCGATTAAATAAGTAACCAGAGGAGGGCAATCTTCAGGTATCCCCATGTTGAGCAATGGAAGAGTCCATCATTTTTGTTCAAGAGAAAAGGGTGCAACTTTTGAAGAACTGCCAGCCAGATGTTCCACGTGGATTATTAATCTCAGCCTCCTCCTGAAGCCCCCAGCATAACAGGTGGCAGACATCACACAATTCGATTTACTGCACGTGGCATGAAGAAAAGTCTGAGACACTGAATATTTCCGTGGTATTGGACCCCCCCCACCCAGCCCCCCGCCCACCACCCCCCCTCCCCACCCCCGCCCCCCGCCACAAACACCTTGGCATTAGCCATGAATACTTATGCTGAATTACTTGCATGCCCAAAAGCCAAGCATCTCCATTGCAGCTGCAGAACATGCGGAACAACGTGGAAACCTGCCCAGATATGCCCTGTCCACAAAAAGAAACAGACAAGTACAATCAATCAAATTACTGCCCCATCAGCCTATCCTGGATAAGCAGAAATTAATGTCAAACAGCAATCATTCAGCCATAACCTGCTTACTGATGCATAGTTTGGTTTCCACCAGGGCCAGTCAGTTCCTGATCTCATTACGACCTTGCTACAAACATGGCCGAAAGTGCTCAATGCAAGAAGTGAAGCTGGAGTGACTTACCTTGACATTAGGCAGCCTTTGACCGAGTGTGGCAACAAGGAGTGTGAGTGAACTGAAGACAATGGGAATTGAGGTAAATTCGATGCTTGTTGTAATTATATCTAGCACAAAGGAAAATGAAAGTTTCTGTTGGAGAAAAATCATCTCTGCCCCAAGATATCCTTTTTGGAGTTCCTCATGGCAGTGACATCGCGGCAAGCATCTTCAACTGCTTCATCAATGACCATTTCTCCATATGCAAGTTGTAATTTCCAATGTCAATATAAGACCCTAATATGGGAAAGCGTAATATATTACTATCTGCTTATCATCATATACCAGTCAGTGTGCAATTGCCGCCTAAGCTTCTGGTTGGAATGAGCATGTATTCCTATACCTGTAGATTTTATTGTTACATCTGAATGTGATATTGCACTGCCTCTCAAACAGCGTGTCGCCCGTGATAGATGTATTTGCTTTTGTTATGGCGATGATACTTCTCTGACTTAAATTACATGTCTGAAGAGAAGCTGCTCTGCAGAGCAGGTAGCAAGGTCTCCAGAGGGATCCTTAACCTAGTTCCTGTCCAGTTACACACATCCACCCATACAAGGTGCTAAAGAATGAATAGCGCTCTTCATGCTAAATTGAGAAGGTTAACTTGCTCAGTGTGTTGACTGGCATTCGATTTGTCCATGTGCATCTCTTAGAATTTGGATTTTCTCTGTGTGTGGTGGTGCTGGGTGCTGAGTGGGGTGTGGGGGTGGGGGGTGGGGGGCGGTGTGCGGCCGGGTATCAATCGGCAAGACCATAAAAAAGCTCAACAACAAACATTTTCAAAATACGTTACAGTAATGTCAGGAAGCCGATTTACAGGACAATGTGAGCTGCAACGTCTTGTACAGACATTGTCACGTGATCCAACTGCGACGTTTTTAGCGTGATCTGTTTTGGACATCTGCACAGAACTTAGTGTAAAGGATGCTTGAAGTCCTGTTGCATTGTTCGCAGCTCTGTCTTCGACATAAGTGAAATGTTGTGCACACGCCATTATCTAGATCTCACACTATCTATACTCAGGACCAATGAACAATAAAGTTGATAATCTATAACACCGGACGGTATTCACCTTTGTACCACCTGAAATTAATAATTTTTACAATTAATCTATCCAACTAATACAATCACTCCGCACCACACCAAATGTCAATACATTCTCCTGATCTCTCGACAGTAGTTCATGACACTCTGTATTACTGCTAAAGATGTTCTCAACTCTGTACCTCTCCAAAGTAATGTCCTGCACTCAGTAACACCTGTCTGCACTAGCATAAGTTTTACCGGTCATAAATACTATAAGCGCTCTCTGCCTGCAATGTTTTGTGCACAGTTTAACACTGTATTGGGCGAGTTTTTTTGGCGAATAATTTTGATTAGAAGAAAGTGTGAAGCTCTGCTTCAGGTCTCCATCCATTTCCATTTTCGATATTGTTACCATGCTGATTTTCTGCGCTCTGTCTCTTACAGTATTCAAATGAAGCTCAGCGTAAGTTCGCGGCACAACATCTTTCCAATATGCATTTTGCTGCCTTCCAGGCCAACTTTGAGTTTAAACTTTTCAGATCGCAATATCTGGCTCCATTTCTTTGCGTTTTTTTCTTCTCTGATTTTATTTTTCTTTAACATCCACCCCTCCCCATTCCTTTTCTCTCCTTTTTTTGTTTGCTTTCGAATGGTCGCTATTCATGAATTGCACTTCCACATATCATCCAGAAATATCTATTGTTTCTTTCTCTGCTCCATTACGACTCAATTTGGATCTGCATTATCAACTACGTTGGCATTTCATCTCCCCTGCATTCTACCATGAAATAAAACTTCCTTTGTTACCACATAATCCCTTCCTCCCCTTGATTAAGTTCTATTTACCTTAATTTTCCACATATTTGATGAAATATCATTGACCTGAAACGTTACTTGGATGAACTCTCCATTGATGCTTCGATACCTTACAGTTACATTTATTTATTTATTTTCTGATTTTATTTCAATAAATTTAGCACAGGCCATAAATCCTGATTTTGCATTCATTGACGCCAACTAATAGTCAATGATTTTTTATATCCTGATGTTTAAGCAAATCCCCGTGAATACAAAGTTCTCTCACATGGATGGATTGAGCAGAATGAGCCTATACTGTCCACCATTTAAAAATGAGCTAATCTCAATGGAACGCATCCCTTCTAAAAAGGCACGACATGATAAATGTAACTGGACAGTTTCACATGGCTGGAGGTACAATGCCAAGTAGCCTTCCCCCAGTATAGGAGCTCAGTCTTTTATTACGAGGAGCAAGTTTTGTTCCAATCAAGTGTTCTGAAACTTTTATTGGAAAATGCCATCCCAGAGCATTGCCGCTGTTCAGTAGTTCAGCACGCTCAATGCTGAGTTGGTGGATTTCGGAGTCTCCAAATGAGACGTAGAAAATGCATGTCCAAAGCAGTGTGGAAAAGGAAGTTGAAACATCACTTTACTGAATGACTGCGCAAGCTCCCTGGACCTCCTGAGCTCACACGTGTTCCAACTTCTTTTGTTTTTAGGCAATAGGTGAAACTCTACGCAAGCTATAGAAATAATTTGCAATTTGTAGTAGTTCAGCCCAAATTGTAGCCTATTATCTTTAACAGTGGAAAGCTTTTCTACACCTCAATGATTCGTTACTGAAAGAAGTTGCGAAATTGATAGGAACCAGACCGTAATAGTATGCATATACTGCTACCTAACAGTGATAGTCAATAACCTCGACAAAAAACTGTGATATTCAACCCTTGCCACCACCTCACGATAATAGTCTACAACCTGAACCACACACAGTAAATGTTATCCTTGCTTAAGCATGGAGAGAGAAACTGTACACAGTACTCTCGATGAGATCGCACCAACGCCCTGTACAACTGTAGCAAAAAAGCCCTACATTTGAATTTCATTCAACTTGTAATAAACGAGAACATTCCATTTGCCACCCTAATCACTTTTCATACCTGCATATATCTTTTTATATTTTTTTGTTCCTGTACCAGGACAACAGGTCCCAATGACCACAAAGTTCTTCAACCTTTGTTCACTTAAGTAATCTGCTGCTCTTTTATTATTCTTGCCAAAGTTGAAAGGAGCACATTTCCCATATCATACTCCATCTACTATTTCTTTTGCACAATTGCTATGGCCATTTATCTAACTTGTTTGATTCCTTATTTCCTCTTCCCATTCTAGTCTCTTATCTATACATGCATGTATGTATGCATGTATGTGTGCATGTATGTATGTGTCTATCGATCTACCTATCTAACTTCCTATTTTTCTATCCATGCATATATATATGAGAGAGAGAAAGAGAGAGGCAGAGAGAAAGAGAGAGAGAAAGAGAGAGAAAGTTAGAGAAAGACAGACAGAGAGTGTGTGTGTGTGTTTGTGTGTGTGTGTGTGTGTGTGTGTGTGTGTGTGTAGTTAAGATTCCATTACTGAACTCTGTGTCACCCCACTCAGTACAGCTTAACAAGCTTACAAAGGCCATTTTCCTTTCTCTCCGCGGCCAAGCGTCTTCCCATGCGAATAGGTTACCCCTCGACACCATAAGATGGTATATTTTGTGTTACCTAGTCTCACTTTGATGCACACACCTTGCCTAATGCCTTTCGGAAATCCAAGTATGCCTCATCTGCAAGTTGTCCTTTATTCAGGATGCTTGCTGTTACTTCCTCAAATAACTCTAATTAATTGGTCAAATTTGATTTCCCTTTCACAAAACCATATTGACTATGTCTGATTGCATTAAGATTTTCCAAGTGCCATTCTATAGCCTCCTTAAAATAGTTTGCAGCATTTTTATTATGATCAATGTTAGGTTAACCAACATGTAATGTCCTGCTTTATGACTCCCTCCTTTCTTAATAATTGAGTTACTTTCGCTATTCCCCAACATAATGGGAACTTTGCAACAACTTATAAATTTTGGGAAGTTACAAACAATGCAGCTATTATCTTTGCAACCACTTCTCACAAAATAAAAAGGTGAAGGCGATCTGGCTTTGGACACTTGGCATCCTTTAGTTCCAATGCTATCCGTGGTACCCTTTCAAGGCGATTGTTTCAAGTTCCTACATCCTTTTCACTTTTTACTTTGTATGTATTTCTGGGATGACTTTGGTGTCCTCTACACGGAAGACAGGCAGGATCTTGTGTTCAATGTTTCTGCCATTTCCTTATATCCCATTATTTATTCGCAAGACTCACTCTCTGGAGGACCAATGCTTACTGTGGCTAATCTTTCGCTTAGGAAATAATTGTAGAATCTCCTGCTAATGGTTATTATACTTCTAGCTAGCTTTCTCTCAAAATTTAATTTCGCCCTGCTTGTTATGTTCCATATTTTTAAAGAAAATATATTCTTCGCTGTTTTTTTTTTAAATTTGACGCTATTTTTAATTGCCTTAAAGAGCTAAGGCTGATGCACCCTTCTCTGAGAGGATTTTTTTTAACACTGGAACGTATCTTAGCTGAGTGTTCTGAAGTATCCCCTTAAATATTTAGCACCGAATCTCTAATGACTGAAGCATTAACTTGGATTTCCTGGTTCACACCAGCCAGCTGTGGCCTTGTAAATGCTTTAATGCAAATTTGAAACACTAATCTTAGATGCATTCACCCCTCTCTGAAACTGAGTGCAAAATTCAATCATGTTATAATAATTACAGCCTAGAGGCATTACGTCTGAGGTTAATCATTAGTTATATCTCATTGCACACCTCTAGGTCTAGAATAGCCTATTCTCTGGTTGGGTCTCGAATGTGCTGCTCTAGGATATTGCCCCACGAACACTCGATTAACTCACCTTCAAGGCTAGCATTGTCAAACTGATTCGGCTAACCTGTGTTTAGATTAAAAACAAGCATCAACCATTATGATTGCCATGAATCTGTACAAGGCCTCATTTTTGATTTTCTGCCTGTGACTACATTTTGTACGCAATCATTGGCAACAACCTTAAGCCATAAGTGCTGTGTGGCTGATCCATCATGGATGCGGCTTCATCTGGAGAATTCTAGCATTAGAGATGCCATTTTTCAGCCAATTCATTCGCTCCATCTGATATCAATAAACGGTTGAAGGTACTGGATACTACAAAGGCAATAAGCCCTCAAAATATTCCGGTAATAGGATTGAAGCCTTGTTCTCAAGAGCATCTCATGCCCCTAGCGAAGCTGTTCCAATACAGCTGCAACACAGGTATGTACCTGGTAATGTCAAAAATTAGCCAGGTCTGTCCTGTAGAATCCAATTACCACCCCTTCATGTCGTCACCAGTTAAATGATGGAAGGGGTCATGAACAGTGCCATTAAGCGGCACTTATTTAGCAATAACCTGCTCGCTGATGCTTAATTTGGATTCAGCCAGGGTCACTCAGCTCCTGACCTGGCATCAGCCTTGATTCAAAAATGGACACAAGAGCTGACCTCCAGAGATGAGGTGGGAGTGACTGCCCTTGACATCAATATGGTATTTGTTGAACCAAGGGGCACTAGCAAAACTGGTGTCAATGACACTCAGGGGTAAAACTCTCTGCTAGTTGGAGTCATACGGAGCAGAAAGGAAGGTGATTGTGGTTGCTGGAAGTGATCATTGCAGGAGTTCCTCGAGGGAGTGTCCTATGTCCAACCACTTTCAGCTGCTGCACCAATGACCTGCCTTCCACCTTAATGTCAGTTTGGGCACTTTCGTTGAGGATTGCACAATGTTCAACGCCTTTCACGATTCCTCAGCAACTGATGCAGTTCATGACCAAATGCTACAAGGCCTGGTCTCTATGCAGGCTTTGCTTGACAAGCGGCTAGTAACATTCGCGCCACTCAATGCCAGACATTGACCATCAACACTAGAGAGAATTTAACCATCGCCCTTTGACATTCAATGGCAATACCATCGCTCAGTCTTCCAATAGGAACATCCTGGGGTTTACAATTGACAATGAATTTCACTCTCGGTGGGTCGAAGTCTTGGCACTGCCTCCCCAACTGCCCTGGGGTTGCTCCCAAAGTGCAGGGACAACAAGAGTTCAAGAAGTCAGCTCACCACGGCCATGTTAAGGGTAATTAGGTAGGGGCAATAAATGCGTGCTTAGCCAGCGATGCCTGCATCCTGTAACTGAATAATAATATGATAATACTAATAATAACTGCCTCTAAGATGTGAGAACGCTGCCTCATGAACTATTACGGTCTCGATAGATATGTATCCCGTACCAGCCCCTGTAGTGCTGCACGATAAATGTAAGATTTCTTGAAATCTGGAGCCTACTCAACAGTATAAAAAGCTCTATTTATAGCAGCTATTTCGGCCTACCTCGTGCAGCATCGCAAGGTGGAGATTTTGGTAATTTTACGCTCGTTTGCAAAAGATAATTGCTATGTATCCGCCTGGCACTGACCTAAAAAAACTAGCTTTCCATGGTGCTGCTGTTTCCATTACTACAGGCAGTACTGGAGGTTCAGTGTAGGTTCTGTATCATCCTTGACTTTGTCGTAGCACTCCGAAATGACTTACTGAGATTTGTCTTTATTCAGTGCAACACTGGAGGCTCTGTCTTGTGTCTGTACACGATTGATGCTGGTCACTGCATTAGCAAAGGTTCACTATTCGATATCTGCACTGTTCTATCTCCTACAGTCTGACAGGGTAATATAGGATCTATTTTGGTCCACTGGAATCCCCTGTTGAACGGTACAATCAATGACTTCTTTGTTCCCTCTGCTGTACCATAGAATATTGATCAAATAGTATGTGGTGTGATGTGCCTGCCCTGTGGCACTACCTACCGTACTGGAGATCAATATCTGATATACTCAAGTGATGTCGCTTGGAGGGTCGAAGACGCGGTCCAGGAATCTTCCTGAAACAGTACACTGATATACTATAAGTCAGGTTGTGGTATGTGTTGACCCAAAATTGACCCATTCACTACCAAATTTGGTAGTCTGATATGAGACCGTAATGGTCACATTAGTAGTTTAGTGTCTGGTATTCACTCTGTTTGAAAAATTGCACTACTGAGGAATCAGCAGTAAATACGCACCTGCCAGCTGTGAACCGCTACAGTATTAATGTTCAGTATGTGTTTCTATCTACCTGGTGTTATGCCTGTATACTGTAGGAGCAATGGCTGTTACCTTTCAGTTTTTGTGCTTGCAGTACCAGAGGGTCATTTTTTTAACTGTTAATTTAGTTTGATACTGTAGAATAGGTGAAACGTATGGTTTGTGTTTGACATTCCCCCTGATATACCTACGGGTTAATGTTGGCTTTTAACTGCTCACTGCTTTCTCACCTGTTACTTAATGACTATTTTTTGTGGGAGTCTTAAAGGATATGGCGGAAGGAGCAGCAAATTGGAGCAATGCTCCTCTGATGTTGCAGGAGAAGGATGGAATTCTTGCTCTGTTCGACAGAACATTTTTTTAAAGAGGAACCTGAGATGTCACAGAAACCAGAAGAAGACTGGGCCGATGAGGATAAAAACAAATCCATCATTCTTCGATACTAATCTTTTTTTAGGCTTTCATACCATTGTTGCAGCCTGAGTTCCTTACATAAGCCTGCAGCTTCCTTCTATGCCTCACTTGGCATTCTTAAAAATTCTGACCCACATACTAATTTGTCATCTACGAGTTCATTTGAAGAATAATTTTAGAATCATCACGTTGACAGAAAAATGACTGAAGGCTGATCACACATTCACCCTTAATGGATCTTTCCCAATTAGCACTCCATGTATTTTCTCACTCAATCTCAGGCAGTGCTGTTTTAGGTATTATCTGAAAACCGTAAAATAAAGAACATTCTTCACTATTTCTGTTGGATTGAGGATTAATATTACAATGTCTGCAATTTGAAAGATATTCCCGCTGGAACAGTGTGAGGGATATGTACAACGTTACTGCCCCAGCACAGAAGCTACTCAAACCTTTTTGCTGCAGAATGAACTAGCTTTCCCTCCAGAAAGTTCAGCGAAAGCTAAAGTATCAGTAAATCGGATAAGCAGAGAGTATAGCCCGCGTCCATTGTACAAAGTGCAACTGGAGTGCGAACTGTTGTCTAGATTGCTGGTTGTAGGAGGGTTTAATAAAACACCCCTGGGTGGAGTTGATTTACTCCTGGGGAATGATTTGGCAGGAGTGAAGGTTATAGCTTCGCCCATAATTATGGAAAATCTGAGAGAGGCTAAAGAGACAGATCAGTAGCAAGAAAAATTTCCTTGTAGTTTCCCATCGTGCATGGTGACTAGAGCAATGGCTAAACAAAGTCCAGCATCATAGGTGAAAGTAATACTACTAGCAGATGTTATCCAAAGCTTTCTTTAAGGATGAGGACTATTCAAAGGAAGTGCTTGACATGACTTCATTGAGTGATGTGGAGAAAGCAGATCCAGGCTTAAACAAGTTAGCACAGTCAGCCCACATTGAAGCTGAAGCAGAAGGAGTTTTGGATTGCTTTTACATTAAAAATCAGGGTTCTGATGAGGAATTGGATTCACACTCACAGACGTATGGATGAGGAATGGAACGTTGTTCATCAAGTAGTGTTATTGCCCAAATATCGTAATGAGATATTGTGAGCAGCTCATGAAAGTCCTATGTTGTACTGGACATGTTGTAATACGGAAAACACAAGCATCGATCAACAGGCTTTGTTGCCGACGAAGATCATAAAGACGTAGTGCAAGTTTGTAAAACATATCATGCATGTCAGATAGTTGCTAAATCTCAACATGCAATCAAACCAGCAACTTTAATACCCATACCAGCTTTGATGAACCATTCAGTAGAGTATTAATAGATTGTGTAGGTCCATTACCCGAAACGAAAACAGGAAATCAGTTTACCCTTACAAGCATGGATATGATAACCCGATTTCCGGAAGCTATTCCTTTGTTGACAATTGCATCTAAGATGTTAGTGGAAATGTCAACTCAGTTTTTCACTCGTTATGGCCTACCAAATGAAATACAACCTGACCAATGTTGTAACGTCATGTCTAAAAATTTCCAGGGCTTACTCAAGAGTTTTGGCATTAATCAACTGAAGTCCGCCACCCATCACTCACAGACTCAGGGAGTTTTAGAAAGCTACTTTCAGACTCTTAAAACCGTGATTGAGATCTATTGCCATAAATACTAAAATGTTTGGATCAAAGGATTAAATTTCACACTATTTGCTGGCAGAGATGCTCCACATGACTCTACTGGATTTAATTAATTTGAAGTACCTATGGTAATGAGATAAGAGGTCCGTTAAAAGTGATTGAGGAAAAGTTCCTACAACAAGAGGACGAATCCTCCATGTTGGATTACGTGTCCACGTTTCTCGAGAGATTCACAGGAGAATTTGAAATAGCACACGAGCTTTTGAAAATTTCCTAAGCCAAAATGAAAGAGTGGACACACAAAAATGCCCCAACTAGAAAGTCCCAAGCGGGACAGGACGTATTGATATTGTTGTATTTGCAGGTGGAAATCCTGAAAAATAAATTCTGTGGCCCCTACTAGGCATTTAGGAGACTATCTCATAGATACGCGTGGGCATAGGAATAAGAGCGGCTATGTAACATAAACATGTTGATGCAATATCATCGCAGGGAAGATGATGGGAAAGAGCAATTATGCCATGTGGGAGTAATGGAGGATGATAGCGACAGTGAGAGTAAGATAGAAGGAGAAGCAGATAGTGCACAGAGTGAATCTCTTACAATTCGACTAGCCAATATGAAAATACTGCAGCAGCTAGACACTGTTTTCTCATATGTAGATGATGGACAACGGGAAGACATAATAAGGCTATTTAGGAATTATAAGGGAATTTGTAAGGATACACCTCGATCCATTACGTTAGCTAAATGTGATGTGAACTTAGTACGTTCCATGTTGGTAAAACAACATCTTTACCGTCTAAGCCCTGAGAAACAAGCTCAGATCGAAGCAGAGATATATCCTGGAAAATCAATTGATTGTGCCTAGTTGAAGCACTGGAATCCACTGGTAGTGCTGGTTCCTAAGCCAGATGGATCCATTAGATTTTGTATAGACTTGGAAAGTTAATGCAGTTACGAGGACAGATTCATACCCAAATCCTCGGTTAGGAGATTGCATTGATAGGGTTGGCAATGCCTCATTTCATTCCAAAATTGATTTATTGAAGTGGCAATGGCAATTACCATTAACACCAAGGGCGAAAGAAGCATCTGCCTTTGTTAAAACAAGTGGATTTTATCAATATCGAATCATGTCATTTGGTTTAAAACGCCCCAGCTACATTCCAGAGGCTTATGAATCAGGTGGAAGCTGAGGTACATAACTGTGTGGTTTAACTACATGATGTCGTGACACATAGTAACTAATGGAAAGAGCATGTAAAGCAATTGGGGGGCCCGTGTACGCAATTGTAGTTGGCTGGCTTAGTCATAATTCTGGCCAGAAACATATTTACAAAAGCAAGGTGAACTTACTTAGGTCACATTTTAGGACAAAGGACAATGTTGCCAAGGACAGAAAAAGTAAATTCTCTAAAAGAATTTCCCATTCCTAAAATAAATGAGAAACTGTGAGGTTTGCAGGAATATGCGGGTTTTATAGGAAGTTTGTGCCTAACTTCAGCACAGCTGTATCTCTAACCAAGTTGCTAAGAAAACAGGCAAAATTGTCATGGTCAGAAGAATGCCAAACGACTTTTGAGAAGCTGAAAGCAATCTTAATAAATGAGCCAGCATTGGCCACCCGTGGCTTTACCAATCCCCTTAAAATGGAAATTGATGCAAGTGACTTTGGGCTGGGTGCAGTCCAATTAAAATATGATAAATTAATGATGGAGAAACCGGTGGGGTACTTTTCGAAGAAGCTAAATCAATATCAGAAGAAGTACTGTACAGTAGAAAAAAACATTAGCATTGTTGTTGGCTTTTCAACAATTTGAAGTTTATGTGCGACACGATAACAACGAAACACTAATCTAGACGAACCATGATCTGCTTTCCTTCATTGAAAAGTTTAAAACTCGAGATTGTTTAGATGGATAAAAACAAAAAAACTGTGGCTGCTGGAAATCCAAAACAAAAACAGAATTACCTTGGACTCGAACTCAAGTTCTGTCGAAGGGTCATGAGGACTGGAAACATCAACTCTTTTCTTCTCTGCCAATGCTGCCAGACCTGCTGAGTTTTTCCAGGTAATTCTGTTATTGTTTGGATGGAGTCTATTGCATCAACGATTCAATGCAAAGATTGTTCACATTGCGGACTTGAACTCAAGTTCTGTTGAAGGGTCATGAGGACTCGAAAACTCAACTCTTTTCTTCTCCGCCAATGCGGCCAGACCTGCTGAGTTTTTCCAGGTAATTCTGTTATTGTTTAGATGGAGTCTATTGTATCAACGATTCGATGCAAAGATTGTTCACATTGCTGGCAAAGATAATGCAATCATGGATGCATTGGCCCAGGTGTAAAACGCTAAAATAAGTTAAAGGGTAAAGAAATATTTAAGATTGTGTAAGGGAGAGGAAGGATGAATGAAATTAAGTCTCATATTTTGTGGTCCATATGTTACATGCCTTGTGATGAAACACATTTTTGAAATGGCATTTAATCTTTTTTAAGGGTGGAGACATTTAAAGAACATAGCTTTTTATTTCTGTTGAGCTGTGGATTAAAATTACATTGGCTGCAGGTTGAAAAACATGCGCACTGGAACAGTATGACGGATATATGCAATGTTACTGTCCCGGAACAGAGTTTGCCATGAAAGACAGGATACTGCCAAGGAGGAGTCTGGTCAAATGAGGAACTGCCTGGCAAGAAAATTTTAATTGGCTCCTGACCAAGAGATCAGGGTTTGCGTGAGAAAAGTGAAGCAGAATAGCTCCTAGCCTGAAAGGAGAAAGACCTAAACCTCTTCCTCCTGTGTGTGTAAAATTCCAAGCATTCCACAATTACAGCTAGCTGGCTTTTTTCTCCTTGTATCTCCATAACCTCGCTGTCTCTCAAAATCCCTTTCAAGAGGCAAAGGGGAAACATTGAAGTGCAATTGCTCAATCAGTGAACTAAAGACTGAAAGTGCTGGAAGACCACCTTGTGCCATTTACAAAGAACTGAAAAGAATTTGGAAGGCAGCAATTAAAATCAACCCACCGAATCTTGCACTCTGGAAATGTTCTATCCCACCCTTAAAATCCATGTTTTTTGTGCAACTTAAGTCTCTTGTATGTGTGTGTATAAGGATTTAAGAATGATCAGAGTTTGGGTTTTGGAGTTAGAAATTAGCAGTTCATATTTCTTTCTCTTGCCACTGGTTAAATAATATTTGTTCAATAAACAGTTATTTACATAATAAGTTTTCACACTTGGTGCTTGTTTTCTGTTAACCTAAATTTAAAAAATGGGTGTGTTGATCAAACATTTTCATGTTTGCCATGTCACGGAGATCAGTGGTGCTTGGTATTACAGCGCACGACCCTCAGTGAGTTGGGTCAGTAACTCTTCTGTCTTTGTGTCTGTCTGGAAACTTATCATAATTTGAGTATCGTTCTTTTCTGTGGCTCATCCACTGCCTCCAACAAGAAGTGCGAGAAGTGTAAGACTATCTTAACACAAAGGTCAAGGCCATCCTTTTAGCTTGCTCTGTTTATTCCCTCCAATCCCCTCCTCAATAGAACTAATCATTCACTAATCCTCAGTAACCAGCCCCCAACTCGCTTCCTCAGACGCTTAAGCTTCCACATCTGCTATCTGCCAGCAACGTTTCCGTGGAAACCAACCTCTTGGACCACAAATGCTATTTCGGTGGAACCTTTTACTACACAACTTCCTTGCCTGGGACCAACGTTGGCTGAGATTATTAAATTCCCATCTCCTGAATTAATTATTCCCATTAAATCTACCATCATCAACCATCTTCACCTATTTAGGTACCAAGACCGCTCCATCGATTCAAACTATTGTCTCGCCTGTAAAATTGCTCTCACAGAAATGTCTCCCTTCCCAACTCATATTTCCCATAGTTCAATATTGGAATCAGTCCTATCAGGGTTTAGGCCTTGCAACAGTAACAAAATTCTCCCTTTTAAATTCACAAAATTCAATCCCCGTGACTGCCATTGCTATATACTAACCCTTCTCATAAATCTCGCCTTATATTGAACCTTCAGCACAGTTGACGAATGCCCCTACTTGGTGTCCAGATGTGTAGGCCTGCCTTTGCTTAGGCCCTTTCTTATTCATGAAATCCTAGATCATCAACTGCAATTGTACCTCTGTCCTTACCTCCTTGAAATTTTCTAAGAATCCTTAGCTTCCCTTCTATTTCGCATTTGCATGCCACCCCATGGCAAAGACATTCTAAAGCAGATAATTTACGTGGAAAGCACCCAATTGCATTTCATTGACATATCTACTGAACTCGCTAATTTATTTGCTTTGCTACACTGATTTTCCTCCAGAGAAACGTTAGCAAAATTGACCCAATTTTGTCTGGTTCACCACATACAAAATAAGGAGAAGAAACCTCTATATTGTGGCCGCTGTTTTCATTACTCGAAATTATTGAATTTGAGTCACATCTTCGGAAATTTCACCAGGTCTGCCCACTTTCAGTTCTGTAACATTATTTGACTCCACCCCTGCCTCATCTCATTTAGCACTCAAATGTCCATTTATTTTCTATTACATATGGATGTTAACATTTCTATATTTTCCCTGCAAAGTTCACATCTGATTCCAAAATAAACTTCTGGTTGTCATAAATGTTGCTGCCTGGTTACTAAATTTCTCCAATCGCATTCACTCGTCACCTTCGGACATGCTTACCTACTCCATCAAATCCTTATTGGACAACACCTCATTGGTAGATAATCACCCCTGTTTTTAAATGCCTGCGTGGCCTCACTTCTTCCTATTTCGCTAAATGTATTCATCCATATCAACGATTGATGTATCTGCACCCTTTGATTATTACATCTTCCACATCACCAATTTCATTGTCCTACAAATACTAAACCTATCGAGACAAAAGCCCTGGCATATTCACCCTCATTATCAAGTCTGCTTAATCTCTCACTCGCTTTCTTTAGGATCTGCTTACAATTTAATTCCCTCGCCAAGCATTTTGTCATTTGAGATGATACCTTCTTTGGGTCACTTCATAAAAGGAGGCCTGCATGGATACAGGGCAGGGACTCACCTTCGAATAATCTATACGCAACAGATTACACAGCTTTTGTATCACTAGCCTCCAGATATATTGCTGCACTAACGTTGCTATATAAGTACATGTCAAGTGTTTTTGGAAGATCAATATGGCTAATGTGTCTTCCCTGTGAATATGCCCTGCAGTGATATTCTGGGTAATGCACCTCTCATCAGTTCCCTGTTGCAGTACGGAAGAGTCAGTGTGTGACCCGTGTCTGCGTGGTATTGCTTGTGGCAGAATCTCTACCAAAAACCTAACTCGCTAAATGCATCTTTCACTTTGTCTCTCTTTCATGTTGCCAAGTCTTGCCTCACTCCCAGGCTTGCATCTGTCCAGTTTCTGGGTCGGTTGCTGCCATTGTAGGCCTCACACTGGAAATTTAGCCAAGGGAAGCAAATCCCAGGAGCTGGGCAGTGTTCCAAGAAATGTAAACACAATTAATGTAATAAAAATCGGATAGTTTGTTTGAAGCAGAGGATTGAAGAACTCCTTCTGTAGAACTCGGAGCACTTCTCGTTTTTCCAGTAACGGTCAGTGCGCTGATATACTCCAAACTCCCACCTCCTCTGCACACTTTATCCTGACAAAGCTGTTATTCGCAAAGTGCATTTCCTCTCCATGTGAATTAAGGATACTATCATATGCGCTGTGGATGCTGCTGGAGAAAAGTGTCTGTCACGGTTTCTGGGCAAGCAATGAGAGCCATTTCTGTAAATATAAAGATGTTGGGGCACTCAAATGCAAAACAAAGGCAAGGTCAAAACAAGTTAAAGCTGACTTCTTCAGAACAGTAGTTTTGCTCCCAACACTGCCGAGGAAGCGAGAGATGGATGAATTATTATTCTGCAATTGTCACCAATGCTAATTATATGCTTTTGCATGAAACCTTTCATTTCATCTATTACTGCTTTCACGAGAAGTTTCAGCAGATTTTTCTCTCATGCAATCCTTAAAAATATCTGGTGCGTTTACAGACTACATACATATTATAACTCTATCAAATCCGATTCCTTTACGGGTAATTAAAATCTATCTTGGATTCCTGTCCAACCATCTATTGCAGCAACATTTTATCTAGTTTTGATAAATGCATTTGCAAGTCTTTAGAATATTTATCCTAACTGTAACATTTTGCGTGTAATTAGAGTGTAGATTAATTGAAGGTGAGTTCCTGCCCAGAATCCATGCAGGCTTTCTTTTATGAAGCCTTTATTTCTTCACGAAAATGTTATTTTAAGCAAACTAAATTGTTTCAAAAATTCTCCACAGCAATTCTTTGAATTGTGACTTTAGCAGGACTATTTTCTTGTACTGTTGATGTCAGTGCTATTATCTCATTTCTGGCAACACGCTGTATTAAAGTGTGTTCTTGCATTATATAATTCTTTGTCGTTTGCTTGCATTTTGCTCTCGAATCTGCCTCCACTTTGGAGTCATTCCCTTGGGAAAGAAGGAAGTGCATTGGGTGGATATAGACTGAACTAGCTGCACTTTCAAACTTGAATCGTGCTTGCTCTATCCCTGGTGGAGGAAGCAGCTTATCATCTCCTTAAACGTGTTGTCCTCGCTCAAACTTTCAGATCATTGCGATTTTTTTTTCCCTCAGCAAAGCAGAAAATCACAAGTTCAAATGCTTCACCGTGCCAACTTAGAGCTGCCTTAGATTTTCCCATTGACCAAACACCATGCGGGACACTAAATCTAAACTGTAAGCTATAATTAAAGTAAGATTAAAAGTATGTCATTTTGTGCTCAGAAATTGTGAAAAGAACCCAAAAATCTGATCGTAGCCCACAATTGGCCGTCCGTTTGCATTTGTAATGTAATCTCAATTTCTATAATCCTAGGTGTTTTCGAGGGTAACTGTAGTAGATATAGACTCCACATATTTGTGTTTTATAGCCTAAGGATTTGACTAGTTTAAAACATACAGGTTAATGCCCACTGTTCAAATAGTGAGTAGAATAGTATACACACTAAAAATGATTTTTCATCAATTATCGCTAACTGTAAGTTGAAGACTAATGTGACACCTTGCAATCACATCTTTCATTCCATCCTTTAAAGGGGAAGTTGGTATTTAATACCCAATTAAAAGTCGCATAATCCAGTGACACAACGGTGAAGAGTAATGCGGTGTCACATTGTACTAGGTATTAAACTGATGGTGAAACATCTAACTAAAGTTATATTCAGATTTTCTTCTAGTTTTTGCAAACTTGCTTTAATAATTCTATGTCGCTATTAGAAACAGGTTGGAATGACTTCTCCCGATCCTCCGGACTACATTCCTTCTTGAATGAAAATTACCCAAATCAGATTGCTTTGGCAATCATTTCCCTTATTTCCAGGGACATTGCGCTGCATGAAATGCCCATCTAATTTGAAATGTTTCAAAATACTCTGTAGAAGTGGGATATTTTCCCTATATTTGCTTTGCGAGTGTGACATTACACCAAAAACATCTAATCTATGTAGCTTTGTTATGTTCAAAGATCATCATCATGGACGCTGAAGTATTGCTGTCATTTTGTTCAAGTAAATAGGACTTGATTCTGGGGTGGGAATAAAGTGGAAAAAAGTGCTTTCGATCCAAGTTCTTGGTTATTCGCTCATTAATATTCCATTTTGGATTTGCGGAGTGTAGTACATATGGAAAATACTACGCAGCTGGCGCAACATTTTTAATGCATGGTCATAGTTGAGGAAAACTAAGATTTAGTGTTATCCTAGAGACATATTAATGAACTTGTGTGCCATGGAATGTGAAGCAATCATCATGGAATGTTAAATGAATGCTATGGTAAGACGGGTACCAGGGGATGACAAGGTAGTTTTCACTAATTGGAAATAATTACAATAATAAGAATATATATTTACCACTGAATTCAGGATGATCATCATGCGATGGCAAGGTGCTTACTATTCAGTGTGAGGTGCGTTTTATAGCATAACAGGATAGCTACCATTGATCGGGCATGGTTGTAATTGAATGTAAAATGATTATTATGAAATTCCATGATAGTTATCATTTGGTTTATGGAGATTCTCAATGAATATCAGACCCTTTCTTATCTTTCCAATTCTTTGAATCCCTCCACTCAGGTTCCCTCTCCCCGTCACAGAACCAAAACAACTGTTATCTATGCCAGAAAAAACAAACATTCAATATGAATGCAACTTCTTCTGGACACGTCTGCACCCTTTGGCACTGTTGACTGTACCATCCACCTCGACCGGCTTCCCACTGTCGTCTATTGGAAGAGACAGCCCTTCATGTGGACTGATAATCACTTGCAATATTTTTTACTAACGTATTTGGTGTCCCTAAGTATCAATATTTGCCCCACTACTATTTCCTATTCACATGCTGCTTCTAGAAACGTGATGCACAGGCACAGCTTAGTTGCCTTATGTCCACTGACGACATTCAGATTTACATTACTACCACCTCCCTTGAATTCTCCAGTCTTGCCAAATTATTAGCGCGTCATTTTGATTTTCTGTACTGAATGAGCAAATTGCTATTGGGAAGACTGAACCCATTATTTGGTACCTGCTCCAAACTCCATTCCACAGCCGTTAACTCCAGTCCTCTGCCTTTTATCAAGCCAGACCGTTCGCTATATTGGTGACACTTTTTAAATCAGAAATGCGCTTCCACTTTAATATAATGTCATCAGAAAGACTGCCTATTTGCATCTCTGAGGCATTACCTCAATTTACCCCTGCCTTAGCTCATCTGCTGCTGAAATCCTTAACTGTACCTTCTTTACCTCTATACTCGAATACTTCAATTCACCCTGTCTCTTATACATCATTCTATGATCTGTAATCTTGAGGACACCCAAATCTCTGCTGCCCACATTTTTACTTTAAGCAGGTCCCTTTCCCTGATAACCCATATGCCCCTTGATCTACTTTGGTTCCTGATAGAGTAATGTCTTGATTTTAAACTTCTCATCAATGCTTTTAAATCCCTCCATTTCCTCAACCCTCTTTGATATCCTCCAGTCTCACAGCCCTTCGAGATGTCTGTGCTTCTCTTATTGTGACCTTTTGTACAACCCCATTTTTTTTTTGCTACTGCACAATTGCTGGTCATGTCTTAAGTTGTTAAGCCCCAATCTCTGAAAGATCTTCCACAATCCTTTCCGCCTAAGCGCATCGGTTTCTTTCAACAGAACAGTCCTTCACATCTACATTTTTAGTGAAGCATTTCATCGTCTGATCGAATATCTCTTTCTGTAGCTTGGTTTCATATTTGGTTTTGTAATGTTCCTTTCAAGGGTTTGAGTCATTTACTTAAAGTTTTTGCATAAATAAATGTTGTCGCTACTGAAGGTTGTAGGTCTTGCAGCAATGGATGTGGTAAATTTTCGTTCTGCTTTTGAAACCAGAGGCCCACCAGGCTTTGGAAACTTTTGAATGTGAACAAGGAAGGACAATTCTGTGCTCTACGAAGAACGGACAGCAAAGGTTGGTGAGATGAGGTAATGTATCCTAAACTATTGGGGTGGGACAAAATTATGTGCAGTGCTTGATAAGCATCCCGCCTGATACTGTTCTAAATGAAACTGGAGGGGAGCTTGCAGGTGATGGGGCTCCCTTGTGCCTCCTGCCTTTGCAGAGACTTTTGTGAGTAGTTGATTTCCAAGTGTAAATTCCATGTAGTTCCATTAGTGCACGGTGGCGGAAGTGAATGATTCAGCTGGTAGAGATGTTAACCCAGGGGAATACTTTGTCTTGGGTAGTGTAACATGTCTTGAGTATTTTTCCATCTTCTGCATTCATCTAGGCAAGTGAACATTGTTTCCACTGACTCCTGATTTGTTTCTTTATTCTCTTGCTGGTGGATAGAAAAACAATGGGGAGTCGGCAGGTGAATTACTCGCCAGAGAGTATCCATATTTTGAACTTTCAGAACTGTGCACTGTGCAAGCAGCAGCGAACAATTCCCCTCCAAGTTGTATATTGGAAAGTCTTTGATGAAACATCTGGAAAACATTTGTTGAGGAAACTGGCTTGAAGAACTCAAGTAGCGATTTCCTGGGCTGATATGATGCGCTTCCAAATATCACAAATTATCACTTATCAATATTATTCCAGGCACGAGAGATTTTGTTTCTCCATGGATTCAGTTTGGATTGAATTTTAGGATAGATATTTGCTCTCACCATAGGACAATGCTGCCTTTATGTACAGCAGAGGTATATATGGTCAGCATTACAACCGGAATCCTTTGGTGAACCATGGTTTGTTGCACTGTTGCACTAACCCGCTTTTTGATAGCACACAGAGTGAAGAAAACTGGCAGAATACTGTCATAAGTGATGTTGCTATCTCAGGCCAAGGTCATATAATTGATTTAACCTGTGCATCTTTCTCAACATGTTTGCAGAATAATTCTATTCATGTGCTGGAATCTACCATCATTAAAGATGCGTGCGGTAATAAACCTGTCTGCCCCATTAATTACTTACATGTCCAACACCAGTCATAACTAGAGGGGTCAGTACTGTAGCTTTATTTTAGTTCTGATTTTATTTTTCATGTGCACTAATTGCTGTGTGTTCGATTAAGTCCTTCCATAACAGGCTACCTTCGCTTTTTAGGATGCATGTTGCAACTATGCAAGGTTTTCACCGGTGCTGCAAAGTTTCTTTTAAATAATCATCCTCAGATGTTGATAGCATGGAAATATGACGTTAGAAATGGCATTGAAGGTCAAAGGCCGTTGCTTAGACTCTCATGTTTTATTCATGGCAAATGCCTAGTGCTTATATGACACTTATTCTATTAGCAACTTATGAATCCAATAAAAATGCTATCTAGTTTTACTGTAGAAGGGCACAGGTGGAATCATTGTCTAATGAATTAGGAAGGAAACGGGCACATTTGCAATAATTGGTAAACTCATTCAATTCTGCCCTACAGATGGTCAGATTTTGCATGTCGTCCTGAGAAACATCTTCAGTGTTGTTCTTGGGTTGAGGAAATTTGTCTCGAAATATGAGCAGGTTTTTATTCTGGTCGATATCCTTCCATCAGTGGTGGTGTTTTCCCTTTATTGATGTAATCTCGATTTAAGCATGGGCTCCTCGATACTGCAGCCCGTCAATTTGTGGTTTGAGATCAAGGAGAACAATTCTTCCCTCACTTCTGCAATTCAGGTCTTTTGACAGTGCTTCTACCAAGTCTATAATATGCTTTAGTACCGACTATTCATGGTGGATACTAAACTGAACAGGGTTAGAGCTCAGTTTTTGTAAGTTGCACTGGTTATCACTGCATATTTCGCATTCCGACAGATTTCTTGTGGTCGAAAATAGGCTGATGGGATAGCAATTTGACGGAATAACTTCACCCAGATCTTTGTACCTAAAATATACATATGTATAGGTCTTGATTGCTCACCATGATCTGTATATTGCCTTCAATCGCTGAAACAACCGAAGCAACACATCTGGCCCCAGCGCCTCAGTCAGTGCCACATTACGCTATTGCAATGCCAAGAAACTTTGGTTAAATAAACAGAGGATGTCCAAAGTGTTTCCTGAAATTTTCTGGGTCAGATTTCAATGAAAATAAATAAAAATGTTTAAGGTTTATTTGTATATAGAAGATATAAAACTGCCCTAGGGACACACGTAGCATTCTGTGACGGATGACCAACTTTATCCCACAAACTCTCCTGAAGTCTATGTATTTACAGGATCTTTGTCAACATTTTTCAAGTTGTGTTGATGAACTATTGCAGTCTTCCAACTTACCTCTCCTTAATTTGGTAAGATCCTGAACTATATATCTAAACTAAATAAATATTATTATTAAATACATTAAATAGTATAGAATTAACTGCATTGTCAGGTAGTTTCAATACTTCTTTCCAATTTGCTTTGAAATGCAGCAACAATTGTGCACTCCCTGGCGGATTTTCAGACAGTGTCATGACATTTTTCGCAGCCTTCCTCTGTATTCCACACAGTCAGTGGAGGGAGCTTCCATCTGCTATCGGGGCGGGGGTTGCGGGGTGGGGGGGGGGGGGGGGGGGGGAGTGTGTGGGAGTGGTAGTGGGTGGGGGGGGGCGTGAGGGGAGTGGGGGGTAGGAAAGCTGTCCCTTTTAAAAATGTTCACAATCCGTCAGAAAATTAAAACAAAACAACAAATGAGGGAAATTAAGGGATAGCCAGAAGGCGCGGAGCTACTTTAAGGGATGAGGACAGGTAGCAAGGAGGGAAGTATCTAGACGTCCATGAATTATTGTTCAGATGGGAGGGGAACCCTTCGGATACCTGACTGATTTTATCTAACTGTAACACAAGGCCTAGTATAATAAAACATAAGTCTTGATGATCTTGATTTGCTTTAACAACGTGGCCCCCATGTTTGCCTTCAGAAACCAAGTTCCTTTGTGCTGATGGACGAAATTGCAGTGCCAGGAACTGTACTTTTCGATGCTCGTCCATACAGTGGAAGTTTAAAATGTTAATGTCTCTTTGTAAAATGACTTTCAACCATTCTGATATTGACTAATTCAATGCAAACAAAATGAGGAAATTGGTGACGAATCGCCATGACATGGCTATGCAGCACTCAACACTACATTACTGAATCAGTGTCGGAGACATTGGCTTATGGAGGAATGTTTTACTTTTATTTTAATTATTCAGCAAGACAGAACCTGAAAAAAGTTTTAAGTCTTTCACACAAATGTTCATCCATCCAGCAGCCCTGGAATTCACTGTCCTTTTCCCAAAGTCTACGTAACGTCATGTTTTGCAATTCAGCAATGTTGATGGCATTGTCAATGTTCTTCGGCAATCCATGTTCTTTTCCGAAATTCTACAGCATCACATCAAATTGCAGTGAAAGGCAACAACCTCAACCAAGCCTATATTCCTCAATCTGAGCGGCAGAATTACAGAATAGCATCAATGTAGAAGATCAGCTGATTACCCGGACCAACAATGTGCAAAATAAAGTAATACATTTTGAAAATTGCCCCAACAACCTGAGTGAGGTCACCTAATTTATTGTTAATTAAACACCAAGTTGGTGAAAATTCACATTTAATAGCTTGGAATGCCACTCTACACTGCTTACATAGTCGACATTTGTGGATTTCGAGTGCTTATTGCCCTTCAGAAAAACAAAATTAAAAGCAAGCATGAAGCCTTCCATTCACGTTCCCATCAATAGGATATATAACTATAAGAGGTGGTAAAATATATTGCCCCATTGAGAGAGTAGAGGTACTTTCCAATTTTCCACTTCTGAGCAATTTGGTGGTCTTGCCTAAGTCTCTCGTCATATGTTTTTCTTTCCCGCAAGTCAAGCAGCATCAGATGGCAGGGCCCACTCAAGGGCCATGATTTCTGATGTTTTGGTTATTTGCCACCTTTAGTTTAAAAGCCAGCCTGGCCTGTTATCCACATGTACTTCATAAAAGCGATTTCTACAAGTGAATCTTTCAGGATCCTATTAACGTTACACGTCGGAGTGTATCTTCTAAGCATAGGTGATCTTTGCCGAAGTATCACCTCATGTGGTGCCAATCTATGCATTCATCAGCAATCCTGGGTCCGATATGGTCCCGTTGACTTTGACAGCAACTAGAAAAACGGAAAGGGAACACTTAATATTAGCTGTCAAAAGCACGCAATCACAATTTTCCTCTACTTATTTCCACGTCGCTTTGTCTCCGACACTTTCCCCTCCAAGTGGCTCATGGGCAATTTCAAATACTGGTTCTTTCCAATTTTCACTCGTTGGAAGCAAGTTTAAACTTGGGCGACAGTAAGAAATGGGAGGTATATAATTTGGCGGAAATATTCACCCAGTTCGAGCCCCCCTGTTTGATCAATTGGATAATAACACAAGGTGAACCATGGACTGTTAAGTAGATGCTCCCGACGTTACACAATAACTCGCAGTTCAAATGGCCACGCTGTGTCTCTCTATTTCTGCTTTGTTCTTGAACTTTCAGTCGGGAGATGTTGATCTTCTTCATTTTCTGCCCGCCACATCCCAGCCCTCCTTGTCCCGTTTCTTTCTGAATCTCTTTTATGTCGCTATTGCCCTGACATTTTCCAAAATCTAGTTCATTAATAAGGGTAGTGAAATTTAAGATCGACCGTTATGTATTCTCTCGGAATTTGGTTTCGTCCTAGTGGTATGTTGAAGGAAATAGAAAATCGTCTCGGATGTTACTGCTGAACTGGCCTTATAAAATTGAATGACCTCTCTACGTCTAACTGGATCGTGCATTCCATATTCTGAATGCCTTCGCTGCACCAGGATTAATGTTTGACTAATCATTCTATAAAGCTATATCTTGACAAATAATAAATTAATAAAATTAATAAAATTGCATTAACTACAGGATCACAATAAATGCTCACTGGTTGGTTTCCAAATGTTCTGGCGGTGGCTAATAACGCTGCACCCTGAAAAAAAGAAACCAATTCCGTGTCCATTATACATGCGCAGAAAGTGAAGTCAATTTTACATTTCTATTCCCTTCTATTGAATATTAAGCAATTTGTTCAGATAGGAACTCGTCTGGAATCATCCTAAATAGCTTTGTCCAAAATCATAATGGATAGTTCGTCCACACTTGTAAGGTTTTATATTCGTAATGCCGAGTTTCTTTTTTAAGATCGAGCAGTAAAGAATAACAACATTGACTACTTTAAATATTCAACTTGTGGTGCCATTTACATTACAAATAATACGATCTTAACAGGTGTCAGCAAGATTACTTTTAGTTTCACTTAATTATTGCATCTTTGGATCAGAGACCACTGCAAACATGTAAAGAATTTGGCATCAAATATGCCACATGAGAGAAGGGGGTGCATTCCCTAATTATATATTGCTGCCTTTTTGAAGAAGACATCAAGCTACCCTCTGCTTCTTCAAGACAAACAGCACAATACTGACGACACGAAAGAGTTGGATGATGTTTTGGTTTGTTTTACTTTATATAAAGGAATTGGATGTTAAAATGCAGAGAAAATTGTCAACATTTTTCCATGATACCAAAATTGATCAATTGCCAAGCGGTGAGGATGGTATGAATTGAATGCAACCAGGCAAAGGCTAGAGGAATTGGCAAACACGTGGTTGATGGAGTTTAATGCAGAGGAGAGTGAAGGAATGCATTCCGGTGGAAGGTATTGTGGCCGCCAAAATATACTCACTGGTACGGCTTTATATATGTGCAGTAAACGTGAGATCTGGGGGTTTGTTTTCATATCCAATTTGGATGCTCAAGAAATCAAGAATTGTTAAATGGTCAACAAGGAAAAGAAAGAACGGACGAATTAGAAGGCATTGATCTGGGGACTGGAAATAGCAACAGCATACCCAACCCTCTAGAAATTGCAAAGTGCTGTTTAGAAATATCTGGGGGATTGTGCCATGTCTGGGACAGTTGCTTCACAGAATCATAAAGCAAAAATAATCACGGAATCATTCCATACAAAAAATACTCCATATACCACGATCACCATCTCTGAGAATACCCGTCCCACTGGCAAGTATGCCCACCAGGCGTGGTAGCATAGTAGAATACACTCGAGAAGGAATTGCCCTCGAAGTTTTCAACTGATTCGAGGCCCATGATCTCTCATGGCATCAGCAAAAAACATGGGCAAGTAAAGCCCTTGCAGATTGCGATTTACCACTACTTCCTCAACCAGCTCTACCACTCCCCACCCCCGAACAGTTGACAAATCCTCCAATTTGAACACCGATTGGAACCATCAATGATTTTTGCAAGGGCATTGCATGCATTCTGGGTGGGAACTTCAATATCTGTTACCAAGAGGGATTTGGTGGCGCAGTTCTGACAGAGCTGGCAGAGCCCTAAAGGATATCACTGCTAGACATGTTGTGCAGCAGGTGGTGAAAGAAGCAAGATGAGGTCGGGGGATGGGGGTGGGGGTCAGGGGGCGGGGGGTTTGGGGGGACAATAAACTTTTTGACCATGCCCTCCCAAATCTATCTGTCTCTGGGGCATTGGTCTAAGACAATATTGGTTGGAGTTAGGAGCTTAAATTTCTTTGCAGATGAAGTCAGGCATTCACATTAATTGTACCTAAACTCGTAGAATATGGCACTACAATCTTGCTAAAATCGAGCAGTTCCAGAAACAAAAACTAAGTATCCATGAGGATATATGAGAGGGCCTTCTGTAGCAGTAAAATGTTTTGAAATATAATATGTAATCTTAGAGCCCGAATCGAGCATTACTATCAAGCCGAAAGATAAAACCTGGTTCAATGAAGAGTGCAGGAGGCAACTGCAGACGCAGTAGAAAACAAACATAAAAAAAGGCCTCAACCTGGTGAAGCTCAACAAAGGACTAATTCCATGCCAACCAGTGGAAGCAGCATGCAACCGGCCAAGCTACGCGATCTCACAACCAAAGGGTGCCCCTTCCCTTCATCCCTATTGAGCACCCAAGGCCCCAAATGCTTCTTTCAGGTGGCAAAGTGCTTCAGTTGCACTTCCAGGAATTTGGTCTTCTAGATTCGCTGCTCCCAATGTGGTCTCCCCTGCATTGGGGACACTAAATGCACACTGCATGATGGCTTTGAGTTTCATTTTTGCTTAGCCCGTAAGCATGACCCAGATCTTCCTGTCGCTTGCCATTACAACTAATGCCTTGAGTTTCATGCCCACATTGCCTGCTGCAATGTCCCAGTAAAGCCAAAGCAAACTGGCGGAACAGCACCCCAGCTTCCGATTATGTGCTTTACAGCCTTCTGGAATGAACATTGAGTTCAAAAACTTCAAACCATGAGCTCCCTCCTCTATCTTTACCCACTTTAGTCAAATTATTGTTGATTGATTTATTTTCCCCCAAACCACTTCATTCCCCACTTCCAACAGGACCATCCTACACATTTTCTGATGCTTTGCTTTCAAAGAGCATTGATACTTGTTCAGATATTCACACATTCTGCTATCCAACATTAATGCCACGATCAGCATTTTCTTGACTCTTTAACGCTGACATTAACACTCGACCTGTCTTGTGGCCGTGTGCAGGGACATTTATATTTAATGATTAGTTTTAGTTTACATCCCACAATCAAAGTACCTTGATCAGCTAACCTTATGGTATACTGTTCATTTAAACTGTAACCAATGGAGCAGCTCAGCATTTAATATCATGTGACTCTGCTTAGCTTCATTTTATAGAGAAATGCACCATGAGATTTTAGACACAACAAGGTGACATGCTAGTGAAGTAGTTATGGAACAACTGCTGTAGAGGCCCCTGCTGTACTTACCTCCATATCACAGCGCCACATTGACTTGCTTCCATCAAGTTGAAATGAGGTTAAAACTTCATCAGGACCGGGTGTTATCAGATAAGGAAAGTTCCGAGGGATTTATTGTATAGAGAGGAGGAAAGGAATGACAACAGCTGTGTTCCACATTCAGATAGTTTTAATCTGTAGTGTTTTAGAAGAAAACAATTGCATTTGGCTCAATGTATTCTTTTATTAAGAGCTAGCTTTTGTAGTAATGCATGACCAGCTTTGTAACTATATAATCTTTTTAAAAGTTTATCACTCAAGATTATGCATTGACTGAATGTATAAGGAGACTTTAATAACTTAAATTTTAAATACCGGTTTCTGCTATGAACTTATATTTTATACAGTCTGTGCACAACTTTTAAGTGTTACCTATTTTTGTAATATTTTGTACTGGTACTTTTAATCTTTTGTAACAGGCCTATATAGTTTTAAGTGGCAAGTAACTTTTCCATTCTATCCTTTATTTTAAAAATAAAATAACTTATTCCAGTTACTAGCAACAATGGAGGTAAGAGAAAAACATCACCTAATAGATAATATGTAAAAAGTTACTGATAAAGGTTCCGATTTAAAAAGGAAATTGAACCAGTTAAGCTGAGACGATGACATCCAGGAATCATTCATGAGGACATGACAGCATGCCTCCCTTAATCTAAACAAATGGTCAAAGGAAACTATCATAAAATACACTTTTATCTTAACAAGAAGTTATTGAAATAACACACATAAACATTAATTAAGAAGATGGTACTACAGGTAATTGATATTTTTAGGAACCAGTCAGAGGATAGCAAGAAATGACATAAATTGATGACTATCACCCTTCACACAAATCACAGACTGATCCTGAATCGCTTAACACAATCACAAAATAGCCTGGCCTCGTTTAGGCCAATCATAATATAATAACATCATTGATCGTGTTGTGGGTTGTGGCTTGGAAAGAGTTAATAAGAAACAGGTTTCACTGAGCAAGGTGCGCTGAATTTGAAATTGAAGACTGCCTGCCAGCTGAAAGCAAAAGAACTGAATGCCCCACGCAAAGAGAGAGAGAGAGAGGGAGTTAAGAGCGAGTTTCGACCTGTGACCACAGCTGAACTAGGAAGCAAGAACTGTAGTACGCCTGTAAAGTCGCTGCCCTGATGTGATAAGTATTAACTTATAACTTATTAAAGTTTCCTGAGTTACTTCACTAAATTGACTCATGTTACCTGAATGGTTCAAGTCTCAAATGAAAAAAAATGAAATTTACGTTAAAAAAAAGCTTACACATAACATCTTTGTCAAATTTTTTGTTAGCTCCCAACTATCGCTGAACTTCCATTTTGCTCCACCTGCTCCACACCCTCTTAAACAGTGTAAAATCCACCACATTCCTACTTTGCTTTAGCTCTGAAGAAGGCACACGGACTCAAAACGTTAACCCTGTTTCCCTCTCGAAGAATGCTGCCAGACCTGCTGAGCTCTTTTCCAGCATTTTCCATTTTTATATCAAAGAATCAGTTCTAAACTGTGCATCGAGTACTGAAGGATTATGCGCAATTACACAACTAATTGGAAGACATAGCTACACACATATCTGTAACTTCAATAATGAGTGGTCCCATCAAAACTGCGCAAAAGGCAAGACGGATGCCTTTGAAACCATCTTCGTCGAGAAGTGCCGAGCAAAAAATACACATGGCATCTTCCTGATTGTCCCACCATAGCAGATGCGAATCTTTAATTTATTCGATTCACTACACGTGATATCAAGAAATGACAGAACGCACAGGACATTGCAATGGCGCTGGGGGGAACCTAACATCTTTCCAGCAATAGTACTGAATACGTGTGCTCCCGAACTGGAGGCACCCTAGCCATATCTTATAAAATTTATATAAATGAAATGGATTAAGGGACTGGAGGTATGGTTGCTAGATTTGATGATGGCACAAAGATAGCGGGAAAGTAAGTCGTGAAGTGGACACAAGGAGGCTACAAACTGACATAGATAGGTAAAGTGAGTGGACAAAAATCTGGAAAATAGTCTATAATGGTGAAACTGGCTTTTTTGGCAGAAAGAATGATAAAGAAGCATATTGCCTAAATGGTGAGAGGTTGCAGAACTCTAAGATTCAGAGGGATCTATGTGGTCTAGAAAAAGCCATTATGCAGCTGCCGCAAGTAATTGGGAAAGCTAATAGACTGTTACCATTTAATTTAAGGTGAATTGATTACAACAACTAGAACATTATGCTTCAGATATACAGGGCACCGGTGGGACTACTTCAGGGTACTATGTAGAGTACTGGCCTCCTTAGCTAACAAAGGGCATAAATAAGTTAGAAGCAGTTCAGAGGACGTTTAACAGACTAACACCATCATTGGGTCGGTAGCCTTATGAGAAAAGGATGTGCATATTAAGCTTGTATCTCGTTGGTTGTTAGTGTCTTAGCAGAGTGGATGTGGAAAGGATATTTCTTCTTGTTTGAGAATGTAGAACTAGGAGTCTCGGTTTAAAAATAAACGGTCACTCATTTAAGACAGAGATGAGGTGAAATGTTTTCTCTCAGAGGCTATGAGTCTTTGGAACTCTACTGAAAAGACAGTTAAAGAAAGGTCATTGGATATGTTTAAGACAGAACTAGATAGATTCTTGACAAACAAGGTGCAAGGTTATTGATAGTAGACAGGAATATGGAATGGAGGTTGTAGTCAGATCAGCCATGATCTTATTGAATGGTGGAGCAGGCTCGAGGGGCTGAGTGGCATATTCTTGCCCCTAATTCATACGCATGTTCGCATGTTCATATAGTTTCAGCGCAGAGGCAACACTGGTATTTACCCGGCAATGTGGAAAATTGCCCAGATATGACCTGTACAAAGAAAAGCAGGACAAATATTATTCGTCCAATTAGCGCCTCATTAATCTACTTTTGATCATCAGCGAAGTGATGGAAGATGTAATCAACAGCGCTATCAGGCGGCACTTGCTTATTTATAATCTGCTTGCTGATGCTCAGTTTGAGTTTCGCCAGGATCAAATAGCTCCTGACCTTATTACAGCCTTGGATCAAACATGGGAAAAACAGGTGAAATCTAGAGATAAAGTGGGTGTGACGGCCCTTTAAATCAAGGCAGGATTTCACTGAGGAGGCATCAAGGAGTCCTAGCAAAACTGAAGTCATTGGGAACCCTCCCCTGGTTGGAGCCATACCTAGCACAATGGAAGATGGTTGCTGTCGGTTGAGGTCAATCATCTCACTTCCAGGACATCATTGGAGGAATGCCTCTGGGTAATGCCCTAGGCCCAATCATCTTCAGCTGCTTCATGAACCACCTACGTTCGATCGTAAGGTCAGAAGTGGGGATGCTTGCTGATGATTACGCAATGCTCAGAACCATTCACGACTCCTCAGATACTGAAGTTGTCTATGTCCAAATGCAAGAAGATCTAGACCACATGGAGGCGTGGGCTCGCAAGTGACAAGCAACATTTGCACTACACAAGTGCCAGGCAATCACCATCTCGAAAAAGAGAGAACCCTACCCTCGCCCCGTGACATTCAGTGGCATTACCATCCCAACTGCCTACATTCGGGGAGTTACCATTTATCAGAAACTGAACTGGGTTAGCCATATAATTACTGTGGCTAAAAGAGCATGTTGGAGGCTAGGAATCCTGTGGTGAGTAGCTCACCTTCAGACTCCCCATATTCAGTTCACGATCTAAAAGGCACAAGACAAGGCTGTGATGGAATACTCTCAAATTACCTGGATGAGTGCACCCCCAGCGGCACTCAAGAAGCTGGATGCACCCCACGGCATAGCAGCCCACTTGATTGGCATCCGATCCACAAACATTCCCTCCCCCCAGCACCGACGCACAATGACAGCATTGTGCACCAACTGAAAGATGCAATGCAGGAACTCATCACGGCTCCTTCGGCAGCACCTTCCAAACACACAACCACTGCCATCCAGAAATACAAGAGCAGGAAACACGTGGCAGCACCACCACCTGCAAGTTTCTATCCAAGCCACTTACCACCCTGCCTCGGAATGATATAGCTGTTCCTTCCCTGTTGCTGGGTCAAAATCCTGGAACACCCTCCCTCACAGAACTAAAGGTGCAGCTACACCACAGGTGCTGCAGTGGATCAAGAAGGCCGCACCCCACCATTTTTACAAGGGTAACTAGGAATGGGCAGTAAATGTTAGCCTCTCCAGCGACTCCCACATTCCATGAATGAATAATAACAACAAAAAAAAAATCCCTCCATCATAATGTAGAAGTGTCTATGCGCATTGTTGATTCCCCAATGTTATGCACCATCCATGACTCCTGGAATACTGTCCATGTTCATATGCAGAAATACCTGAGTAACATTCAGGCTTGGTCTGGTAAGTAACAAGTACAAGGCAATGGCCACCTCCAACAAAAGAAAATCAAACCATCTTCTTTTGAAACTAAATTACATTGCATTTCGGAATCCCTACTTTCAAGAGGTTAATTGATTAGAAACTGAACTTTACCAAACATATAGATATTGTGTCTAAAAGAGAATTGCAGAGGCTGGGAAATCCGAGGAAACTAATTTACCCCCTAATAATCCAATCATGTCAAGGCACAAGAAACGTACATGATGGCGTACTCTCCAATTGCCCCCGTGACTGCAGAGCCAACAGTAATCAAGAAGTTTGATACAGTGTGGAAGAAAAACCTCCCACTTGCCTGACACTCCAATCTGAAAAAAGTCCCACCCCACCATATACGCATAGTGGCAGCAGCATGCACCATGTATAAGATACATTGCAGGAAGATAAATTGCTCCTTCGATACCACCTTCCAAACCTGTGACTTCTACTACCTAGAAGTATAAAGGCTGCAGATGCATGGGAACATCACGAGCTGCAAGTTTTCCTCCAAGCAGTAAGTCAACCTGCCTTGGAAACTTTCGCTATTCCTTTGCTATCGCTGTAGAAACTCTTCCCTCTCGAACAGAGGTCTGGATGTAACCACATCACACGAACTGTAGCGGTCCAAGAAAGTGGATCACCACCATCTTCTCAAAGGCAATGCCGGATGAGCAACAAATGCTGGCCGAGCGAGCGACGCCTATTCCCTATTATATTATTATTAATCTTATTGTTATTAGTCTTATTAGTAGTAGTATTAATAGTAAGTAGCGTAGTGGTGTTATTACTGGACTGATGGTAATTCGCTGGGGATCTGGGCTCCAATACCACCATAGCAGACGGTGAAATTTGAATTCAATGAAAAATCTGGAAAAAAAAGTCTAATGATGACCATGAGACCATTGTCGATTGTCATAAAAACCCATCCGGTTCACTGATCTCATTTATGGAAGGACACCTGCCATCCTTACCTGGTCTGGCTTACACGTCACTTCAGGCCTACAGTAATGTTGTTGACCCTTAAGTGCCCTCTGAAATCGCCTAGCAAGCCATTAAATTCTCAAGGGCAGTTCGGGATGGTCAATAAATGCTGGTCCAGCCAGTGACGCTCAAATGCCATGAACGAATGAAAAATAAGCATTAGCATTAATCATAATAATGTTCTTTTCAAAAGTACATTGTCTTAGCCTGGACTTCTTGAATTCAGTGCAACGTTCAGGGGGATGATTATTGGAGCCATAAGTACAGTGGACAATTTTCACTCAATCGTTCATTACAAAATTATTCATAAGACGTAAGATCATTACGGAAAGCAAGGTAAGACGCTGTGAATGTGCCAAAATAAACCCACTGGTCTGAAAAAAAGTAAAAAATTGAAATGATTACAGTAATTCTATCGAGCAAGGAGGGCGTTAGATTGAGTTTCGTAAATTCTGGACCCGACAAATATCATATAATGACATTTAAGCAAGATTGAATGATAGGAAGCGGAGAAGCGTTTTTGTGCCAAGCTAAACACCACAAACAGAAACGAGCTAATGACATTTATTTAAATTTAAACCAGGGAGGTCAACTACCTCAGATTACCCTGGAAGGATAAAGTGTCTCAAGAATTTGAATAAAAGGTCAAGCTAACCGTTTCACTCTGCCACTCGGCACGAGCTGTTTCTTGCTAATTATTTAGCTAATTTTATAATCGGATTTTGTTTTATTAGTCGGAATTCAAGGGAGAACTCACTGTCTCCATTGACAATTGTTGCAATTAAATATTTTTCATCCACCTCAGAAGACAGGCAGGTCATGAGTTGAACGTCTCACCTTAGAGTATGACATCAAAACAGTACTGCACTGGGTTATTAGCCTCTATTCATTGTTATAATTTCAGAAATTGCTGACCCCAGGGCAATCATCATACCAAATCAGATACGTTTCACACATATAAAAAATGTAAACAATTATTACTTCAGATCTGGGCAATGTCACAAAACTGAAAATTACTGTTAATTTGTGACATTTTTTAAAAAAACAGAGTATTATAACAATAATGGAGTGAGATACTCCGTGCAAGTACGTGCAGCGTTGGCATCGTGATACCAGGGTGCATCAGTTTAAGGCTGCAAACCCAAACGTTGATTTTAATTGCATTAAATTGCTTTACTTTTAAGGGATCATCAAACCTTCTGTGCTTTTTATGACCTACTTATTATTGTTTGCGGTATTTGTTTTGCTTTGATTTTAAAAAATGACAGAATCCCTGAAACAAAAAAGATTAATGTTCTTTGCTGAGCGCAAAAAATCTTCCAAATAGTGATTTTCTCACTGGACTAGTATTCCAGACAACCAGACGAATATGTTTAAATCGCTCACCGGAATTAAATGTCTGATGATTGCCGCAAAACCATTGCTGATTGTTGTAAAAACACATCTGGTTCACAAATGTCCTTTAGGGCAGGAAATCTACCGTTCTTACCTGGTCTGACCCACATGTGACTCCAGGCGCAGCAATATGGTTGACCCTGAAATACTCTCTGAACAATGGTAATTAGAGATGGGGAATAAATGCTGCCATAGCCAGCGATGCCCACATCGCATGAACGAACAAAAAGAAATATTCTGAGCATGCAATTATTGTAAGTGACTGTGCAAATACTGTGGAAAATTCACACTGCAATAATGTCTACTAATCAAATGCACTATGTAATTGGATATTCGTTCCTTCTACTCCGAAGCAGTTTATACGTTTAATAAGACAATGTTGTTAAAAAGCTGCCCACAGAGAATTATGGCTCTACCTTGGATGCTAGGAATGCTCACGATTGGCAGTGTTTTTCCATGTCACCTATGACATGTCCTGTTTGATATTCAATCCCCTTGTAGTCAATGACTTTTAATACGAGATTACAGTACTACCAGTTTCTATTTATAACCTATCAGATCGCTACGCTGCTGTATTTTAACCAGTTCGATATTCCAGAAGTTTTAAATGAAGTTCAATTAACAATATTTTCATGGCAACCCTGCTTCTG
Organism: Carcharodon carcharias; assembly: GCF_017639515.1. NCBI lineage: Eukaryota > Metazoa > Chordata > Chondrichthyes > Lamniformes > Lamnidae > Carcharodon > Carcharodon carcharias. The sequence continues at coordinate 92,891,960 of NC_054485.1, forward strand.
TACGTATTTTGGATCGACTTTGCAACATCCTAAAATCGATTTCAATATTCTATTGTTTGAAGCAAGTTCACTGAGAAAAGGCGGATTGTCCCTCGATTCAAAGATGGCGTCCACACGTCGTCTCGATTTAATATGCTACATTTCACGTTTGTGTGATAGGCAGGCCGTCTATTTGGCTTGACAGCAGTGGAGGTACTGGATAATACCACTCGTGTTACTGCGGCTGCGTAGCAGAGTGAAACGGCTAGCTTGATCTGTTGCTCAAATTTTTGAGACATCTTATCCTTCCAGGGTAATCTGAGGTAGTCGGCGTGCCTGGTTTGTGTGTATACAAAATCTTGGCAGTTAACTTTTCCCTGCTCCATTCTAAATAGAAACCCCTCTAACATTCAGAGTTCACTTGCCAATTTTGCTCCCTGTCAGATTTGTTATCCTCGTGAACCCATACTGATGCATACAAAACACAGGCTTCGATATCATGCCTCTTCTTTTCATCAATACTCTGTGTTGTTCTACAAAGCGGCTATATTAAAATTATTATTTTACGAAGTTATGATAATTTAATCATTTCAAAAAGTTTCAAGTACACCTTAGTTCATCGATCCATATCCATCAAAGCAAACCCTTATTCAGCGTTTTAATACAGTTAAAGATTCGCCAGCAATCTGTACGGAATTCACACTTACACAGCTGACATATTTGTTACAGGTGGACCAGACATAATAAAGAAGATTTACGCTGTTAATTGTCTTGCCATAAACGCATGTGTAAATTATCAGCCCATCTGCTACTGGTTGTATTATTAGCCTTTCAAATGAAGGTTGTGATAAGATCAGTAAATAATGGCACATCTTTCATTAACTTTCAAGTCGGGGTCACCGCAGGGATGCACATGTCATTGATATATAATATATCGTTCTTATTTCACTTTCTCTCCCTTTAGGTATTGCATCGCCCTGTACGAGGCTATTGGCATTTAGGCAGGTTAACATTCACCCTGAGTGAGGGAGAGTTCCAGGGCAGAATAAGAATATATCTGAGTTGATATGACCTAAGTGAAGAATCTTATTGCAGTGCATTTGGAGTAGAAGTAGCAGTTCGCTGACTTTGCTTTTGATTCATCAGAAATAGCATAATTATAGACGATTGCATTTTTTCTATTCTTGGAAGGCTGTGTTTGGGAGTAACGTGAAAGTGAGCCCATTCTTAAAGTGAGATATTAGTCATTGCATACCCATCTATGTCAAAGATAAAGAGAATACATTTGTTTTTTTTTTTGATGGAGCAACATTTCTATGATGTTTGCAACCCACAGCCCAAACCTATTGTCACATATGCAGAACAGTTAATCTACATGGGAATTACTCGAATGTGAGCTGTGCAGATGCTATAAAATGAGTACAATCGAACGGAATCATGCATCTTGCCGTGTTTTGTTCTCATTACCTCCAATGGAAACAGATGGAATAAAGTATTGGTGATTTTAAACATGCGATGTTTGTGCGTGTGTGCGTGTTTTGAGAGGAAAATGTTCTTTTGCTCAACCATAGATGTCGGAAAATGTACGCTTGAATCGACCAAGTTGAATGAATAGGCATTTTTCTTATCTTTTTGTCTGTTCATTTAATTAAAGTTATAGGCTAATTCATGGCACAGAAAAAAGGCCATGGGGCACATTGTGTTTATGCCGTTTCTCCATGACACAATCCATTGAATCAAATTCCTCCTCTTTATCGATTTAGCCCAATTCTTTTGAAGTTATTGACCGGCTATGCTTCCACCACCTCATTGGTAGTTAATTCCAAATATTTATCATTCGCTCCATGAAATGCATTCCTCAGATCGCCCCCATCCCCATCATCCACCCCTACCCCCAATCAACCACCCTCCCCACCCCACTCCAGAATATCACGCCCAACACTCCTATTTACACTGGTCTTGTGCGCTGAGCTAATGAAAATATAAGATGAAAAGATCTAGGAGCAGGAAATGCCGCTTGTAATGTGCTCCACGTTTCAATAAGATCATAACGGCTCGGTTGCTGTTTTTACCTATACTTTCCTCCCTGTCAAAATTAACTCATGACTCAATCTGCCTAACTTAGCTTTGAAAATATTCAATGCCCCAGTCTGTGGAAGAGAATTCGAAAGATTGAAGATCCACAGAGAGAAGGTAATTTTCCTCTCATGCAATTGAATTAAATATGATTTTTTTAAAAAGTGTGCCCTAGATTCTAAAATCTCTTACGAAGAGATTCTCGCTGTCAAAACTGCTCAGAATCATTTACGTTTCATCAAGAACTGCGTTCTGGAACTACTGCATCTCATGTGGTGTGGGTAAATCCATCATGTTGCTAGGAAGAGAATACCAGGATTTTGAACCAGCAACAGTGAAGGACCGGCAGTATAGTTCTAAATCAGAATTTTGTGTGACTTGAAGGGGAAGTTAGAGATGGTGGTGCTCCAATTCACCTACTCCCACTGCCCTTCTGGGTTGTAGAGTTCAGCGGGCGGAAAGTGCAATCAAAATTATTGTTGTTCATTTGCTGCAGTGAACATTGGATATGGCATATGGCTTGTCAAAACCTCACCCCTCTTTGCCGTTTTAAAATTAAGGGAATGCAGTAGTCTTCCTGACTACCAAGCGAGCGGTGCACTGGGCTCTAGAGAGGGAGCTCACTGTAGAGGGAACATTCCTTCAGGTGGACCGTCTGGAGGCCACTGCACATCTGGCATTCATTTCAAATCCCTCACATATAGTCCCAGGGAAGTTCTTCAAGTCCGACCGTCATCAGTTCTTAGATGCAAGGTCAGGAATAGTGTGGATTCCGGTGATTGAAGGTCTAGACATGTGTTCTTCCAATGCCAGGTTTTTCTCAAGATAATTCTGTTCTCCAACGTTGCTAACACCACTTCGGAATTGCCACTATGCGGTGCTGCGGGCGAGATTGAATATTTGGGGTAGTGGGTTGGGTATAAATTTAGTAAGCTGCTTTGTCTTGGATGGCATCAAGTTTCTTGAGTGTTCTTGAAGGGCACACATCCGATCAAATGGAGATTATTACATCACACCCCTGGGTTGTGCCTTGTAGATGGTAGAAAGGCAGGAAGCCAGCACGTGAATTACTCGTCGCAGAATTTCCAGTCCCTGACCTAGTCTTTTAGCTAAGATGTTTACCTGACTGATCCAGTTCCATTTTTGGTCAATGAGTACACTGACGATGTTGATAGTGGGGGATTCAGTGATAGTGATGCCATTGAATGTCAAGGAAAGCTTTTTTGATTCTCTCTTATTGGAGATTGTCGTTATCTGTCACGTATGTTGCCTGACTGCTGCATGCCACAAATATATCCAAGTCTGAATGTGATGCAAATTTTGCTACATATGGGATTCTTCTTTATGTTAGGAGTTGTAAATCGTAGTGAATATTCTACAATCATCAATGAATATCCCCATGTCTGACCTTATGATGCAAGGAAGTTATTGATGAATCAGCTGATGATGTCTGGGCACGGCATTGAGGAACTACTGCAGAGATGTTTTCGGGCTGAGAACTTCAAAAAGCAACACCCTTTGGTGCCAACTATTAGTCAACTAGTGGAGAGCTTTCTTACTGATTCACATTGATTTCGGTATTTCTAGGCACCCTTGATGGTAAACTCGGTCAAATGTTGCTTTGATGTCAAAACCAATCACTCTCACCTCCCTTCTTGAATTCAGCTCCTTCTTCCATGTTTCGATAAAGGCTGTAATGAAATCAAGAGGTGATTAAGGCTTGTGGAACCCGAAGTGAATGTCAGTGAGCTGGTTACTGCTGTGAAAGTGCCTCTCTATAGAACTTATAACTCCCTATTTCAACAGTACTGGTGCATATACCAAAATCGAAACTCATGTATCCATTACCAATATTTGAGCCATGCATCAGGTGACATGGTTCAAGTAGAATCCAGAGATTATTACATTTGTGGCGGTGTTGTTTTTTAATTGATACGAAACTATTCATATTGCCTTAGGTACACAGCGTTCCTAGTCCTAATTATGTTGAAGGTACACACATGGACTATAGAAAGTTAATGTTTCCCCTCCTACTCTAAATTCCTCTCCGGTCTGGAGGAGATGTGCTTACAATGACACCAGATAGGCAACAATGACTTTGTGACTCCTTTTTCTTGGCTTCAGATAACCGTATGTGCCCTACTAAATATATTCTCTTAATACAATTAAATTATTTTTATTCTTCCGATTGCATGCGCCCCCCCCAACACCCCCGCCCCCCCCGCACCCCATCCGCTGCACCAATGTGTTGTGGTCAGATTGCTCATCTCCCTATACTCCGCTACCTTACTCCACGCTCGATGCAAGGACTTTGACGCTATTGGACAATTGCAAGGCTTGAAGTTCCTCGATTTCTACCTTCAGCTTCTCCAAACCTGCCTCTCCTACAGTTACAGAACCTCATCAATGATTATGGACACAACCTGAAACCTATTCTCATGACTGCTTCCGCGAAACAACTGCTCAATTAATTCCGCCCCCCTTGCATAATAATGTAAAAATCTCGGGTTCATTCTCATCAACTCTGAGCTGAATTTCCTCCAGCTACAGATGATTGTTGCAGAGATGGTTGCCATTAATCACGCAAATGTCCACCAGGACCCATGGGATATAGCCTCAATACATCAACGATCATACCATATTTATTGATTTCTTTTTAACTAATTGCTTTTCAATTTAGAAGTATCACCCAACGATTATCCCAACGATGCTCAGAGCCAATATTTACGCCATGAGTTTAGTATAAAACTTGTGTCTCCACAGTACTAGTTTTATCTGCTTTCCCACTTAAGAGATGGAGAAAATACTTAAACAACAACTACGGAAAATGTACATTCTCACCCAAAGCTCCCTCCTGCCTTCAGGCCTCAAGTCTCAAAGTCTCCAGAATCTTTTCCTGAACTACTCCTCGTGCCGAACAACAAAACTGCACCTACTCACTCACTGCATAAAATTTCCTCACTTAGCAAATGCCTAGGCATAATATTTGCCTGGCTGCACTTCAGCACATTGCATCTTTGTGACACTTACGTTACACATCTTAACAATCTCCTATGTTTACTCCAGTTGAAATTCCAGCTATGTGTGTCAGTTTGTGTTGGCTAGGGAAAGCGTTCTAACTAGGGGAATAATTAAACAGCTACCTTTTAGCAGGAATGTGTTTATCACTGACTGAGAATGAAATAAACTCCAATTTACTATTATAATTTAGTTAAATGTAAAATTCAAACTTGACTGCTATTTAGAAAAATATCAACCCTTAAACCTCTCTCGCTTTCTAAGAGTTTTGCCATTGGACAACATTACATGTCAAGCTATATTGCTTCAGGCCTGATTCTATTCTTTTTTTCCCATTGACACAATCCATACTTGAGTAATAAAAAACTTAATTTGTTGCACTCAGAAATACAACAATCTTCAGGTTTGGATAAACTTTGGCCCCTTGATCATCCCAAAGATGTTATATGCCTTGGGAAGCATGGTCCTGATCATGTAACCTAGCGGGAAGGTGGTATCTTTTTAGAACGTGGTGACAATACGGAAAGGTCTATGCTAGAAATTGATTTGATGATAGAATGTATCAATTTAAGGAAGAAAAAAATATGCATCATTTGTGCTGTACTGTAATTTCAAATGTAAATCAGTAAAGCAGTGAAAACAAGGCTCATTCCAATATGGGAATGGGTATAATGTACTGTGAAAAATGATGGTATTAAATCATTTCAGTTTAATGTCATTATCATCCTTCGTGACCAGACGAAAATTATAGATTTAAATAATTTGTTATCTTTTTTAAGGAAACGTTTGCAGAAATTAATTTTGACGTTTAATTTCCAGTTGAATTAATTGCTATTGAAGACATATTGATACCATGGATAAGCAGTTGCCTGGTACGCTTAACTCTATCATTTGCAACCTATCTAATTGCCAAAAGTCGCAAGAAGATGCATTTAGAATTTAGGAATAACATGTAATTTCCATTTACTTAGTTTCACAATAATATTCATCTTCCTCTCGGGCTCCTATGGTGCCAGGTGAGCGCGGTTTCATTTATCATAATTGAGGAACAATCTCATAATGGAGGAGAAACATCAGTTAATTCCTAATTAGAGTAGAATTAGCAGTCATCTACACCGGGGAGCCATTCCCTGGTGTGCATTAGGAGGACTACATTTAATTGTGTTGAGATTTAGGTAAAGATTTTCTTCAGCTATTTTCATGAGATATTGTCCCTTTGATTAGAATCATGCAGTCATAGAATCATTAACAGGCGAAAATATGCCATTCGGTCCAGTGATTCCATGTTATTATTCTATAGCGACATCAAATCGGCCTTCTTCTCCCGCTTTATCAACGTAGATATGGAAGTCCAATTTTATTATATGTGTATCCAATTTCGTTTTGTGCATCATCAGTTATATCTATTGGCATCACGCTCCTAAGTAGTGACTTTCAGATCATTACACTCATGTGAAAATATTTTTCCCATTTCTCTTTGTACCTCTCACAAACGCTCTTATGTATTGGTCTCCTGTTTCACTACCATCGATTAATGGGATGAGTTTTTCCTTTCTTTGCATAATTAAGTCTGTCAGAATCATGTATTCCTCTATAAAAAAAAAGTCTGAATACATTTTTCTCGAAGAAGGACAAGCCCACATGCTCGAAACTAACTTTGTCTGTACCCCCCCCCCCCCCCAATTCTGGTAAATCTTCAATGTACCTACTCAAAGAAGATTGCATGCTTCCTAAAATATGATAGCCAGGAAAGGACGTGATACTCTAGTTGTGGCATAAACAGATATGTATAAATGTTCAGCATAACTTCATCCATTTTTCACCATAACTCAAAATACAAATCCTAAGACCCCAAAAAATTTTCAATTATTGCCTCAATATGCCCTACCACTCTCAAAGGGCCTTCCATATTCATATTCGACACCACTGTTCATGTAAGTACTTTAAAATTGAGCCATTGTGTACAGATTTGCTCTCTCAATTCCTTCTTTGTTGGTGATAAATTTGATCTGCAACTCACACGAAATTCTTCACGCTGCTTTGGGTTGCTATCATCCTTACTGATGTACACATCTCCAAATTAAGAGCAGGGGGCGATGGTGTAGTGGTGTTATGGCTGACTCGAAATCCAAGGTAATGCTTTAGGGACCGACGTTCGAACCCCATGATGGCTTTTGAACTCAATAGAAGTCTAATAACCAGCACAAAACCGCTGTCGAGTGTTGCAAAAATGTCCTTTAGCAAAGGATATCTGTTCTTCTCACCTTGCTACATGTAACAAGCCACTCCGCTTTTGGGACAAAGCTTCAAGAAAGGAAGACAATCTGATGGTCGGACCAACTGTCATCTAACTAGGCAACTGAGCTGACAACAGCAAACTCAGCCCTGTTGAACCTACAAATCCCTTCTTACAAACATCTGGAGGCTAGTGCCAAAATTGGGAGAGCTCTCTCACAGGTTAGCCAAGCAACAGTCTGATATAATCATCATCATACCTTACAAATAATGCCCAAGATACAACTACACCATTGCTGCGTATATTCTCTCCCACCAGCAGGACACCCAGCAGAAGTGGTGGCTTAGTGACATAAAGTCGGGAGGAAGTTGATCTTGGAGTCGTCAATATCGAATCCAGACCACATGAAGTCTCATGCTATCAGCTCGAACATGGGCAAGGAAACCTCCTCCCGATTATAATTTACTGCCCTCCATCAGCCCATGAATCAGCGCTCCTCCATGTTGAGCACCACGTCGAGGAAGCACTGTGGGTGGCAAGGATGCAGAATGTAGTCTAGGTGGGTGTTTTCAATATCCATCACTAAGTGTTGCTCGGTAACATCACTACTGAGCGGGTTGCCCTAGTCCTAAAGGACATAGCTGCTAGATGGTACCTGCTGCAGGTGGTGATGGAACCAACAAAAGGGAAAAACATACTTGACCTGACCCTCACTAACCTACCTGCTACATTTGCATCTGTGTATGACAGCATCGGTATAAGCGAACAATGCATGCCCACATTCACATGGAGGATATTCCCGCTCCAGCTCCCCACTCCTCCCTGTCCTGTTGTGCGGCACGACCACGGTCCTAAATAGGATAGGTTCCAAATAGATCTAGCAACTCAAGGCTGGCCATCCTGAGGTGCTGTGGGCCAACAGCAGCAGCAGATTTGTACACAGACACAACCTGTGGCCGACATGCTCAGCACAAACCCCACTCTACCGTTAGCAGGAGATAACCCCTGGTTCAATGATGAGTGCATGAGGGCTTGTCAGGAACAACACAAGGCAAACCTAAAAATGAGGTGTCAACCTGGTTAAGCCAAAACACAGGATTGCTTGCGTGCCAAACAGCATAAGAAGCAATGTGATAGACAGAGCTATGCGATCCCACAACCAAAGGACCAGGTATAAGACCTGCAGTCCTGCCACATCCAATCAGTAATTGTGGCGGACAATTAAATAACTCACTGGAGGAGCAGGCTTCACAAATATCCCCATGCTCAATCATGGAGCAGCGCAGAACATCAGTACAAAAGATAAGGCTGAAGCATTAGCATCAATCTTCAACAAGAAGTGCCAAGTGGATAATCCTCCAGAGATCCCCAGCGTCACAGTCTTCAGCCAATTCAATTCACTCTACATGATATCAGGAAACTGCTGAATGCATTGGAAAAGTGCAGCGGATACGGGCCCTGGCAATATTCTGGAAATATTACTGAAGACTTGTGCTCCAGAGCTTGCCATGCCCCAACCAAACTGTTCGAATGCAGCTGTACCACTGGCATCTACCCAGCTATGCGGAAAGTTACCCAAGTATTTCCTGTATACAAAAGTCAGGACAAGCACAACACTGGAAATTACCGCCCTATCAGCCTACTTTTGATCATTAATAAAGTCACGGAAGGGGCCATCATCATTGCTATATTGCTGCAGTTGCTTAGCAAATATCTGCTCACTGGCATCGAGTTCCGCCAGGGACAATCAGCTCCTGACCTCATACAGCCTTGCTTCAAACATGGACAAAAGAACTGAACTATCAAGGTGAAGTGAGAGTGACTGCCCTTGACATGAAGGCTGCATTTGACCGAGTGTGGCATTATGGAGTCATAGGAAAAATAGAGTCAAAGGGAATCAGAGGAAAAAAAAACTCTGCAGGCTGGAGTCATACCTGGCAGAAATGTCGTTGGCTGAGGTTGTCGAGGTCATGCATCTTATCCAAGACATCACTGCAGGAGTTCCTCAAGGGAGTGTCCTTGGTCCTACTACCTTCAGTTGTTTTTTCAATGACCTTCCTGCCATCATAATGTTAGAAGGGGGATGTTCACTGACGATTGTACAATCTTCAGCACCATTCGCGACTCCTCAGATTTTGAAGCAGTCCATGTCCAAATGCGGCTAGACCTGGACAATATCAAGTCTTGGGCTTACAAGTGGCAATTAACAGCGCCACACAAGAGCAGGCAATGACAGTCTCCAACGAGAGTTAATATAAGCATCACCCCTTGACATTTCATGGCATTACCATCAATGAATCCCCCACTATCAACACACGGGGGGTTACCATTGATCAGAAACTGAAGTGGACTAGCCAAATAGATACAGTTGGCAGGTCAGAGGCTAGGAATCTTGTGGCGAGTAACTCACCCACTGACTCCCGAAAGGCTGTACACCATCTCCAAAGCAAAAGTCAGGAGTGTGAAGGAAAATACCGGACTTGCCTGGATGAATGCAGGTCTCACAGCACTCATGAAGTGTGACATGGGCCAGTATAAAATAGCCCCTCGGATTGACACCATATCCACAAAAATTCACTCCCTCCGCCACCGACGAACAGTTGCAGTAGTGAGTACCATCTACAAGAAGCATAGCAGGAAATCACGAAGGCTCCTTAGACAGCAAATTCCAGACGCACGACCATTAACATCTAGAAAGACAAGGGCAGCAGATAGATGGTAACACCACCACCTGGATGCCCCCCGCCAAGTCAGTCATCACACTGACGTGGAAATATATCACCATCCCTTAACCATCGCTGTGGAATTCCCTTCCCAACAGCACCGTGGGTGCTCTACACCACATGGACTGCAGCGGTTCATGGAGGCAGCTCAAAACCACCGTCTCAAGGGCAACTAGGGATGGGAAATAAATGTTCACTCATGAATGAATAATTAAAAAATACATTTTTCCCATCTTATGTACTTCCCAATTCTCTCAGCTGATTAATTGTCTTTAGTATGGCACTCCTGTTAGGAATTCATCGAGATATATGTCATACAAATCTTTTTGTGGATCATTATTTCCTCCAACTTCCTGGACATCCAATGAATGCTTGCTTTGATTAAGATCCCTTCTGCTGTTGTTGGAATTTGATATATTAACATCCATAAAGATCGCCGACCGTTCCATTATCCATCACGGCCTCCCCCCGCATCCCCCCCCCCCCCATGACTATTTGGTTACATTTTATCCTGGCTAGGTGATAAACCACTTTGCAATGCTGAGTTTTTCATTAGATTTTTCATAATGCTTCTCAATTCATATAATGAGGATAAAATGATCATGATTACTAAAGCACTCAGGCACTTGGTCCAACCTAACACCTGCTTCCTCAGCGGCGTTTCCAACAATATCTCCCTTCCCAAATGGAAGCATATTAGCCAAGCAAGCTCTCCTGAACACTTTTTTTTTAATGTGTTCCTTCATTAACCTTTACTCCAAAATGTCCCAGTGTCTAGTTGTGGTCTTAATTGTGCATAAAGCATGCACGCAAATGAGCGAGATTCAAAGAGACAGTTTTAATTGAATGTGCACTTTGTTAGAGGGAACACATCCATTGCTGGATAACTGAAGCAAGCTTACATTTTGTTTCCTTGCCTTTTCCTGAAAAAGAAATTAATTTTCAACATCACTTTGTCTCAGGCAACACTGGACTACAACTTTTAACAACTTAATACAGATTTTGATTTTCAAGTGACCAGCATTAAAGCGTCTTTCAGTAGTTATCTCCTGGGCAAATTGATTTTTCTCAGTAGAATGAGCATTGAAATACAGTGTTGTACTTCCTGCTGGAAAAAAAACACTATGAGGCTGTCATCTTGCACTCTGAGTATTCCAGCCCACTGCATGTCTCACAGGCATATAGGGGGTAAGCCGGCAGGAAAATCTAGAATATTTTTCTCATTTCCAATAATGAAGTAACTGTTTATAGCGATGTATACATTTATATCAGTTACATATCTCCATATCCATCTAGCGGAGATATGCATTTTACTACCCTAAAAATGATTTATTTTCTAACCCATCTGGAGCAATGACATTGGATGTCTCTGTCCTTCCTTTTAAAGAGTGTACCTTAGGAACAAAGCGAAATTAACGATTTACAAACAAACTTTCAATTTGATGGCAAGCATAATAGATAGCAACAACATTATTCTGTAGAAATATATGAATATTACCTGATTGGCCAGTCGTCTTGTTCTGAAAATAAAAACACATAGCCAATCATTTCATTAGACAGAATTGGACTCCACCTTGAACAATTTAGCAGAATAGATTTGCCTTTCCGACTGGAATGTTGAGAACTGAAACTCTGAATTAAATTTCAGATTGCAAGCAACTGAAATGCCTCGCTTTTATCCGATTTGAAACAAATCATCATTCCCTCGAATCTATAGATTAAACGCCTGAACTTGTGAGTAGCGATAGCCTATGACTATCTACCTATAGATATATCTAGCCATTTTATTAGCCTTGATTACTTTGAATACACTGGACAATTTGGAAGACAGTGGGCTCAGCGAAATAGTGAAATGCACCATCACTAATCACTGAGTTTTAATTGTCTTTTTAGTTCATATTTATTATATCTATTGTTTGCCTCAAATTGTTTGTCCGCCACTGCTATGTTCTGTGAAAAACTTGATTCATCCTTACGCTGGGTGCAGCTGCTACATGGAATAATCTGAATTTACGTGACCAGATGCTAGCAATGCTGAAGCTGTACTGATAAGTGGCGTTGAAGCAGCGATGGCATTGTTCCATAATTATAGGGAGACGCACGATTTCACTATTATTATGTCTGATTTTCCACTGCAAATGAGTAATCGGAAGAAAAGGTAATGCTGGAAAATATGGCAAATAGTTGTGCAGGAAGTAGCATGGTCTACTTTTAATCCGCTTCACTAGATATATACCTTTATTTGTGACCTTGGAAATAGTATTAGGTGTTCCATCACATTTGTTCATCGACTAGTCGAAAGCATAACTCTTTGTTCGCATATTTACCCCTTATTCCTTTCTGCCTTCGTTTAACAGAAATCTCTCAATCTCAAGCTTAAAATTAATAATTGCCAGTGGATCAGCTACAGATTTTGGAAGAGAATCCAAAGACTTGTCACCATTTGTGTATTGAAATAATTCCTAAATTCCTCACTGACAAATATGGTTCTATTAATTACGGTTTGTCCAATATTCCTATACTCCTTGATCAATGAAAGTTATCCCCCTAAAACTGCCGTGTCATTTCTCGTTAATATGTTATGTGCTTCAATTAAATCACACCTTTTGCTGCTCAGTTGCTTTCTGTAGCTGAAAGCTAGGTGCGCATTTATTTTTTCTGAGCAATCTATGGTGTGCTCCCTCTCCGGCCGATATACGAGATGTTCACACTTTCTCCAGATTCAGAGAGGCCACCCTTGGCGCCCTTCTGCATGCAGTTCATGATAGATTTTATCAGCTCTTGTCGAGTGCTGGAAATATTTAGAAACCCAGACAGATTCATGTTGTGTAGGATGGGGTGACCGAAGAGGTCAACATAATGGTGAGGGTGACTTGATCCCAGTACCACAGACGGCTCCATAACTACATGAGGTCAGTCAGATAAACTAATCTCTGTCTGTATATCCTTGCAGCGGAATAAGTTCCTCTGAACGTCCCCTAAGCATTAATGGGTTCCTCCTGACCCTCGGGGCTTGACGATACTCTGTCATTCTCCTGAGGAACCACAACATCCTGAGTTTCTATGTGTGCCGTTCTTCCCATCATCCATCTCCTCGCCCTCCTAATCCTCCAATCCTCCTCACTGTGAGACAACAATCCCCTTCTGTCTCAGACACTTTAAAAAGTCGCCTGAACAATGGAAAATTTCTCCTGATGATAAATGTACAAATGGTTCCTCTGTCCACTCAAATGAGCATTCCCTCCGTTCCATATGAACATGTGAACAAAGAGCAGGCATGGGCCATTCAAAACTTCGAGTCTGTTCAGCCATTTAATAAGATCATACGTGATCTGCACCCCACCTATACCCGATAACCTATTAGTCCCTTCCGTACCAAGAATCTATCCACCTCGCCCTTTAAAATATTAAAATACTCTGCTTCCACCACATTTTCAGTAAAAAAGTTCCAAAGACCTACGACCCTCTGAGTGAAGGAAAATTGCCTCAGCGCTACTTTAAGCGGGCGACCCCATATTTCTAGACAGTGACCCTAGTTCTAGATTTTTCCAGCAGAGTAAACATCCCCTCCATATTCGCCCTGTCAAGATTCCTTAGGGTCTTAAATGCTTCAATCAAGTCGTCTGTCACTCTGTTCATCCTCAGCTGATACAAGCCTAGCCTTTCCATCCTTTCCTCAAAAGACAGCCCATCCATTCCAGGTTTTAGTCTAGTAAGCCTTCTCTTAACTGCTTCCGACGCATTTACATCCTTTCTTAAATAAGGTGACCAGTAATGTACACAGTATTTCAAACGTGGTCTCACGAGTGACCTGCAGAACTGAAGCATAATCTCCTTGCTTTTGGTGTTCAATTTCCCTCGCAACAGCTGCAAATCTGAGACGCTGGTCTCAGCTGCATTTTTAAAGCCCGCCCAAACAAGCTTGCCAGTAAAAAAAAAACAGATTCCCATACTGTCGAAAATCTTGCCCTGAAAGGGTATTATTTACTTCTGACCCTATGATTACAATGAGATGGTTGTTTAATTAACTGAATTGCCTTTTAAATGAATTTTTATGTAGCGCGGGAGAGTTCCCGACATTTTGACCACCCTCCTACCGTATTATCAGAAACGGGTGTGATGACGTGTAAACGGCAGCCGACCTCATCACGCCCATAACATGTTTGGCAAAGCGGAGAATTCTCCCGATCTTGAAGGGCAAATTTGAGCCCAAGGATATGTAACCATCATCTCAGTGCACATCTAATAATCTGTTAATAACCCTAGAACATCAAAATAACACAGCTCTTGAAAAATATGATTTAAGGTCTTTTATGGGTGTTGGCTCATTGCCTGGTGAACTGCCCATTTTCCGCAAAACAAACCGTTTTGTGCCAGATTTCATTGCCATTAAGCTAGCAGGAAGCGTGGACGATTGAATATTCACAGGTTTTAAAGAAAGTCCATTCGATCTACAACGTTTACTCATTTCAATCTATCCATGGATAATGTGCACATCTGTTGAGTATTTGCAGGGTCTTTCCTGTCATTTCAGATATCCAGCATGCAAGTTGTTCTGCTTTTACATGCACAACGGCATGCCAACAATGGTTCAATTTTAGGAGGACAATAGGTTGAGCCATTAATCAAGAAAGTTGATGCAATGAAATAACAATTACTTAGGTGGACCCTGATGCGGTAGCATTCTACAGCATTCTTCCATGGGTGAAAAGGTTACCGAGGGTAGGCAGAAATGTGGGGCTGAGGTTACATTCAGATCAGCCATGAACTTATTGAATGATGGAGCAGGCTCGAGGGGGCGAGTGGCCTACACCTGCACCTAATTCCTATGTTCGTATGATAACGCATGTATCACTGTTCCAGGGTTGAAAAGAACTAATGTTGAAATCTTGTTTTTGGCACTTTTACTCAATTAGTGTTCCATACATTTGTACCCGTTGAACCTCACAATAGAAACAATGGGCTACAAGTAGAACATTCTGGTACAGTTGTAATCTATATGGTATAGATACACCCACAGTGCTGCTAAGATGGGAATTCCAGGATTTTCACCAGCGAGAGTGAAGGATCGGCGATATATTTCCAAGTCAGGATGGTGAGCGAGCTGGGGGGAATCTTCCGGGTGGTGGTGTTCCCATCTATCTCCTGCCCTTTTCCTTTTGGATGGTAGTGGTCGAGGGTTTGAGGTGCTGTCTAAGGAGCCTTGGTGAGTTTTTCCAGTGTATCTTGTAGATGGTACATACTGCTGAAAATGTGCGTTGGTGTGGAGGGAGTGACGGATTGTGAATGTAGTGCCAATCAAGCCATCTGCTTTGTCTGGGATGGCATCATACTGCATAAGTGTTGTGGGAACTGCACTCATCCTGGCAAGTGGGGAGTATTCTATCACACTCCTGACTTGTGTCTTGTAGATGGTGGACAGAGTTTGGTGAGTCAGGAAGTGAGTTACTCGTCGCAGGATTCCTAGGCTCTGACGTGCTCTTGTAGCCATAGTATTTATATGGCTAGTCCCATTCAATTGCTGGTCCATGGTAACTTCCAGGGTACTAATATGGGGGATTCAGTGATAGTAATGCCATTGAACATCAGGGGCAATGGTTAGATTTTCTTTTGCTAGAGATGGTCATTGTCTTGCACTTGTGCTGTGCAAATGCTACTTGCCACTTGTCAGCCCAAGCCTAGATATTGTCCAGGCCTTGCTGCATTTGGACATGGTTCAGCATGTGAGCAGTGATGAATGGTGTTGAACATGTGCAAACATCCACTTCTGACCTAATGATGAAAGGAAGGTCATTGATGAAGCAGCCAAAGATGGTTGAGGCGAGGATACTCTCTTTAGGAATTCCTGCAGTAATATACTGGAGCTGATATGACTGGCCTCCTTCAACTGCAAACATCGTCCTTAGTGCTGGGTATGATGGCAAACCTTGGAACATTTTCCCCCTGACTCCCATTGACATTAATTTTGCTCGGACTCCTTGATGGCACACTCACTCAAATGCAGACTTCGTGTCAAGGGCAGTCACTCTCACCTCACCTCGGATGTTCAGCTATTTTGTCCATATTTGAGCAAAGGCTATAATGAGTTCAGGATTTGAGTGGCCCTGGCGGAAATCAAATTTGGCATCAGTGAGCAGGTTATTGCTAAGAAATTGTGGCTTGATAGCACTGTTGATGAATCCTTCCATTCTTTACTGTTAATTGGGAGTAGACTGCTGGGGTGGTAATTGGCCGGATTGGGTTGGCCCTTATTTTATTGTACAGGCCATACCTGGTCAATTATCCACATAGTGGGGTTAATGCTAGTATTGTAGCTGATTTGGACCATCCAGGCTAGCGGCATAGCAAGTTCTGGAGCACAAGTCTTCAGTGCTTTTGCCGAAATATTGTCAGAGCCCAAAGCCTTTGCAGTATTCAGTGCCTTCATCCATTCCTTGATATCACATGTAGTGAATTAGATTTGTTGGAGACTGGCAACTGCGATGCAGGCCACCTCTGGAGGAGGTAACCAGCAGTGGTCGCAATAATCTACTCGTGGAATAACCAAAGCTTTATACATTTTCAGTCTAGCTTCCCCAACATTTTACGCAATAACACCATATGCGAATCACCAGGTGTCTTACACTTTAACTGTAACTCAATATCGCCTGCCGCCTTCTAAGTTCAACCGACTTGAATCCACATGCCCTTGTGCCGCTGTACACTCTTTATAACAGAGCCACCAAGTTGATATTATCTCGACCTACCTGTTCTTCAAACAATATCAAATTATATTCCCCTGCATTTAATAAGAACTGCCACTTGTCTGTTCATTCTGCTAGTCGACATGTATGCTGTTGTATTTGGTTTGGCTCACCTCACTCTTTTCATACCTCCTAGTTCGATATCATCCGAAAATATTGCATTTTTACTTAGCTCTTCAATATCCAAGTCATTTCCAGATATCAAGAAATCAAAGCTCTTCACAATGACGCTCGTAAATTGCCATCGTATTCCAATGTGCACCCTGAAAAAGACTCATTCACGACGACTTCCCATTACCTGTCGTTAAGCCAATTTTTTGCCCAAGCTGACATTCATCCTTCTATTCCACGAACCGTAATTTTGTTCACCAGAAAGTTACGTGTTGCTTTCTCAAACGCTTGTTTAAAATCCAGACAATTTGGCATTTGATCAAACTTCTTTGTTAGTTCATGAAAAAAAAACTATGTGATTAGTCAAGGGCGATATGTCTTTAAATATCCGCATTGGCATTCCTTAATTCACTTTACTTCTTCATTGTTGTTTCTAAAATCTTATCCACCACTGACATGAAAAGAGATACTTGCATTTACTTAGAATTTCCGTACAGAATTGCTTGAACAAAGGTGTTAACGGTTATCAATTTCAAATATCTTGGCACGTCTCTCCGCTTGAGCGTTGTTTGGAAGGATCTTGCCTTCAGACCCAGTTCCTTTTGCAAATTGCGATGGAAGACGGCTATGTCGAGTCATCGAACCATTGTAAACAGAGCCAGACTTCCCAATACACTCTGCCTATCAATGTTCAACAAAGCAATTACCTCTACGATCTCAGATTTGAACAATTATTTATAACAGTATCATGTTCTATGGTAAAGACGGACACACAGTAAACCTTAAATATCATGGCGGCATCGCCGGGCTCTTGAGAATATATCATTTTATTTTTTCTCTTAATATGGCCCACTTCACGTATTATTACACAAGCGCTATTTGCATTCAGATGAAAGATTTTTTGTTCCGCTTTCGGTGAGCTGCCGGACCATTCTCATTAGACCAGTCTTCTGTTCCCCTTAACGAGTCAACTTAATGAGGATCATCTGCTCATCAGCCTCGAAACTGAGGCGTCTGCCACTGACCGCAATTTAACGTGCAGTTTTAGTCCTTCGACCAGACAGAACTTCCTGGTTGGGCTGCAGGAGACAGCCAAGGCTACGCCTCTTTGATGGCCGATATTGACAGAATATCCCTTGAGTTCCAGCAGAATTTCAACGTTGTATTTTTTTATACATTTTTTAAAAAAACTTTCAAATAATTTGAGTCAATATCGTCCCCTTATGTTAATCTTCTATTATATACATTTAGCTAAACACTTTGCTTCAGTGAATATGAAGGCAGACCTCGCCATTTGTACGCCATGTTTGCGTTATTCGACTATATCACATTCTCACACGGCTGTTTATTCGTCCAGCTCACCAAATATAATCAAGACTCTTTTCTTAACTCTAAACCTTAACTTGTAGGGTATAGTCCTTTGTCTGATCTAAATATTACGGCGCTACATCCTTCGCTCATATAATGCAACACTCTCACTCCATTTGTGCGACTCATCCTCCTTCACTACTTATATAAGTTGTTAAATCACCTCTTGAAATGCAGTTTTACACATCCTTTACCGCACTAGTGAACAAACCATCTCTAGTCCAATGAGATAAGTTGTCGCAGTTCTATTGACGTGCAACTCGTCACTTTTCAATCGGTACGCCCTGCTCCAGACCTGATCCCAATATTCACAATATTTACTTATTAAATACAGTGTCGATAAGCTATGTTGTTTAGGTTAGTGTTCGAGTAAGTATCGTAGAACATTACGTGAACCACTGCTTCCATGCGCAGCAGCCGTTGGTAGCTGTCCAATCCTTATGCAATTCACTAATTACCTGACAGTCACTGTTTTCTATTGCACAGATAAATGCAATACATCATTCAGGAGAGCGTAATAAGGCACTAACACCCTTCGTTACTAAAAGTACGATTTCTCATTAGTGCTGTTTCAGAATTATAAACGTGAGTTTAAAGAGCCTGCTGCACCAACTCTTTTAAGAACAAGGGTCAACAGTGTTAATGAAAATGCTCAGTTACTGGAAACTATTTAGTCCAGCTATTCAGGTAGCGGAACTGAAAATCGCACTGGACAGTAATGTGAAACAGGGGAAGTGGGAAAGCCGAGATTTCTGTCAGTAATATCGTGGACGGGATGTTATATTGTTAGTTTTCCATGCTTACTAATCACGGTCGGTCTTTTTCCCCAATCTCCCTGTCGTGCACATCAATATCCACTGTGTATGCACAAGTAGCAACATAGGTTTACAATTGCTAAAAGCAAGGGTGCCCACATGATAATTTTTATTACATACGGCAAAGTTCACGAAGGTCTTTAAGTTCTGCATAAGATAAAAGTCGACAACATTAGTTGAGCTGATAGGTAATTCGAAAAGCTGTCTGTTTTGGATTTGCTCTAAATTTAGCTGCCATAAGGAAATAAAAATGCTTGGTTAGCCAATGAAGAGAAGGGTTCTGCATCAATACCACACCTAAAAAGCTTGAAAGACACAAGAAAATAAACGAAAGTCAGCTCAGAATTATTATTATTTCTTGTGTTATCGTTGATTGGATGTGAGCATCGCTGGCATTTGCTGCCCACTTCTAATTTCCTGGCAGCTGATTGGTTGCTAGGCCTTGTCATAGAATAGTTAAGAGTCACCCAGTTGCTGTGGTGGGAGTCCATGTCGGCCGATCCGGTAAAGACGGCAGATTTATTTCCTGAATAGACGTAATTGAACCAGATGTCTCTTTATGACAGTCGAACACAGCTTAATGGTCACTATTACTGAGACTAGATTTTCAATTCGATATTTTAAATTTATTTTTAATTCCACCCGCTGCAGTGGTGGGATTTGAATTGTTGTCCCCAGAACTTTAATCTGTACCTTTACACTACAAATCCAGTACTAGTACCACCATGCCACCATCT